>NC_035109.1:192003635-192647163 GCF_002204515.2 Aedes aegypti | reverse complement strand
TCGAATTCAATAAGCAAATCAGTTGGTTTTCATGATTTAATATTTTGACATTTATGTTTGTTTTACATGACAACCTAATGTTGATACACATGTTATTATACCGTGAAGGCAATGCCGAAATCCATAAGGCTACTACACTCAAGTCATGTGGTTTTTCTCATTGCGCAAATCTATAAGTAAAACACACGACCTTGACGCGTAGATTTTTCTCAGTGCGTAATGAAAAACAGTACATTACGATAAGAGATTGCTAAAACTTATATTCATTATGGTATCAAAACTCGATAACAAGATATGGAATATCGGTTTATGAAGGGTTGACTACGTTTTTATTTTGACAAACTATGTGGTCAATCAAATGAAATGGAAATAACTGCTCGATTGAACATGATACTGCTGCTAACGAATGGTGTATGTCATATATAGGCCTTTCTATTATTCTTTTTGCCTTCTTTACATCACCACTGGAACTGAGCCTGTTCTCAGTTTAGTATTCTTATGAGCACTTCCACAGCAACTAATCGAGAGTTTACTAAGTCAGTTGACCATTTATGCATTTATATTTCATGTAGCTGCTGTGGAAATACTCTATGCCCTAGGAAGTGAAGAATATCCGACAGCATAAACCCACAATTTTCAGCCAGGTCTTGCTGAAAAGTTGTGTTTTCATTACTGCGGCTAGTCAATTATTTGTATTCGTTTAAGAAATATTTTTTTGTGATAATATGCTTTTAACTTCGATAAAATGTATTGAATTCAGTCAATTTTTGAATAAAAACATTAATAATGACGTTTTTTTTCATGAATCTATGCTGAAATGAACATAGCATTTTAAGGTGAAGATGAATCGAAGCCAAACCTCAAATTTTCAAGAGCACGGATCTGGAGAATCAAACATCCGTTTGAGCTGAAAACTTAATCGATTAGTCATTAGCTGGAGGTGACTAATCGATTAAGTTTTCAGCTCAAACGGGTGTTTGGTTCTCCAGATTTGTGCTCTTGAAAATTTGAGGTATGGCTTCGATTCATCTTCACCTTAAAGAAAAACCAACTACGCTTAAAACTAGCATGCATTCAGGTTGCATTTTACAGTGGACATCAGCAAGATTAATTAAAACAGCAGAAAAGCAAGGTGATACAGTTTTGATTTCGATTAGTGTATATTACAAGGAAATACAGGTCGGACTCGATTATTCGGAGTATCGATTTTTTTTCACTCCGGATAATCAAATCCTCCGGATAATCGAATCACTAAGAAAAAAATTGAAATCTTCGATAAAAGAACTCAAATATTATCAATTTTCGTTGTTTTATTTATATGATGCGGTGTCGTAGCCAGAAATTATTTCTAGGAACAATAGGGGTCTTCACAAGAAAAAAAAATTTTGATCAGCATACACAGAAAAACACTTTTTCAAACCCAAATACGTTCAAAACTACAAAACCATTCATTTTGTATATTGCAATACCAAATTTTCTCAGATTTAAGCATAAAAATTGAAAAACAAGAACATCAAAAACCAAATTCCGGATAATCGAGTCTAAAATTCCGGATAATCGAATCCCGGATAATCGAGTCCGACCTGTACTGTTAAATCTTACAGAATTATATCAGTAAGTTTCTCTAGTATATCGTTTAAAAATGAAAAATGAAAACTTTCATATAATCTTATGATCTCTTGCATAGTTATTTACAGCTAAACTTCTTTGCCACTAGCATCTGTAGGTATATTGTAAGGAAGGCACAAAAATACTCTGCTCTGGAAAGCAGGGTTGCCACGTATACAGATTTATCTGTATTTCATTTTATTTTCTCGAACATTTTGTGACCAAAAATCTGTATATACAGATTACAGATTTTTCGGAAAAAAATATACAGATATACAGATTCTGTTTACAGATTTCTGCAAAAATCATAAAGATTAATACAAATTTTTGTGCGAAAATTAAAATATTTACATTTTAAAACCTTTAAATTCAAACTGAGAAACAATCCTGCATTGTAGTAACAATTGATTGGTATTTCCTTGAAACTCTTGTGTAATTGTCGTTTGTATCTTTATTTTTAGGAATTCAGATTTAAAATACAAATATTTTGCTCCCTGATACAGAAATACCGATAAATCAAGGAGAAAATACAGAATTTTATGTGGCAACCCTGCTGGGAAGTCGAAAAATTTCCAACCCTAAATTGTCTTCTAACGGGATTCGAACCCACGAGCTGCGCGTTTGTCGCTACGGATGTTTGAACCCCGATTTATTTCTATCTTTAAAATCCTCTTAAGGAACGTACTTAAAGAAATTTGAAATCAGATGAATAATGTTTTTGTCCAAACACAAACATGCATATCTTTTTCTGAAAGTTGATGCATCTAGAAGCATTCAGTGGAAAATTTAGGTTCCAACTGCCCCAAGTGAGTGGACAATACGAAACATCCAAAACTATATCAATATTTGTATTAAATTTCACTATTTTCAATGATGGTGTCTGTATAGATATTTACAAGACAATTTGCATATACAACCAATATTTTAAAAGTGTGTTTTTATTTTTTCCGTTTTTTTTATAAACCAGCAACTCCCACTCTTCCCACTGCATTGAGCACTACTGCAATTGACTATGATTCTTAACTGCATGACATAATCCGATCGCTATTCAAACGAAAGACAAAAATATCATTATAGAACAAATAGCACATTGTTCCAGAAGTCTAGCGGACTGTTCGCTGGTGTAATGCAACGAAAGAATTGAAAATATTCACAAAACTCCATACAACAAATCGTATCAGCATTTCACGATTGAATATGGTGAGTTCCCGCCATTCCACTCAGCAGACGCGAAATCGTTTCACTCAACCAGCGACGAGGATCAAGAAAGACCGCCGCGGCAAAAAAAATGAAACATTACACTTTAGATTGCTGGCAGTGGCGTTTCGCCGTCCAGTTCGGTTTAGTTCAGTTAGCCGTGGGATTCGGTGCTGACGAGACGTGGAAATCGCGGCTTCCTGCTGGAAATCTCTTTGGTGAAACACTTTGCTCTTGATTTTGAAATGGGAAACTTCTGTTCAAATTGTGCTGATGATGGAAAAAGAACATTGAAATTGCTGATCAGGAACTTCAAACCCATGGAATAATTATCCGCGTTCAGAACTGTGATTATAAGAAACATATGTGTTTTAGTTTTTTTTTAATATGTTGTGAAGTGAGTTGTAAGCCAAATAGTGGAAGAAAATTGTGAATGTGAAAAAATGTGCGTTCTGCATGAGAAGCTATTAATATTCACGCTGTTAAACATGTTCGATTCCGGACGGCTTCTCACAGTGTTTCATTCGATCTAGCTAAAATCCTGACGGCAGCATTTTTCATACTGTACTCGAAGTTCCAGAGTGGAATTTATAATTAAGTGCAGTAGTTGCAGTTAAATTTTATGCGCGAATATCAAACTGTCTGCTTAATGGAGAACCACCTTGTGCGGAATGCCTTTCTGACCGTTTTTTTTTTCTGTTGTTCTTTTCGATTCACGGGATCCCATTTAAGTCGCGTGAAAGTGTGAAATTCTACCCTTCAGAAGAAACGATATTCAAAGAAGAAATGGCATCAAAGTTGATGAAATATTAACGTTTGGGTGGACTACTGGAGCATTGGCTGGTGCAAGAGGTGGAAATTCCGATTCGTTGGAGATTTGAATTCATGGATAGCAGATGAAGCGGTTTCGTGAGATGTTTTTGTAAAATAAGTTGACCGCTCTCAATTATTTTGATTGCGAAGTGTGAATGAAGCGTAGAAATTGTTATTCTAATGTGACTGCATTTTAGCTAAAAGGTTAAAAAATAGGATTATGAGCTTTAATAGTAAACCTCCATGAAAATTCTGGTGTGAGCTAGAAAAGCACGTATTATTTAACAAAATTTTACCAAGTTAATAAAAAAAAGAAGTATGAGACACAGATAGCCGTAGCGGTAAACGCGCAGCTATTCAAGTTGAGGATCGTGGATTCGAAACCCACTGGTCAAAGCTCTTTTCGGGTTGAAAATTTTCTCGGCATTTTAGAACGTATAGTATTTTTCTGCCTGTCACCAAATCCACGAATGCAAAAATTGTCAATTGGCAAGGATAACAACTGTGGAAGTACTCATGAGAACACTAACCAAGCTGTCCTAGTTGGGACTTAAAGCTTGGAAGAAGAAGATACATATTTGATTGCATTTCAAACAACTGAGAATGGCAATGAAAAACTTTGTTGACAAGCAATTCAAGAGTCATTTTGATTGGAATAAAAAAGAGCATGATCGTAAGGCCCGACCAGAAACTCAATGAAAACTGAAAATACAAATTGCTGGTGAAAATCCTGAATGAATTCCTGACGAATTTTACGCAGATTCTTTCGATTTTTACTCGATATTCTTCTAGAATCTCCAGAAGTGATTTTGGAATTTTGCAAATCATTCCAATGCAAACGATGTCTTAAAATAGTTTGTTAGGAAATCAACTATCAACAAAAATCCCGTCGCATTGTCTCGCGTGAAGATAAAACAAAGCTACTCATCGATTTTGTAAGATCACAGGTCTGGAGAATCTTATATTTTTTTTCGCTGGAGACGACCAATCGATCAATTTTCCAGCTCATAGCACTGTTATTAATTCTCATAGCAATTATTTACAGAGTTTCTTCGGGAATATGTGTTTATAAAAGAATGTTTATTGTTAAAATTTAATGAAAATTTCTTTTACATTGTAAGCACGTTGTTTTCTGAATAACAATTCAAACCTCTTTTAATATCCATTGCATTTTCATGCAGAATTATCATATTACCGTAATCCGGGGTCAAATTAATCAGTGGTGCGAATTTGATCATTTCGGTACCAAAAAGCAATTTCTTTCAAACATGTAGTTGCCTTGGTGGCATAACTGACATTCCATATTTTCTAGTTTATAAATTTCTGATGATGATATTAAAATTTGTCATTTTTAAAGCAATATTGTTGAGGAAGACAGTACTGAACAATCCTGAAACAATCTGGAATGCTTCGAAAGCTGAACTGAATTTATTGTTGAAATCTTACGGAATTGGAGCAATAGTGCTGCAATCATAAAACCGTTTATTTACGAAAAATGTGCTTATATAAAGTACAATTGCCTATATATGGGATATTATGCTGATTTCCAAAGTTTAACAATAATTGGTCCAATACGTGAGTAAAATGTTCGAATATGCGAGTTGTAAGAATTTTGACATCATTTACTGCTTTAGGGAAAAAAAAAGAGTGTGTTGACGATTTTCTTGAAAATTTTTGGGATTGTTTTGAGACTTCTCCTATGGATCTCGCAAGATATTTGTCCTCAAATTTGAAAGAAACGGGCGAAATTTTTTGAATTTGGACAGATATGCGGACTTTATCTGAAATTCTTCAAAAACTGGGTAGTGGAGGGACCCAAACGCCCAACAGTTATATTTTTATTTGTTCTAAAATTGTGTAGAAATTCATGTTGAGAATCGATAACAAACTATATAATAAAGATAGGGATTGACAAAATTATAAAATTTCCGCGATACCGTCAAACGGGGTAACTTGCAACAATTTTCAACTTCAAAGCTATATGGATGAAAAAAAATGAGGATTCATATGAGACAAAAACCATCTAGAACTCTAATCGCCACGTGAAGAATACCACGTGGTATGAATTTTATCAATAGTTCGTTTTCTGGGATCAGTAGAGACGAAAAATATACATTTTTCATGCTACCCCTAATGTGGGGTAACACGCCATACACAGTGCTACCTGAAGTACACTATTGAAAACATAACCTATATCGTATCATTATGATCATTTAAAATTTTCTGCAGTAAAAGTATGACAATAATCAGAAACAGCTACTGTACTCTTAGAAAACTAATTATTATTGATTGAATTATGAGTATTAAACCAATTTAATTGAACACATAATAGGCATTGCATGAGGTGTCCACATGGGGAAATTCTAGCATATCATAAGTCTTCACAGTTATTGGAAACCCATTAAAAAGTTTTAATGCAACTTTACTACAAATACAATTGTACTTTAGGTTATGCTTCACATAACTTATTTTTTATACAAATTCAAATCGAAGCGACATATCACATATTGATATGTTTGTTTTAAAATGGTCTCGGTTTGGTGTTCTGACACAACTTTTATCATACTTCATACAGAAAATTTCCAATGGCAGATCTGCTAATTAGTTTTTGTATAGATTTTCAAAATTTTTCATTATTTTCACGAAGCAAATAAATCTAAATCTAATAATAATGCGATTCATGTAATATTTATTACTAAACGAGTATTGAATTAATTGCGATACAAAATTTTTAATGTTACTGAAATTTATGTTCAATTTTGTCTTTTCATGTGTTTTCGATAATAACCGCAAAAAATAAACAAACAATTGAGATCAAAGTAGCTGTTGCAAGTTACCCCACAAGGGTAGTCAAAAACGTTTTTGAATTTTTATAGTGTTTAATCAAATTATCAAAACTTTTATATTGTCCACTACTAAGTACTGTAACTGATAGCAAATGCCTCGAATGACATATTTCTACCATTTGTGTGGTACGAGGAACGTTTTTCAGCATAAATTTCATGCAATCCAACATTTAATATGATTTTCACCTCCAGCAAACCAAGAAAAAAAGAAACAATACCCAAACCCCTTGCCAAAATCTTCTGTTGTATACATGAGGTCAATAAATGGCGGAATAAATTATAAAAATTTAACTCAATGCTGAACGAAACGACAATTCGGTTACATATCGAAGTGTTGCAAGTTTCACTTGCGGAATCTCGGGATTCCCGAAATGAAAATACATTTTAATGCAAAACAATTACATTTTACATCACACTCAAACTTTATTCAATAAAATAGAAAAACATCAAAAGAGGAAGTGGATAAACTGAATATTAATATCATGAAGAGACCAAATAATCAAATAAGTCAAACATATTTTTATTTGTCTAGTTGTAAAGGTTATTCTCGTTCCTCTTCAACAAAGCCGTTTCGATAAGCCTAAGTTGAAAAAGCCTATTTGAAAGTGCATCTAAAAGTCTGTCAATACTATTCAGTAGTTAACTTTTAGCATGATGTACTCAATGATCTTCAAACTTTTCATTTGTTCTTCAAAGTTTTGATGAAATAAACAAGCATAAATTTTTGTCCCGATTTCCGGGACGGCCGTGAAATGGACACTCTATTCAATAGTAATCAATAGTAATCAAAATAATTTGGATAAATATTATCAGATTTCAACATTTTTGTTACCAAAACAATATTAAAATTATGCTCTTATGTTATTTTACCTCCTGTAGTGAAACTTAAAAAATGGCATATTAACCGTAATCTGTTCACGAAGTTTCCGTCGAACAGACTAATTTCCAGAATTTCTAGAACAGTTTAAATTTTTTGTGATCTTAACAATCCCTTAATTTTTTATATTCAACGATAGATGATACATTTGTTAAATCATATCTCTACCCAAGTAACCACTAGCCCGCTAATTCGCCTTTTTGGGCTTACAGGGCTATTATACGGTTTATATAGGGCTTGTTAGCTATATAATAGCACTATATTAGCACGTAGGGCGAATTAGAGTGCTATTTGATTAATAATATATACTATTTGATTTGACTTTTTTGTATTACTCACTTAGTATAAAAACTCCATATTTGACGTAAAACTGGTGAAACACACCGTTTTAAAAATATAACAAGCAACATTTCTTATGATCAGAAGAAGATAAAAATAATATGGAAATCTTATAAGTTATTCATAATCATTAATTAATGTAAGAAAACCAAAAAACATCATATTTACATCCTTTGGAAGCACGTAACAAATGATCCGAAAGACAGAAGATTAATCGAGATTTTCATTGTATACTATCAGCCAAAGTTGCCATTTACGCATTCGTATATCGCATGGCAAGTACGATAATACACTTTTCCCAGGGAAGTCAAGGATTTTCAATTACGAAAAGATCCTGAACCGACCGGGAATCGAACCCAGACATCTTCAGCATTGCTTTGCTTTGTAGCCGCGGACTCTAAGCACTCGGCTAAGGAAAGTCCCCATGTGAATGCATGTGAAACAAATTGAATTGAGTGTAGTAAAACAAAACTTCAAGAAATTCTCTGGAAAACACATCAGGAATAACCTTTGGGATTTCTCCCGCAGTTTTTTTTTTTTTGGGTTATAATCTTTTAAACTTTCAAATTCCCTCCCCTTGGTTATGCCCATATGATGGAAACCAAAGGCGTAACCTGTAGTGGTGGTATCACATTTTTTTGCTTAAAGCCGCGTCATAATTCATATGGCATAGACGCAATAATATCGCGGATGTGATCCAACGGATATTCTGCGTCATTGATAGAATTGATGCCCATTTCAAATAATTAATCTATTCGAAGTGGACATTAATACTATTGGTGACGTTCAGTTTGCCTTTTGCTAACCAGAATGATCCGTAGCCACTCTTACTATTAGCTAGCTAGATACATCGTTATCATATACGACGTAGGGAATACATAGGAACTCTTAGGAAAATGACTAGTAGATTCACTGAGTAGAAATAAGTGGCGACAATCTTATTTTAATATGGTTTTTACATTGCCATAATAAGAAATACCTCTTTTGTAACAGCGGTATAAATAATCTAATTCCAGCTTCATTTTCGCAAAATTTACAAGTAGAAAGTAGGCGTGGTGAAGCATTGCATTTGCCACCGAAAAGTGAATCATGTAGGAGACTGTAATAGAAGCCTAAGGTAACTTTACTTTTCAATATTCACTATAAAATGACTGTGGAAAGTAAGACGCTGAGATCGATCATTAGGGTACACTTGCTAGTTTAGAAAAATTGTTGAACAGACAAAGAAAGCGACTTTTTTCTTCAAGGATATATGAACGTAATGACCAATAAATACTTTTAACAACAACAAATTAAATTAACTAGAACTACTACTAAACAGCCTAATTTTGTTAAAACTTGACGACAATTGACATTTAAGACTCTAATCTAACGTAAAAGACAGGAGTAATCAGAATAGCACTTGAATGACAAATTATTCAAAACCATTTCGACTAGACAGTATTAATAATGACACTACTACACTACTATTTCAAACAAATTCTGATGGAGTTGCTGATTTTCACAATGCTTCCTTTCCTCAGAAGCAAGGGAATATGGGTACTTTTCAAAAATTACCACGTCACAATACTAATAAAAAACAGTGTTCATGTAGGCGCCATTGCCTAGTCCGAGTATTGGTCCTGGTAGAGGGGAAACTTGGCAAAAGCCAGACCGCGGGTTCAGGCTTGACAAGTTAGGCTGTCAGGCAGCTCCAACTGAATACCATACAAAAAAAAAAATCTCTTAAATTTTCAAATTAAAATTAAAACGAGTTTTTTAAATGTTTCCTCCAAAATCTTCTTTGCCAGATTATAATGAATATTATTTTTCAAAATAATCTATAAGATTGTGTATCTTTTTAAGAGTTTCATCGGGGTTCCCTCTTGGAAATCCATGCTCATTAGCGTCATATTTCAATTGATAACTTATATAAACTTCCAAAAGTTTCATCTTGCAGGATTATTGTTAGATTCGCCTCTATTCGCTTCCTATCCGCAATTTTTTACAGAGTTCACGAGCTGGAGAATTCAGCGTTGACTTCGAGGTTCTTCCCTACAAATTCATTGTTTCGACAAATCCTTCAGAAAATAAACTCAGTGTAACTTTTGCAACTTCTTCATGGATTTATTCTTTCATTTGTACACGTTTTGAATTTATTGAACACCCACTGTTCTTCTGAATTGTTTTTTTTTTTTTTCTAAAATCAATACAAATAAAACCCCTTTCAACATGGACATGTCCCTATTAAGCATTTTTCGTGAGAATACACATCTACGGTATGCTCATATCTCAGTGGAAGTAATCGAAAAATGTATGACAAAATCATTATCATTTGGTTGGTTTGCATGCATGAGGCAAATTCAATGATTCAGATGAATTAACCTCTGGTATGGAAACCAACCAAATTCACCAACGTAAACAGTTAAAATCGTGCTGAGCCATGTTGATTGCTTGAAATAGTTGAGTTTGTCAATAAATTTCGACTACTTACCACGATAAAGCGCAAAATAGGTGCAGGAAACGTTTGGTTGCCATAGACGTGTCTCTTGGCGCCGGATGATTCTACAGCAGATTCTCATTTGACACATTCCCGCATGCGAATCAGTTTGATTTCATTTGAT
Organism: Aedes aegypti; assembly: GCF_002204515.2. Lineage (NCBI taxonomy): Eukaryota > Metazoa > Arthropoda > Insecta > Diptera > Culicidae > Aedes > Aedes aegypti. The sequence continues at coordinate 192,636,880 of NC_035109.1, read as the reverse complement.
TTTGACGACAAGTCAGTATCAAACATCAACTACTGAATAGTCGGTAATTGTTTTACTGACTTTTCGGTTTGTTCGGTAATGTTGCAAAATTGGGTTTGACAGCTACCGTATTTCTGTAAAAAGTAAAAACTATTATAGCTGAAAGTTCGGATTTTTTAATGATTTACAATTCGTACCCAGTATAAAAAAATTACCGAACAAGCAAATCATTATTGAGTGTGTATGTTGAGGTATATTCGTAAAGGAAATTTTCTCGACTTCCCAGGGCATAGAGTATTTTCGTACCTGCCACACGATATACACATGCAAAAATGGTCATTTGGCACAGAAAGCTCTCAGTTAATAACTGTGGAAGTGCTCATAGAAACACTAATCTGAGAAGCAGGCTTTGTCCCAGTTGGGACGTAACGCCAAAAAGAAGAATGTTGAGGTATATGTTAGCAAATATTTCTTTGGAAGATTTCTTATTTGCTAGATTCATCTAATTTCTTTTCCTTTCTTCATTTTATTTTCATACTTAAAATTGCAAAAAAAAAATTGGGAGGACAGGAAAATACCGGACTTTCTCCTCTGCTCATCTCCCTCCTACGCCAATGTCATTCAAGATACAAAATGTTCGTGTTAACATGAAATAGTGTAAATTTGAGCATGAAAGCATGTAAATTTGGATATGTCACACATTCCTGTTGGATAACATGACATATCATTAATGAGCTAAAATCAAAATCAAATTTAAAATGACTGTGAATCCATACTAATTATGAGATCAAACAGCTATGAATGTTTGGCAGATGTATTGCGCAGCAAAGCAAACATATTCCAAAAAGTATCAAAAGTTGAGTTTTGATGTCATTTTTTACGCAGGTTACCCTGGATACACAGCACGTTAGCCAAGGACACTAACAAGGAGGGAAAACTGTGCAAATCGATTACTCTGAGGAAAGTGATAGTATTCTTCGCTAAACCTGTAATGGTTTTTTCATGTTTAGCTAACACTCCTTTATCTGTCCGGAATCTAAAAGACAGAATGAGTAATCACGAAACCCATTTTTGCTGCCACACGTTACATCGTATCGCATAAGCATGAATTCAAAATCTGCTATGTGCATCAATTGGCATAGCGTGAACAAAACGAAGCATCTTCCTGACTCAACTAGCTCAAATTGACTTAGCTCTAGCAGAAAACTGGCGAATCAAAAAAAAAACTTTCCAGCGTCGGGTTAATTTTTGTGCTAACATGGTGCTCTCTACTCGATATCAGCTTACATTTAATAACGGTGTTTGTACATCAACAACTTCAACCCGGCCAGGTGCAGCAAAATATCCTAGTGTTTCATTTCGTAAAATTTTCTCCGCAAAATATTGCTTCTCCATTCGATGCTGTTGGGTATAGTTTTAATTTCTGCGAGGAAATTGGATGAATTTCATTTCAAAAGTTTCTCAGCCATGTTTGGTTTCATTGAAGGACTGTCGGTCGGTACAATTATCGGAAGCTCTTAGAATTGTTGAAACTACCTTTCTGGCTTGCGTAGGAAGGTGGAAAAGTGTTTGGGCACGACATAGAATTAAGATAGATGAAAGATAAAAGAATCATCAGTGAAACATCGGTGCTGCTGCAACACCGTATTTTTGCACTTCATATTCGCTAGTTTTGCTAACGATGTTAAACATCGTTACAGAAATTACTCTTTCATCTTGCATCTGTGGGCTGTTGCATGGCATATTTTTTATATGAGCGTAAATTTTAAAGGTGACGACCTGGTGACCTTCTGCTTTAGAAATGTGTTTTTTTTTTATACAACTGTCTAAAATAAATTTGGTAATAAAAAAAAACAACTTGCCACCGAGCAAAGAATGCATATTCAATTTTCTTGCTGGTAAAATCAGTAAGACACTTTCACAGAAAACAGTTTCGCAGAACTCCGTGACTTAATCAGTGCATTACTGATTAGAGCATCGGCATGCACACTTTCAGCCTAGACCCAATTCCGGGTACTGACATTTTCCAAGGATCTTTGCTTACATTTTTGCAATGTATGTTCAAGCCATTATGCCTCAAATCTACCGAGAACAAGAGCCTTCTCTATAATCAAGCTTCCACTCTGGCCGAAGTGAATGATAATCGTCAAAGGTTATCGCGTTATAGCGTAGAGTGTTTTCACTTGAGTTTATTTTTTCATAATTCATTTTGCTGCCTTCCGACGCGTGCCGTAGACCGCACTTTTGATGAAGTGTTTGGATGTTGCCCGCAATTCTAAGATGCGGAAAATATAATGCAATAATCAAATTGTCTTAAAAGATTTTGAAAGCGTTTCGGCACCTGGGGAGGTGTGAAAGTGCTACGAAATTTCCAAGTTGAATACATTGTGGTTGAATGGTCCGAAATGCAATACCCCATCTTTGGTACAAGTTTTATGAAAAACGTACACAATTCGCACTGTCCACAGTAAGAACAAACCACGGGATGTTTAGGAAGTGATTAGCATGGGTGACTTGCGATTCACGGCAGTATAGCCCAAGTAAATTCAAATCCCTCCAGTTGAACTCTCAGGTAATAACTGTGGAAGTTTCTATAGAAACACCAAGCTAAGCAACAGGTTCTGTCTAAAGAAGTAGCATAGGTAAAACTACATCTAGTATTTGAACAGAAAAGTTGAATAAATCGTTACATTTATCCAGTTATCCCGATGCCAGATTGCAAGTGAGTTGGCTTCTGATTTTTGCCAGGGTGTAGATTTTCTGTTAAATCATTGGCATAGTTCTAGATGTTAGCGATATTTTTCGCAAATTCTTGGAAAGATTGGTAGGACTCAGACTTTGTGGCATTACGTCCTCACTGAGACTCATTGTTATTCAGCTTAGTGTTCTTATGAGCACTTCCACAGCTATTAACTGAGAGCAACTTTGCCAAAGTTGCTATTTTCGCATTTGTATATCGTGTGGCAGGTGCGATGATACTCTATGCCCAGGGAAGTCAAGGAAATTTCTATTACGAAAAGATCCTGGACCGACCGGGAATCGAACCCAGACACCGGGCTTTGCTTTATAGCCGCGGACTCTAACCACTCGGCTAAGGAAGGGGCCCCAATATGTATCTTTTATATCGTCAGCTGTTTTCGCAAAATTTCAAATGCGAATTGTAATGTTATTGCTAAAGATTGTCTCAGTAAATACAATTATTTGTTACCAGGACATGGATAAACATATTTGAAGAAAATGTTACAACATTCTTTTTGCAATTTCTCATCGTAATAGGCTGTTTTTCATCACGCCAATCTGTCATGAAACGGCCTACATTCCTGCACTGAAGTATGCAGTGCGGGAATAGTAATTACGCAACTGAAAACAGTGCTGTAACGATTCATTACGCAAAGCTTTCTCATTACGCAACTGGTTTGAGTTGCGTAATGAATCATAACACAACAATTTTTCTGAAATTTTAAAGTAACCGTGAAAGCATTCCGATAGAATTTCTGATACCCTCAAGTGGTCTTCTACGAAATTGCAAAAAATGTTGTACGTAACTCGTTGTAGAACTCGATTTTTACAGCACTCGTCATAATTATCCTACTCGGCAAGCCTCGTAGGATAAATTTACGACTCGTGCTGTAAAAATCATCGTTCTGCAACTTGTTCCGTAAACTACTATTACACTTTCGACCACCTCCAATTCCATTTTGGACCACGTTTTTCAGGTTTCGCCACAATGGCATTGTACGCAACAAAACATTAATTTATTTTATTTCAAGATTGTCAAATTCCTTATGTAGTATAAGGAATTCTTCTCAGTAGTTGAGAAATTTGAATGGAATTTATGCCAAACGTTATTCCAGTGAAACATGAGTGTCAAATAAACAATTTAATTGGAATCCAAGCCTGATTCAACATCGGATACTACCTTCTGCGTTCGTACACATTTTTCGGATTGTGTTTACAAACTATTTGGGATGTAGCTTTGCTGTTGTGATGATGGCATCACAGTTTGTAAAGCAGCTTAATTGTTTCCTCCGCGTTCCTTTGGACTTATGCATCATAGCCTAATTTCTGGACATTTTCTCAGTCAACGAAGAAATAAACGCATTGATGGTGAATTGTGCTGACTTCTGAGACGTATATGAAAATAATGTCCTCGGTTTTTACAACAGAACCAGTGTTGAAAAATACTTGGAGGTTTTAATTACTACATGGTCCGGATATGACTGGGTTTCTAAATAAATTCTCAAATAGTAGTTTACGGAACAAGTTGCAGAATGATGATTTTTACAGCACGAGTCGAAAATTTATCCTACCAGGCTTGCCAAGTAGGATAATTACGACGAGTGCTGTAAAAATCGAGTTCTGCAACGAGATACGTACAACATTTTTTGTAATTTGACTTGAGGGTATTAGAAAGTATATCGGAATGCATTCACCATTATTTCTGAAAAAATGTTGTATTATGATTCATTACGCAACTCAAAAAGTGATGAGGAAGCGTTCCGTAATGAATCATTACAGCACTGGTTTCAGTTGGGTAATGACTATTCCCGCACTGCATTGCATACTGCAGTGCAGGAAAGTAGGCCGTTTCATGACAGATTGGCGTGATGAAAAACCAGCCTCTTACGATGAGAATTTGCAAAAAATTTAATTGTGTACAATGATTTTTTTTAAGTTCATCTTCACAAAAATGTATTTTAATTATAAAGACACCAGTCAGAATATTCATACAATTTTCACAAATTATTCTTATGTCAGCAAAATAAGATAAAACTGATGAAATTAAGTAGTTCTTGCCACACAAATTTTTGAAAAACCTAGTTTATGTAGTCAAAATCATGTGAATTCGGTTTAGTAATAGTACTTTTCAATACTCTTAGAAGAAACGCCCAAAATTCACATTTTTAATTTTAACGTTAAAGTATCAAATGTTTCATAATTTCAACAAGTTTTCGCTGATTTAGCCATTTTTTCAACTTTCTATGGCTTTTTTTGTAAAATAAAATACAGTCGCCTCTCCACATCTCGATATCGAAGGGACCATCGAGATAGGGAGAGATCGAGAAAGAGAACAAATCTATATAAATAAAAATGGAATGGTGTTTGTATGTCACGAAATGGCTTACGAACGGGTCAACGGATTTGAATGATTCTTTCTCAGTGTTGTTCGTCAAGGGTTCCGACGTGTTTGTGTGTTTTAAAATCCCAGGATATTCACCGGGAAAGTTGAAAAACGAGCGCGAACGAAACTGTCATTTTATATGGGACGATCAAAAGCGTTTTTCAACAGCCTACTTGATGGCAAGACGAAGTTTGCCGGGACCACTAGTTTTTAATGAATACTAGATTGAAAGTCACTCCGTTGCCAGGAAAATTAAAAACAAACAGATGTCATTTCGTCTTCGCAAGTTGTTTTGAATCTCTAAAATCTGGTCTAGTAACCTTTGATAATGGGCATATCGACATATGGAGAGAAAATTGGGAACGAATATCACATCGAGATAGGGAGATATCGAGATAAGGAGGATATTGAGATATGGAGAGTGAAAATGTATGCAGAATGAAGGGACCGAAAAAATCATCGACATAGGGAGAAACATCGAGATGTGGAGAGTCGACTGTATCAATACCCTTGAAAATGAGTGAGCACACTACTAGCAACATATTTGCTCCATCCACAACGCTTCTTCAAGATACAAAACTAAATAATGGCGAAAACTATACGCACTGTAAATGGTGCACAGTGAATGGCGACAGAACGGTACGAGGCGACCTTAACATGATATTTGTAAACATAATTTTTGAGTATTTTTTTGTTATGCATCACTGATTTTAGATTTTTCCTTGAATTATGATATAATTGCTCGCTTCGTAGTGGTATTCTAGTTCCCTTCTAATGATTTGGAAAAAATATATATTTGTTTGAAGTGCATTTTTTTAATGCACGGTGAAGTGTAGCTTGACGGTATTCGGTATTCTAGAACTTGAAGGATTTTTCATTCCTTACAAATTTGCGTATATCGTATTCTCCGCAATTCGATGTTGCCATAACTCGATATGTCCTCTAGTCAATGTCGCATGTAGTGTAAATTTCTCTTCATAACACGATAACACGATACTTAATCAGTAAAAATAACACGCTTTTTAAGCAAGTTGTCGATTGAAATTTACAACAAAAAATATTATTATAAGCCATATTTTGCTTGCTCACAGAAGTGCTTATAAAACAACTGTTTGTATCTGGGGGTGAAACCAAACTTTTGCACGGGAATTTGCATGTAAAGTTTGTTGTATATGTACATGATTTTACACATTACAACGCGCGGTGAGAACAACCGACAAAGAAATCTATTCTGAAAGAGTTCCCCTGCTTTCCACTGCCTTGATGTAATGCAAAATCTCTTTAACTTCTTACACTTTGGCTGATCCACATTCTTGCCAACGGCTGGCAGGCGTCACTTCGACTTTGTCACAGAGAGTTGCCGACGCGTAGCAAAAGAGGGCGGCCGACGCTGATGAAAAGAGGAAGCAGTGTAATGATATTAAAAAGTTAATGGTTTTATATGATATTAATTGACTAAGAATGCTCGTTTAGGGCGAGAAAAAACTGCATAATGAGGATAAATGTGAGAATAAGCTGCTCCGAGGAATCGCCGGATACATTGTCCCCGGTCGGCATTTTATACTTCTTTTGATATGATGGTTGGATTCAATAATTTATTTGTTTTGTCCGCTTCGACGCTACATAGATTAATCTAGCGAAGTAATGCGGATTCGTTCTTTCCGCTAGTGGATGCGGAAATCAACTGTAAACTACTTGTTACTAATAAACAGTGCCATTATTCTGTTTCGCCTCCCATGTGGAATCACGCATATGGTAAAGGTTCATTCTTGCGATCCCCTAGAAACTATCACTTTAAATATCAAAGCATGCCGAAATGTACGTGCATTTCAAACTTTATTACAGATCAAATTGCATAGTATGAAACAATTCTGCAATGACACGCTTAAATGAAGTTGCACAAAAGTAAGTACGATTCGTACAAATTCAAGTTCTACTGGATCAACACATTCTGAAAAACTGCTCCTAGGATGATTTTTTCTACTTTTACGCGAAGTATATGACAAATAACGAAGCTTAGCAATATTTACTATGTTTGGTTGTGTTGGTTTGTGTTGGTTTTTACAGGATGTGTACAAATTAAACACATGGTGTGTCGGCCCAGGGGCTGGATTTAGGTTCGGGTTCGACAATATCCAAATTTATCGTGATTATGACGAATATTAAATTTTGAATATTGCACTCAAATAATAAATCTCGAATCGAAAAAATATATATAAAATAATAAAATTAATTCATCCACAATTGAGACTTCATGAAAAAGAGACTACAATTTGCTACCGCACCGTAAAACCATAAATGCAACGATTCCCTATCGCCGGTCGACGTCAACCACATAAAAATGATGCGCTAATGAATAACTGAACGGTCACTGACAGGCTGCCCGCTACTGGTGTTCTCCATTCTACCAGCAATGGGATTGATTGAAATAGATTAGAAATTATGCGTGCACTGTGAAAGGGTTACGGCTGTTGCCATCTGTTTCAATTCAACTGCGACAGGGAAAGTCGCGCCGCTTTTCTGAACACTACACTGCTAGTACAGTCACTGCCAGAATAAAACGGTCACATGTTCGAAATCACGCAAATTGGTGAAAATTGAGGAACAAGACCGTAAATTCTTTCATTAAAATGTTTGTAATCTATATTTAAATTAGAATCTTTGTTATGCAGAGCAAACAAGTTTTTATCTTTATATATAACTGTACCCAATTAAAGTGTGTTAAAATTTAGTGTCCACTAAGCAATACTTTACTCTAGTTTATATCGTAATAATTTTATTTCAACTGTTCAAGACTTTTGGGAGAAGTTTTAGAGCAGTTTGTAAACTCCCATGATTAGCTTGAAATCAGTTGATGCAACATAGAAGCTTCGAAAATATCATACAAGAAAAAACAACAGTTTAAAATATGTTACTACTTTGACAGTATGTAGGTACAACCGTTTTATGCAACTTGTTTTATCTACCACATGGGTCCCCAAACTTTTCCGAAGCATGACTCACCTCGCCATCTAGTATTTTTTTCGCGACCCGCAAGGAAAAACGCAGTGAGATAAAATATTCTTGTAAAACAAGGCTATAATTTTGAGTTAGTTGAAAATTTCAATTTTTGACGATCATTTTGAATATTTTTCCGAAATAAGTCAAAAATGAGACAGATATGGAGATGATTCAGAATGTTCATCAAAAAATTGTTCACATATTTTGTACATTTCTTTATCAATTAAAACTGAGAATTCTTGAGGAGTATTTCTGCCAACTTTGAATTGTTTGATTACTTCTTATTCTGACACACGTTTTTTCACAAATTTGCGAGATTATAAGCAAGTGGGAACTTTATTTTGGCGGTGACTGTAACTTGTAGCGTGATTTTATACAAACAAGTGCAAAATTAGTGTTTCTAATTGTGACTGATGTAGCCGATCGTCTCGTCTCCCGTTACTTTTCGGTGGTGTTTTGGAAGAAAATGTGAACGTGCCTAAAATATCTAAATCCACTCTATATCCATCCACTTATTTGGCTTACAACTCGATTGAAGCTGCGTGAAGAATATCAACGAATCTCATCTTACACAGAAAAAAATATTTAATTTTCAATGTGATGTAAACTGAAGTCTACTGTAAAAATAAATCAAATTCGTGTGTTATTACAGTATCATGTAAATTTAAATTAATATACATTCAATTTTCAACCAAAAATGGTTGAATATTACATGATCGTGTAAATTTGAAGTGAATTCAATTGAAAAATAATGGATTGGTCGTTGAAATTTACGTTTATTTTGATGCTCCAAATATGTGCATGAAAATAAACTTAAATTTACAACATATTTTTAGCTGTGTACCTCCAATCCAGAAGGGGAATGAACAGTGGCTCTGAAAGGCATTTTAAAAACTATTAATATTAATTAGTCGTAACACAATATGCCCTATTATAAACACAACACCTCACTCACTCCACAACTGTTCCTGTCATAACTCATTTAATATGATGATTATGAGGCCAAGCCTGGCACGTGTGAACGAAAGTGTGTGTCTCTTTCTCTGTGGGTGCAAGAAGCCAGAAGCTAAACGAAAGTAACGAAGAATCTGTCCGATTACCCAACCTGTTGCGGAAGATGGAAGAATAGTTTTGGAAATTTGTGTTTTGATATTTTCAGATCCCCCATGCATGCCAGTTGGTGAAAATTTAGGGAAGATAAAAGAACAGGGATAATCCCTTTTTGATAAAACAAAGAAACAGGTTCAAGTTGAAAGTGTCGTGCTGCTGAAAAGATATAGTGATCTGTGTGAATTGAAAAAGCCGGAAGCAGGCTTGACCTGTGTGAAATGGGTCCGCCTAAGCTCTGGAAACTGGTGACGTGTTTCCTTCTTCTGCATATCATCAACGCACAAGGTAATCATTGTATATCATACTTATGAACTATTTATAAAATATGTGAAATTTTTAAAGTTTCAATTGTAAGATTTGTAAAGACGAATGATGCACTCGAATAGTTATCTTGAGGGTCAACTCTTATCTGTAAAATTTATCTCTCTCAGAAGAACGGTCTTATTCTAAACCTAAACATTAATTCATGCAAAGATAAAAACTATGTTAAAACTCACGCCTATATGGCATAACGAAGCCGAATTAAACGGATTTGTATTACAAAATCATGATTGCTTCTTATTGTACTACTAGTGGTCCTGGCAAACTTTTTCTTGCCATGAAGTAGGCGGTTGGAAAACGCCATCAAACGTTCCGTACAAAATTATGGTTCCGTTGACTTCCGTTTTTCGGATTTTTCCGTTCAATATCCTGTTATCGAACACTTTAGGAACATAACTATGGAAGAATTTTCAAATTCCAATAGGCCGTTCTCAAGCCATTTCGTGACATACAAACACCATTCCATTTTAATTTTTATAGATTCTCAAAATTCAACCGCGAATATGCTTGGTGTGATAATATTTGATATCAGTGATAACCGAACTATGGTCTACGATGTGGTTTTGCCAATCCTTCGAACACATATTGAATATCAATGTGATGTGGCCCGTATGTTGCAATTTCCGGATGCCAGAGTTAAAATAACGTTGGTCCAAACGTATTACTTAGCAAGGAATGTAATTTGGAGACCTTACACCTTGAAATTATCTTGAATTCGAGAAGAAAGCTTTGTGAAGATTCAAATATGACGTCCATAGTTTTTTCGGGATTTCTAGACCCCCCCTCCTCCTCTGACGGCTTTTTCCAGTACCTAATACATGCCCTGTCACACTTCCATAGACCCCCCCTCCCCCAAATGATGGAACTCATTTTTGGATGACCCCTTCTCTGCCCATAACTGCATATTTGTAACATTCGACAAAAGTAGGCACCGAGTAAACGGAATACCAAGTGTGCATTTCATTGCAGTATGGGAGGAAACTAAAATTTCAAAAAATTACCAGGAACTCAAAAGCAGTGTTGTGAAAAACTCAATTTCTCATAACTCACGCTTGAGATTTTTCAAGCGAAAGTATTTATCATTTGATGACTCTACATGGTATTAACTCCAATTTGTCAAAAATGTCGAATGTGACTGTTATGCAGTTATGGACAGTTCTGCTCATGCTTGCAAAGTCAACGTAAACGCATATGACCAAAATGCATTTTTCATTGCCTTGTATTCTAACTGGATATAAGAATTACACTTTTTTTGCTCAAAAATATTTGAGTTACAAGGGTTGACACGAAAACACGAATGGTTTTCATTGGTCATTTAAAATATAGGGGGGAGCTCCCCCAGTACCGGACAGCGCCCAAAACCGGACAAAGTCGAAAGAATGAGAAATCATGTTCCAATCTAGATGGTGTTCGAGAAGAAAAGAAAGCTATTTTCGAGAATAATGTTTACGTAGAACAACACATCCTTGAAATATGCAAGCCTTTTTGAAAAAAAAAATAGAAATGTTTGAAATTTTTTGAAAAGTTGACGTATTATCATAAATTTGGGCCTAATTTGTAATTATTTTGAATATCGCAAAATAGTTCGGATCACGCAAACATGATCGAATACAATTATTATTTGAAAGTATGAATGTATTTTTTACTATATTTAAACTTAATATGAACAAACTACAATTTTGGTCAAGCACCTACTATCCCCCAGTTTTGGAAACCTGATAAATGATATTGGGATTTTTGCACCAGAGTCTCAAAATACAAAAATACAAAAATAAGAATAATGAACATTCAGAACAACATCATAACATGTGTTATTTTTCAACATATATGGAAGAGGTTTCTGATGGACATCTTACACACTAAGTAAAACTCAAATTACTCTGGTGAATGTTGCAAATGCATTGAATTGGCAATAAAATACTATTCCCAGAGTAAAAAATTGAATGATGTACAAATTTACAGAATTCTAGCAGTGTTGATAGACTCACACTCAAATCTCAATCAATATGCTCTCTCGTGAGAGCAAACTCATTAGAGATCTGTTTCGCAAATCTCACGCTTGAGATTTTGATGCAAAATCACTCAATGGACTTAAACCGTAAAAATTGATTCAGTCACAAAACCCGTTAAAAACTCGTGAAACCCGAATGTTGTTGTTTACGTTGGAAAGGATTACTATAATTCTGCCAGACTAACAAAAAATGATTGCCGTGTACGAGTAAACTGTGGAAATACGAGACAATGAGTCAAACAGGTGAGCCAACTCATCCATGATTTTTTGACTGCTGAGTTGCGTGATGGAAAACTCACGCATGAAAAAGCGTGAGTCATGAGAAATTGAGTTTTTCACTACACTGAATTCTAGGCAGATCGTGTCCGGTATTGGGTGCCACCTTTTAAGATTGGTCAATTTGGTACCAAAATACATCATCAAAATGCAATGCCAAAATTCATATTTTTATTTTCCAATTTTTTTTTGTAAGCTACAAAAATGATAATATTTATCATACATGGGCACCAAGACCGCATAAAATCAATAGTTTTTGAATTATGAATTTTACCGCTTGTCCGGTACTGGGGGAACTCCGCCTATATGACGTTGCGTGCTTGTATAAAGTTGAATAGAGTCAAAAAAGCTCAAATAATAACTTTCAAAATGGATGACTGACGTTTATAGCCGATCTCATATGACAGCAGAAAAGAAATTTTCATTTGAAGTAATTCATTATTGAAGATACAGTCAACTCTTCCTAACTCGATACCCATATAGCTTTGAAGTTGAAAAGTGTTGCAAGTTACCCCGTTTGACGGTAATTTAAACGTGAAACCAGATTTACCTAGGGTAGGTGTACCAGTTATGGACATAGTGGTTCCCTATTTCACCATACGTGATTACTTTAATGTCTTCAAATTTTGAAAACTTTTGTTTGTTGTAGTAGTTAGATTTAAGATATATCTTGATGCTAAAACATACAAAAAGATTAAAAATTGAAAAGTTATCAAAATTTCACATATGGCCAAATAGGGAACCACTATGGCCATAACTGGTACACTTTCCCTATATGACACTTGTTTATACGGTCTGCAATATTTGACAATTTTATCACTCAGAAAACCAGTAAACCTTAATTTTACTATCAATTTAATCATAATATTAAAGTTCTTGAAACTTATTAACATTTGGAGGACATTTGGAACTTTTTATGAAAATATAGAGTTAGAGACATGGGAAACTGAAACAGATAGCATCGAGTTAGGGATTATGGAGTTAGAGAGGTATCGACTAACAGCGGCATGCTAAATTGAAGGGACCGCGCTTTCCATCGAGTTAGGGGGAATATCGACACACAAAATATACATTGATTTCAATTAATTTTCTTGCAACTCGTTTACTAGTTAATATACTAACATTCTATGGCAATTATTTTATTTTTATTTTTTATTTTTGTTTTTTGATAAATTGAATTGGTGAAGATCCCATTTGTGCCCAAAATTTAACTCACTGGTCATTCGCTGGTGGTGACTAATCGATCAAATTTTCAGCGCGAAAGGTTGTTAGATTCTCTATGTTTGCTCTAGAAATTTCGAGGTTTGGCGTAGATGCATCTCCTTAAGAGTTGGCAAGTTTTGTATAGAAACATTCTGAAAAATCGATTACATTTTTAACGATCTTATCAAATAGTATCTCCCATTTGAATTTTGGGTAAACATGATTTTAAAAAATTTGACTGAAAATTAATAAAATCAGTATATTTTTAGATGTAGGGTGCCGGTGCCATTAGTGGACTACCGAAGCTATAAAAAATCATAACAAAATAACGAAAAGACTTAACAGAGATCTTTTGGCATCAACAGAAAGATTTTAACCTCTACTATATTGGAAAAATATAAAAAGAGTGATAAATATATTTTTTGAGCATAAAATCACGTAAGCCAGTAGTAGACGTTGGGGAATGATACATGGAATTCTAAAGAAAACAGTTTATTTTTAGATAGATTTAATATTTTTTCCTCGGGCAGCAATTATAATCATTCGAATGAAGCATAAAGATCATCTCTGGGACATTTCTTAATTTTTACGTATCTATTTAAAAACTGCTTCCGTCAATTGATCCACTATTGGAACACGACGGCTCTTACTGGTGCAAGGGAGCAAATTTTTTGCGTAAACTTAATTATTTATATGACTTTTTGGTAAAATAAGAAGCTGAAATTTGGCAAATCGACTAAACTAGAGGTTATCTATCCACCAAAAATAGCGTAGGTCGTTTTTATCGAAAAATGTACATTTTATTCCATAGTCCAATCTACTGGTACATTACAACCATTGGTACCGGTACCCTATATGATGACGGGATGAATAAAACCTATCTAATAAAAAAAGTAATATCTTCAACTTTGGCTGCCTGTAACTCAAAATTGACTTGATTGAATATTTCTGAAGGCAGCATTAAATTCAGCCAAAACCCAAAATTTACAGACAACACATGATTTGATGAATCAAACAAAAAAAAAACTCTGTGCAATAAAGCTGTTTTTGGTATTTAAATCGCCTAAATGCGAATTTATCTGGATATTTTCGACCGAATTTTAAATTTTTAAACTTTTCCAGGAACTCATATTCTATTAAGGTCGGTTCTATATAGTCGGGATAGATTGGTCTGGTTAGTATGATTTTCAGAAAAAAAAAAGTTCTGATCTCCAATCAACGATTGATTTTTTATGTAAAAAGCTTCATTCGTCTTTAAATACTAAGTTTTTCACATAAAATTGATTCAATCTAGATATCATTCAATTATAATATTAAAATTTTGAGAAATTTTAAAAATAATTTCGTGAAGAAATTAAGAGCAAATTGGTTTTATACTGCAAAACAGCTTGTTTGAAGATGATATATATCCTTCATACTCTATCATAAACTGACGAACCATAAATATTAATACCATAAAATACCAATCTGATATTAGTTTTTCGGATGGATATATTTTCAATTTTCTTGGATGTAATATTTGTTGTAATCTTGGTAAATAAGGTTTTCATTTTTTTTTTTCAGGTGGAAATTAAATGCCAAAACGAAGTGAAAAATTTAATTTCTGAACATAATGTTTTCAAGGTTTTGACCGTTTATAAAAAAAATGTCAACCGATTTATTTTAAGTTTCTTATGTTACATGATGCGGATGCGTGTAACAAAAAACGAAATCACACATGCCTGCCAAAGCCAGGTCGTTTTAAATGTCTCGAAATCAATTTATTTTCTCTAATCCAGCACGACGACACCTCGCACAGCTTTCGGTCCCTTGCTATGCAATACCTGATGTCATTTTAAACGCGAATCCGTTTGGTAGCCCGAGCAAAGTCAAATTACAACCGCATAATACAGCATTAGCAATCACAGCTAAAAAAGTACACGGTACTCCATCTACTTTTAAGTTTCTCTATTTGAGATTCTGCTCAGAGGATTCGAACATTCATTAAAGAGTAAAAAAATTTGTAAATTTATTTATTTTTCCATCCAAATATTTGGACCATCAAAATAAACTAAAATGTCAGCTATCAATTTCTTATTATCCAATCAAATTCACTTTTAAATATCGTGTAAATTTATGCATCATTCAACAATCTTCAGTCGACAATTTAACGTGATGCCGTAACGATAGATAAAGTTGATTTATTTGTACTACCTGTACTGCCGTGAATCGCAAGTCAGTCCCATCTGTAAAAAGTAGGCATTGAGATAATGGACTGTGAAGTTTTCAAACTCGTTTTCCATACAAATATTCAAAAAATTCCAGATTGGAAGATGTTCCAATCTTAATGAAACTTTCACAACTTGCTTTTCATTACGATATCTTTCCGAGAAAAATATAAAGATGATCAAAACTAGTTACATTTTTTGTGTTCTACGATGCGAAAGTCTGTAGTGGGACTGATATGCGATTATTATTCATTATGGGACAATTTGACTTGCTGTTTTTTCCTAATTTTTCCGAACAAATTATATTGTTTCATTAGTGTAGCTGAAAAAGCGTTGGAAGAGATGTTGAAAACTGAACTCAACTCAATTTTGACGAAAATGCAGATGGGACTGGCTTGCGATTCACGGCAGTATATGCCTTAGTTTACACTACATATAAATTTAAATATTTTTTATCTTTGAAGCTTCATTATTTTGAATTTATCTTGTTATTATTTGTTATTTGTGAAAGACTTTTATCTATCTATCTATCTATTTATATATAAAAATGGAATGGTGTTTGTATGTCACGAAATTACTTAAGAACGAGTTAATGGATTTACCTGATTCTTTATCTATTTCATTCGTTATGGGTTCCGACGTGTTTGTGTGAGGAAAAAGATTAGGATTGATCACAGGGATAGTTGAGTGGTCATCATTTTATTTTTATAATTAATTGATACCATAATAAGTTATCAACCGGCTAAATTGTGTGTATAATAAACATATTATCAACCTGTTTTGAACTCAAACAAATGCTTGTTGTCGAATAACTTAACGCGTTATCTTTTTGTTGTTCAACTTTGCTCAGGGAACCCTGATGACTGCTCAATCACTCGTGTGCACTCGTAGATATACGCCAGTTCTCATGTAGCTGCAATATGTTTGCAAGTCGTAAAAATCCACGAGATTTGTGCAGTTTCCCGGCCACGAGAGTAAATTTAACGCACATGTTCTGATTGTTTCACTGGGAAAAAAAATCCTTCGGATGGTGTGGCATTCTCGTTCAATCCTGTTTGATACCTCGACGCCACTAAATTGATTGGTTGCTACTTTGGGGGAAATGGCTTATTTCAATGAGTTCCACTACCTTCAGGATGACACGGAGGAAAGGGCTAAAAAAATCTCGTTGACGGTGGAACGTGTTTCACGGTGTCCAGTTCCATCAGACGGCACGAACAAAAAATGAATGCACAATATTGTACACGGATTTGTTAGGTACACGAATGATAGCAGTTTCCTGCCCATGAATTATGAAAAACACATTCAAATAGTACTGGTACTGGGTTTTGGGTTGCGTGCCATCAGTTGTATTTAATGAACTTTTGACACGGAAGAAATTAAAAGGATTTTCATCAATGCGAAAAAAAGAGGAAGACTCTAAATTATGACTCGATACAAATTACTAATGCATAATCCCAAAAATAGGATTCGTCATGAAATCACTAGAAATTTATTATGCTCATGTGATGTAATGTGATATGGCCTTCCTTACAGTGCGCATCGTACCTTCGTGCTGTGCATACACGAATTCTCTCTGCTCTTGGAAGTTTTCTTAAAAACTACCTAAAGCAATAAAACAGTACTTTTCAGTGCTACATCAACAGTACTTTTCAGTGCTAAAATTAAAAACGGTACTTTTCAGTGCTACTAAAACAGTACTTTTCAGTACTATTTTTTCTACTATTGATCCCTTTACGATCCTTGTTTGGACCCGTGCCTTCGATTTTTCGTTGGACCCGTTGGCGAAAGCTAGCGGTGGTAATCCTTCTTGGACACCGTCTTGGGAAAAAAAACCTCTCGAAGGTCACGTCTTTCTCGTTTATTTACTAAACATGGTATCAACAACTAACAAAAGGAAGGGTGAATCTCTGAATTCACTACTTCCTTCCAAAAAAGTGGGTTTTAAAACTGTCACTACACGTGGCAAGAATGGAAGAAAGGACGCTTCCCAGGAATGCGAAGTTTCTTCCAAGGGTGAAATGAATAATTGTATCGAAATGAGCAATCAGTTCGATGTTCTAGACAAATTTTCCAAACACCAAATCGAAGCAGCCTCTAGCCCAGGCTCTTTGATTCAAGTGAGGAAGCAAAGAGTACCGCCTATCGTGGTCAGTTGTTCCGAATTTGGTGGATTTAGGCAGGAGATCTTGAACTCCATTAGGGGAATCAAGGTTTCCTTCCAAATCGCAAAGAAAGGAGACTGTCACGTTTTGCCGGAAACTCTTAAAGATCGTGAACTTCTTCTCAGACATCTTGAAGAGAAGAAGCACAAATTTTTTACTTATGACGACAAAACTGAACGTTTGTTCAAAGTCGTCTTGAAAGGTCTCTCAAGTGACTATAAGTCACCTGAAGAGATCAAAAATGGAATAAATGATTTACTTGGATTTTCCCCAGTCCAAGTAATCATTATGAAAAAGAGAACCCAATCTGGCATTGTTCGGAAAGGGCTTTCTCAAGAATTTTATTTAGTTCACTTTAACAAAAAAGTACTAAATAATATTAAAGCTTTAGAAAAAGCAAAACTTATGTTAGATGTTCGTGTGACATGGGAACATTTCCAGTAACCTGGAGGAAATTACCAGAACCCCACTCAGTGCCGTCGGTGCCAAAAGTGGGGTCATGGTACAAAAATTGTCGCATGGATGCTAAATGCATGATTTGCGGAGGTTCTTCTCACGCTAAGGACGTCTGTCCAGTGAAAGAAGATACCAGAAAGTTTGTATGTGCCAATTGCAAGGGCCCTCATAAAGCTAACTTTTGGGAATGCCCTTCACGCAAGAGAGTCATTGAGGCTCGTGCCAGGCAGATGAAGGATAATATCCGTTACGATAACGGTCGTTTCCGGAATTTGCCTGGTAGAGTATCGAACAATGCTCATTTTTCAGTTAACGATCGCTTGATTAGGAATCATACTCACCAGGAAGATCATAATCATGCTCATTCACAAACAAATTTTGATCCGTCGGGTAGCCGTTCGAATCTTTCAATTTCGAATGTATCTACCCACGGTAAATCCTTTGCCGATATCGTAGCAGGAAATTTGAACTCCTCCCCTGTTCGATCCATGGGTACCCATTCTACTTGTTTCAAATCAAATGGAAAAAACCCTACCGCCACAGGTAATTCCGCTTCTTCGTCTACCGGAAATTCTAATGGGAAATCACATGACATGTCTGCCTCTGATTTTAATTTTCTAACTGAACAATTGAATCTAATGATTGATGCAATGTTCAAAGCCACCACTATGACTGAAGCAGTCCAAGTAGGTGTACAATTTACATATCAAATTGTTATTGGATTACGTTTTTCTAATGGATCCAAATAATAATTTAAATATTTTAAATTGGAATGCTCGTTCTCTGAATGGTAAAGAGGACGAGCTGTTTAATTTTCTTACAGCTAATAACGTGCTGTTATTACCGAAACTTATTTAAAACCTGGATCCAAACTAAAAAAAGATCCTAACTATTTTGTTTATCGTAATGATCGACTTGATGGGGCATGTGGGGGAGTTGCAATCATCATTCATAGGCGTATAAAACATCAACTGTTTTCGTCATTTGAAACTAAAGTTTTTGAAACTTTAGGTGTTTCTGTTGAAACACAGCTTGGTAAATATACTTTCATAGCTGCCTATTTGCTTTTTCAATGCTCTGGACAGCAAGTTAATTTGCTTCAAACTGACTTGCGAAAATTGACTCGCAATAAGTCGAAATTTTTTGTCATTGGTGGCTTTAATGCCAAACATCGGTCATGGAATAATTCTCAAAGTAATTCTAACGGCAGAATTTTATTTGATGAGTGCTCTTCAGGTTATTTCTCAATTCAATAGCCTGATAGCCCTACATGTTTTTCCTCTTCTAGAAATCCATCTACGATTGACTTGGTCTTAACCGACTCTAGCCATCTTTGTAGCCAATTAGTTACTCATGCTGATTTTGATTCTGATCATGTGCCTGTTACATTTCAAATATCCCATGAAGCGATTCTTAATCCTATCAGCTCCACTCTTAATTATTTACGAGCCGACTGGAATATATATGAAACGTATGTTGACTCTAATCTCGATGTTAACATTTCTTTAGAAACTAAACTTGATATTGACAATGCTCTTGAAACTTTAACAAATTCTATTGTTGAAGCTAGGAGCATTGCAATTCCAAAATGTGAAGTAAAATTTGAATCCGTGATTATAAACGATGATCTTAAACTCTTAATCCGTCTTGAAAACGTGAGGAGAAGGCAATTTCAACGCACTCGTGATCCTGCTATGAAAATTATATGGCAGGATTTGCAGAAAGAAATCAAGAAACGTTTTGCAGATTTAAGAAACAAAAATTTTGAAAATAAAATTTCTCAATTGGACCCTGGCTCTAAGCCCTTTTGGAAATTATCTAAAATCTTGAAAAAACCTCAGAAGCCAATACCGGCATTGAAAAAGGAAAACAAATTATTACTAACTAAACATTACTAACTAAACATTCAACAATCTTCAGTCGACAATTTAACGTGATGCCGTAACGATAGATAAAGTTGATTTATTTGTACTACCTGTACTGCCGTGAATCGCAAGTCAGTCCCATCTGTAAAAAGTAGGCATTGAGATAATGGACTGTGAAGTTTTCAAACTCGTTTTCCATACAAATATTCAAAAAATTCCAGATTGGAAGATGTTCCAATCTTAATGAAACTTTCACAACTTGCTTTTCATTACGATATCTTTCCGAGAAAAATATAAAGATGATCAAAACTAGTTACATTTTTTGTGTTCTACGATGCGAAAGTCTGTAGTGGGACTGATATGCGATTATTATTCATTATGGGACAATTTGACTTGCTGTTTTTTCCTAATTTTTCCGAACAAATTATATTGTTTCATTAGTGTAGCTGAAAAAGCGTTGGAAGAGATGTTGAAAACTGAACTCAACTCAATTTTGACGAAAATGCAGATGGGACTGGCTTGCGATTCACGGCAGTATATGCCTTAGTTTACACTACATATAAATTTAAATATTTTTTATCTTTGAAGCTTCATTATTTTGAATTTATCTTGTTATTATTTGTTATTTGTGAAAGACTTTTATCTATCTATCTATCTATTTATATATAAAAATGGAATGGTGTTTGTATGTCACGAAATTACTTAAGAACGAGTTAATGGATTTACCTGATTCTTTATCTATTTCATTCGTTATGGGTTCCGACGTGTTTGTGTGAGGAAAAAGATTAGGATTGATCACAGGGATAGTTGAGTGGTCATCATTTTATTTTTATAATTAATTGATACCATAATAAGTTATCAACCGGCTAAATTGTGTGTATAATAAACATATTATCAACCTGTTTTGAACTCAAACAAATGCTTGTTGTCGAATAACTTAACGCGTTATCTTTTTGTTGTTCAACTTTGCTCAGGGAACCCTGATGACTGCTCAATCACTCGTGTGCACTCGTAGATATACGCCAGTTCTCATGTAGCTGCAATATGTTTGCAAGTCGTAAAAATCCACGAGATTTGTGCAGTTTCCCGGCCACGAGAGTAAATTTAACGCACATGTTCTGATTGTTTCACTGGGAAAAAAAATCCTTCGGATGGTGTGGCATTCTCGTTCAATCCTGTTTGATACCTCGACGCCACTAAATTGATTGGTTGCTACTTTGGGGGAAATGGCTTATTTCAATGAGTTCCACTACCTTCAGGATGACACGGAGGAAAGGGCTAAAAAAATCTCGTTGACGGTGGAACGTGTTTCACGGTGTCCAGTTCCATCAGACGGCACGAACAAAAAATGAATGCACAATATTGTACACGGATTTGTTAGGTACACGAATGATAGCAGTTTCCTGCCCATGAATTATGAAAAACACATTCAAATAGTACTGGTACTGGGTTTTGGGTTGCGTGCCATCAGTTGTATTTAATGAACTTTTGACACGGAAGAAATTAAAAGGATTTTCATCAATGCGAAAAAAAGAGGAAGACTCTAAATTATGACTCGATACAAATTACTAATGCATAATCCCAAAAATAGGATTCGTCATGAAATCACTAGAAATTTATTATGCTCATGTGATGTAATGTGATATGGCCTTCCTTACAGTGCGCATCGTACCTTCGTGCTGTGCATACACGAATTCTCTCTGCTCTTGGAAGTTTTCTTAAAAACTACCTAAAGCAATAAAACAGTACTTTTCAGTGCTACATCAACAGTACTTTTCAGTGCTAAAATTAAAAACGGTACTTTTCAGTGCTACTAAAACAGTACTTTTCAGTACTATTTTTTCTACTATTGATCCCTTTACGATCCTTGTTTGGACCCGTGCCTTCGATTTTTCGTTGGACCCGTTGGCGAAAGCTAGCGGTGGTAATCCTTCTTGGACACCGTCTTGGGAAAAAAAACCTCTCGAAGGTCACGTCTTTCTCGTTTATTTACTAAACATGGTATCAACAACTAACAAAAGGAAGGGTGAATCTCTGAATTCACTACTTCCTTCCAAAAAAGTGGGTTTTAAAACTGTCACTACACGTGGCAAGAATGGAAGAAAGGACGCTTCCCAGGAATGCGAAGTTTCTTCCAAGGGTGAAATGAATAATTGTATCGAAATGAGCAATCAGTTCGATGTTCTAGACAAATTTTCCAAACACCAAATCGAAGCAGCCTCTAGCCCAGGCTCTTTGATTCAAGTGAGGAAGCAAAGAGTACCGCCTATCGTGGTCAGTTGTTCCGAATTTGGTGGATTTAGGCAGGAGATCTTGAACTCCATTAGGGGAATCAAGGTTTCCTTCCAAATCGCAAAGAAAGGAGACTGTCACGTTTTGCCGGAAACTCTTAAAGATCGTGAACTTCTTCTCAGACATCTTGAAGAGAAGAAGCACAAATTTTTTACTTATGACGACAAAACTGAACGTTTGTTCAAAGTCGTCTTGAAAGGTCTCTCAAGTGACTATAAGTCACCTGAAGAGATCAAAAATGGAATAAATGATTTACTTGGATTTTCCCCAGTCCAAGTAATCATTATGAAAAAGAGAACCCAATCTGGCATTGTTCGGAAAGGGCTTTCTCAAGAATTTTATTTAGTTCACTTTAACAAAAAAGTACTAAATAATATTAAAGCTTTAGAAAAAGCAAAACTTATGTTAGATGTTCGTGTGACATGGGAACATTTCCAGTAACCTGGAGGAAATTACCAGAACCCCACTCAGTGCCGTCGGTGCCAAAAGTGGGGTCATGGTACAAAAATTGTCGCATGGATGCTAAATGCATGATTTGCGGAGGTTCTTCTCACGCTAAGGACGTCTGTCCAGTGAAAGAAGATACCAGAAAGTTTGTATGTGCCAATTGCAAGGGCCCTCATAAAGCTAACTTTTGGGAATGCCCTTCACGCAAGAGAGTCATTGAGGCTCGTGCCAGGCAGATGAAGGATAATATCCGTTACGATAACGGTCGTTTCCGGAATTTGCCTGGTAGAGTATCGAACAATGCTCATTTTTCAGTTAACGATCGCTTGATTAGGAATCATACTCACCAGGAAGATCATAATCATGCTCATTCACAAACAAATTTTGATCCGTCGGGTAGCCGTTCGAATCTTTCAATTTCGAATGTATCTACCCACGGTAAATCCTTTGCCGATATCGTAGCAGGAAATTTGAACTCCTCCCCTGTTCGATCCATGGGTACCCATTCTACTTGTTTCAAATCAAATGGAAAAAACCCTACCGCCACAGGTAATTCCGCTTCTTCGTCTACCGGAAATTCTAATGGGAAATCACATGACATGTCTGCCTCTGATTTTAATTTTCTAACTGAACAATTGAATCTAATGATTGATGCAATGTTCAAAGCCACCACTATGACTGAAGCAGTCCAAGTAGGTGTACAATTTACATATCAAATTGTTATTGGATTACGTTTTTCTAATGGATCCAAATAATAATTTAAATATTTTAAATTGGAATGCTCGTTCTCTGAATGGTAAAGAGGACGAGCTGTTTAATTTTCTTACAGCTAATAACGTGCTGTTATTACCGAAACTTATTTAAAACCTGGATCCAAACTAAAAAAAGATCCTAACTATTTTGTTTATCGTAATGATCGACTTGATGGGGCATGTGGGGGAGTTGCAATCATCATTCATAGGCGTATAAAACATCAACTGTTTTCGTCATTTGAAACTAAAGTTTTTGAAACTTTAGGTGTTTCTGTTGAAACACAGCTTGGTAAATATACTTTCATAGCTGCCTATTTGCTTTTTCAATGCTCTGGACAGCAAGTTAATTTGCTTCAAACTGACTTGCGAAAATTGACTCGCAATAAGTCGAAATTTTTTGTCATTGGTGGCTTTAATGCCAAACATCGGTCATGGAATAATTCTCAAAGTAATTCTAACGGCAGAATTTTATTTGATGAGTGCTCTTCAGGTTATTTCTCAATTCAATAGCCTGATAGCCCTACATGTTTTTCCTCTTCTAGAAATCCATCTACGATTGACTTGGTCTTAACCGACTCTAGCCATCTTTGTAGCCAATTAGTTACTCATGCTGATTTTGATTCTGATCATGTGCCTGTTACATTTCAAATATCCCATGAAGCGATTCTTAATCCTATCAGCTCCACTCTTAATTATTTACGAGCCGACTGGAATATATATGAAACGTATGTTGACTCTAATCTCGATGTTAACATTTCTTTAGAAACTAAACTTGATATTGACAATGCTCTTGAAACTTTAACAAATTCTATTGTTGAAGCTAGGAGCATTGCAATTCCAAAATGTGAAGTAAAATTTGAATCCGTGATTATAAACGATGATCTTAAACTCTTAATCCGTCTTGAAAACGTGAGGAGAAGGCAATTTCAACGCACTCGTGATCCTGCTATGAAAATTATATGGCAGGATTTGCAGAAAGAAATCAAGAAACGTTTTGCAGATTTAAGAAACAAAAATTTTGAAAATAAAATTTCTCAATTGGACCCTGGCTCTAAGCCCTTTTGGAAATTATCTAAAATCTTGAAAAAACCTCAGAAGCCAATACCGGCATTGAAAAAGGAAAACAAATTATTACTAACTAATTGCGAAAAAGCTCAAAAACTTGCTATGCTGTTTGAAAGTGCGCACAATTTTAATTTAGGACTTACTAGTCCAATTGAAAATCAAGTTACTCAGGACTTCGAAAATATTCTCAATCAAGAGAACGTTTTCGAAAATGCCTGGGAGACTGATTTGGAAGAAGTGAGAACTGTTATTAAAAAATTCAAAAATATGAAAGCTCCTGGCGATGATGGAATTTTCCACATCCTCAAGAAACTTCCAGAAAGTAGCTTATCATTTTTAGTTGATATATTCAACAAATGTTTTCAACTAGCATATTTTCCTGACAAATGGAAAAATGCTAAGGTTGTTCCAATTTTAAACCCAGACAAAAATCCTGCAGAAGCTTCTAGCTATCGTCCTATCAGTTTGCTTTCCTCCATCAGTAAACTTTTTGAAAAGGTTATTTTGAACAGAATGATGGCCCACATCAACGAAAATTCGATTTTTGCCAATGAACAGTTCGGATTCCGCCATGGACATTCGACCACTCATCAACTTTTACGTGTAACAAATTTGATCCGTTCCAATAAATCTGAAGGCTACTCTACTGGTCTTGCTCTTCTAGACATAGAAAAAGCATTCGACAGTGTTTGGCATGAAGGTTTGATCGTAAAATTAAAAAACTTTAATTTTCCAACATACATTATTAGAATAATTCAAAGTTATCTGTCAAATCGTACACTTCAGGTTAATTATCAGAACTCCAGATCTGAAAGACATCCTGTAAGAGCTGGTGTTCCCCAAGGCAGCATTTTGGGACCAATATTATACAATATTTTCACATCTGACTTACCTGAGTTACCTCAGGGATGTCAAAAATCTTTGTTTGCGGATGACACAAGCCTCTCCGCCAAAGGACGAAGCCTGCGTGTCATCTGTAGTCGATTGCAAAAAAGTTTGGATATTATTTCTTCATACTTGCAAAAATGGAAGATTTCTCCTAATGCTTCCAAAACTCAACTAATAATATTCCCACATAAACCAAAAGCTCTTTATTTGAAACCTTCAAGTAGACATGTTGTCACGATGAGAAGGGTTCCAATAAATTGGTCAGATGAAGTTAAGTATCTAGGGCTCATGCTAGATAAGAATTTAACTTTCAAAAATCACATTGGGGCATTCATGCCAAATGTAATAAATATGTAAAATGTCTCTATCCCCTTATTAATAGAAAATCAAATCTTTGTCTTAAGAACAAGCTTTTGATATTCAAACAAATTTTCAGGCCAGCCATGTTGTATGCTGTACCAATATGGACTAGCTGTTGTAATACCAGGTAGAAAGCTCTGCAGAGAATTCAAAATAAAATTTTGAAAATGATTCTGAAGCTTCCTCCTTGGTATAGTTCCAATGAGTTACATAGAATATCCAATGTTGAAACATTGGAACAAATGTCAAATAAAATAATCAATAATTTCAGGCAATAATCGTTGCAATCTTCTATTGCCACGATTAATGCGTTATATGTTTAGGTTAAGTTAGGTTAAGTATATTCAAAACGTTTTTTTTCTCTTATAAGCAGGTGAAATCAACTCACCTGTAAAAATTCTGAACTGCTACGGCAAATGAAATGTAATATGTTGTTAACAAATGTTAATAAAATCTTAGATTTGTTTTACCAAATTAGGATGATAGTGTTGTGTAATAACACAGAACAGCTAGATATAAGAAATAATGAATGTAATGTTTGGAATGATACTAATAAAAAAATAAAAAAATAAAAATGGCCTTCCTTAGCCTAGTGGTAATGACCAAGGCTACAAAGAAAAGCCATGCTGAAGATGTCTGAGTTCGATTCTCGGTTTTTTCAGTATCTTTTGTAATTGAAATTCACTTTCCTGAACATAGAGTATAGTTGTGCATACATGAATTGTTTTTTGAATTGCTTCAGAGGCCGGCTTCAGAGACATATTTCCTACCAATGAAAACACTTGTTCTGCCGTTATTCGAGCCTACCCGAGCAAAGCTTGAGATCATATTAAAAATTAATTATTATGTTGTGAAGTCGTAAATTTTGATAACTCGGTTTGTTGTCGTTTTGGTCATTGTAACGATTAAAATATCAAAACAGAGAGCAGAAAAATGGCAATTTAGGCAAAGAAAGCTCTCAGTTAATAACTGTGAAAGTGCTCATAGAACACTTAGCAAACAGGCTCTGTCCTAGTGGGGACGTAATGCCAAGAAGAAGGTTATTCAAGTTCGTCTTTGATTGAATTTAGATACATAAATCGGAGTGTTCGGGTGGATACGGAGGTCAATTGAAGTGAAAATATCAACGAAAACTATGATTTTAGAAATCCACGTTTAAAAATTAGAACCGACGTAACTTTTAGCTCGGAGGTCTTGAGGTTTTTCAGTGAGGTGAACATCGTTATGATATGATGTCAAATCTGATACCTTTAGATGTCTTTTTGAATGGATTACAATCCTTAAATGAAAATTTTCGAAAATATTTGTTTAGCTCTCGTTTTATGCATGATGTTCTTTTTACCGCCAACAGCTGTTCATTTTACCCACATAGCGCAGGTAAAATGAAAATTTGCATCGTTTTTTTCTATCAGAAACAAGATGGTACCCTTAAGGTGTTCATTTTACCACCCCTTCCCCTGCTTCAAAATTAAAAAAGTTGGCTGTTTAGATTCAATAAAATCATACAATGCTCTATTGCCAGCCTCTGCTCATCATTTCCAACAATGGAAGATGGACAAATACTTATGTTTCCGTTCGAACATACGGATCTTGAACTTATTCCAGTCTAGAAATCATGCATTATTCCTGGAAATTATTAAATTTGAACTCATTTTTTTCTGATTTTATTTTGCAATATTTGGTCACTAGAATGTTACTACGTTATTCTTATTTGATGAAATGGTGACACAGAAACAGATTATAGTATGGCAAAACTATGCTGTGAATGTTATTTATATATTTTATATAGTCACCTCACAGTTATGAATCAACTTAGGATCAGTTACGAGCCTAGTACACGACACTGAAGACGGCCTCCCGACTAAGGGTACATAACAAAATTATATCAGCACATGTTATTATGTTATAAGGTTTTTTCGAACATAGGTTGTTATAGGCTTGATGCAGGATGTTGTTAAAATAACTAAAATTATAACAAAAAGTGTATGAATAGTAACAAAAACATAACAAAATGTGTTTTAATTATATCAAAAACATATTAAACCAAGTTATAAAGTTTGATACAAAGTAAATAATTATAATACTGTTCGATATACGATAGTATTATATATAATTGAAATGCAAAGTATCTATTTAATTTTGTTATAAAGTTGTTAAAAATATTTTTTGAAGGGAAATACAACACAGTATGATACATTTTTGTTTTAATATGTTCTGTGGATAACAGAGCATAACAGAATTATATCATAATATATATATATATATATATATATATATATATATATATATATATATATATATATATATATATATATATATATATATATATATATATATATTTGTTACAAGCCTCTAGTTGGGTACAGTTTAGGTCGAAGGTATCTGTCAATGGAAACAAAATCTAGTGGAATTAAATGGTATAGTACTAAATTCGGTTTTTCATCTACTTATCAGTTTTTAAAACAAAATGTGATTGAAAATCTTGACGACGCTGTATATTTGTAAAAGTATACATTACTATAGCAATTCCAAACGTTTTCCGTCACATAGATGTGGATCATTGGGAGAGTTTGATCACAGATAGTAGGTGTGCCAGTTATGGACATAGGGGTTCCCTATTTCGCCATACGGGATTACTTGAATGTTTTTACATTTTGAAAGGTTTTGTGTGTTTTAGTAGTAAGATTTGAGATATATCTTGATGTTTAAACATTCAAACAGATTTAAATTGTGAAAGTTATCGAAATTTCCCGTATGGCCAAATTATGGTTGAAATTACGAAAAAAGGTAAGGTATATTATAATTGAAATTGTATAGGGGAAGACGGGGTAAGAGCGCATGCCGGGGTAAGATGGACCATCTTCAGTTTGGCATGAAAATAACAGTTTTCTCAAAAGTTCACCAAGCACTTTCCATAAACACAAGATTTTTGACATTCCGAACCATTTGGGGTAATATTTTCATTAATTTTTTAATAACAAATAACAAAAACAAAGTTCCTGCTCGTCTATATTGAATTTGATCTTACTGATACGCTTACTCAAGGATTTCGGAATTTCGGAAGGGATATTTTTGTAAAAACATA
Source organism: Aedes aegypti (assembly GCF_002204515.2). NCBI lineage: Eukaryota > Metazoa > Arthropoda > Insecta > Diptera > Culicidae > Aedes > Aedes aegypti. The sequence continues at coordinate 192,608,276 of NC_035109.1, read as the reverse complement.
GCAAATTACCCGTCCATGCTTTAACAGAAATGTGAAATATGCCTCAGTGAAGTGTAATATGAATTGTAAATATTTAGCTTTGAAATAAGACCCTAGTTGTGAAAATTGTGTAAGCGGGGTAAAACCGACCACTGTCAATGGGGTAAGACCGCTACCCCTTATTTATACCAAAAACAGGTCTAAACCATTTAAAAAGTTGTTACTACTTTCTACATTACTATTTAAGTAAAATGAATTCAATTTTGTTAAAAATGCAAGCCAAATCCGCATATTTTTCCAAAATATGGGTGTCTCAAAGTGATGATGATGTGTTTTGAATTAATTAACTCTAAAAATTGTTTAATATTCACGTTAATCCTTGTAGAATTCATAAAACATTATACTTTTTAGAATCACAGGAAACTGGTATATATATATTTTTTTTTTCGCAAACATATGTACGAAAATCTTGGTGGTAGCTTTTACCCCGTGCGTGGGCGGTTTTACCCCGTCGCTAAAAATAATCTTGATAAGACATCACTTTTTCAAGCGATAAATAAATTTGTGCAAAAACAACACTTGTGATATTTTTTAACCATGCTTCAAAAAACTACATGTTGCGTCGAAAAAGGATTTATTGATTCTTGATTTTGACATATGAATTAAATTGCTTAGGCGGGCGGTTTTACTCCGTCTTCCCCTACATGTGAGTAAAATGTATTTTGCAAAATTGCAACTCTTTTTGATGAGATTTTCGGATGATTTTTTTTTCTATAAATAATATCAAAAGACATACAAGAATCGCTGAAATTTCGTAAAGAAATATTTGAATGGATTAGTAGTTTTATGTCCTGCAAATAAAGAATAAAATAATATGTTAATCAGTCCAAGACTCTATGACACTACCCCGAACGCCATTACCCCGAATGGGTCATTACCCCGAAATCCACTACCCCGACTGGGTCACTACCCCGAACGCCATTACCCCGAATGCATAACACTTTGAGACTTACTCTAGTTAGAGAGTGGGGAGATAATTGTACGATTCCTTATGAGTATTAAACAATTTTGGCTCAACAATGTGTTTTTCAAATATTAGAAGATAAAAAAGCAGCTAGTTTTTCAGCAAATAAGTTTTACATACTAAGTATTGTTTGGATTTGTCCTCTAATTTTGGTGAGATTCACACAGCCACATTGCAATGCTCTAAAGAACAGCCTATTTCGAAAAGAAGAATGATTTTATTATGAAAAGGATAGCTATGATATGCACAAAACTAGGATGTAGTAAAGAGATCTCTTATTGGACGTCGGTACCCACTTCCTTTACTCATTTTTGTAGGTGTCGGGCTACTAGCTTTAAGATCTTCTTAGAGATTTTGTTTCGTAAACGATGGTAATGGAAGGTCACCTTGAGATTGTCACTGCAAGTGTTGTTCTATGGAACCCGCTTAAAGACCAACCTGATAGACAACCGTTCCGTTATAGCACTTGTACACTTGTACATGTTAGAAAAACGGCGGCCTCTGATTGCCGCTACAGTAAAAACTTTCGTTGGTTTGTGGTATCATTAATTTGAATTTCGGTGACATAACCACGACAGAATTGTTTTTTATTCAAGACATTGAAGAAATGATGATGGTAGAAAAGTAATGAGCAAATTCATAAGAGACCTGTTTGTTTTAATCAAGGAAGATAAAAGAAAGAGTAAATTTTTATTAGAATTAGAGCAGGATTCACTATAGTGAATGCCTTCAGGATATATTCCTTTTAAAAAAGCTGTTCTATATGGAAATATTAGTGACCAGCATATCCAATGACAACTTAAAAGAACAGCCTATTTAAGAAAGAAAGGCAAATTTCTGGTGAAATATTTGCAGCTATGACCTGAATGATCACTGTAACAACGTAATACTATGGCACAACCTATATTCATAAGAATGGAAAATATTTGCTTAAAAACTAAACTGAATTGTGAACACCACAAAGAAGTCCAAATACCGGTGATCACGCAGCTGTTCAGCAAGACCATATTGAGGGTTATGAGTTTGAATTCCTCCGGTGGCGGATCTTATGCATTGAACATTTCCTTGACGTCCCTGGGCATAGAGGCACATGTACAAGAATGGTAAATTGACAAGGAAAACTCACAGTCAACAAAAGGCTTATTTTATTAAAAGCCCATTCCTAAATTTCGTAACGCTGAAGGGGGCAAAACATGTTGTAGGTGGTTGTCCTCAAAATGTTACAGCCCATACAAAATGTGTAGAATTTTCATACAAAAAATGGTACGAAGGGGAGGTTAGTTGTCGAAAATGGCTATTTTTGGCGTTGTGAAATTTGTTGATGAACCCCTGAACTGCGAAAGTACCCACTGAGCTGATAAACAGGTACTGACTCAGGAAGAATGCAGAAGATAGTTTCCAACAAGATGTTTCGAAAAATAGCTATCATATAAAAGAAGGGATAACATATGATGAATATTTTGCCGACGAATTTTACGCGCCATTGATTACCAGTTTTTATTAGAGACGCATTTTGCCCGAAAAACCAGATACTGCACTGAATCTTATACTATTCGGGGTAATGGCTCATTCGGGGTAGTGGCGTTCGGGGTCATTACCCGGGGTAATGGCTTTCGGGGTAGTGAACTCGTGCATTGGTTCATAGTCAACAGAAGAATTTCTGAAAGTGTTCATTTAAAAGTCCTAGAGAAATTGTTTGAAGGAATTTCTAAAAAAAAATCTTCAACCAACTCTTGAACTTACATGACAGTTTCAATAACATAGTAATCATCTGTAAAGTGTGGGAACATGTCCGACAGCTTGATGATTGGCTATTTTTTTATAAGTCAGCTCTCCTAATGGATTTTTTAAATGTAGGTTTAAAGGTAATTGGAAATGGCCGTCTCTTGATTTCTGGTACTTAGCATTTTCACCAGTGTTGATCATGAGACTGTAGAAATATTTTTAATATTCCGAAAACAAACACTTCAGCTAATTTGTGGTGAGTCAACATATTTCGAAAATATTTTCCTGTAATATGATCCTTATGTTTTTTTTTTCAGAATGGAATTTTTCAGGCCCTAGAGTCTAGGGTCTACTTCTATGATAGCTTCTTATAGATCAAGAATAAAGTAATTAACCATGAACCCTTGGGGAGCTCGTGCATCATATCTGATACCTCTTGTAGATCGTAAATGAACTCCTTTGATAACTCCTGATATTGATACTCATACTATCAGGCAGAGATAAGTACTTGTGGTCGACCATAGAGAATCCGCTATAGAAAGGCCAATCCAGGTTCAATTTCTAGGGGTACCACCATAGTCTATTTAGTCCACAAATAAAGTCCTGAGACAATTTCCTGACATTATTGAAGTTGCACTGATAAGCGCTTTTAGCCCTCGGGAAACATGATCTGGAATGGTCACTCTAAACACACATCGGCTTGGCCCATTACAACTTTTAATAATCTGCTGAAAATTTTGCCAAAATTGGAGGATGTGAAAAATAGAATATGCCAAAAACGGAATCCCACTGTAATAAGGTTCGAAGCATATTCTTGGTTCCGCATTTACATCAATCATAGAGTCTACATGTCAACGAGGGCGTACCCAATATCGAACATAATTGATCTTATGTTTATCCATGCAACGGAACTGTACTCTCAACTTTTTTTTTTAATTAGTCCCAAAAACAAGATAAAGGGACTTTTCCATAGCAGCAATACCTCTTATTCTGTATACTCGTACAAAGTAAGTTATATCAATCCGTAGCAGCTGTCAAATCTACACTTGCTATCATAAATTAAGTTATATTAAATTACAAATCAGTTCGCAAAAAAAATCTTTACACTCACACTGTAAGCCATTTTCAATCACGCTTCCACTTTAGTACGTATAAAGCCTATCAACATCTATAGTCCATTTTACGATCCGCTTCGGATGAGCTGATCGCTCATTTAATGAATGAAAATTTGACTGGAGGCGGTTGCGTATCGCGTGAAAGTAATAGCAATGTCAACAACGCGGGAAGATTGTCTTTTTAAGGTTATGTGGTAAAGATATACCAGTGAACCCTTGTCCTGACCGGAATCTTCTAATTAGAATCCTGTCCTGTGATCAAGTTGAGAATTACAACTGTAAGAAAACCGAATACTCTATTATTTCTCAATAGCGACAAATGGCATGTACTAAACAAAAGCACGGGATAGATGTACTACTATAGATCAAATATTGGTCGCAGAGATTTATACTCCGAACAAAAAAAAAATACGAGAAACTTTATACATATGCGAATTAAAAATTGGGGTTCCATTATACGGGCAGCATATTGATTTGCAGGAGGATTAGGAAAAGAAATTAAAAACTGTAGAAAATAAGCCGTACTATTTTCTAAAGTTCTCAAAACCATAAGTTCTTGTGCTCTTCGGAATTCAAATCACATAAAAGAATAAACCTCAAAGCTGGAGCCAAATGAATAATAATTTAAAGGTTGCATAAATGACATATGAATATGAACATTCATTTAATTAAATATGACCTTTTAGCTATTTTCCTGCAAATTTTGTATCTGAACTGAAACTGAGCTCAAAACTTGATCGATAAGTCACCACCAATAGTTCATGTTTACAGCTTAAACGAATGTCAGGTTCTCCAGATTTGTGCTCTTAAAAATTTTAGGTTTGGCTTCGATTTGTCTTCACCTTAACACTCCAAAAACCGCGTTAAAAAAATGTACGCGGATTATCGTGATATAAAAAAGTGGGAATCTCACTAATATTACTAGATTTTGAGTGATGCTTAACTTAAAGGTGCTGTAATGCTCTGTATTGCAACTATTCCACACTTTTGGTTGGTAAAGTATTCTTAATTTGTTCAAATAAATCACTATCAAATTTAACTTCAAAACTTACGTTTTGTCTCTGCCCGGTATGGTTGGAATACTCAATCAGCTCAGCTAGACGATTTAATACAAGGTTTCAATGCATAGGAAAAACAACAGAATCGCAGCAAAACGAAACACGATATTATTTCCAAACATACTGAATAATGAAGCAATTCCAGAATCGGGTGTTGATGTTTTGATGAGTTTCGTCGATATCTACGCCACACGGAAAGATCCGTTCAATGTAAGAAGGACAATTAATTAGTCAAATTTTATCTCGCTCGCTCACAACTTCTAATTGCTAAAAGTGAAACTCAATACGGGTTTGGGTGTTTTCAATCCTTTTCTTTATCTTCCGGCAAATGCGAAACGGTAGATTTTTGTTTTATCCCTCTACAATTGGCTTACAGCGAAAAGCTTGAACTAGGAAAGAAAATAGAGGTAAAAATAAACTCAACCATTATGGTGACCTGTCAGCCGGGTCAAGAATCCGTAAAGAATCACTAACAGTAATTAAGATGAATGTGTCTAGAAATCAGTTCGCAGATATAGAATTATTGAACCAGTGTTGTGACCCAAGGTAGCTCTAAAGTGTTTAAAGGTAAAGAGAAAACGTGTGGCGTAAAATGACAACCATCGAATTCAATCTCGAGTGAAAATTGATTTATTTCTCAATCGCGCCAAGAAGATTAACGTTTTGAATCGCGTGGAGCAAAAGGTGCGACGCTAGTTATTTGCTCTGTTGACACGCATTTGTGTGAAACAGAAATGCAGATTTCCCATTGGTTTTCGACGGCTAAGGAAGCTGTCACGGTTGGGAACCGAAACATATTACAGAAATAGTGATCTTTTTGGATGGGGGGGAATATGAAACTACATTCTGACAAATCTTCGCTTCGTAACGATGCACACGCGTTCTGGATAGGGGAAGATAACGAAGAAATAGGAAACAGAAAAATTTGGAACACTTGTTGGGTGGGAAAAATTATGAGCGACTTGGAGTTTCTCCATAGGGGATGGTGAGGCATCATGTATATTCTTGTTGGTTTTCAATAACCGGACATTGCATATACGAGAGTAAATGGTAAATGGTTAAATGGTGTTATTTTCAATTTCTCGCACAAAAATAAGCATTTTCTATCACATTTAACTAAAGATTTTATGAATCTAACAAATTTGGATTTTCTGCTGTTCTCCTATGTTCCATATGTAATTGAGATTGTTATGCGTTCAACAGCAGTAAATGTCTGAAGTAAAATTACTTTTCCATAGTTGGTGTGACTGCAGTCTAAACAACAGTACCCTAATTAGCTTTACAGCACGCGTCTATCGATGATGCCCGTGTCGTGTGACAAGTGCTGAGACGCATAAGATAGTCGCATAGCAACTACTTTGATGCAGGTTTTGGCTAGATGCAGCAGCTGTGGCATATTTTCTTTTCATTTCTTCCCGATTTGTTTCTACTAATGAGAAAAAGATTGCTGTCCTATGCCTAGTCGAAAAATATTTCAAGTCGATGTAATGCACCAATAAAGCATGAAAATTCATTATAAAATAAAATGCTACATAATATAAATCAATAAAATTGCTCCATAAATAAGTTCAACGAGTTTTCTGGCTCAAAGTGGAAAATTATACCAGTAAGTTATTTTAAAAATATACCGTATAAAATGTTGTTTAAAACAACCTCATTTTTTTACAACATTGATAAATTTTGACCAATAAACCTCCAAATATCTGTTTCCAATAAACTCATCAAGTATTTTTGAATAACTATTGTATTCTGCAACATATAACTAAGGTAATTCGCTATTTGTTGATCCAGTCCATCACAATTAAAATCTAAAAAAAAACGATCCCATAATATCGAATCTATTCTCCTTATCCTTAAAATTTTAACAAACATTATTCTATTGGCCTACCATACTCTACAGAACCAAATTCGCAAGAGCAACTATTGGATGACCTGGAACCAGAATTTGATGCCCCTCTTCAAAATGTTACGCTATCGATTGGTCAAGATGCTGCATTAACCTGTTCGGTAGCAAATGTAGGGTTCCACAAAATTGCTTGGTTGAAATCGTCAAACCAAATGGTTTTGACCCTTGGTGGACTCACGGTAACAAACGATGCACGAATCAGTGTGGAGCAGCCTCATGAGGGAAAGGAAATTTTGCGAATTCGGCACCTTGGCCAATCGGATCAAGACTGTTACACGTGTATGATCAATACCACTCCCTCAAAGGCGCAAACTGCATGCATTGTTGTTCGGGGTAGGGGGAGATCCCCCAGTGCCGGACAGCACCCAATACCGGACAAAATCGAAACATTGAGAAATCATTGTCCAATCAAGATGGTGTATTAGTAGAAAAGAAAGCTATTGTGTAGACTAATGTTTGCGTAGAACAACACATCCTTGAAATATGCATGCCTTTTTTAAAAAAGTAGAAAAGTTTGAAAATCTTTAAAAAATTGACGTATCTTCTTAATTTTGAGCCTATTTAGTAATTATTTTGAATATGAAAAAATACTTTGGATCCCGCAAGCATGATCGCACATTATCCTAATTTGATAGTATGAATGTATTTTGTATCATAATTGAAGTAAATATGGACAAATTACAATTTTGGTTAAGCACCTCCTGTCCCTCAGTTTCGGACAGCTTGATTTGTTACATGATATCTTTGTAATTATTGTATCAGTGTCTCAAAATACTTTCATTTTTCATGGGTTCCGTCGATCATGGTATCAAACATGCAATAAAATTAAGAAGAATTAACATCCAGAACAACATCGTAAAATGTGCTATTTTTCATCATATATGAAAAAGGTTTTTGATGGGCATCTTGCAAACTAAGAAAAACTCAAATTATTCTTGTAAATGTTGCAAATGCATTGAATTGGTAATTATAAACTATTCCTATAGTGTACACGTTCAATGATGTTCAAATTTACAGAATTCGAGGCATTTCTAGATCGTGTCCGGTATTGGGTGCCACCTTTCAAGATCGATCAATTTGGTACTAAAATACATCATCAAAACGCAATGTCAAAATTCATATTTATATTTTCAAATTTATTTTTATACACTATAAAAATGATAATATTTATCACAAATGTGTAACACGAGCCCATAAAATCAATAGTTTTCGAATTATGAATGTAGTGGCTTAAGTGTCCGGTACTGGGGGATCTCCCCCTACGTATTTATGCCACTTTTGTGGTTGATTTACATTTTATTGCGGAAACGTCATCTTTCTAGATTCCTGTGTGGGAATTATTCTCAGATTTTTTTCGGTTTGGCTGACATGTTTGGAAGCAGATTAAGTTCGAGTATTGCTTATAGTGCTGTAAAGCAGACCTGAAAATACCCAGCATATCATTCCCACAGTAATCTAGAAATATGCGCAATTAACAAATTGGAAATTGGTGCTTGATCGTATTAGGGTCACTTTGAAAAATGGCGGTTGTGAGTTGGTGGTGGTCGGCTATTAACACTTCAGTCGTCGCGCTGTTGTATTTTGTACAACAGTGGTGAAAAAACCTCGCTTATCGTGCACAACATCAGCGTGGTGGTTCTGACGGTTGCAAACCGCGCGACGACTGAAGGGTTAACCGTAGATTCGTATATTTCCAGATTTCACCTTGTAAAGCCTATGCTTCAGAGTGACAAGAAAAATACGATTCTTACATTCTAAGTAAAAATACTTAACCGACATCATGACACATTCATTTTTCATAAATTTTAACCCCATTGTAACACAAGCTGAATTTTTTGCTATTCTTCGATCAGACCGCAGATTCCCCTGGGAAAATTTTCCGGAAGGTAACACATTCTCCAAATTATAATATGCAAACGTTTTTGTCGAGAGCTAGTAAAACGTAGGTATTCGCCGAGGTGGTGATATTTTTAGCAATGGCATCTCAAACAATCCTACCGGCCACAAAATATCTCACGCTGCATTGGCTACGCTACGGACAAAGAAACATCCACATGGCTTGTTTGAGAAGAAGAGCAAACTGAGTTGCCTAAAATTGAAAGAAGATAACTGTGGCTTTACTCCAAAATTCAAATATTTTCCAAACATTGCATCATTGTTTATTTTTTTCGTCGCTTCTAGACGTGGTGACATTGCTTTAACCGAGGTTTTGTTTCTATCGGCGCGTGCTTGCTATTCTCTGGAAATATTCTCTTTCCAAATTATAAGTTGTGGGAAAAGTATGGCGAATAAACATGTCTACTGAATCCAAAGCGTCAATATTGATATTTTTTTATGATGAAATAGTAGGATTGAATTTGGCACTAAACTTAAATGTCCATAAGACAATAACATTCCTTTATAAAAAAAAAAAAGTAAAAATAGAGAAATGTTGCCTAAAGTTAAAAGTTTGTTTTCTCATACAAGTTTTAATTTTCTAATACATTTCTGTACGCTATAATCGTTGAGCACCTCCGCAAAGATTATTGTTTATTGCACAATTTATCAACAAATATATAAATTTGAGAATAATTCAAGTTTTGCAGTTGCTATTGGGGAAGAACTTTTATAAAGAGACTGGTATGCCATTATTTTCCAACATGAGACGTTGTTAAAATTCTTCCATAACATCTTCACACAAAGATTGCTAATTTTTAGAAGTTTTTTTTTTGTTTACAAGGGGGGAATCTGCAAACAGATCCCCTGAGAAGGTAACTTAGGGAATGCGGGGATGACGCACCAACGACGACCCGCTAAAACCAGCCTACGCACTGTACTTGAGCAATTCTTTTAGATGCGATCTCTCACAACATTGAAACGGGGGCAACCAAAAACGATATGCTCCGAAGTTTCCTCCACACCAGCACAATTGGGGCACTCAGGAGATTCTGAGTGCCCGAACCTATGCAGGTACTGTCTATAGCAACCATGTCCTGACAGGACTAGAATTAAGGTAGAAACTGCGTCAGGTTTCTACCATACCAATCTGACACATTTGGTATTAGCCGATGGGTACATCTACCCTTAGTGGAGTTATCCCATTCCTGCTGCCAGATTCCGAGCGTTTCCTCTTTACACGTGTCGTGGACTTCACTGGTACCCCTTTTGTTGAAGCATTGAACATCTTCCTTCTTCGTCTAGCCCGAAGGCAGATTGCTCGAAGATTAGCAATTGATTCGCACAACCAGTACACCGACGGCCTGTTCTCTCTAGGAGGGGCTTTTACCGGCAGGGTAGCATCACACGCTCGTGATATCACAGCAACTAGCTCTTTGCCGTTTAGGTCCAGAGTATTCCGTTCGCGCCTCAGGGCTTCAGTGAATACTTCGCCGTCGAAGAGCGCTGTTTTCCATCCTCGGGCTTGGGTCGAGATACATCGCGCTGCCTTCCTCCCGCCTGGTATTATACTACAGTTAACTCTCCCTTACTCGATATTCCGTATCTCGATATCGAGTTAGAGAACTATAGTAAAAGTTGGTTTTCATGGCTAACTAGATGGTCCCTTGAAACGCAGTTGCATTGCTTTTGTGTTCTGTAACTCGATACCTCCCTAACTCGAACTTGATGATCGCTATGAGTATAACCGTCATCTACGTGCCAGTTCATGGTACCTAAAAGGCTAGGACTACAAAATGTCACGTCGATAATCGATTCTGCACCATTTCTGCGGAAGGTACTCACTGTACCCACATTTGCCAGCTCTACATTTAATGCGGCCAGGGATTCCAACAATAGCTGGCCACTTTGGTTGGTGCAGCGGCTACCCCACTCCACTGCCCATGCATTAAAGTCGCCAGCTATCACTACTGGCTGCCAATTAGCTAGTTCAGCTATCATCCGGTTGACCATGTGGGAAAATTCCTCAATCGACCACCTTGGGGGCGCGTAACAACTGCAATAGAACACGCCGTTGATTTTTGCTATCGCATTTTGAGCGTCATTTGAGCTAGAGACTACTTTTTGGATTGGGTATCGTCCTAACGTCCCTATAGCTGCTAGCTGTTGCGACCTATCTGCCACCCAGTTCCCGTTGTTGGCTGGTATACGGTATGGGTCCGATATTAACACCATGTCAGTCTTGGTTTCCGAGACTGACTACCAAAGCAGCTGCTGGGCTGCATCACAGTGGTTTAAATTTAACTGTGTTACTTCCGTTTTGGCTGCTTTGATACTCCGCTTGTGCCCGGACATTTCGGTCCGCCCGTTAAGTGTCCGTTGTCTGCTCTGTCGACACATGTTAGGCACTTAGCGATTTGCTTACAATCGCTTGCCCTATGGCCTTCGGTGCCGCATTTTCTGCACATCTTACTTCTGTCGGGACCATTTCAATTCCACGACTTATGGCCCTTCCCGAAACACTTGAAGCAAAACTTTAGGAGGCTGTTGTATGCTCAGCCGGCAAACCGACCAGCCTACCTTGAGTATGCCCAAGTTCTTCGCTTTGTTGGCTCGGCACGTCTTCGCCCAATGGCGATAACTTCTCCGTGCTTCGCATCGCCTTCAGGACCTCGGCGTATTTCGCTTCATCCGTTTTGTTAACGAGAGCTTCGCCTAAATTCCTTCATTTCGCTATTTTGGGTTAAGCGCTCTCCTTGGGCTCTGTTTTTTCTTATTTCCAACTCGTATCCACGAGTTGCTGTTGCCTTGCGCCCGTGGTTCCTGTGGATGCACTGCCTGGTTCGGGTTATCCCGTGGCTCCTTTTTCTTGGATTTCTTGGCCTTAGGCTTGGTGTTTGCCTCTCCTTTGTTGCCATGTCCTCTTGATCGCGGGGCTTGGCTCGTACCAGCTTTTCCGCTCTGGTGGACGGCCGCGTAGGTCACTTTTCCCTTAGCAACCATACGTCTTTTCTCGACGTATTCATCCTCGGGAGATCCCCTCTTCCGCATCGCGTATCGAATAATATCATCCGATATATTCGCGTTGCCTGTAAAGGAAAACAATTCGGTCTGACACGACTTAGTGTCTCTTTTGCCTTCTACCTTGCCAAATTGTTCCTTGGCTTTCTCGTAGTTCTGTTTTGCAGCTAGGACTGTTTGTCGCAATTTCAGTAGACCTGTTTTCAAGTCTTTGCTGATACTGCTTTTGCTCTTAACAAACTCGATGATGACATCAAGTTGCTCAGCAGCTACCTGCATTTTAGGGAGGTACTCCCTATTGCGATCCATGGCCTCGATTAGTCCCGGGCCATCGGTCACCTCACATGTTGCACTGGAGCGGCCAGTGCCTGCCGTCGTCACAGTATCTAGACTTTTGCCCACACTGTTTTCAATAAAGTTGATGTTGGTCGCCTCTCCTTCACATTCCGCTAGTTGTTTTTTTTTGGTTGATCATCTCTTATGGGTCCTCCTAAGAGCCGCTATCCAACTCCGCTGGAATAGTCACCTTTATGACCCCAAGATTATCTATGCAAGCAGGGAGACCATACTAGGGTTGACATAGTCCTTTATGGGGTACTATGTTCAGAGCCGGATCAGCGCAGGTCGGGTAATGGCATCTGAACCTACTCCCGCCCAGTTGGAACAACCAGGCGACGGATTTGGAACATACTCTAAGGCCTGTCACGGTTTTACGGGACGGAAGCAGCCTGCGCCATTAACCCACTCGCCGTTTCGGACCAGTGTCACCCGACCCTACTAAGGGAGTAGAATGTCGCCGCTGTCAGCCTCAAAGCATATTATCCAGTACATATACCGTTACTTGTCCTTAGTCGTGCGCTGCCAGTATACATAATTGGGGCCGTTTAGGCGTTGGTCCCAATGTGCTCGAAGCACTTCTACTCGCAGTTCCATGCCTTGTCCGTTTGTATCGCGACCAGTATGCCATAATCAGAACCTAACTGGCATCAATCTAGATGTGTAGTACATCATTTGTTAAATCAACAGTTTTGCGGTCTAGGTTCGGTTTTTTCTTAAGAACAAAAGGCTGACCCATAATGATCAAACTACAGTGAAACCTCCATGAGTCGATATTAAAGGGACCATCGACTCATGGAAATATCGAGTCATGGAACAGCAATTCTTTGGAAAGCTGCTTCTAGGGACCATCATAGTAACCATGAAATTATGTTTTTAGTATGGTTCCATGAGTCGATATCGAGTCATGGAACATCGACTCATGGAGGTATTACTGTACAAAAATCTTAAATTATACCCCAGATATGTACATTTGGAACTCCACAAGCTACTGTGAAAATTAATGCAGAATCCAACAGCTAAACAAGCTTGATGTTTTGATGAAAAACTATTCTAATTACAGTTTCAGATCGCAGTATGCAACGCGCGCAAATGTATGTGTTGAAAATTGATCTGTCACGTTTTTATCGTCTCCGAAAATTATTAGATTCGGCTAGTGAAACAGCTGAAAAAAGTGGTTGTAAAAAAGCTGAATTAAGTCGGTTTGTCGTAGTTTTTTTTTTTTTTTTTTGTTTTCGTTAAAGTTCCTTACAGCTGCTCAGTCAAGGATAGATGATCAGTTTATTGAGCTCGTTTTATTGCTTTTATTATTTTGTACAAGTTATTATGAATCGTACACACTTAATTTAGAATGCCGAATCTCGGATAATTTTAACCGAGATTCGCACAGCCGAGTAGTCGGCAAACAAATTTCCTGGAATCTCAGGAAATAAAAGCCGAGTATCAGTTAATCGTGTTTCGTTGCTTAGCAACCAGACAATTTGTTAGCTGAGTCTCTGTTAAAATTGGAAAACCGAGATTCGCACAGCCGACCTCGTGGAAAAAATCTAAGTGTGTATATATCATGACAGCAGTAGGAATAGTAATTAAATTAGTTGATTTATCTAAACATGTACTTTAAGGGGTCTATTTTATAAGTCGAGTCGATCAAAATGACTCGACTGGAGTCACTGTCGACCGGAAAACTAGCTCGACTCAGCTCTGTCACTCGAGTTTTACGACAGTTGTCACTCTATGTGACTGTATTAGTGTGGGAGTCGACGGGTGACATCTGAAATATGCATGCTTGCTTTGATCGACAATGATTTCAGATGAGTCACATGAATCTGCTCGATTTACAAAATAGGTCCCTAAGTCATATAAATTGTCACTTCAAGTGTCGACATAAACTCCTTTTACCAGTTTTTTTTTATCATCATCAATGACCTTTGAATGGTTCAACGCTAAAACTGTCGACTTTTCGTATGTTCATGTGGTCTCTAGATTACCTACTGATAGATGATGTTTCGAACTGAGGTTGCATGAATCACATCAATTATCAAGGTGAAGATGAAAACCTACTCCCAAGCTACACTGCCCATACTCGCATAACAGTCCCATATGCTATGGGATTTCTTATATATTCTGAACAATCACGGAGTAGTAACTACCAATTGTAGGTCATCAATGCTTATGCTTAAAATTTATTCTAATTTCAGTTTCCACTTTTGAATGATGCTGTGTTCTATGAATTACTTTTGTTTTTGATAAAAAAAATTCTGCGATCAACACAAAAAAAAGAAGCTAACGTTATAATTTTATTAAAAACAAGATAATTACAAATTGCAAATAGCTTCTACACTTCACATTCGGATAATTTGATAAAAAAATCTGCATTTTGACTGAAGCACATCCTTACTAGTGGATTTTACCTTCCACAACATACCTTCAGCCAACCGGATACTATTACGACAGATTTGCATTAGGCATGTCATCAAGATACAAGACATGATGTAGATAGAACGCAAAGCGAATAAAAATCGCCTGAAAACTATTCCAATGCAATGGTAGGGATGCCGTCTGTGTACTTTCCGAAAGCTTCGTCACGTATTTAATGAGATTCTACGGTGAGATGTATTGATACCATAATGATCTAATATTAAGCTTCATGCAGTCGTCCTCACATTGTTTCGCTCACCTATTCCTTTTTGGATTTGTTTTATGTTTGTTTTGTTGAGATGACAACTCTAAAAAGAACATAGTAGATTTAGGAATGCGCCTAATCAATATTTACCATCGTTAGTTCTGATTATAAGGCAGTGTTTCAAAGTACACAATTTGTAGAATGCGTATACCCACTATCTGCACTTTCCCAAGCTTTCGCACAACTCATCGATTGAAATCAAACCTCTCATCAGCAATGATTGTCGTCTATCAGATTTCAAACCAATCAGTCTTTGCAGCAACAAGACGGCACCCAGACCAAATAAATGTCTAACAAACCGCCATAATCCGAAGCTTTATGATTTGCGAAGAGAGCTGAGATCGGTATTCAATCCAACCACCCGCAGCTATGTGGGCTTAGGGTAAAAGCACCGGTGTTGACCAAATCGCCAGTCATAGCCATAGTGATTTATACACTGTTTTATCAGCATAAAACTTTCTTGTTTGGTGTACTACATTAGGGTGATTCACAATTAAAAAAGTTTGAAAATCCATTCTTACCATAAACATTGTCTTCTGTGAAATTTTCATCTTACTACGTGATGATTTGAAGGTAGCTCAAAGACAATGTAGGTTTGTATGGAAATTACTATGGAGAAATTTTGAAAAATATTCCATTAGTACTGGAATCTAAGTCCAAACTTGTTGTTACAAAGTGAAATCTTATTATTCAAATCATGATGAAGAAAATTGCCATCAGGATGATTTCTCAATACCATACCCTTGATATTTTATACATTTTCTTGAGAAAGCTGAAGTACAAAGTTTGTTAATATAACCGACGATAATCAAATAATCAAGTAGATATTTTAATTTTTTATTCGAAATTTTCGAAATGCCAGATTGTCGATAGATATTAAATCCTTTCAATTTGGTGACCAAATATTGACCAACGTAATTTTCAATGCGAAAAAAAGTATCTATTCAGTTCAGGGTCAAAGCTTCCCATATATTCCGAAGATTTTTTTTTTTGGCTGATCAAAATAAGCGCTTCCACCCTACCGCGGGTCGGAATGGGAAAAAGGCAAAAGTCGTCAAAAGGGAATGCAAAGCAAAACTGATGAGCTCACATTATAGCCGACCGATTTTAACTGAGACGAATGGAACGACACGACCGACGTTTAGCCTAGATGAATATTTGATTTGCATTTTGTTAATAAATACCAATATTTGATTCTCTCAAAAATTGTTTGCTGTCACGTTATCGTTTGTGTAATAATAAATACACTTACTCATTGCTCGTTCTCCCTCTTGCTTAGTTCATCCAATTTTTGTCATTATTGGAGTGATTTACAAATAAAGACATTCGGTTGGACAGCGTTTTATGATCGCCAAGTTGGTATGCGTTTCTCGGGAGAATAAATCTTTGTTATTCTTCATGCAGCAAAGGAGATTTTATGTGTGGATAATTTGGGCCGAACAAATTTTCTACTTTGGTTTAAAAACTTTTCCGTTGTGTAAATATGAAAATTTTAAATTAAAATAATGAAATTCATAAAACAATGCACAATCAATATATGTTCAGTAATATATGTAACGAAAATTCATCACAAAATACACATCTTCCGTTAAAGGCATCAACATTATGCTTGTAGACTGAAAAAGCGCTACTTCTAGGAATCAAATAATATATTTAAACATATCTAGGTCGTATTTCTGACGTTTTGAGAAACTAAGTTTGATATTTTGTCCCATCTAATAAATTTCACAGCGTGTTTTCATTCAAAAAAAAAAACAGACATTTATGTAAATATGAAAAAGTTCTATCACAATTTATGCTTTTTGTATAATAGAAATTAAAAATAAAATCAGTTTAATCACTATTTTATCCATCTTGAACGGACCAAAGCAGTGCATATTTTTGATAAATTTTAACAGTGAAGATTAAAAAGGTAAAACTCACTACACGTAACTGTTTTTTTTTTCTTATATCTAGGTGTTCTGTGTTAGACTACACTATCATCCTAATTTGGTAAAACAAATTTAAGATTTTATTTACATTTTGTTAACAACATATTACATTTCATTTGCCGTAGCAGTTCAGATTTTTTACAGGTGAGTTGATTTCACCTGCTTATAAGAGAAAAAAAACGCTTTCAATTTACTTAACCTAACTTAACCTAAACATATAACGCATTAATCGTGACTATAGAAGATTGTAACGAATTTGCCTTGAATTATTAATTATATTATTTGACATTTGTTCCAACACACTTAAATAATTTTACGGATTCCTGTAAAAATCTCAACAGCTGAACAGTTCGGTGAAATAAATTAACAGAGTACGGTACATTTTTACAGTATTCGGTAAAAAATCACCGGAATCCGTAAAATTTCGACGGAATTACGGTGTTTTATTTCACCGAACTGTTCAGCTGTTGAGATTACGGTGGAATTCACCGTAAGAGCTTAGTGTGAATGTTTCAACATTGGATATTCTATGTAACTCATTGGTATTATACCAGCCTCAGAATCATTTTCAAAATTTTATTTTGAATTCTCTGAAGAGCTTTTTTTCTGGTATTACAACAGCTAGTCCATATTGGTACAGCATACAACATGGCTAGCCTGAAAATTTGTTTGAATATCAAAAGCTTGTTCTTAAGACAAAGTTTTGATTTTCTATTAATAAGGGGATAGATATAATTTACATATTTATTACATTTGGCTTGAATGCCCTCAATGTAATTTTTGAAAGTTAAATTCTTATCTAGCATGAGCCCTAGATACTTAACTTCATCTGACCAATTTATTGGAACCCCTCTCATCGTGACAACATGTCTACTTGAAGGTTTTAAATAAAGAGCTTTTGGTTTATGTGGGAATATTATCAGTTGAGTTTTGGAAGCATTAGGAGAAATCTTCCATTTCTGCAAGTATGAAGAAAAAACATCCAAACTTTTTTGCAATCGACTACAGATGACACGCAGGCTTCGTCCTTTGGCGGAGAGGCCTGTGTCATCCGCAAACAGAGATTTTTGACATCCCTGATGTAACTCAGGTAAGTCAGATGTGAAAATATTGTATAATATTGGTTCCAAAATGCTGCCTTGGGGAACACCAGCTCTTACAGGAAGTCTTCCAGATTTGGAGTTCTGATAGTTAACCTGAAGTGTACGATTTGACAGATAACTTTGAATTATTCTAACAATGTATGTTGGAAAATTAAAGTTTTTTTTTTATTTCACAATCAAACCTTCATGCCAAACACTGTCGAATGTTTTCTATGTCTA
This sequence comes from Aedes aegypti, assembly GCF_002204515.2. Taxonomy (NCBI): domain Eukaryota; kingdom Metazoa; phylum Arthropoda; class Insecta; order Diptera; family Culicidae; genus Aedes; species Aedes aegypti. The sequence goes on along the minus strand of NC_035109.1, from coordinate 192,590,301 downwards.
AAAGAGCAAGACCAGTAGAACAGCCTTCAGATTTGTTGAAACGAATCAAATTTGTTAAAAGTTGATGAGTGGTCGGATGTCCATGGCGGAATCCGAACTGTTCATTGGCAAAAATAGAATTTTCGTTTATGTTCAAAATAACCTTTTCAAAAAGTTTACTGATGGAGGAAAGCAAACTGATTGGACGATAGCTAAAAGCTTCTGTAGGATTTTTGTCTGGTTTTAAAATTGGAACAACCTTAGCATTTTTCCATTTGTCAGGAAAATATGCTAATTGAAAACATTTGTTAAATATATCAACTCAAAATGATAAGCTACTTTCTGGAAGTTTCTTGATGAGGATGTAGAAAATTCCATCATCGCCAGGAGCTTTCATATTTTTGAATTTTTTAATAATAGTTCTCACTTCTTCCAAATCAGCCTCACAGGCATTTTCGAAAACGTTCTCTTGATTGAGAATATTTTCGAAATCCTGAGTAACTTGATTATCAATTGGACTAGTAAGTCCTAAATTAAAATTGTGCGCCCTTTCAAACTGCATAGCAAATTTTTGAGTTTTTCACAATTAGTCAGTAATAATTTGTTTTCCTCTTTCAATGCCGGTATTGGCTTCTGAAGTTTTTTCAAAATTTTAGATAATTTCCAAAAGGGCTTTGAGCCAGGGTACAATTGAGAATTTTATTTTCAAAATTTTTGTTTCTTAATTGTGCAAAACGTTTCTTGATTTCTTTCTGCTAATCCTGCCACATAATTTTCATAGCAGGATCGTGAGTGCATTGAAATTGCCTTCTCCTCACGTTTTTAAGAAGGAGTTTAAGACCATCGTCTATAATCGCGGTTTCAAATTTTACTTCACATTTTGGGAATTGCAATGCTCCTGGCTTCAGCAATGGAATTTGTTAAAGTTTAAAGATCATCAATATCAATATCAATTTTTGTTTGTAAAGAAATGTTAACATCAAGATTAGAGCCAATATATGTTTCATATATATTCCAGTCGGCTCGAAAATAATTGAAAATGGAGCTGATAGGATTGAGAATCGCTTCATGGGATATTTGAAATGTTACAGGGACATGATCAGATTCAAAATCAGCATGAGTAACTAATTGGCTACAAAGATAACTAGAGTCGGTTAAGACCAAATCAATCGTAGAAGGATTTCTAGAAGAGGAAAAACATGTAGAGCTATCAGGGTATTGAATTGAGAAATATCCTGGTGAGCACTCATCAAATAAAATTCTGCCGTTGGAATTACTTTGAGAAAAAACACGTGAATGGTATTTTGACACAATAGATGAAGTTGGAGGAAAAATTAAACAGCTTTTTTCAATCCCTTGGTTCCAAGTTATTGCTCAAATTTAAAATTGAAATCTTAAAACAGAATGTTTTATCATTAAATTTTGGCGGAAATTTTGACAGAGGGTAAAACGATGAGTTGCATGATGCACTTTGGAACAAACAAATTGTGGTAAATATAGAGCCCAAAAAATGCATGTTACCAGAATCGAACTTCATCAATGTAATAACGTAATTCTCCATTGAGTTTTTCCTAAGATTTCTCACATTTTTTCCGGGATTTCATGAGGGTTATTTCTATCGATTTGCTTCAAGATTTGAACCTTTTAGCTTCTAGTTCAAGTGTATTGCCGTAGCTTTGCTATATACAACTCTCGCTTGCTCGATATTTCGTATCTCGATATTGAGTTAGAGAACCATATTAAAAGTTGGCTTTCATGGTTTCCTTGATGGCCCCTAGGATTGCAGTTGCACTGGTTTTGTGTTCTATAACTCAATACCTTCCTAACTCGATGGTGTCCCTCCGAAATGGAGTTATGGAGAGTTGACTGTTGCTCTTATCGCTCAATGTATGTAGTATTGAACCTTGCCAGCAAACCTGTTGCATCACTACGATGCTGAACTTGTGAACTTCCAATAAGTCGGAATCAATGCGAGTACCATGCCGACTTTTACGGGAAATTTTTATTACTTAAAATTTTGAAAAGCGCCCTGCTTTTCATTTTAGGTAAAATAAGTCCAAATATTAGGATGCTTTGTTTATAGGATGATCAATCTAAATAATAAAAAACAAAACTGAACATTAAAACTTTTGTGTTCTTGAGAAACATAAATATATCTGATTTGAAACAATATTCATTTGCTTCGATTTAATGTAATGTTGAGCTATTCGTAAATAGAATGGTCTGTACAGAACAACTGTCGCTAAATTCTTAACGTTCTAGGTTTGTCACTTCAGCTGTTTCATTCAATTTCCGCTCTCTATGGTTCGAAATCAATGAAGCAAGAGAAGCTGTTCGTTTGTAGAATCATCCCCAAAATGAACTAATTACATTTCAATACACGTGAATACATTTCAACTAATAAGGTGTAATGAGGGATGCATTTTTCATAATGATTAATTGAAACATAAATCAAATTGCAAGCCAAAAACTAGATATTTTACAATGAGGTCGAAGTCGGAAGACACAATCGTAGAAATAAAGTTTAGGGTAGACGTACGGAATTTGGTCAGCCAATCTTACTATGGCCTAAACTGGTGCTTCTACTTTAATATGATGTAGTCACAAAATACAAATTAAATTTATTTACGTGGTTTCAAATTCAATAAAAAATATTATACATAATTGGTGAAAGCCTCACCAGGAGAGACCCAAAACGTACATCATAAAGCCATGCATGCCAGCTTTCATGATCAAATTCGCATCCTTGAAAGCAGGAACAAAAAGACGGGAAATACTTTTCTTCTAGTCGATTGAATTACAGTGAATTGTTGTGTTTCTCACCCCCAGACGCAAACACTATGCACCAACAACTACAAAAAAACGACGACTGTTGTCGGATAACTGATGCTGCTTTGGCCCTCGTATAGTTGGATGCGCCTCGTCATGTTACCTAGCTGTTCTCAAATATAAGCTGATGGATGCTTTGCCGAAAGTGAACGTCGAAAGGCTCCGAACATCGAACGTGTGATGTACCTATGTGTGTATTTGATTCGGTAATGCCGATGATGTGCGCTGAGTTTCGACATAGGTTCCCGGCTCATGGCGGACAGATCACTGGTTAAAAAGATAATATTTTCTACCACAAGCAGATTGTACATTTGAAGAAATCTCTGGGTAACATATAAAATAAGAATGGCTCAGAGGCTTCTACTACACAATGATTCATATGTACTGAATGCAAAGAAATAATATAGAAGATAGTGAAGATGTCGAAGTCCTGATCTCCAGAGTAGTTTGGATAGTCTATGTTTGTCGAATAAATGTACTCCCAACTCCGTATTTCATTTTGGAAATGTACGTACACCAGAAAAAAATGTATGTTACATGCGTTATGCTTGTAGGAATTAAGGTTAGCTTGTAGATATAACAGACATGGAGCCTTCCTTAGCCGAGTGGTAATGTCTTTAGCTACAAAGCAAAGCTATGCTATAGGTAGCTGACCTCAACTATCCAACTAACATATTTACAGCAACCTCGTTTTGTATTTATTTTTGTTATGTTTTCAGAGTTTTTTGGGTAACCTAGACTATTATATAAAATCTACACCAATAGTGTTATCGTATTTATTAATTTTTGTAGGCGTAAAGACCATACGGATGCATTTTTGCCCTGACAAAGAAACTCAAATTTATAACCTTTACCTTAGTTACTGTCTGTTTTGTGCTGTTATTCTTGTTTATGGTGGATCCAACTTTCGATCGAGTCCTATTCGTTCGAATCCATGGCCCGCTCGACATTGCTGGCGTAAACGGGAACGCGAAACGTTTTTCGATCCAAGGTGTATTCGAATGTTAACAAGATTAGGGGTGTATATTGTATGCTAAGCAGTATGGAAAATATAGTGCGATGTATGAAATTTTGTGTCTTATATATACATATTGTGACGTAAAATAATGTTTGTCTCATTTTCCAAAAAGTAGAAACATACAAGTATGTTCCGTTTTTATCACGTTCCGATTTTGTCATGCTCCGATTTTGTCACGTTCCGATTTCGTCACCAAATTGTTCTGTTTTTATCAACAAACAAAAAAAGTTAGTTTTTTTTGTTGTTTAAAATGCTTACAATATAAACCAAATATCGTTTTGATTCATATTAAGGACAGCTTCAAATTCCGGACACTCTACTTTGTATGGGAAACATTTCTCACGAAATATTTCAATTTTTGCCGTTCAAAAGTTCCCACTTCCGAGACTTGATTTAATTAGCTTTTTCCATAAAAATTTATGCAAATTTGTAATGCTCAATTGACTCTTTAATGGTTCGACGATTTCTATTGATGATTTGACTTTTCTAATAATGATTTTATGAGCTGTCCGGAATTCGAATCAAAGTTTCTGGAATATGAGGCAAAAGTGAGGAAGCGTCCGAAATAAGAATCATGAAAAGGCCACTTATTTTGATTTATTTAAAATTATTCAAGTTGCGGAAGCATATTCTTTACTCATAATTCGAAAGTTAAGGGTTTCCGACGCTCGATAACGCTGAGGAATCATACAAGATGATTTATTTTGTATGGTATATGTTGAGTTATACTTCACTGAGGCCTTAAGTGTTCGTAATATGAATGAAAACGGTAGGGGGAGATCCCCCAGTGCCGGACAGCACCCAATACCGGACAAAGTCGAAACATTGAGAAATCATGGTCCAATTAAGATGGTGTATTAGTAGAAAAGAAAGCTATTATGTAGACTAATGTTTGAAATATGCATCCCTTTTTAAAAAAGTTGAAAAGTTTGAAAATCTTTAAAAAATTGACGTATCTTCTTAATTTTGAGCCTATTTAGTAATTATTTTGAACGCGAAAAAATACTTTGGATCCCGCAAGCATGATCGAACACAATCCTAATTTGATAGTATGAATGTATTTTGTACCACAATTGAAGTAAATATGGACAACTTACAATTTTGGTTAATCACCTCCTGTCCCTCAGTTTCGGACAGCTTGATTTGTCATATGATATCTTTGTAATTATTGCATCAGTGTCTCAAAATACTTTCATTTTTCATGGGTTCCGTCAAACATGCAATAACATTAAGAAGAATGAACATTCATAACAGCATCGTAAAATATGCTATTTTTCATCATATATGAAAGAGATTTTTGATAGGCATCTTGCAAACTAAGAAAAACTCAAATTATGTTTGTAAATGTTGCAAATGCATTGAATTGAAACTATTTCTATAGTGTAGACATTCAATGATGTTCAAATTTACAGAATTCGAGGCATTTCCAGATCGTGTCCGGTATTGGGTGCCACCTTTCAAGATCGATCAATTTGGTACTAAAATACATCTTCAAAACTCAATGTCAAAATTCATATTTATATTTTCAAATTTATTTTTGTACACGATAAAAATGATAATATTTATCATAAATGGGTAACACGAGCCCATCAAATCAATATTTTTCGAATTATGAATTTAGTGGCTTAAGTGTCCGGTACTGGGGGATCTCCCCCTACTTATTTTGAAGCAATTTAAATGTTTTTCAATAGCCTCAGGGTTAAATTTTCGACATTATGTTAGTGTTGAGCACCATCTTTATGACTGTGCATACATGGTAGGTGTCAAGTCATACACGATTCAACAAGGTTTGACTCCTTCCTATCCACTAATCAATTGGAGTTTAAAGATTTAGCATGGGCTCTGGACAAGATTAACCTTTCGGTCGTCGCGCGAATTTTTGTAACGCGAGTAGTCGCGCGTTGTACTTTGTACAACACCCTTGGTTTTGCGAATATCCTAGGAGTCTGACCACTTAGAAAGATGACGTCTTCGGCAAAATTGTTCAGTAGCTTAAGGACCATTATTATTATAGCCAAGAAATTCGGGATTTTGCCACTAGGCAGCGCTAGTGAGCATTAAACTTTTGTTTCTCAGATCTCATGATCCTGACCACTTAGAAAGATGACGTCTTCGGCAAAGACTATCATTGTTTGAGCTAGTTGATTCAAAATGTTGCCACTAGGCGGCACTAGTTAGCATAAAACATTTGTTTTGCAAATATCTTAGGAGCCTGATCACTTAGAAAGATGGTGTCTTCGGCAGAGTTGTTCAGTAGCTCAAATTCTTTCTTTGTTTAATCCTTGAAGTTCGAGAATTTGCAAAATAATGATAGTTCCAGAGCTTCTGAACAACTTAGCCGAAGGTGCCTGTCTAAAAAGTCGAGATTCTGCAGTATCCGCAAAACAAAAATGTCATGCTCACTAGCGCCGCCTGGTGGCAAAATACCCTATTTCTTGGCTCAAATATCATTATTTGAGCCAAGAAATAGCCCTTGAGCTACTGAACAACTTTGCCGAAGACACTATCTTTCTAAGTGGTCAGGCTCCTTAGATACCTGCAAACAAAAGTTTCATGCTCACTAGCGCCGCCTATAGGCAAAGTTCTGAATCAACTAGCCCGAAAAATGATAGTCCTTAACTTACTAAGTAACTTTGCCGAAGACGACATCCTTCTAAATAGTCAGGATCCTGCAATATCTGCAAAACAAAAGTAAAACTTCCATGCCCACTAGTGCCACCTAGCGGTCAAATTCCGAATTAAATGAGGTAGCATCAGATAGCGCTACACCTCCAGAACAACTTTAATAAAGATTCCAAGTGTCTATATTATCTGGATGTTAAAATATGATGATTTCAAACTGTGGTTTCCTCGAACCGTACATAGTGCGTTCATTATTAAGCGACTTCCATGTACATTTGTTGATTTTACCGTATTATAAAGGGCCACATTGTGAATAAAAACTGTCGAGTATTGTTCTTAAGAAGATTCTTGAGGAATACATTTTGGTTTGGTGTCGATAGATATCTTTGTTGCAAAATGATAGCATATATATCACAACTGTTGTACAAAGTACAACAGCGCGACAGCCCGAAGGTTAATGCATCCTTCAACGTTTGGGAGTTGCTCTGGCCACGTCCCAGTAAAAACTTAAGTTTGTAATTAGTTGAATACGTACTTGTGGGAGTTGCAAAGACCTCTCCTTTTTCTTTTATAACATGGCATCATAGAATTTTCAACGTGAATGTGATAGACATACATGTTGAGTTCTTTGTTATAAGAGATGAAAAGGGTAAGATCCCAATTTTTTTGGAAAACGGCAAGAGACATAACGAGACGAGTGTATTTTATTTTTAACCCTGTCATATTTTGGACATAATCTTTTATCTTTCAAACTCGATAGCAATGCAAATATTATAGCAAACAATTACGTCCTGTTCTAAGTGGTAGGGGATAGGGGTCCAGCAAAACTTAGCAATCAATTGAAAATTTTGGATTCTCCATACAATAAGTTTGCATCGGACTGCAATGACTGACCATTTGAGAAACCATTAATACTGGACGTTCCAACGTCACGAAATTAGATTTATTAAACAAAAAACTAGAACGTTAGTTTACTTTACTGCCAGCCAACTCGTGATCTAACTAGCGAGTGGCGTTTTTCTAGTATGGCGATTAGTGCATCCCAGTCGAAGTTGATATACCTTTGGCAATTCATTCCGATTTTGTCAACTGAAAATTGCCGATCGTGTTGATAAAAACGGAACATACCTGTAGGGGAAGTGATGGTAAAATGAACAGGGGTGGTAAAATGAACACCGTGCCTTTTACCGAGAAAAAACAAATTTCGATGAATTTTTATCACGCACGGACGATTTAGAGCATAAATCTGTGTGTTCGAGTTGATACGTAGGTCAATTGAAGGTTGGTTTGACTTGGTTTGACTTTATTAACGAGATTTTTAGCCCTAGGCTAGTTCATCTCGGGACCAACGGTTTTACTTCCCTTCCGAAGGAAGTCGTCACTATAACTTTTTACGTCATAAGTGACTATGTCGGGGATGGGATTCGATCCCAGGTCCTCGGCGTGAGAGGCGAGTGTTCTAACCACTACACCAGGTCCGTCCCCTGTAAGGTCAGGTCAATTGAAGTGAAAATATCAACGAAAACTAACATTTAAGAAAACCACGATTGAAAATTAGAACTGACGTAACTTTTAGCTCGGAAGACTTGAGGTTTTTCAGTGAGGTGAATATCGTTATGATATGATGTCAAACCTGATACCTTTAGAATTCTTTTTGAATGGATTACAATCATTAATGGATGTATTTTCGGTGGGGCAATGAAAATTTTCAGAAATATTTGTTTTGCTCACGTTTTTTACGTGGTGTTCATTTTACCACCAACCGCTGTTCATTTTACCCACATAGTGCAGGTAAAATGAACATTTGCATCGCCTTTTGATAGCGATTAAAATATGTGAAAATTTAGCTATTTTAGTCTGAATCCATGTCGCTGCTATAGATAATATCCCAATTTTGATGTTGTGCGATAGAACTATACAAATTCCTCGTTTTTTTAGCAGAAACAAGATGATTTCCTTAAGGTGTTCATTTTACCACCCCTTCCCCTATTTGTAATTCTGAATAATGTAGCCCGTGAGAACAATCTTTCTACAGGTTATATATTCAAAAGGTTTCTATGCTATTGAAACGTGAACTCCTAAAGGTTGGAAAACTCTAAACACCATCAACAACAGGTGAAAGCGCGGGATAAAACGAGAATGCAAAAAGTTTCCCATTTGCTGTTCACCCAGAGCAAAACTCACCAGGGTTTAGTTTAGTGGTGCAAAACCGTAAGATGGCAGTGCTTGATGCTGGTAGTGGCATGGTCGGCCAATTAAATGTCGATATTGATCTTTTGGTACATCAATTTGCACAGTCATAAAGATATGTCACATACCAATATAACAGCAGCATACGGTATGGTGCATGTTCTATCCCCTCAACACCGCTTGAAAAAGGAGTAGCCGGCACAAGTTTTGGCACGGTGATTTTTATTTGTTCCCTACTCAGTTCGGTAATATGAAGAGACTTTTAGATCAATTCGAAACCAAACTGCCACTGGTTTTCCGTTGTCAAAGTGTTTTTTAGGCCACTTGATGCCTCTGGTCAAAATCATTCTCTTGCTGCTGTACGAGCTCTTTGGCTGTTAAATTTGACGAAAAGCACTATCCGAGGCTGGAAATGCCAATCAAACAGTGTTTGAAGTAGAAGCTGAGAGCACCAGCTAAGCTAATTTCAACGAGTGTAGAGTTCTAATTTGCACATCAGAGAACAAATGTACCTTAAGACCACTTACACTCTAGTCTACTGTACATATAATTGCATAGTTAACATAAATGTCAATGTGATGTAGATGCCTCGCTATACACATCTACACATAAGTTCAACATGAAAACTATTGGCCAATCACATTACGAATTTGAATGAAATTACATATTTTTTTGTTCCCAATTTTTTTTTCTGCGCTCTAATATAATACAAATTACAGTCAAGTCTCCTATTGGAAGCTGCCACCCTCTTTACTTTGCCGCTATTGCTCAGCTATCGTACAATCGATTCAGGTGAAATTCGGTAGGTAATAAGATCGCTCTCAACCTCATACGAGAAGTTCAACCCTTTTAAAAATTGCTCTACCCATAACTGCATATTTGTAACATTCGACAAAAGTAGGCATTGAGTAAATGGAATACCAAGTGTGCATTTAATGGCAGTATGGGAGGAAACTAAAATTTCTAAAAAAAAACAGGAACTCAAAAATGCTTATTTGAGGTTGAAATTATGTACAGCTAATGTTGCCAATAGGGTGGATATTCAGAAAATAATTCAGATCGAAATTTCAATAAGAGGCTCATATATAATCTCAATGTGACTGTTATGCGGTTATTATTACCAGTGTGACAAAGCAACTTGGTATTTTTTTTCGAATTTTCTAGAAAAATCTCACAAATTTCAGTAAGTTGATCGAAAGTATTTATCATTTGATGACTCTCCATGGTATTAACTCCAATTTGTCAAATATGTCGAATGTGACTGTTTTGCAGTTACCCATTAAAAACTGCTGAGAAATTGCGGTGGGTGGCTGGGAAGTGGGTGGCTGCGTCTTATAGGAGACCCGACTGCATGTTTCGAAATCTAATATCTATACATAGTAGGAAAAGCTATGAAGCCATTTTACCATAAGACGACTGTTTGATTACATTTTCCGCACTCTCTAGCACCAAAGCTCTAGCAACCAACCTCGAAAGCCACAATCAAAATGGACTGAGTGACACCCATTTCCTCGGTTGTTCCCGCCAAACAGCATCAGGGAGTATCATTTTGCATTAGGAATGCGTCATGTGTAGACAAAACATCCACCAAAGACCAACAAATTACATAAGCTCATAAAGTTATGACCGAGTGGGAAGCTGTTGAGATCTTTTATCCGTGAAAGTTGTTCGTTATTATTCGTGATTCGCACGTACGGCGTGTTCTCTCCATTCTTTTGGACGTTTTCTATGCAACACAAACGAATGTGGCGCCAAAATGTCAATAATCCCTAACAGAATATACAAGTAGTATCAAATACATGAAAATCCTCTGTAACAGTTTGCAGCGCCTATCAAGCCCAACAGTCCTTGATATCTTTATAACATCGAGATTTTCTCTCCTTTTTTCCTTACAGACTGCACTGATGAGGAGTTCACGTGCCAAGATGGAAGTTGTATTCCTATAGAAAACCAATGTGATGGCCATAAGGATTGCGACCAGGGCGAAGATGAGCTTGAGTGTCTAAGTAAGTTTTCAAAGCAGCTTTGTATCCTCTTTCGATAAATGTATTCATTTGTCATTCATTTGTTACTTGATTGTAACGTTTTTCGTTGTCATTGGTGCACATTTTCTGTTTATCATAATTTGGCCTCATTCAAAATCTATCCAAAATTTCGCTGTGCACTTTCTAATTCGGAACATTTAAATTCATTGCATGCCTGAACACAAGAACAAGAATGTGCATCAACTGAGTTCCAATGCAACAATGGCCATTGCATTTCGAAAGACAATGTATGCGACGGAATCAAACATTGTCCAGACGAAGAAGACGAGGATTGTGAATTCGAAGGTATAACAATAACACAATATCAAAATTTACAACACACGGTTTGCTCTGACGGAAATCAGAGTTATGGGTAAAGATATTCCAATTTCCGAATCTTTTTTTTTTGTGATCAACGTATTATCTTACAAAATATTTTATTGCAGCGTTTTTCAAAGTATGATTTGTGTCTCACTCACATGGGTCCCAAAAGATTGTCAATTTGATGCATTCATTTATGAATATTTTTTATTGTCAAACATTATCTAATCCAGAAAATAGAATCTCAATTGTTACTCTGATAATTAAAGAAAATTTCGCTTCGATTTTGAACGAGATAGAAAAATATCATCTTCTCCAAATTTTGCTCACAGGTACTTGAAAGACTGCAAAATCATTACTATTATTTTTTTGAGGTGCTCATAGTTGAGATACAAGGCATACAAAATAGCTAATTTTAAGATGAAAAACTCAAATAACATGAAAACCATAAGAAATACAACTTTGGTATGTTCAGCAAAGTTGTAGAAAATGATAAGTATAAAAACTTTGTAGAACATAGTAGGCCAATAAAACTAAAAAATAAAACACTTAAGAGCAAAAACACGATTTTTTATTGAAAATACTTAATTATCTCGGCTCTTAAGCAAAACCGAGAAAAAGTTTGTTCGGCAAAGTTGTTTCTATGATCATTTGCTACAACTTTGCTGAACATACCAACTTGCGATTCGTTAAAATAAAAAAAAGTTGGCGTATACGTCATTCTTGCGATCACCGTAAACAAATTTTGATCCGTACATTTTGTAGTACTAAAAATTCTGAACATATTCTCAGAAGAAATTATGGCTCTAAAATCAATAAATCTTGACGTAAACCTCATGTCCGCCTAAATTAGCTTCCTGGACCAGTGTACAATGCTATCAAGATTACCGTGTCTGCTCGGGAAAGCTTCCAATTGAGAGTACTTGCATCATATGGTAAAATTTTCAATAGTTGTCTTTAAACAAATGTGCACGCTGAGCATCGCTGCATTGAAGGAAATTGGAATATCGATACCAGGTTTAAAATTGACCCATATTCTGCAAATAACACTGATCACACATGTTTACGCCCTCGCCGTCGCACTTGGAATTACTCACAAGGGAAGAGCATGCAGCTGATGTTCTGTCCGCTAGGAAAGTTTACTTGTCACGATCATTCGTGCATTTCAATAATTGGCCGTTGCGATGGGAAAGTAGACTGCCCTAGGGACAGAGCCGACGAGGAGGAATGTCGTAGGTTTTTCTTCCAACTAACCAGCTAACTATATCAACCGTCATTTCGATTGTAGAATCCATGTTTAACGATACATTTTTCGGCGTTTACTCTTTCTGCTCCTAACCTTCCACATTTGCTGCTACTGCCTGCGTTTGACTCACTTTGTACCATCGGAAAAGCATGTCCCAGAAATACCTGGCAGTGCGATTACGGACAGTGTATTCCACTGGAGCAGAAATGCGACGGAAACATCGATTGCCCTGACGATATATCCGACGAACGTAACTGCCCTAGTAAGCCCAGTGTAGAACCAGGGAATAATACATGAGACTGCATGTCATTTTCTGTAGTATTGCATTCAGTAGGCACGGCTATTTCTCCAAGCTTTTTTATTTATCAATTGTGCTTTTGATGCGTTTTCAAGTTGTAAACTCGATTTTGCATGTCGCTGTCAAGTAGATTAGAACCGAAACCAGCAAATCGACGATGGTGAGTAAGTAAGTGCAAAAATTGAAAGAATTTCCCATATATTGATTCTTTTTATATGATGCAAATTAAATCGATTCACAGATGATACAGCGGATAACTGTTAATTGGTAAATTTTGCAATAGCAGCGAAACGTGTATTTAGCACATCCATGAGAAGGACGTCCAGCTCATTCAAAGTCACGTTCTCATGCAAAAAAGCGAAAAATGGCAATGCATTGCACTAGCTGAAACAAGTTGTTATTTTTAGTGATTGTAATAACTAAATTATGCTGTTTGGATGTTCAACCAATAACGATTCTGTTTGTGCAAACGTCCAATATATATACTCTTACCTTACCATGATTCCAACACATGTATGAAACTAATAGAGCGTATTTTATTCAATAAATATAACCAGAAGTTCTTGTGCCTCCGCCATGGCAGGACGGCTAGAAAGTCGGTCGTGTTTTACTTCTTTTTATACCAATTATCACACAACGTAATTAGGGTCCAATCCGCTGCGCGATCATAATTTGGTGCCGTGACCAAACACTCGATACTTGCGGATACAAATTTTGTTCAATGTAGCCGTGCGACGTTCTCAAAACAAGTGTCGATAGCGAAGAAGCAAAGTGAATGATGCCGTCGACTGCAAGCCATTCCTGTCACTCCCAGCTACGATGGTGTGGCCTCGTATAGGTAGCCATCTGGCAAAAGTGTGTACGTTCTCGATCCACCGTGAACTGCAGATAGTTCTTGTCGGGAAACACACTTTCATCAAACGGCGAGCTGATGTATCGGATTCTTGACAAGTTACCGCATTCACATTGCTGTTATCCACATATTGAAGGAAGAACCAGGCATGAGGATACAATGATTTACCTGCTGGAATCGCATTTCAAAAGGCATCCGAACCGTATGATCGGATTAGACATAATCTCGTATAATTTCACCTCGACTCCCGGACAACCGGTTCAGTTTGAGCTACATTTTTGAAGTGTTCTGGCAACACTGAGCCGATCGGATCCGATCGTACTCGACCCGAGCAGCATCAGCTGTGCGATGCTGGTCTGATAGAAAGCGAAAGTGAATTTCGAGGTCAGATCTGTTTTGCTAGGCTTGAAGAGCAGAAGTGCCAGAGAATAAAGATTAGTATACGTTCAGTAGTTGTTTTCGGAACATAATTTGTAATGTGTTAGATGATTGTGCCTATGTTCATGTCCTGCTGAAAGTTAAAAGTTAAATAAAAGTGCATGCTAATACTTACCTGTATGTCGATGTTGAGTGGAAATTGTGTATCACCGCTGCTGGAACCCTGAAAGAGAAGAAAACTATAAACTTACCTGTGCCTGTTCGCTCGCTACTGCCTCGACCGCCGTTTGCCTGTGGGTGGAAGAAATTGAACGAGAAAGACAACACAACGTAGGGACTTCGCAATCAGTTTTTTTGTGGTAAGATCGACCATAAAATTGGTGCCGTGACCAGGATCAAATTATGATCGCGCAGCGGATTGGACCCTAATTACGTTGTGTGATAATTGGTATAAAAAGAAGTAAAACACGACCGACTTTCTAGCCGTCCTGCCATGGCGGAGGCACAAGAACTTCTGGTTATATTTATTGAATAAAATACGCTCTATTAGTTTCATACATGTGTTGGAATCATGGTAAGGTAAGAGTATATATATTGGACGTTTGCACAAACAGATTCTAAATGTCTTGTTGTTATTTTTTCTTCTTAGAACATTTCATAACCACATTAACCACTCCAAGAAATTCACCACAAGTATTTTAAAAGTTCTTCGATTTTTTGAATTATTTGACCAAGAATGTCACGAACGATATTTCTACGAACTTCTCTAGATATTTTTTTATAATATTTCAGATATTTCGTGAAAAAACATCCTTAGTTCGTCTAAAGAACATTTCAGGTATTCTGCCGAAAATTTATTTGCATTTATCTATAAAATGTATTCAAAGATTTCTACAAAAGTTCGTCCATAGATACACTTTCTCTTTCATTAATAAATTCTTCAGAAAATTCGTAGCAGTATGTTTAGAGCAACTCCTAGTTTAACTTTTAGAAGTATCATGAAAAATCTTGGAAGAATTGGTGCAAAAAATACTGGAAACTGAATTATAGCTTTTGGTGACTAGAGTCGATCCACTTCCCACAATGGTGAGACATGTAGAAAAAAACTTTAAAAGAATGTAAGCCGCTTCTTGGAGATAACACTAGCCGCCTCAAAGTTTCTAATCTAGTTCTACCAAGAATTAAAGGCTTGCCAAAAATTCGCAAACCTAGCAATGAAATGAGAGAAATTATATCAGCAGAAGCGTCTCCTACACACAAACTTGCAAAGTGGCTGGTTAAGGAATTCCAATCCATGCCCAAACCTTTTGAAAGCACTTCAGTTAACAATACTCAGGAGTTTGCAAGCCAACTTCAGGCTTCTGGGTATATTCAAGATGATGATATTATGGTTTCTTTTGATGTTAAAGCATTATTTCCTAGTGTGCCAGTTAAAGAAGCCATAAACCTTTTGGAAGAATGGCTACTTAACCAACACAATGAGTCAATTTGGAAAAACAAAGTTCGGTATTATATCAAATTAACCCGACTTTGTATGGAAGAGAACTATTTTAGCTTCCGTGGTAATTTTTATAAACAGACAAAAGGTGCACCTATGGGCAATCCATTGTCTCCGTTTTTGAGCGAGTTGTTTATGGCCAATTTTGAAAGCATTTTGAAAAAGAAAGAATTATTACCACAGCGTTGGTGGAGATATGTAGATGATGTGTTTAGCATTATCAAAAAGGATTATTTGCCAAAAATTTTAGAAGCAATTAACAGTATCCACAAAGATATAAAATTTACTCATGAAGAGGAAAAGGGAAATAAACTACCTTTGGATTTGCTAATTACTAGGGAATCGTCGCACTTTGAATTTGAAATTTACCGGAAACCAACTAATACTATGCGAGTTATTCCGAGTACTTCCAACCACACTTATCAACATAAAATGGCGGCTTTTCATCATATGATACATATGATGCAAACCCTTCCTTTAAGTAAAATTGGAAAATCAAAAGAACTGGATTTGTTTTTGAGACGACTAGGCTTAACGGATATAGGAATAGTACTATACAAGCAGTAATAGATAAGAGGGCAAGGGAAAAATATAGAAAAAGTATGATAACACTTACTGCCGAAAAAGAGAATTTAAAAAGAGTAGCGGTGAATGTTGATAGCAAGATTACAAAGCCTTTGGCTAAGAAATTTCGAAAATATGGAGTAGATTTGGTTTTCAGCAGTAGTCAGCTAAAATCTAGATTATGATCAACAAAGGATAAAATTAATAAACTGAATAGAGCAGGAATATATAAAATTTCATGCCTCCATTGTAATAAAATCTATATAGGACTCGATTGCAGGACTCGATTTTTACAGCACTCGTCGTAATTATCCTACTCGGCAATCCTCGTAGGATAAATTTACGGCTCGTGCTGTAAAAATTATCATTCTGCAACTTATTCCGTAAACTACTATTCTGTAGAAAAATCTGAAAAAACCTTGCAGGAACTGTATATACATTTCTCAAGCACTTTCTTAAGAAACTCCTGCTAGATTATTTCGGGAAGTTATGGTAAATACGACAAGAAGTTTTTAAAGCAATTGCTGGGAGAATTTTTCGCAGTAATGCCAGGAGTTAGTTCAGGACGAAGAAGTGATGCCTGGAATAATGATGGACGAAATGAAATAGGTTTGTCAAACTTCTTGGTGGGATACTAAAATGAAATCGTCAGGGAAATCTTGAAATAACTCAAATAATTCCTGTAGTTAGAAAAAAATTGAAAAGATTTCTTAGGGTGGTACCCTTAGAGGAAAATGCTTGGAGGTCCCCTACGTGAAATTTCTTGTTGAAGCCTGGAAAAATTCCTTTATTTAATATTATTTCTCATCGTTGTTCTTCATTGTTTATTCAGTGCTATTTTGTACAGAATGATTTATTTTGATTTTGAAATTTTTGAAGGTTTTGTTATTGATGACATAAAACAATCTCGGCATCAATTTTAATATTATCTGTTCTTCTCCTGAAATATTCTTAGTGAGAAATTTACTCTATCAAAACTTTTTTTATTGAGAATTTGTTAATCTGATTCGGAACACAAAATTCAACATCATTTCCAGGCGACGAATGTGGTGATCACCAATTTAAATGCGTATCGGATGAGTTTTGCATCCCGATACAATATCGATGTAACAGACGACTGGACTGTTATGATGGGTCAGACGAAAAAGGTTGCGGTAAGTTTCTCATCAAATTGACTTATTTTTGTATGTTGAGCTGCCGTTCTATGTCTGCTCTGTGATGTATCGCTCTTGTGGTGAAAGTTCAACTTCAACGCAACTTTTAAAAATATGAAATTCCGTGTGCTGTGTTTCAGAAGGATTCAAAAGATTTGAGATTATATAAAATAGTGTTAGATGAAAAAATATTGAAACAAGTAGTAGCTTATACTGCAACTCAAAGTATCCATGTTTTGAATCTATGAATACCGTTTATAATAGCACAACATCAAAAACAAATTTAAAAAAAATAATGTACCGTAATCCGGGGTAACATTGATCAGTTTTTATGATATTTCTTAAATATTTAATTCAAAAATGCAAATGTTCTGAGTTTTATATTTTTAAAACAAGTACTGCCACCCATAGCTCGTGACTACATACTGTATTTTGTGTTTTGAAAGATTTAAGCATGTTTACAAAAATGTTTTATGTGATTTTTTCATTTAGCTGATATGGGGTAACATTGATCATCCATGTAAACAACGTTCGGTAATATTGAACATGTCGTTACTTACTTAAATCATGGCCCCTGAAGCCGAATATGATGTCCAAACGCTTACATCTCATTTACTTTTTGAGTTAATTTTAAATTAAAAACACCTCAAACTGCGAAATACGCCTAAAGGTAGGCAATTTCCTAAGGTAATTTTACATTCTTAACAGTAATTCGTTAATGTTGCCTAATTGAACATACTTATAAAAGTTTTGACAGCGGAATCGTTTTGGGCGATGCCATTTTTAGTGAGAACCGCATTTTCCTTGCTCATATCGCTTGCAGAACCTATGTGAGACATGAATCTTCGGTAGTGTCATCCTTAACCATTGAAATCATTGTTTCGCAAACTTGACAAATTTACCCATAAAGTTAACGCATTTTTTGCAAAAAATCTCAATTTTTAATAGCTCATTAATATAAGAAAGAGAAGCAACATTCATGCTTTGGAAATGTTTCATCAATAAATGATGATACCAACTTTTTACGAGGTGAGTCATTCCGATCAATGTTACCCCGCTGATCAATGATACCCCGGATTACGGTACTTGTAAATCCACGTATTGTGATTCGCACTTATTCATAAAATTTATCTCATACGTATTTAAAATTAATCATGCTTCAGTAACTGTTGAGCTTTCTCGCTTTTGTCTTTGTCTACTATGTATTAGGTATTACCTAAGTACAATAACTTCTCTACTCTTTAACACCATTACAACTCACAACTATTGCTCATCATAATCGATTTGGTTTGATAACGTGTGTTTGGCTGTCGAACTCCTGCATGGAATGTCCCCAAAACTGCATGCAACAGAAATATGTAACACAGACGACTTCCACTGCGACAATGGCTATTGCATTCCCATGAGTCAACGCTGTGACAAATTTCACCAGTGCAGCGATGGCAGTGACGAAAAGGGTTGTAGAAGTACGTTCAAATGTTTCTATCTTATGTTACGATTGTTATTTATTTATTTTTAAGTTTTACATCCACACTTTCATCGAATACACTTGATTTGTTTGTTATTTTTGTATTATTATTTCAAATACCACGATTTAATATTTTGTTTTTTTTTTGTCTCTGTACTTATGATTTGTTTTCGTAGCTGAAACATGTAGCACTAATGAGTTTACCTGCCTCAATGGAGAATGCATCGATAGTCAGGATTACTGCAATGGCCGCATAGACTGTGCGGATGGTTCCGATGAAAGCGGCTGCTCCCGGAAATGTGATGATCGTTATGAGGTTTATGACAGCTCCGCAAATTTTGTTCGGTTCTTTATTTGTTCTCCTTTTTTTCTTTTTTGTTTTATTAGTTTACTTGCTCGAACGGCGCTTGCATTCCCAAGTCGAACCAGTGCAATGATTATAATGACTGTCCAGACGGTAGTGACGAGACGAATTGCGGTAAGTAGTAATGTAGCATTTGCTAGTTTCGCTTTTGCGTGTATGTGTCGTGGAAGCATTAGTGCCGTCAAAATATGCGTTTGTCATTACTGTACATTTACATGAACATCTTTCGCGTAATATTGCTTTCAACGTTATGTCCATTTGTATTTATGTTATACATATTACATAATATCTACACTGCATATAACCGCAAACATGTAACTTTCAGCAAGAGTATTTATTGACAACTTAAAACTTATTGCTTTCGGTAATTTTCACTGGATATGTAATGTATTACCAATATAATGGAGAATGTTTTTTATATGATACCTATATTCCTTACCATTAAGGAAGATTTGTAGACTTGATTCCCGGAGATACTTAAGGCCACAAAGTATTACAAAGTAGATTTGTGCAACGTTTCGTCTGTATGGGAGACAATATAGAAGCTGCAAACGAACCGAACTTAGTTTTCATGTCAAAAGTTAGGTTCAATAACCGTCTATAATCTTCCTGGCAACCAGATATGCGGAACACATCGCAAAACCTCCAAATTGTCTGAAAGTTCTTAAATCGTCCTTTTGTACATTTACTTCGACAAGGTGTCAGTGCATATAGCATTTTCCCATAAATATTAAAAGTAGCCTGCGCTTTTTTTGATTTGTATTCTGAGTTAATCAGCCCATTTTTTGGTCGGTACAGCATACGTGTTGCAATTCCAGCATAACCTGACAGTCATATTCAGCATGTTGACAGTCATAGAAACTGCATTCCAGCACTCGGCATCCTCACATATCCTCTGGATTACTTAGTTCGGGGACGTGTTCCCTTCCCATGTAGCGAGTATGTGATCTCTCACAACAATAAAGCGCGTGCACTCGAATAAAAAATGTGTCACCAGTTTCATCAACATCAGCACGCGATGGGTAGATGGTTTGGTGGAGTTATCTCATGTTTACAGTCAACCTCCATTTTCTCCTATCACGCGCTGCGAACTCCTCCAATATCTATTTGATTGAAGATTTCGATATCTACCTTGAGTTTGATGGGAATCATTCCGGCTATAAAGCATACTGCCTCTTTGTACTTTGAGATTGACATCGATTATTACCCCATGCCTAAAGGATCGTTTGGACTCAGTGTAATCTGTTACCGAGCGAGTTTCTGTTTCAGCGAGTACGACAAAAAATCGAGGCGATTTCGTTGTTATGTCGCATCAAGAACTCTTATATGAAACCATCTAGACTGACGCGACGAAAATCGCGTCGCTGTGGCTCGCGGCGATTTTTTCTCGCTGTCGCCGTAAAAAATCGCTTTGATTAAGAGGGAGCCTGAAGCTTATTATTTCAAAATCCCTAGGGAGGGACAAAAAACAACTGGATAACGTTCAAATTTAAAAAAGGTGGCCAATTTTTTTTAGCTTCGATTGAAAGCTGCTTGCTCTATGCAATGTTAATAAGTTTCCGAAGTCTTCTTCTTATTATTATTGGCATTACGTCACCCTGGGACAGAGTCTGCTTCTCAACTTAGTGTTCTTATAAGCACTTACACAGTTTTAAACTGAGAGCTTTCTTTGCCAAAGTTGCCATTTTCGCTTCCGTATATCGTGTGGCAGGTACGATGATACTCTATGTCCAGGGAAGTCAAGGCAATTTCCATTACGAAAAGACCCTGGACCGACCGGGAATCGAACTCAGACACCTTCAGCATGGTTTTGCTTTGTAGCCGCGGACTCTAACCATTCGGCTAAGGAAGGCTATGTGTGGAAAAATGTCTAAGATTTATCAAAAAAAAAATGGGTTTAGCTAGCTGGCGTACGAGGGATTTACCAATTTGAAAAAACCGAAACGGCCACTCTCTAGTTTTAGCATATACTAGCGATCAGTGGCTAAAAATTGAATTTCTAACGATGGTGGCTTGGTTTCAGCGAGAATTGCTCAATATATTAAAAAAAAAAACTTCTTAGAAGTTAACACAATTGTTGTGGGCTGTCGCCTCCCAGCTTGCGCTGTTGAATGCAATATTCACATCCAGATTGACAACCGCGCAATAATGGATGCCCATTTAGCTGGATTGCCACCTTCATCTGGACTTCAGACGGGTATTGATGCCTTATTTGACGTCAGTGGCTGCACAACGTACCAGGGTTTACATAAATCTATTTGTCATTCTTTTGGTGAAGCTACCATCCCAATAGTTAAGAGGATTCAAACCTCCAAAGTCTTTCCAGTCTTCTCTAGGACTTTTATGCTGTTACGTTTGATAATGTAGCGATCTAACTTATTAGTTTCTTCGAATTTTATGTTGTTTCATAATCAGCTGAAAATACTTCAAAGTTACAAATGCAAAGTTATAGGCAGTACACATCATTATCAAATTAATTGTTCAATCATATCTAGAGGCTTCAAATGTCCATAAATTTGAAAAAAAAAGATCTACAGATAAAAACCATTCCGTGTGTATATATTTCTGTTTACTACAGCTTCTCCAACATACAGATATTGTTTCAAAGATGAATACAAAACCCGACGGCTACATAACGCATGTGGACATTGTAGTGTGAGCTTTTGGAAACGTAGATGCTGAATATTTAAATATACTCTACTCATTGCTTGGATAGTTTAGTCAGTTAAACAGTTTCTTCTGTAGCTTACTCGAATTCGCTAATTTTTGTAGGAGTAAGAGAAATTTGTTACACTTTGACATTTTAATTTTTAAACTAAATTATATTGAAAAAGACTCCAAGCTGATCTGCCCATACTCGTATAACAGTCCCATTTTCTATGGGTTTTCCTATATAAATGGGACTGTTATGCGAGTATGGGCAGTGATGCTTACAATTACATTCAATTCATATATTGACAGCCCATTCCCTTAGGAATTTTTCAGCAAGGTTTACCTAAAGAGATTTCCATATTATATTAATATCAAATATGTTTTAAAAATAGTTTTGAGGCACCATTTATTGTTAGAATTTGTAGAGTTAGAATTTACCCCTAAACAACCCAATTGTGATCATTTTGCTGTAGCAGCAATACACTGCATTTCCAAAAGCTTGGCCAAACACTGAATGCTCGTCCGAAAACAAACACTGCAAACTCATAAACAAAACTTTAAGCACAGCCTTACAATGTACGCTTAATTTTTATACCATCTAGACGATAATTCTCTTTTAAAATCATTGGATCACAACCATCACAATCGTGCTAGCGCTTCTCACCATCATCACGGGCAACATCAACCGAGTTTTAGCAACAATCGCTGTGGACGCGACAATTTCCAGTGTCACGATGGAATCTGCATAGCGGGCTACAAAAAGTGCAATGGAATTGTTGACTGTCACGACCAATCCGACGAGCTCGATTGTCCATACGGTATTTCATTCATAATCAGCCATAGAGATCCAATCCCGAAGACGAGTTGCTTCTAGGAATAAGCTTCAATTAACCATTCAGCCCTTAAGCTTATTCCGAGAAGATTGTTTCGATTCATCCAGAAATGCTACAAATTCTGTCTCCCTTGTGTTAAAAACGGCTTTGCGATTGGCACACACTAAATTCATTGACCTCAAAGATTCGAACCATCGTTTATTTGTTTTGATTTACTTCGACCAAATATAACTCTCATTCTCTTTCAATTTGTTGCAAAATCAAACGAACAAACAAATGACTATCCACAGCAAACGAAGATGACGAGGAAAGCTGCGAGACTAATGAATTTTTCTGTGACGGTAGATGTTTAGACAACACTTTCCGTTGTGACGGAAGAATTGATTGTCACAATGCAGAAGATGAGGAAGACTGTGATGTTGCTGGTAATGTTTTAGTACGCTTTATATGGACTAAAATGACTAACCTTTAGCAGTAAGCCGTACAAATTATTAGTATTATTCCACATAACCCTTTGAATTGGCAGTCACAGTACCCGTTCGGTTTTGTAAACACGCGATTTTCAACTTCAAGCCAAAAACTTCACAATCAATTGGCTGAAGTTTGAATAATACGAAGCAGAAATCACAAGTACTAATTAAACATTTTGAGTAATTGAACAAAATTGTGGATAATGTGGATAAATCAATCGGGCACTGTACTGACCTTTATATTACTAACATATTCTAAGCATTGTAAAAAATCTTATATATCTGTGATATCACTGAATTGTTGCTCTCGTTTGACGTCATTACTATTGATAACAAATCACACGTAGGGTAGATGTACCAATAGTGGAGGTACTAAGCACGATTGAACTTCATTCAACCGCCAAAATTCAAGAAGCGCAATTAAAGTACATGGTAATGTTGAAACAGGAAATAACGACCATTGACTTAATGAGAAAAATTATTTTATCGCAGTAACCCACGGCATGTCAGTGACAAATAATACCTCCACTATTGGTTCACTGTTCCTTTAGTTGCGGTATATTTTTAATTTGTGTTCCTATAGTTGCGGTATCCGTTGTTTTCTTATGGGACCCTCCCCTATAGGATCACTTTACCGCAACTATTGGTACAAGCAAGAACAGTTCTAGCAATTTTAGTGATATTTCATCAGTTTTAAAGCAATTTGAACACTCTTTTCAACTGTTTCGTGTATCAACAAGCCAATACGTCGATCGGCAGTGTCGGTTCTGTGGCTAATGTAATCAAATCAGTGAAAACGGCACTACCGCAACTATAGGAACACCCACAACTAAGGGAACACTTACCAGTGCTGGGACCTATGTTGTACATGTTGGGTACAGCGGGGATTCGCTGGTTGGAACACAACTGCCTTCCATCTAGCGAATCCGACCCGTTAGTTGGAACGACTGACAGCTGGTGAAAATGCTCCACACTAACGTATCTCGAGAGCAAATCGTCACGAAACGCACATATATATACGCATTTGTTCTATATATGGAGACTTCAATGCGACGGTACTCAGATGTCAAAGTCAGTTTGACATTTTCTGTTGACATTTGAGTGCTTTTTAGTTGGAATATTTTCCAACCAGCGAACATCCAACCATCGAGTCATTCCATGTAGCGGACCTCCAACGAGCGAATCCCCACTGTACTATGTTGGGTACATGAATTTTCTAAATCAGGAGTGTCATTGAAGGCTGCAAATGCGGGAAATGCAACGGGAAATAGAACATTTTTCTACAGTAGTTTTGGGTTGCCCTTAGCAACGGATGTTTTGCTATTTTCAAGGCATTTTGCCTATAGCAGCGATACGCGTGAGTTTCACTGGCTCCGGTGACTGTGATTCGCTACGCTTGCCTACTGTAGTGTGAATCTCTGAACTTTTCCCAACTCTGACACTTACCCTATCGTAATCCGGGGTAACATTGCTCAGTTTTTTGTATAATTAATAAAAATGTCATATCAATGAAAAAACGAATTTAGCACTATACCATTTAAATCCACTAGAGTTTGAATCTTTTAACAGATGCGCATAATTCGAACTCAACTGTAAGGACGTCTTCAGTGTCGTATACTAAACTCGTCTTGTTATCGACTTAAGTCGAGTCTAGTACACGACACTGAAGATGACCTTACAGTTGAGGTCGAAATACGCGTATCTGTCAAAATTCTCATTTTGAATCATGTTTGTTCATTACTCTTCACTAAGTTTTTTCATGTCTTCTACAAAGTTGTTAGATATCTTAGAACGCGTGTTTTTGCTGAACATCGCACCTCTTTGTCTCTTAAAGTAAAAGAATTATCGGTCGAATTCGTTTCAATAAGGCTTATTTGTTTGATAATAAAAACTTATGAAAAGCTGCTTATAGACAAAAGCTTTCATTAATTGCCGTAAGGAGAGATATGGTACCGTTCTGACTTATATTCCGAACATTTAAGGCCAACAGTGACTTCAAATGCATCTGATAGGCATGAAATAATGTTTAAAAGTAAAAGCTAGGGTATTTTTCTTTCATTGCGAAGATTAAATAACCAAATATGTGTTAAAACTTAAAAATTGTCAATACAACCATTAATTTTAATGATTTCTGTAGAGGGACAAGTCAGAGTCATATTTTTAACAGTTTTCAAAATAAGCATACTATTTATAATAATTATCTCAAAAAGAAAATACAATTCATAACACAGCGTAACAAAAATGACATTTTTGCGTGTCTCTTCTTCTTCTTCTTCTTTCTGGCGTTACGTTCCGACTGGGACAAAGCCTGCTTCTCAGATTAGTGTTCTTATGAGCACCTCCACAGTTATTAACTGATAGCTTTCTTTGCCGATTGACCATTTTTGCATGTGTATATCATGTGGCAGGTACAAAGATACTCTATGCCCTGGGAATCGAGAAAATTTCCTTTACGAAAAGATCCTCGACCTGCGGGATTCGAACCCACGACCCTCAGCATGGTCTTGCTGAATAGCTGCGCGTTTACCGCTACGGCTATCTGGGCCCCGTTGCCCCGTGCGTGTCTCAAGGATCAAATTATATGTCTCCTGTAGTTTTGAGGTTGCTGAATCTGATGCCATTCTCAGAAATGTTCCAGTACGTCACAATTTTAAGCTACAGGTCGCCAAAGTTGAGTAAAACACTCGTTTTATTGATGTTTACATAAAATTTAAAGTATAATTTATCAAGCTTTTTTTGTGATCTAATCCACCAAGTATGCAAAATAAGACCTAAACTATCAATTTGGACAAAATTTGGTTGAAATCGCACGATTAAATTTAGATTAAATCGATTTTTTCAACATGCTTGCCGTCTTCATACAAAATTCTTTGTTTCTTTTATATGGGAAAAACAATACTTTTTCAAATCATCAAAAAATAACTTTTCCGCATCAAAAGTATTATAAACTTTATTGATAAGTATTGTTACATCCATAAAGTTTTTAAAATTCTGTGGCAAATTCGGCAATTTTTTTTTCTATCTCGGGACCAATGGCTTTACTTCTCTTCCGAAGGAAGTCGTCACCTTTAGATAGTCTCGGGGATGGGATTCGATCCCAGGTCCTCGGCGTGAGAGGCGTGAGTTCTAACCACTACACCAGGCCCGTTCAAATAAATTGGCAAATAAATTGCCTTACAAGCCGATAAACTTGCATGCAAGTTGAGTAAAATAGTCATTTTTTGCATTTTCAACAGGCAATGTCTCAAAAACTAGACGTGCTATGATATTTCTGAAAACGACAATGGATTCAGCAACCCTTAATTGAGTAAATAGCGGTGTTTTAGTGCTTGAGACAAAAACGTGTTCCGCATTGTATTTGTGCAAATTTTAATTTCTTGGCCAAACTCATCTCTTATTTATTGGGTCCGATGGTAATGTTGATTTAATTCATTTTAGTATAGTTTTTACGTAACAGTATGCAACAACATTTTGATTCAAATGCCAAACACGGTGTTCATTCTGTCTCATATTCCGAACACTCTGATTCATATTCCGAACAGTACGAATAAATCTTATTCAAATGAATAATTTCGCAAATAAATTTATCTCAGCTTGTTCTACTGACATCAAACTATAGAATCATTACAAAGTATAAAATAGATTAAAAGACAATAAAAATGATTCCCAAATGACTGCCATTTACTAGAAATATGATGACATATTTCAATGTTCCATCAACCAAATCGTCATACAAAAACCGAGTGTTTGGAATAAGATTCTGTATGGAATTTGAGACAAAACGGTACTTTCATGAGAGTTGAATGCGCCATTTTGCGCCGAAGGCCTTCATAGGGGCCTTAATTACCCCTTGAGAAAATAGTAACTCATGATAACTTTGTTACTTCTAAAGATAGCGTGTTGATATGTTCAGCAAAAACACGGTTTTTTCCATCGCAAACAACTTTGTAGAATACACAAAAAAATGTTAAAAATTTTGGAATAAGGATAGAAAAAATCGTGTCTCAACAAAGTTGTTTTAAATTGCCACAACTTTTCCGAAGACACCATATGTCTATCTAAATGTTATGAAAAATAAAAGTTTTTCTAGCTCACTTTAAGGTGGATTTATCACAAAACTTTTTGAATCAAAATATGCGCTTTAATATAACAAAAAACTTCTTTGAACAAATTATATCGCTAAAATCAACGGTTTGGGCGCTATGCAAAAAGCGCATGGAATCGACGATATCCAACACGGTGAAATGGTAATGCTGGTGGTTACGTCGACCAGTAGAAATAAATAATAGAGGAAAGTGGTGAGTTCTTGACCGGGTTTAGTTTTCGGAAGTAACTTGCGAAATAAATATTTTTTTTTTTTTTTCAACTGGTATGTTTAAAGGCAATCAAGTTGAACAAATAGCAAACATATTTTGAAATTCTTATGCACATTTTTCATATAAGACGTATTGAGAAAAGTGTATAAATCGACGCTTAACATTTTCGTGGGGAGTTGTTGACCACTAGAATGAAATGTAAACAGTACAAAAGAGAAGTAATTTGAAGCGAGAAGCTACGAAAGTAAGTCAAAAACTACTTGAAAGTGAAACTAAAATTATTGATTTTGCTTATTTTTGGCATTGCAAACCCGACGGAACAAGGATGCTTTTCAGCTTATTTCTTGTTAATATTTTCAATGTTTCAATGTGAAGATGACCTTACAGTTGAGGTCGAAATACGCGTATCTGTCAAAATTCTCATTTTGAATCATGTTTGTTCATTACTCTTCACTAAGTTTTTTCATGTCTTCTACAAAGTTGTTAGATATCTTAGAACGCGTGTTTTTGCTGAACATCGCACCTCTTTGTCTCTTAAAGTAAAAGAATTATCGGTCGAATTCGTTTCAATAAGGCTTATTTGTTTGATAATAAAAACTTATGAAAAGCTGCTTATAGACAAAAGCTTTCATTAATTGCCGTAAGGAGAGATATGGTACCGTTCTGACTTATATTCCGAACATTTAAGGCCAACAGTGACTTCAAATGCATCTGATAGGCATGAAATAATGTTTAAAAGTAAAAGCTAGGGTATTTTTCTTTCATTGCGAAGATTAAATAACCAAATATGTGTTAAAACTTAAAAATTGTCAATACAACCATTAATTTTAATGATTTCTGTAGAGGGACAAGTCAGAGTCATATTTTTAACAGTTTTCAAAATAAGCATACTATTTATAATAATTATCTCAAAAAGAAAATACAATTCATAACACAGCGTAACAAAAATGACATTTTTGCGTGTCTCTTCTTCTTCTTCTTCTTTCTGGCGTTACGTTCCGACTGGGACAAAGCCTGCTTCTCAGATTAGTGTTCTTATGAGCACCTCCACAGTTATTAACTGATAGCTTTCTTTGCCGATTGACCATTTTTGCATGTGTATATCATGTGGCAGGTACAAAGATACTCTATGCCCTGGGAATCGAGAAAATTTCCTTTACGAAAAGATCCTCGACCTGCGGGATTCGAACCCATGACCCTCAGCATGGTCTTGCTGAATAGCTGCGCGTTTACCGCTACGGCTATCTGGGCCCCGTTGCCCCGTGCGTGTCTCAAGGATCAAATTATATGTCTCCTGTAGTTTTGAGGTTGCTGAATCTGATGCCATTCTCAGAAATGTTCCAGTACGTCACAATTTTAAGCTACAGGTCGCCAAAGTTGAATAAAACACTCGTTTTATTGATGTTTACATAAAATTTAAAGTATAATTTATCAAGCTTTTTTTGTGATCTAATCCACCAAGTATGCAAAATAAGACCTAAACTATCAATTTGGACAAAATTTGGTTGAAATCGCACGATTAAATTTAGATTAAATCGATTTTTTCAACATGCTTGCCGTCTTCATACAAAATTCTTTGTTTCTTTTATATGGGAAAAACAATACTTTTTCAAATCATCAAAAAATAACTTTTCCGCATCAAAAGTATTATAAACTTTATTGATAAGTATTGTTACATCCATAAAGTTTTTAAAATTCTGTGGCAAATTCGGCAATTTTTTTTTCTATCTCGGGACCAATGGCTTTACTTCTCTTCCGAAGGAAGTCGTCACCTTTAGATAGTTTCGGGGATGGGATTCGATCCCAGGTCCTCGGCGTGAGAGGCGTGAGTTCTAACCACTACACCAGGCCCGTTCAAATAAATTGGCAAATAAATTGCCTTACAAGCCGATAAACTTGCATGCAAGTTGAGTAAAATAGTCATTTTTTGCATTTTCAACAGGCAATGTCTCAAAAACTAGACGTGCTATGATATTTCTGAAAACGACAATGGATTCAGCAACCCTTAATTGAGTAAATAGCGGTGTTTTAGTGCTTGAGACAAAAACGTGTTCCGCATTGTATTTGTGCAAATTTTAATTTCTTGGCCAAACTCATCTCTTATTTATTGGGTCCGATGGTAATGTTGATTTAATTCATTTTAGTATAGTTTTTACGTAACAGTATGCAACAACATTTTGATTCAAATGCCAAACACGGTGTTCATTCTGTCTCATATTCCGAACACTCTGATTCATATTCCGAACAGTACGAATAAATCTTATTCAAATGAATAATTTCGCAAATAAATTTATCTCAGCTTGTTCTACTGACATCAAACTATAGAATCATTACAAAGTATAAAATAGATTAAAAGACAATAAAAATGATTCCCAAATGACTGCCATTTACTAGAAATATGATGACATATTTCAATGTTCCATCAACCAAATCGTCATACAAAAACCGAGTGTTTGGAATAAGATTCTGTATGGAATTTGAGACAAAACGGTACTTTCATGAGAGTTGAATGCGCCATTTTGCGCCGAAGGCCTTCATAGGGGCCTTAATTACCCCTTGAGAAAATAGTAACTCATGATAACTTTGTTACTTCTAAAGATAGCGTGTTGATATGTTCAGCAAAAACACGGTTTTTTCCATCGCAAACAACTTTGTAGAATACACAAAAAAATGTTAAAAATTTTGGAATAAGGATAGAAAAAATCGTGTCTCAACAAAGTTGTTTTAAATTGCCACAACTTTTCCGAAGACACCATATGTCTATCTAAATGTTATGAAAAATAAAAGTTTTTCTAGCTCACTTTAAGGTGGATTTATCACAAAACTTTTTGAATCAAAATATGCGCTTTAATATAACAAAAAACTTCTTTGAACAAACTATATCGCTAAAATCAACGGTTTGGGCGCTATGCAAAAAGCGCATGGAATCGACGATATCCAACACGGTGAAATGGTAATGCTGGTGGTTACGTCGACCAGTAGAAATAAATAATAGAGGAAAGTGGTGAGTTCTTGACCGGGTTTAGTTTTCGGAAGTAACTTGCGAAATAAATATTTTTTTTTTTCAACTGGTATGTTTAAAGGCAATCAAGGTGAACAAATAGCAAACATATTTTGAAATTCTTATGCACATTTTTCATATAAGACGTATTGAGAAAAGTGTATAAATCGACGCTTAACATTTTCGTGGGGAGTTGTTGACCACTAGAATGAAATGTAAACAGTACAAAAGAGAAGTAATTTGAAGCGAGAAGCTACGAAAGTAAGTCAAAAACTACTTGAAAGTGAAACTAAAATTATTGATTTTGCTTATTTTTGGCATTGCAAACCCGACGGAACAAGGATGCTTTTCAGCTTATTTCTTGTTAATATTTTCAATGTTTCAATGTGAATGCTTAGCCAATAACTCGTCACAACCAAAACAATTCTTCAACGTAGGTATTTTTCAATTTAAGTACCGTAATCCGGGGTAACATTGATCATTTTTCTGAATGTTTCTTTAATATTTCGTTTGAAAATGCAAATGTTTTAAATTTTATATTTTTAAAACAAGTACTGCCACCCATAGATCGAGACTATATACTGTATTTTGTTTATTGAAAGATTTAGGCATATTAAAACAAATGTTTTAGGCGATTTTTGTATTTAGCTGATATGGGGTAACATTGATCACCTATTTGAACAACGTTCGGTAATACTGAACTGCCCATACTCGCATAACAGTCCCATTTCAATTTTCGACACATTTGAGTTAGCTCCATAAATAGTGTTTATTTTTAGTGTACTTTTCGGTACCATTCTTAAAATTGTGTTTTTGTATGGACAAAATGCGAAAAAAATACCAAACCATGTGCGTCCCATATTGAATATACCCGCATAACAGTCCCATTCGTAAATTACGATGAAATTCAACCAAAAGTATTACTATAATTACTGTAAGTATCTCTGTAATCTTACATCCTAGTTTTGATCACATTAAAAGTAGATATAATACAAATTACAGAGGTTCAAATCAGTTTTATTCAAGAAAGATGGTTGTTTTTGTTTGACTTGAAAATATTCCCAGTAAGCCTTTTTACGGAATAAGTTATAGAACCACATCTTGCCGTGTATCCTGGAGAAGAAAGCTTCCCGTAGAGTCCATGTCGGTCATTACTATCATGATCCAGTTATAACAACGAAATCTCTTGTAGATTTCTCATCCGAAGTCATGAAGGGGAAAGCTTTTGATACCAGCGTAGAAATGCGCACATAGCCATTGGCACATGCAGTCGACAAGGTAGGTCAAACTGAGTGTGACATCGAATGCCGGAAAATAAGAAGGTCCTGGACACTTAGTATGATTATCTATATCTATTGAATTTCCAACTGCTTCGCTGACATCAGGCCTCTAGAACTTCTCGATTTAACAATGACTGGCCCTTAAACAAAAAAGTTGTAAAACTTAACGGGGCACCCCCTAGATATGAGCCTTAGGGTAAGAAAAACGCTCTCTCAAAATTTCAACTCAATTGATTGCTCCACCAGCTGGCGCATTCGATTTGAAGTTTGTATGGGATATTCGTCTCAAATATATTGAAAATTGATTCTATGTCACTGTTTCGTTCCGTATACTAATTGTTCGCGTTCAAATAAGCCCAGAATGACAAATACACTAGTTGATACCCTAATGAACATAATTGCAGAAAATTGTATCTAGATTTAATCTCATTTTCATTACTTTTTCAGTTGTTGAAAGTTAGGTTTAAATCAGCACTCCCGCACAGTCACTTATATGCATGCGACATGTGCCTCAGCTCGCCCAGCGTCATAGGTGGCTATGATGCGCTTAGTGGCTACCTCCAAGCTATGTTGAAGAAATACAAGCAGTATTGCATGATATACTTCAGGTGGTTTAAATACCAACTTTATTAATTTTGATCATGGTACAATCTTCTACAATATTGTTCGATATAGTATCAAGTAGTGTTTTTGACATTCTGGGTCCAATTGAACGCGATCATCAATTTTCCTGAACCAAACAGTAGATGATGTGCTGTTGCTCATATGTTTGAGCTGAAAATCCCATATTAACTTCAATTCAAATGCGCCAGCTCATGGAACGACCAAATGAGCTGAATTTTTCAGTAATGGGACTGGTATGCGGGTATACTTGCATTTTGCGAGAAAAATACTCGGATAACGAATCCCATTTGCTCGTATCTTGGATTTGCACGTAAAAAACAATCGCATTAACTAAATTTTATTTATTGAACAAATTCTTATACATCATTAATAATGTGTTGAGTAATGCCACCAGAATTTTCGACTGCCAGCAGCGGCGTAACGAAAACTTCAACATTTATGTTTAGATGTGTTTTTCTCGATATGATGGTTTTCCTAATGGGACTGTATTGCGAGTATGGGCAGTGAAAATGTCGTTACTTACTTAAATCCGGGCCCCTGAAGCCGAATATGAAGTCCAAACGCTTACAAGTCATTTACTTTTATAGTTATTTGAATATTAAAAACACCTTGAACAACGGAATACGCCTTAAGGTAGGCAATTTCCTAAGGGATTTTTATATTCTTAACAGTAATTCGGTAATGGTGCCTAATTGAGCATACCTATAAAAGTTTTGACAACGGAATCGTTTTCAGCGATGCCATTTTTAGTAAGAACCATATTTCCCTTGCTTATATCGTTTGCAGAACTTATGTGAGATATGAATCTTCGGTAGTGTCATCCTTAACAATTAAAATCATTATATCGAAAAGTTGTCCAATTTACGCACAAAGTAAATGCAATTTTCGCAAAAATATTAACTTTTCTTAGCTCATGAATATAAGAAAGAGAAGCACTATTCATGATTTGGAAATGTTTCATCAATAAATGATAATACGAACTTTTGATGAGATGAGTCATTCCGATCAATGTTACCCCGCTGATCAATGATACCCCGGATTACGGTACGTATTTTTCCAAAAAACAGTTTTTAAATTTTATATACTAAATTTTTACTTGAAGTTACGACATTTTTCAAAAAAAAAATGAAAAGAACAAGGCTGAATTCCTCAGCATTAGATTGACATTTTTTTAAATCAATGTGTCATTAGTATCAAAATCTCAAACCAATCATATACGCGCCATTATTTGCGTTTGGAAAAATTTTAAACTATAAAAATCGGTTGGAAAATGGCAGAGATATTGACAAAAAGGATTTACGTGCGTCTCAAGTGATCCCAAAATTTGGCACGGTACATATATGTATCACACTACGCGGTGAATCCAAACTTTTGCACGATGACTTGAATGGCTGTTTAATTAATTTTAAATAGTTTTCAGATTTTTCCGCCAAAATTTCGTGAGCGCTCTTGAAAGAATATAAGATTACGATTCTAATGACACATTAGGGGTATTCACTTAACGGCGTAAATCGTTAACAAAACGCGCATCGACTCCCATTTTTTGCAATCGAATTGGGTTCTTGTCGAAAGAGGTGTTCTGCTATTCAATATTTCAGGGTTTAGGATCGCGTTGTTTTCCGATTGTGAAACATATACAAATTTTCGCTTAGGATCACTTGAATGGTTGCAATGTGGGAAATTATTCAAAGACGGTCGTAACCATTCTGACGATAATAAGTTGAATGAAGAGTACTTCTAGGGAAGAATTCTGGTTACCTTGAACAAAACGGTCGAAGCAGAGACGAATAGAGACACAGTAGTCGGGTTCAGATTGGGTACCACTTTTAATACTGCATTTGGTCCCTTTATACTGCAAAAAGTACCCAAGTTTGACAGATAGCAGTACACTTTTCACTGCATTCTATTTCGTCTTTGGTGTCGAAGGGTCGTCAACTAAAATGAACGTTGGCTGAAATAAATCGATTAAAAGTTTGCAATTCAAAACAAACTTAAAACAAGCTTGATATTTTTGTTGGGTAACTAGTTTATCAACTTCTTGTTTTTAACGTCTGGAGCCAGAAAAAGATATATTTTATTTGAAACGTTTCATCCCCAATATCTCAGTTTACGCTACCGTCGTTGGGGGTGAGAATGGGTCAAAAAAGGATATTTTTTTTTCTTATGTTTATTTTAAAGGCACTCTGTGCTCGTGGCCACTACTGTGCCGGAATCAGTTCATCTTTATCTTCTTTATCGATACAGAACTATTTTTAACTAATCTATATTTACATCTACTTTCACTCTCTTCTACTCTTTTGCTCTCACACAGAGCAGGTAGGAGAGTGCTTTGCTGTTAGTCCAATCGATTTCCATAAGCCATAGTCCATTGCTCTTGCGGTGGTTCGTTTTGCCGTGTTCCTGAGTCGTTTGAGGCTAGCTGCCTGCGAAGTGGGTCAGTTTGTCTCAGTCACCATCTGATACTGACGGAGGATGGATGTGTCCCCCAAAGCACGGTCCTTCGTGCGGCGTCTTCTGGTGGCTGGACGGGTTTTTTTGTGGAGGGGCTGGGAATTGAACCCATGACCTTCCGCTTATGAAGCGAAAGCGTAACCTCAAGGCTACGGACCCCCCTCAAAAAAAAATAAGGATATGTACGATTTATTTATTGAATAACTATCGCAATTTAACTCCAATAAACTTCAAAATTGGTGTGTATGTACTTTGATAGTATATTAACAACTGTTCAAAAAATTAAAGAAAATATTTATTCACAGCGGCACCACAACTGAATGAAAAATGACCCAATCAACATTGGGTCACTGTAATTGAAATAACTTGTTTTTGAAAATATGATTGCAAAACTATTCACAGCTGAAAAATATTGATGGAATACGATGCAAACAAGACGAAAAGATATCTAATATGTTTCACAGGTATGATAAACCCACTTAAAAGATCGATTATACAAAAAAATTGAAGATCTATGAGAATAAATATGTAAATCCAACATTTATCGTCAAGTTTTCTTGTTTTTTCCCTCAAACTGTCTTCAAAGTCTCATCTCCATTGCCATAAAGCCTATTCAGTTTCCCCAAAGGTGTACTGAAACAGTGATTATTTTAAACCTTCGCAAATAGTTAAATTTCGGTGCGACATTCCACGATCACTACAATTCAGGCAGATGTTAACGTCATAATCCCAATGTTTCAGCGATCCAACTCATTTGTACTTCCGTGAGAAGTTTCTATAATATGAAAATACTGATAAATAATTAAATTACAAAAAATAAATCCATTTGATAACGATGTTGCTGCGCACGCAGCAAAGTTGCTGGTTTGAGAAGTTGTCAAAATGCGTTGCATTGTTATTCGATGCACGGACTACTCAAGCAGACTTGTTTGATGTTTCAGAGATGCTGTATTCAGAAAGAATAAACACATCTTAATGAAAAAAGAGAACTAACGGCACCGTAAAATGTCAAAAAAGTGGATTTGCAATTTCATTTACTATCGTTTATGCTAGACCCAATCTCACCCCCATTTTTGATGTTTTGGACACCGTACGGAAAAAATGAAATTTTTGTGGAAAAATCAAATAGATTCCGGATAATACGTGTGAAGTGTAATGAAAATACTTTCAACCTTCTACTAATATAACGATAGCGGTTAAAGTACATGCGTGATATTTTGCACATGAGAAATTTAATGTTGTAAATTTCATCTAGTCTCAACATACAAGTTTATTGATTTAGTAAACAAAAACTACTATTTCTAAAAATGTATATTGTGATTAATTACGTGTAATAATATGTTCCCTAACATATGAATTATTATTTTAGTAATATCAGCGTTATTAGCTGAAATATTTCATAAATCATATTTTTCCGTTTTGACCCAATCTCACACCCTAGACCCATTGTCACCCCCATCGTCGGTACTTTAAGTGAATACCCCTATTGATTTAAAAATTAATTAAGTCGATCCAATGCTAAGGAAATAAGTCATGTTTTTTCAGTGTGCTTTTTTGAAAAATGCCAAAACTTTAGGTAAAATTTAGTATACAAAATTCAAAAACTATTTTTGGAAAAATACTTACGAAGTAAGAATATCATATTTCCTTTCAAATGCGCCCTAGAAAGTTTCAATTGGACACATCACAGAGATATGGACAAAACACATTTGTATGTTTTTAAGGGAGTGAACTCAAGCTTTTGCACGGGAGTATACATGGTCTTGCCTAATGGCTGCATGTTTACTAAATTGACCAAAAAATTTTCAACGATAAGCTAGGAGTGTCGAAGATCGAAGATGTGCATAGTGTACAGAATGGTACTAGTATTGAATTGATAATTAATCGAAACTAAAGTGAATGTTAGGCAAAAATAAGTCAAAACTAAATTATTTTTTTATTATAATTTAAACCATTCACGTTGAGAAGCATGGCGAATCCAATTTAAGTCTAGATCAAGAAAAAGCAATAATGTCATCGAAGTTAAACGAGAGTAACTTTGTTTTAGATTTGGACAAAATCATGGACAAAATGTAGTGGTATTAAACATTCACACAGATTGAACCAAACTCGATTATGTTTATATTATTTGCATGTTAGTTCTTTGTATATACGCACACCGCTGATTTTACTAAATTGTACTTAATTTCTGATCAACCCATTTAGACGAATGTAGTGATACCGAATTCGCATGTGATGGTATATGTCTAGCTAAGGAAGCTTATTGTAACGGTTCTCCGGATTGTGAGGACGGAACCGACGAAAATAACTGTATCATATGTCAAGCCGGAGCCTTCCAGTAAGTAGTTCGTAGCCTTGTATATTTAGTATAACTTGGTCTCAAAAGGTAATCTAACTGATCTCAATCTTTGGATGCACATTGCTTTGTATATTGTAGTTGCAAGAGTAGAGAATGCATTCCGTTGAGTAAACGTTGCGATGGAGCTATGGACTGTAACGATAATAGTGACGAACTCGATTGTAGTAAGTGTACATAGATCGTATTTATAGTATATTTGATGTTTTTTTTTAAATAACCTGAGTAACTTAACAACATTGAAACAAAATTGGTTACATTTGTTACTGACATACAAGCGTGTTATTGCACTAATTCCGCTTTCCCGATTTTCTTTTTTATTTATTTCCCATTCCTTCCCGGTACAATATTCGGTTTGTATAAACAAAAAAAATGGTCCCAAACATACACCCAAAAAATGCTGATTCGCTTGAAACCTTTGAAATCCGCTCACTAATTGTCACACAACGCACTGCTGCTGCTAAAATGAAACCAAAAAAACACAGACGCCAATTCATCCAACGGCACAAGCGGGTGCAACCCCGAACAGTTTCAGTGTGACAATGGCTTCTGTATAAATAACGAATTCCGCTGTGACGATCACGTCGATTGTGCAGACAGATCGGACGAGATCGGCTGTGCAACCGGTGAGTATCCTTTGCTGCTTGTTTGTGTGAAATCTTATCCTTACGCTTTTGGCTTACAATCACAATATTCGTAATCTGCTGTGCTCTTTGAACATTTATCAATCAATAAAAATAAACTCTTTTTGAAACTACAGTCAACTCTTCATGATTCGAGATCGCAATTGAAAAGTTGTCAACGAACAGAAGAACAAAACCATAGCGACATTCTCTCATGATATGGAGCAAGACTTTCAAGACGTTCAAGACTTATTATTTTAGCAACCAATTTGTTTATCCAGAGTTATGAAGAGTTGATTGCATGATTTTTAATATTTTACCTGATTCATTGGTAGCATTAGGCAGTACAGTGTATTTTATCTACCACATTGAACAAGCTTTTCGAAAAAAAAAATGTATTTTTTTAACTAGTTCGTTTATTTGGGGCTCAAATGCGTGTAACGCTTTACGGAGCCGAAAAAAAAAAAAAAAAAAAAATGTATTCACGCCACCATACTCAATTCATGAACATCCCAAGTAACCACTAGCCTGCTAAATCGTAGAGTGTTGAGGTTGGTTCAGCAATTTCGGCTGGAGCGTGTTCTGTCACCGACGTTCCGATGACCCTGGCTGACGACCTAATCTTCTAAGACGGAGAGCTCTTCTGAACCCGGATCTTCCTTTCACTATGCATTCCCCATGGCTGGCTGGTACTCCGACGATCCGAAGCCAATATTTCGATGTTGTTTGATAATCCACAGCCCTAGCTATGCAACTCAGAAGCAACTCGTTTTACTGCTCAATTATTTACAGCACCTAAATTGCGACAAATATATTACCGTAAAATGGGGTGTTAAGGGATGAAAAAAAATTTCAACTAGAATTTCAAGCAACTTCTAGTATGTCAATAATTGAACAAAGTACTGCCCTACCATTCTCTCGTCGTGTATATCAAAACCCAAATGGAATTATAAGGATCCCATGACAGATTTCTGAGATAAAAATGAAAATGTGTGATTTTTGACGGAAATGCAAATGGGGTGTTAAGGAATTTGAGTTTCGTAAATAAAACCATATTTTTCAAACAGCGAAACATAATCTTTTTGGTCAATAACTTTGGTGCTTTCATTCAATTTCATAAGTTATGTTCAACCTTAATCAGATAATACATCAATATTATTGAACTTGGAACTCCTGCAAACGCAAACCGTTTCATTTTAACTGCTAAATTTTTCACAGTTATTAATCCTATTTGGGAACTATCAAAACATCATAAAATTGTCTTGAAATGATTTTAATACTTATATGCAACAGGATCATAACCTAAATATTTGCAGTTTACGAATCCTGTAAGCTATGCAGAGCAACTTCTTAAATAATCTATAGTATAAGGATAATTTCAACAAGCTTTTATTTTTAATAGGGGAAATGGTCAGTTTGTCCTGAAAATATAACACTACACTAAACAAAGTATTTGCATGCAACTCCCAGTGGCATGGTAGAAAAATACCGAAGAAGAAAAGTGTTCCACTATGGAGCGGAAATCTAACGCTCACTATACTGCCCATACTCGCATAACAGTCCCATTTGAATTTTCATCACTTTTTAGTTTTCTTCGTAAATCGTACTTATTATTAGTGTACTTCTTGGTAGCATACCTAAAATTGTATTTTTGTATGGACAAAATGCGAAAAAAATACCAAACTATGTGCGTCCCATATTGGAAGTACCCGCATAACAGTCCCACTAGTAGATTACGATTAAATTCAAGCCAACCCTTTCCTGTTATGATTCCTGTAATCTTGCATCGTAGTTATCATTTCAAAAGAAAAAGAAATACTACTGATTTGAGTGTTTTAAGTCACCTTTATTCCATAAAAATGTAGTTTTTGCTTGACATGACTGGTGATATTAATGGTTGAAACATATTATTTTTTTAATTCTTGCGAAAATCTAAACAATAAATAAGATGAACAGCATTCCTCCAAGTCAAAGCTATACCTGTCACATCTCTCATCCTATAGCCAATTAGTAACCAAATCTTCGCCTCCGGTAGGTTCATCTTCCAACGACGTGGATTGATTTTTAATTGGACTGGAAGATTTTCCCACTGGTATCGTCGAAGGGTCAAACTGTGTTTTAGCGATAACTAAAGATGAGAAATAAGAAGGCATATCTTAGAAATTTGTAACAATTTTACCGAACTCAGGCTTGCCCGATTTTGAACCTTGATAGCTATTAGTATTAACTATGTTTCAAACCCAACATAAACGTACTGCTGATGAATCCAAGGTACTATTCATATTGGCTGGCCGCAACACTACCATCTAGCCCAGGAATGTCTTGAACACTGTCACTATCACCACCGTATAGTTTATTATTTTAAAGGAACTATTGTAATTAAAATATGATAACACTAATTTTAGCAAATTTTAGCAAAAGGAAAAGTGTTTTGGAAGACTTGCCAACAAATGTGTCAAGGTGCGCGATAACAAAGTAAGCGAGTCCCAAGTAATGGGACTGGTATGCGGGTATATTTGCATTTGGTGTGAAAAGTACTCGGATAACGAGTCCCACCAGCTATTATCTTGGATTTGTACAGTAAAATCAACTGCATTAACAATATTTTATTTGTTGAGCATTTTCTTATACTGTAATGATAATGTGTTGAGTATTGACACCAGAATTTTATGTTGCCACCTGCGGCGTTACGAAAAATTTTGCAGTAAGGTTCAGATGCGTTTTTCTCGACATGATGATTTTCCTAATGGGACTGTATTGCGAGTATGGGCAGTATATAACACGTTAAGTGCCCGACGAGGCCACGAAGTTTCTCAAAAAGAGCAGAAATGACAGAGTCTATGTACAGAGAGTTACGCGAAGAGGCTTCTTTGAATGATTGTTCTTCTTCGTCTTTGAAAGAAGCCTTTATTTGTTTTGCTGATCTGTTTGATAGCTGGACGGTTTGAAAGCTCGATAGATTTGTTTTAACTCTTCGCGCAACAGACTCTGAGAAATGACAAAATATTATTTTTGTTTGCCACTTCATAGGATTACCACTGAAAGAAACAAGGCTGCAAAACCATTTTGCATTTCCAAGTAAAATAATCCTTCGAACAAGTTTTGGAAATAATATCTAGAAAAATCCTATATTTATTTTAATACGTAGTTAACAAGATTTTCCAACCAGTTTAACCAATTTTTGAGATTATACATTTTTGGAGATATTCAGTAACAAACAAAACAGGGTCCCTAACTTTCACAATGCAGTTCTACCTCACGGAGTAAGGCAAAAGTATATTGAAATATATTACAGCATAAATCGAATGAGTTGAGTAACTTGGAAAAAGTAGAAAAGATAATCCCTTAACACCCCACGTATTTTCAAAAACAGACTTTTTCCATAAAAAATATTAAAACTCGAAATCTAGATAAAATTTTCAAAATTTGTTGCCTACATTGTGATCTCAATTAAATTTACTTATCTTCTAAGTTACTCACATATTTATCTTAGTATTGTTCCATAGTTTTGTAGATTAATGTATTTAGCCTATAAAATTTGAACAAACAATTTTTGAATCGTTTTCATTATCTAGACTCCACAATACTTTATTTTATTAGACATTCCCTATCACATACTGCAGTTCACAATCCTCCGAACAAATCAAGCATTTCAGATGACTGTCAGATGTTGTCAAACTTGATGGAGAAGATCAATCCCTTAAAACCCCTCGAGTCCTTAACACCCCATTTTACGGTATCTAAAATATGATGGTTTCCTGCATGTCTTCTCAAATCTTGTGCGACAAACTGCTGGTTCACGGGTTTGCCTTCTACCTTAGATAGACAAATAATGTGAAGCTGAAGTGCACGCAACTAAAAAAGACAGCAAACATTCATGCAACCAAAGAATCTCATAATGTGAATCAAAAGAAAAGTTTTATTTTCTTTGCAAAAGGTACTAGTTGCACAGAAAAAAATCCGTTCTCGTATCCGTGAACAGCAGACGTGAACTCGTCAACAAGCAAAAATACACCATGAACTAGGTCATGTTTATGTGACCGTTGATGGTAGTTCATGGTGTATTTTTGACAGTTCACGTTTTCCAGAACTATTTTTTGAGCGTGTGTCAGGTTCAGCCAGGCCCATGGCACGGGACGACTTCTAAAGTAGTCAACATCTCCATGTGTTTACTCATTTTTGGGTAATTTGAATCGAGAGTGCAATCAGAATGTGAAGTTTTGTTTAATGTTTATGATCCATAATCGAGCAAGTATCGCAAACAAATCACTGATCGCTTGCAGGATGCCTTTTAATGTTTGCTCTCCTTCCAAAACCATCGAAATGTTGAATGTGCTTCAACTTTTTGGCACATTATTAGCTGATTCAACAATATCAAAAATTGATATTCAAACCATAGCAAACAATTAAACAAAACAATGGTCTTTATTTTCACAGTTCTTACAACTGACAGTGTATCGATATATGGTTGTCACGGGCCTGCATTTAACAATATCAAAAATTGATAATCAAACCATAGCAAACAATTAAACAAAACAATGGTCTTTATTTTCACAGTTCTTACAACTGACAGTGGGCGATATTCACTTATCGCCCGGGACATCCTGGCTACGAAGAACATAGTGTATCGATATATGGTTGTCATGGGCCTGGGTTCAGCCGATTTAATCCGCATGGTTGTCTAATGGACGGCGGAGCTTACGCGATACACGATCAAGTAAAAAGAACAAAGACTGTTTTTCGCGTCTACGCACGATGACGGGAAAAGTGTTGGCAAGCGTTCTTATACATTTGACAGCATGCCGAGGGGTCAATATGTAGTTTACATCACAGTATTAAATAATTCCAAAAGGGCACATCCCATACTGGTCGTCGGCTTTCCGTCTTCACGGATTGACGGTTCAGTCTCTACTCTAAGCCCAACTCATTTTTTCTTCATACATCCCATTCTTTTTCCTTTTCTCACCTTATTTTCACCTCAACTCTTTGGTAGCGGGATTGCCATCGTTCATCTAAAGTGGCAGGTGTGTTCGTCGGAAAGCGTTAGTAATGACAGTATTGTCTATTACACTTTTATGATGCTAGCTCATTCTTGTAGTTCATTCCTACCATTTAAATAGCCGCGAGGCATAATCTACTACAGCAAACGCACCCTAACTCGATATTGAAACAACCATCTATTTTTACTATGGTTCTGTAACCCGAATAGCATAGCATAGCATAGACTGACTGTACATGTCAATGGTTGCTACTCCGTGATTGATCGGAACTGGTAAGAATTGCACTACGATCCAAATGAATAAGGGATGGGAGTTTCCGCTTACTCTCGAAGTGCAATTTTAGCAGATCTAATATTATTGATCAATAACGGCGCCGGCCAAGTCCTTACAGTCAGTTGGGATAGGGAAGGAATGTTGGGGTGTAATGATTGTTGCTTCTAGAGACCGAGAATACCTCTGCATCTCCACAATCACCACGGGAAGGGTGTTTATTATTGAGGGAGGAAAAGATCTGGGAGTCACCTCTGGTCGATGATGCAATCCATGGACAAGGGGGAAATATACGACTCATATTTAAAGCTAGTGTTGTATTTTTGTCTCGAGAAGTTTTTGGTAGAAGCTTTAAAAAATACGTATTTTTTAAAGCTTCTACCAAAAACTTCTCGAGACAAAAATACAACACTAGCTTTAAATATGAGTCGTATATTTCCCCCTTGTCCATGGATTGCATCATCGACCAGAGGTGACTCCCAGATCTTTTCCTCCCTCAATAATAAACACGAACAATTCAAAAGATGTTTTTATTAATGACGAAAACTGAAAATTACATGTATATATTTTAAATTATATGAAACAGGAATAATGCCGACACTTGTAGTGACGAACTATACATAGTTTGTTTGAAAATTACATATGAGTATTACTGTGCATTTTGTCTCGATATGGTAGAAGTTTTAAAAAATACGTCAACATTCACAATGTCGAACAATTCAAAAGATAATTTTTAATAATGTCTAAAAGAGACAAATATATGTATATTGAAATTGTATAAGAAAAAAGCATAATGCCGACACTTATAGTGACGAACCATACAAAGTTTGTTTTAAAATTACTTAAAAGTTATGCTTTCAAGAAAATATGTGTTATCACAAGCATGAAACGAACTCACCAGTTGGTAATCCATCCTCGACTGAACACGAAACTGATACTGACAGCAAAACTTTTTGGTGTCCCGAAAACAAACCGCCTTGCTTGTGCCTTCCATATACCTACCCAGCAAGACGCTCCAAAACAGAAAAAAAAATCTTTGGAGACGAAAACACGCGCGAAACCGTGAGCCAAATCTATCGGACGACGCAAAACCGAACTGTCCTGCTTGGGCTTCACGAAGCACTACCTCTATTTTTACTATGGTTCTGTAACCCGAATATCGAGTAAGGGAGATTTGAATGTACTCAATTTCACAAATAATCCATAACTGAGTATCGATGATGATACGGTCCTCAAAAGACGTCTCTTATCGCTCCTTGGTCATTGGCCTCTTCAAAGCCTTGTTACAGACAATCTCAGATGATCCTCATACGCATCTATCCGTTTATGCTTTCGCAAAATATTGTGCCAAGTGGATGTGAAGCGAAAACCATCTTTGCAGGTTTACTGTCCGGCAAAGCTGATGTGTACTTTAACTTTTACGATTTCACTTTAGCTTCCTCACGGTGCACGTGGCCGACAATGCACAGTGGTCCAGGAATCAGTTTTACGCGGAAAGATGAATTTTGAGCTTTAGAATGAAACATTAGACAAAAACGGT
The DNA here is from genome assembly GCF_002204515.2 of Aedes aegypti. Lineage (NCBI taxonomy): Eukaryota > Metazoa > Arthropoda > Insecta > Diptera > Culicidae > Aedes > Aedes aegypti. The sequence continues at coordinate 192,546,079 of NC_035109.1, read as the reverse complement.
CTTCTACAAAGTTGCTTGTATTAGTAAGGTCCTTTGTTTGGTGTTATTGAAAATTAGGGTGGACCACATTTTCATAGAAATTGTGTAACTAACTTTCTTATTTGTAGAAATTATACTATACATGCTTCAGCAAAGTTGTAGACCATTCAATTTTAAGCAACTTTGCCAAAAAAAGTTTTTTTATATCTCTTAAATTGACCGATTTAGAGCTATTTTCCTACGGTGACATAGGGTGGTCCGAACAAAATTGGTTTTCTGGCTCTAGAGTTTTCAATTCAAATTTCTCATCAAAGTAGTCTATGAAACACTTTTAGAGCTTGGAAAAATGCGTAGTTTGGTGAGTGAAGAAACTCGTTATCTCTTTCCGTATGGGAGTTATTGTTGTTTTTCTCTCAAAAACATGCCTATTTTGATTGTGAATATTTTTGATTGGGGCAAACATAAAAAATATCTTTTGACGGCATTCAAAAGACAAAATAAAATTGTAAATTATATCAAAAAATTACAAATGTGTTATTTTTGTAACTCTAATAAAATGCCCTTAAAAACAAATGATTTTAAGCAGAAAAACTTTAATAACTTTTGAACTAAAAAAGATATCATCAATCTTTTTGCATGAAAATTTGCGTTTTGTTAAGTTCTAAAAGGCGTTCATAGACCGCTTTGACGAGAAATCTGAAATAAGAAAGATAGGGCTTTAAAACTATTTTGAAGATTTTCATAGTATGTATTTCTTTATTATTTTGAATTTTGAGCATGAAAATAAAATTTTAGACAAAAATGATCTTCTACAAAATTGTTTATAAAAATTTAGGCTTTCATACTGAGTCATTCAAAACTAGGGTGGTCCACAATTTCACACAAATCATATAATCAACTTTTTTATTTGCAAAAATACTGGTATATACTCTTAGGCAAAGCGGTAGAACTTGGAATTTTGGCCAACTTTGTCAAAAAAAGTTTTTCTGTAGCTCAAAATTTGACCAATCTAGAGCATTTTTTCCTAATCATCAAAGGGTGGTCCAACAAAAATCAGTTTTTCAATTCTAGTGTTTTAATATTAGTTTCTCGTCAAAGTCTTCTATGAACGACTTTTAGAACTTAACAAAACGCAAATTTTCATGCAAAAATATTGCTGATATCTATTTTAGTTCAAAAGTTATTAAAGTTTTTGTGATAAAAAATATTTGATTTTCAAGGTGTTTTATTAGAGTTACAACAATAACACATCTGTAATTTTTTGATATAATTTACAATTTTTTTTTGTCTTTTGAATGCCGTCAAAAGATATTTTTTATGTTTGCCCCAATCAGAAATATTCACAATCGAAGTAGGCATGTTTTTGAGAGAAAAACAATAATAACTCCCAAACGGAAAGAGATAGCGAGTTTCTTCACTCACCAAACTACGCATTTTTCAAAGCTCTAAAAGTGTTTCATAGACTACTTTGATGAGAAATTTGAATTGAAAACTCTAGAGCCAGAAAACCAATTTTGTTCGGACCACCCTATGTCACCGTAGTAAAATAGCTCTAAATCGGTCAATTTAAGAGATATAAAAAAACTTTTTTTGGCAAAGTTGCTTAAAATTGAATGGTCTACAACTTTGCTGAAGCATGTATAGTATAATTTCTACAAATAAGAAAGTTAGTTACACAATTTCTATGAAGATGTGGTCCACCCTAATTTTAAATAACACCAAACAAAGGACCTTACTAATACAAACAACTTTGTAGAAGACCGTTTTTGTCTAATGTTTCATTCTAAAGCTCAAAATGCATCTTTCCGCGTAAAACTGATTCCTGGACCATAGTGCAATGCCAATATCATCCAAAAAGCCAACTAACTGACCTGGTTGTTAAATCCAACTCTCCGCATGGAGTTAATCACCTGCTCGTAGTCTTCAGTCACTTTTGACAGAATTTATGAACACATTTTCTATTTCAAAGTTATGAAAAAAAATGCTACCAATGAATCAGTTTATCTCTCAATAAAAATCTTATAACTCTAACAGAAGGTGAAAATACCCATTTCAAATGTTTTTCTCTCTAGGTATACGTTGTTCGATCGATCAGTTTAGCTGCTCTGATGGTACTTGTATCGACGTAGATCGACGCTGCGATAGGCGTCGGGACTGTCATGATGGAAGTGACGAAGCTGATTGCGAAGCTTACTACCCTCCCGTTGAAGTAAGAGGTGCTCAATGGCTAACCATCCTGTTGATAATCATTTATTCTTTATCTTATTATAGCGTTGCTCGGGAAGACACGAATGCCCAGACGGTACCTGTATCGATCGTTCGCAACTCTGCGATGGTGCCAGGGACTGTCGCGATGGATCCGATGAATACAATTGCCGTAAGTAGTTCCAATTCTGGTTGAATGCTTGAATAACTAGTCATTTAATGAATTAACCAACAATTAACTCGTCACAATTGATTTTGGAACACCTTTAAATGCGGCTGCAATCAAATTCTACACCAATTGATATCTACTAATTCGAACTTGACTATAACACCCACTTCGTATTCTTACGCACAAAACTGTTCCATGCGTGATCTCTCTCACTCATCTCACTTTTCCTGTCTAACATATGCTGCTCACTGCGTGTTATTGTAGGTTCTTGCAATGAAACTGAGTTCGCTTGTCTAGATGGTCACCACTGCATAGACGCCGCTTTGCGGTGTGATAGCTATTACGACTGCAAAGACTTCTCCGATGAACAGAACTGCTTCGGTTAATAGTCACTCACTCTGCATTACTTGATGTCTAGTTGTGTTCTACATATATTGATATTTAGTAATCAGGCTTTGATTGGCATGTATAACTATTTACTTGAATCATTGAGTTAAAAATTATCATTATAATCATTATCGTTTATGTGCTATTTTTGTAGGTTGGGAATGTTACCTATCTTGACTCTGAATTCAATGAAAGGTGTCACGGAAAGTGTGGAATCTTAAATGATTATGATCAGTACGATCAATTTTAGTACAAAAAAGGTAATAGCCGTATTCCATTGCAGTTTCGTCTACCTTGAAGGGTACAATAGATATCTTATTTGGTTTCTTCTATGGAATTCCACGAAGGGTGATAAGACTCCTCATTTAAGGCACCTGGTAACACTCAATTTCTCAATCGCTGCTTGTTGTATCATTGATAAGAGGATTTCGATACGTATATGGCACCCTGGTTGTGCTACTTTCCCGAATGCGCCGTTTCCCCGAATAGCCCATCGTTCCGAAAAGTTTTTGCCTCTCATAATTGACATAACTTTATACATCTCAAGGTGGTATACGAGCTGGTTATCTGACATGTACCTTTATTTATTTGATTAGCTATTCTTTCGAGTTTTAACGATCTCGACAGTTTTGGCAACATGTATGTGTTTACTGCTTACTCGAAAATGACCAAATACCACCTGCTTTCATTATTGTAAATTTTGGTCTGCATCCCTTGTCAGGAAAACAGGTCATTTGGAGTGTGCAATAAATCGACACACTCGCATTGCCAGTTGTATTTCATCATTTAAAATATGCACGTATATCGCCTACACTTTTGTACTTATAAGGCCATTTTGAAGGCGCAACAGCAAAATCGTTGATTTTTATACATTAACGAAGTACAGTAGGATTCCGTTTTTGGCAACAAATTTGAAATTTTCAGTTGCCAAAAACGGAACCGTGCCAAAATCGGAACCCATTTTTTAAATTTAATTTTTCAACTATTGGTTTTGAAAACATCATAAGAATATTATCACATGATTTTTATGGAATCATATTGCATCGAGACTTCAGAACGGTTTACTTTGAATCTATAGCCTCATAATGTTATTCGTGGCAAACGTTTTACATACTTCTTACACCTAAAAATTTTCAATGATTTTTTAGAAGCTTTATGTACACTATTTGTATGAGTGGGCCTCGTAAAATCAATAATCGCATAAGTGACCTTTATTCAAAAATTCGACATTTTCTTAGAACTGTGAAAGGTTACGAAAAAATGAAATGTATTACTGCGTTCTTACAAAACAAAAGCGCTGAGTATTGTAAAACGGCAAATCCTTTTCAATTTGATGAACTTTAAAAATCTGTTTAACTTTTAGACTTTGACGAAAAATTTGACAAAATTCGATAAGTTATGGATTGTTCCTTTAATCTATGTTTCTGCGCGTAAGGAATTTACAGGAAAACGCTAGGGTTATAAAACATCTTGCTAGGAACCCGTAGGATCTCGCCTAGAATTCTCAGGACCCCGCTGATGATTTTGCCAGGAATTAGCATCTTTGGATTCCGCTGCAATATTGCTGAAAATTCTCAAGTCTCCGATAAAAAAATTCAAAAGTTCATTATTATTAGGCTACAACTAGCACTACTCAAATTCCTCTAGAAACCTTTTCAAAATCACAAAGATTTCGCCTGAAATACTCAAAAAAATTTTAGAAATCCACATTATCCCGCTAGAAAATAACAGGGCGCCCTAGTTATCTTAAGGGTATATTAAGAATCACCAGATTTTGGATATAATCCCCAATAACCAATTATACATTCTCAGGATCCCTTCAGAAACCCTCAGTGGCCGCTAGGAATCTGCAGATATCCTCAAGAATCCGTTACAATTTCTAAGAAGTTCTTCAAGAACCGAGAATCCCCAAAGGATTCTCATAGACCCAGCTCATAAGGAACATATTGATTATGTTCAGATCCGTATGTTTGATTGAAAATCTTGTATAGAATTCTGGATCGTCTCTAACGTCTTGCAGAATGTTAAACAAAGTAGCTCTTAATATTTGACGCAGAAAGATCAATATACATACCAATACCAAAGACAAAAAAAAAACACTGTCAATCGTTTTTATCGCACGCTTCAATGATATTATTGAGAATAAATTGTAGTTTGGAGTTTCGCCAGTATCATTTTGCCAGTGGAATTCTTAAAAGAATAATATAAAATGTAGTATAATATGCACTATTTTCATGGATTATATTTAATAAAATTACTTAAGAGCACATACACAACATTTAACTGTATTTAAATCTATTACTTTGGTGTGTCTTTATATACGCAATGTATGTAAATTCAAAATAATTAAAATCGTGAGCCAAAAAGTTGAGATGACAATTTATGATTGTAACTCTGTGTCAGTAATCGAATTTTTGTTTCTCTTATGTCGGTGCTTGTGCTCAAACAAACTGTACTAAATATGAAAAAAGTATTTTTTAGTGTATCACCTACTGGCAGACTCAAGTGGGCTGGTCACTCAGTATGAATGCCTAAGAAAAAATAATAGCCTCTTGTTGATATACTAGTGGAAATTATTGGCCTCATGAAACGTTGCGAATGCATGACCAATGACCATCCCGAAGTAAATAAGCGCGTACGGAAGCCCTTTTTTTCTGTTCGGAACATAAACCACTGCGACCAAGATTTGATCTATTGTAGTATATCCCGCGTCCTTTGCTTAGTGCATGTCGTGTTACCTTATCACTATTGAGAAGTGATAAAGTATTCGGTTTTCTTACAGTTGTAATTCCTAACTTGATCACAGGAAAGGATTCTAATTGAAAGGTTCCGCTATTTATACCCTCTGAAGAATGTGGTGGGTACACTCTCCACAGGTGCGCCCCTTTATCAGTCAAAATCGGATCCCTTGATAAAGCCAAGAAATTGCACCGATATTGTCCATGCATCAGAATCCAAGTCCTTACTTCTTCAAATTAGAGAACTAAATAAATAAAAGATTAGAAAACAAATTGTTGTATTCGACTCATTTTTTTTCCTTGTCTTAAGATCATTCTCGGCAACCGGGTAAACCGAGACTTGTCACTTTCAACAAGGTTTACAATTGTAATAAGGACTAAAAAATGTTCCTTTGATTACTATAATATGCTGTTCTCTTCGTTTGAAGCAGTCAGGACTAGGGTTCACTGGTAGATCTTTACCCCATAACGCACCACGAAAAGGTGATCTACCCGCGTTATGGGAAGCCCTTAGTAATTGGTGAGATTTGGGGGAATATCAACGAAAACAGAGCTCTGCAATGTAATCGGTATAGAGTTGGCCTGTTATTCAAATGACAAAGCAACAGACACGAACAAAAATTTACAAATTTTAATGGTATTAAAAAATGTTGCCAAAAACGGATCCATTTTGTTGCCAAAATCGGGGGGTGCCAAAAATGGAGCATGCCAAAAACGGAGCATGCCAAAAACGGAATCCCACTGTATTACAATACCGCGCATCATTTCAGATCTGATTTGTCTTTACACAAGAGAAGTTTATGTAGTAAAAAGCATGGTAAATTTTATGGTAATATTGGTCATTATAAAACATTAGATTCCCCATACATTTGGTTTTCTGCCCATAAAAGCATAACTGTCTAATAGACTGGCCCAGCTCAGTATGGGAGAAAAATAAAGTTGTATGATTCCACGGGGCACCCTCCAGGATTATTTCTTGGGGTTAGAGGAAGCCTTTCTGAAAAATTCAGCTTATTTGGTCGTTACATGAGTTGGCGCATTTGAATTGAAGTTAATATGGGATTTTCAGCTCAAACATATGAGCAACAGCACATCATCTACTGTTTGGTTCAGGAAAATTGATGATCGCGTTCAATTGGACCCAGAATGTCAAAAACACTACTTGATATAATAACGAAGAATATTGTAGAAGATTGTACCATGATCAAAATTAATAAAGTTGGTGATTTAACCATCTGAAGTATATCATGCAATACTGCTTGTATTTCTTCAACATAGCTTGGAGGTAACCACTTAGCGCATCATAGCCACCTATGACGCTGGGCGAGCTGAGGCACATGTCGCATGCATATAAGTGACTGTACGGGAGTGCTGATTTAAACCTAACTTTCAACAACTGAAAAAGTAATGAAAATGAGATTAAATCTAGATACAATTTTCTGCAATTATGTTCATTAGGGTATCAACTAGTGTATTTGTCATGCTGGGCTTATTTGAACGCGAACAATTAGTATACGGAACGAAATAGTGACATAGAATCAATTTTCAATATATTTGTGACGAATATCCCATACAAACTTCATAACGATTGCGCCAGCTGGTGGAGCAATCAATTGAGTTGAAATTTTGAGAGAGCGTTTTTCTTACCCTAAGGCTCATATCTAGGGGGTGCCCCGTTAAGTTTTACAACTTTTTTGTTTAAGGGCCAGTCTACTGTCTAATATGGATACTCGAACCAACACCTTTTTTCGTTGCAACTTTTTTTTTTCCTTCTTAGCAATGGGGGGATAATCTGCTCAACAGACTCCGGACCAAGGTCCGGCAGTGTGCGGTTGGGGACCATTTACTACATGCAAGCAGTAAACAGGACTACACCCCCGACCCACTAATCCATTCCCTTTGCCGCCAAACCCTTCGTCTCTCCGGGACCACCAAGAAGGCATTGCTTCGGAGAGGGGCTATTGCACATCGCAACCTCCAGGTTAGCTGCCTAGCCATGCAGCAACGAACATCGATGACACGCTTAGGGGGGTCCACCAAGGTAGCAAGCTGGCGCTTTGCCAGCTTCCCAGGTGGTCCTCACCTCCCATTGTCTGTTGAAGGCGGGCAGGGTCGACAACAACGCCCGCGCCCAGCTGCACCGCAGGTATCAAGAACTGATACTGCGGGCTTCGCAATTTGACCTACTGAAGGCTCAGGCCCTATCAGCTAGCACCAGCTGGGATTGCTGACGAAGGGGCCTCCACCTGCCCCGAACAACCAGAAGCTCGTATCCAACCCAGTAGGCCGGTGCCACGACAGCAGCGCTACCAGGATGTTCTCCCCGCGGCCACTTAATCGCTGTAAGGGTCGATTTCGACCGTAGGGCACCGGTATGACCTACGTAGCCGACTGTGAACCCTTGGATCATCTGTTGTTTGGCGTCTGCACTAGCCACTCCTCGAGTCCACTCGCCACCTCCGAGACGATGTGGGTGATAGCCGATGAAACGGCATTCCAGCCAAACTCGTCTTCACACATCCTCTGAACCAAATTGTCCGGAGTCGTGTCCCGACCGCATGTGGCAAACATGCGGTCACGCATTGTGCCGAAACGCGGGCACACGAACAAAACGTGTTCTGCCGTTTCCTCTAAACCTGCACAAACTGGACATTCGGGAGAACCCGCATGACCGAAACGGTGTAGATACTGTCTAAAGCAATCATGGCCCGAAATGACCTGTGTCAGGTGGAATGTTAGTTCCCCATGGCGCCTACTGACCCAGATATCTAACCTCGGAATCAACCTGTGAGTCCACACTCCCCACTGTCCCACGCACGCTGCCATTTGACCATAGGGGCCAGTCTGGTAGTCCTGCGTATGCCTCTTGTGCCGCGCCTTTCGAAGCACTCTATGTCTTCCATGATAAGGATACCAATAGGCACCATACCGGTGATGACGCAGAGTGCATCGTGTGACACGGTACGGTACGCGCTCGCGACCCTCAGGCACATTAGCCTATAAGTACTCTCTAGCTTGCTACGGTAGCTATCGGAACTTAAAGCCGTGCACCAAGCCGGGCCACCATACTTCAGTATGGACGAGACGACACTGGCCAGAAGCTTACGCTTACTGGCGTACACCGCAGAGCTATTGGACATCATCCGGGACAGTGCCACAATAGCTGTGGAGGCTCTCTTGCAAACATAATCAACGTGGCTACCGAAGGTAAGCTAATCGTCGATCATCACCCCCAAGTGTTTGACGGAGCGCTTCGAAGTGATCGTGCAGTCGCCTACACTGATCACCGCTTGCTGCACCGACATTCGGTTGTTGACAACAACCGCCTCAGTTTTGTGGTGAGCCAATTCCAGTTTCCTGGAGCTCATCCACTCCTCCACAATTGCGATCGAGTGGGCTGCAGTCAATTCCACTTCTTCGATCGATTCAGCGTAGACCTCCAGCGTAATATCGTCGGCAAAGCCAACGATAACCACATACATGACATTCCACAACACCGGACCCAGGATGGAACCTTACGGGACTCCTGAGGTTATGTGAAAGCACTTCCGACCCACCTCTGTGTCATAGACTAATACCCGATTCTGGAAGTAACTTCCGAGAATCTTGTACAGGTACTCGGGTATCCCCAGACGCAGGAGCGCATCAGCAATAGCCGCTCAACTGGCACTATTAAATGTGTTCCTTACATCCAGAGTAGAGTGTCCATCCCGGGACATCCCGGGACAAAATATCCCGGGATTTGCCAAACTTCGGGATTTCCCGTTTCCCGGGATTTTAGTTATGACATCCCGGGAATCCCGGGATTCCCGAAATGTATGTAGAATTTTATGAAAACCACCAATTTCAATGAGAAACAATGACATTTTATCGCATTGTCGAGCCTTATTTGATAAAATAGAAAAGCATAATGATAAAAAATAGACAATTAACTATTTTCATGAAAAGTACTTAGTAAGAAACACATATTTTTATTTGTCTAGTAGCAGAGTTTCAATGCTTTTCTCTTCAACAATAGCCGGTTTTATAATTCTAGGCTGAGAAAGCAAATTTGAAAGAAAACCTAAACTTCAGTCAATAATTTTGGGAAATTACCTTTTTGCATGATCAATTGCCTTAATATTATGGCCTAATATTTTACCATACTTCTATTCATAAGTGATATAGAGAGTTTAAAAAATCCCAAACGTCAAGCTAAGTTTTGATTTTTTTAAGTTACTTCATCAGAATAAGAAAGTCATACATGAAATGTGATTTGTTATAATTATCATATTGTCTTGGAAACATACATTATCTTTTTCTTTCATTAAAAAAACATTGTATTGTTGAATTTGTACTTCTATTTCAACCAAAACACTAGTTTTATTGAAACTTCGAGAAATCCCGGGATCCCGGGATTTCCCGGGATAAGCTTAGATTTTTGTCCCGAATCCCGGGACGAGCAGAATGGCCGGGAAATGGACACTCTAATCCAGAGTCACTACTGCGCAGTAGCGAATCCACCTCCTCTTACGCTGGAGTGCTATCTCAGCGGTTTTCTTAACCGTCAGAATAGCGTCTACGGTGAACCTCCCTTTCCGGAAGCCGAACTGGTTGCTTGAGAGACCATTTACACAGTCTGTTGAGAATGATCTTCTCGAGCACCTTCCCCACCGTGTCGATCAAGCATATTGGTCTATACACCGACGGGTCACCGGGTGGTTTTCCCGCCTTTAGCAATAATACCAGGCTCTGCCTCTTCCACACATCTGGAAATACTCCCTCGTCCAGGCATATCTGCATAGCAGATCTGAACATCCCGGGAGCCTCCAAGATTGCGACTTTGAGGGCCAGGTTTGGAACTCCGTCCGGATCTGGTGCCTTCCCCATACTGAGGGATTTTGCAATCCCTACAAGTTCCTCATCGGTTACCCTATCCTCATCGCCAGCCCCAATCTCCGGCTGTCCTACAAAAGGAGGCCATGAGCTAGGGTTGTGGCGCGGAAAGAGCCCCTCGATGATCCCATCCAGCATCTCTAGAGATTGCTCTGTAGGAACCATTGCACCTCTTGTCTTCGCCATAACGATCCTCCATAACGTTGCAACTTAAATATTTTGATATGTACTTTACTGCCGTTCTACGTATATTTGTCCCACGGTCCATCATCTCATCTTGTTGGCATTACGTCCTCACTGAAACAGAGCCTGACGAAAAGTCCATGACAGGTAGGCGTTATAGGGCAGATTACTATGCATATAAAAATTAACATACTTTGTTTGAAAATGTTGTGGAAAATATGAAGTTGGTGCAGTACCACATTGAAAAATAAAGGCATAACAATAGCTGTATGAACTTTCAACTCAAATAGCAACTACAAACTACAACGTAAAATTTATTTAGGTTTATATTTTTTTTTTTTTCAAATCAAAAATGCAATGCAAGATGAGTGCGACTGTGTAGAATGAGTATAGCATGTACAAATGTACTACAAAACATTTGTATGAGAAGACAAATTTCAAACTTTGAACTATTTTCTCAATGCCTACTTTTCCATGTGGGACAATTTTGCGGTTTTGGTCAAATTAAAACTTCACATTACGTTCGCCGGATAACAGCTAGTAGATTTAAAATTGACTATTCCATAAAACACGTTTGTTTATAATATTTCTTTTATCAATTAACTTTCCCATTCAATTGTTTTATAGACTAGATTTTATTTTCACTTTCTAGCACATCACTGGATAGATAACAAAAAAACGCATGTACGCCTGATATGTAACGGCTTAGTAGCATTTAGGTTTCATTTTTTCCTATCTTTAATAACTACTTCCGTTCATTTAAAAAAATAAAGCAAACTAATTTGTCTCCATTTTTCATACGTAGCGTGCCGATCATCAGAGTTCACCTGTGGCGATGGGCAATGTATTCCCAACTACCTTGTATGCAACAAACATCCAGATTGCCGAGATCAATCGGATGAGAGAAATTGTAAGAAATTTTGAGTTTGTAAGCTTCAATTTTCGTACTACAAAATATATATTTAACGCAGGTACTTGCTCCAGGGGAGAGTTCCGGTGTAACACCGGAGAGTGTATTCCTGCTTCTCGAAGATGCGATTTAAGAGTGGACTGTCATGACGGATCAGATGAGAATGACTGCAGTAAGTATTGCATAGTTTTATCTAGATTATCAGTCATTTCCTATTTCAAGGACTTTCTTTTCATTATCATTAATTTCATTTCTTTTTCATGTTATCATGTTTCATTTGTACATCATCACATCTCAAACGATTTATTCCTTATGAAAATAAGAACGGAAATGTCGCAATCACGAGTGGACGTGTAATGATGGTTCTTGTATTCAATCACGACAACGCTGTGATCGACGTTATGATTGCTCAGACCGTAGTGATGAACTTGATTGCCGTAAGTGAATTGTTTTAGGCTGAATTTGTGTTGAGCAAGGCGGGGTAAAAATTGAAAAGTATACGCAAAATTGGTTTTCGATTTCCAAAAGCTGTAAGAAAAAAGTGATGAGTGATAAACAATCTCTCAATTATTTTTTATTTTTTTGCCCCACTTGCTCGTAATATTTACTAGTAAAATATGTACAATAATACTTTTTGTCAACCCTTTATTCTTCGATATTCTCTAACTCAATATGTTCAATAACTTGATCTAAATCATACACAGGCTGTGATCGATTTGTCCATGTATCGATGGTCTATTTAATATTAAAATTTTATTGTATCTCGACCGTTCACCAAATTATGTTTGTGATTTCCCATCGTAATAGCACACATGTAGGACTCGTGCTGAAAAAAAATCTTATCATGCCGTCTTATGTGTACCTATTCATGCTCTTATAATTTTCGTAACGCGTACAGTTTTTGTATTATATAAACATTTAAATCAGCATCGCATATATCATCATAATCTCCACATGTGCAAATTACTTTTTTATTAAGTTATTTTTATTTTTTGAGAAATTTTTGCAATAGGAGAAATGATATTTCAAATACTACAACAGGAATTTTCAACTACCGTAAAATATATATACTTTTTATAAATTATATGTTGACACTTCTGCAATTCATGAGAATAACGCAAATTCTTTTATGAAAATCCTTAAAAGTTATGATACGACATTTTGCTGTATTTGTTTTTATTACTGCAGAGTGTTTTTACATACACAATATTGGTAATTTCATGATAATAAAAACAGTGATGAATGATCGAAACTCTATGTAAGTCATAGACTTTTTGTCGCTCTTGTGTCAGTGCTTGTGCTTCGTTCAAACAAGCTATTCCAAATCTGAAGAAAATTGGTTTTGTTAAGTTTTTCACCCGCTGGCAGACTCAAGTGGGCTGGTCACATAGTATGAATGCCTAAGAAAAAAGTGCTCTGTTGGAGATTGATGGCCTCATGAAACGTTGCAAATGTATGACCAAAAACCATCCCGAAGTTAATAGGCGCGTACGAAAGCCCTCAGTAGTTGATGAGATTTGGGGGAACATCGACGAAAATGGAGCTCTGGAATGTAGTCAGTGTGTAATTGACTTTCTATTCAAACAGTGAAAGCAACATACACAATGATATTTACAAAAAAAATTACAAATTTTAATAGTATTCTAAAATGTTGCCAAAAACGGAGGTGCCAAAAATGGAGCATGCCAAAAACGGAATTCTACTGTATTACAAAAATTATAGAAACGCATTTAAAGTAAGCAAGCCAAAATCCTGCCAACGGACAGAGTGTATGAAAAAATTTTCATGTTAACTAGTTTTATAAAGAGGGCTACTTTTGTTTTTCTATTTAACTAACGTTGCAATTAGAATATACTAGAATAAATTAATAATGCTAAAACCTGTACAAGAAATACTTGAATACTTTAATCAATTCAAGAATTTCGAAAAGTTTGAGAACGCTATACCATCAATACATCAGTAGTCGCTCACTAGTGTAAAAATGGATATTTCGTGTAAAAATGGAAACTTTTGCGTACGGATATTTTCGAGAAACATCAACAACTTTCGAATAATTCTTTATGTTGAAACCTCAAGACCTTGTGAGCGGCTATTGTATCAGTAGGTATTTTTGTGTGTTCCAATTACCGCTCAAGCAAAAAAAAAAACTAACAAAATGATGAAAAAAATTAGGAACCTTCTTTATTGCTGTTGTTGATATGCTTTGATCATAAAAAATATCAAGATAAATAACAAAATTCGAAATATGCATTTGTTAGTATGTTCGCCATGAAATCTTTTTACCGTGAGTGGAAACAGAACACTTAGTTGCAGTAACAAATGCAATCAAATAACTTTCTATGAAAGTTTCACAAATTCATTATATTTTGTCGTTGATTACTTATACTTAGAGCTATATTGTGACACAAAATATTATTGATCGATTCAATAATTATTTTATAACAAACATTTTAAATCATTCATTTGAATACGATTTATTCGTGCTATTTGGAATTTGAATCAAGGTGTTCGGAATATGATACAGAATGAACCCAGTGTTCTGCATTTGAATCAAAATGTTGTGCCATACTTTTACGTCAAGACAATACTAAAAAAGTGTAAATAAATCTGTTTATTAGTACCAGGGTTGGAAAAAATCTTAAAATTCACTCTACAGTAGCCAAGCAAAGCAAATCACAGTCAGCGAAGCCAGTGAAATTACCATATCTCTGCCGTAGGCAAAAAGCCTTGAAAATAGCAAAACACCCGTTGCTAAGGGCAACCCAAAATTACTGTAGAAGAATGTTCTATTTCCCGCACTTAGAGCCTTCACTGACACTAATAATGTCGAAAATTCATGCACCCAATATAGGCTACTTGATGAGATTCATGTTTTTGAACTACTGTACTGCCGTGAATCGCTAGTCAGTCCCTGGGAGAGAGGCACCGATACTACACACGAAATATGACACAAAGTTATTTCGAACTGCAAGAAAACTTCAGCTTGCCAACGACAATCAAGGCAGACTTGATGAAAATCGCTAGTTTTCTTTTGTTGTGTTCCTTCGATCGTTCTGGACAAACATGGAAAAAGGGCCAAAGTTTTCTATGCATTTAATTTTTGTTTTTGTTGGAAAAAGTAAAATTATGCGTAAAATTGCTATTGTGACATTACTTTTGAATAAGCAAGAAAAGCTTTTCAATCGATTTTTTGTCACATTTGGTAAAATGCAAAAATATGTCAATTACGCGCTTTTATCATGTTTGTCCGTTGTTTTAGATCTGGGCTCACAGTGACAGTTCGTGACAGCAGAATCTCGGCTCACTTTGACGTACATAAATTTCGTATCGGTTTCTCCCTCCCAGGTCAGTCCCATCTGCATTTTCGTCAGAATTGAGTTGAGTTCAGTTTTCAACATATCATCTAAGGCTCTTTCAGCTCCACTTATAAGATAGTATGATTTGCTCTGATAAATTAGGAAAAAACAGCAAGTCAGATTGTCCCATAATCAAAAGTAACCGCATATCAGTCCCACTACAGATTTTCACTCCGTGTAACACAAACATGAAACGTGTTTTGACTATCTTTATATTTTTCTCGATAAGATATGATAGTGAAAAGCAAATTGTGAAAGTTTAATGAAGGTTTGAACATGTTCCATTCCTCTGGAATTATTTTGAATATTCGTATGGAAAATGAATTTGGAAACTTCACAGCCCATTTTCTCAATGTCTACTTTTCACAGATGGGACTGACTTGCGATTCACGGCAGTGTAGTCAGAGAGCCACGTGACATTCTCGAAATTCAAGCCTACTACTATTACCATACCCACCACTGATTAGTACACCCACCAGCTAACAGTAGAACATTGCGATAAAACTAAAATTTACATAAATATCAGCTAATGTATGCCCACCAGGTGCATTTGAAGTCACTGTTGGCCACGGTGTACTATATTGAGAAGGTGATATGTTCCGATAACTGACAGCTACTTGACGACGTCATTCCTATTCATCTCGAATAAACTTTTGAAAAAAAAAATGATCTAGTGGTCCGGATGGTCAAACATGTGACAACCAAATTTGATGTTTCAGTAAAGAGCCTGCCTTGTTAATTTTTATGCTTATTATTACCGGTTATCAAAATTTGATGGTAAAAATTTCAAAATTCATACCATTTTTATATAAAATTCATCAAAGTCCATAGATAGGATTAAGGCAAACGAGTAACTGGAGGTGAGAAATTTCCATTCAGTGAAATTGTTACCACATCCTAGTAGGGTAGGTGGACCAGTATTTTTTTTTTTTTTTTGACTTCTCTGAATAACTATATATAACCCTAGCTGGAAAATACCGAAGCACCTACTTTATATATTATTATTTCATTAGATCAGAATCTCAGAAAACAAAAAAAAAAACTTCAAACGTATCAAAAATTTCATTCCGATGAAGCAATCCACGCCCAAAGAACAAACTGTTTTGCAGTGGATTTCAATTTTAATCACTTCGATTCCTCTTCTTTGTTCTTACCGTAATCAAAAACCAATCAAACAGATAGTGACAGATGCGATCGTAACATGTTCAGGTGTGAGAATGGTCCTTGTATTCCACAATCTCTCAGGTGCAACAGAGTAGTCGACTGCCCGTATGATACAAGCGATGAATTAGATTGTTTTGAGCGTAAGTTCCGATCGAAATGCAAGTTAACAGAAGAGTGCTTTTCGGGTGATCTAATTATCTAATCCTATGGAGCTGCCGGGCTGTGAGATTCAACCAACAACAGATCATTATTCATAAACAATTTTATTGGTTACATCAGCTGTCAACAAATGGCTAATGTAAATTAAATCTTACAGTTCAAAAAGTTTAAACTTGCATCAAATTTAATTGAATAATCAAAATTTATACTACATATAACATCGTGTGGAGTTCATTTCAATTTGATTTTATTTAATTAGACTCATGCTTTACTTATCGTATTTTAATCTCATTTCTAAAAAAAAACTTGTTGGAGTAGAATATTAAAAATAGTGTACAATAACTTTCTTCTTTTTTCATCATTTAGACACACCACCAAGCGAAGAGCACCGAAGGCTGGACCTGCGTACATATCCAGATGAACAGACCATTAAAGAAAGTAAGTATCTTTCTCATAGAATTCAAATTCCACGAGCAAACATTGGAACTTTTATAATTTGAAAAATATTGATTAAACTCTTATTATTACAAAAAAAAAACTAGCTAGAAATTCTAAAATTGATGCTTCTAACAGTATTAATGCACTTTACTCTAATCTAATATATTATTCCTTTCCCAATTACTTTCGTAACTAAACTAATAAACAAAAAACAGGACAGATAATTGAGGGTAAGTCAAATACCAATATCAAGCTGGGACATTGAAATGCATGCTTCTTCTTGTTCAACTGAAATATGTACCATTATGAAGAAATTTTCATTTAAAAAATCAATAAGACATAAGTTTTATCTTTGTCTTTTTCTTTGAACAACCAATGCATTGCACATACATTAAAAAAAACGGGGGCTCTGTCTAATCCTTCAATAACACTGCGGAACACGTTTTTGTCTCAAGCACCAAAATACCTCTATTTACTTAATTAAGGGTTGCTGATTCCATTGCCGTTTTCAAAAATATCACAGCACGTCTAGTTTTTGAGATATTGGCTGTTGAAAATGCAAAAATTGACTATTTTAGCCAACTTGCATGTAAGTTTGCCGGCTTGTAAAGCAATTTATTCGCCAAATTTGCCCCGGAATCTAAACTTTATGTGTACAGCAAAACTTATCAATAAAGTTCATAATACTTTCGATGCGGAAAAATTATTTTTTGATGATTTGCAAAAGTATTGCATTTTCCCATATAAGAGAAACGATGAATTTGGTATGGAGACAGTAAGCATGTTGAAAAAATCGGTTTAATCTCAATTTAAGATGATTATAGAACGAAGCCACACCTCAAATTTTCAAGAGCACAAGACTTGAGAATCAAAAAGCGCTCCGCGTTGAAAATTTATCCCAGTGATCAACACCAGGAAGCAAGCTATTTGATTGATTTTCAACGCAAACTGTTGTCAGATTCTCCAGTCTTGTGCACTTGAAAATTCAAAGTTTGGCTTCGTTTTATAATCACCTTAATCGTGCAATTTCAACCAAACTATGCCCAAATTGAAAGTTCAGGTCCTATTTTGCATGCTTGGTGGATGAGATCACAAAAAAAGTTTGATAAATTATACCTTAAATTGTATGTACACATCAATAAAACCAGTGTTTTTCACAACTTTGGCGACCTGTAGCTAAAAATTGTAACGTGCTGGAACATTTCTGAGAATGGCATCAGATTCGGCAACCCCAAAACTACGAGAGACACATAATTGGATCCTTGAGAAACGCAAAAGTGCCATTTTTGTTACGCTGTGTAATTCAACAGATATCATACTAATGATAGTAGAAACTTCAACTTAACTATGTTAATAATGCAATGAATTCTCCATTTACGCGAAACTTTGTGTTTTTTAAGGAGTTCGAGTTGTAGCAGAATATCCCAAGAACTTTTGAAAAAAGGGAATATTTCTGATGTATAATTCATTGAATTCCTGTTAAAAGTAAATAATTTTTTCTATATTTCGACATATTTTTGGTATATCTTAGTAATTATATATTTATTATCAAAGTATCAGCAAAATTGTGAGTTACCAATAAGAATCAGTACTTTTTTGCTGAGCTAATGTATCTGTTTCAAGTTTTGGTGCGTCAAAAAAATCTAAATGCTATTTCTTTACCTTTTGCCTCATTCTAACAATTATCCTCAAAATCAATTATCAATCCTCAAATAAATTGATTTAAAAAAAATCTTTGCGTTTATTGAGGGAATAGTAAAAAACAATTAAAAACCTTAACTTGTTCGCTCCTTTTCACCAGTCATAGAGGTACTATCCTATAATAATGAGTCTAATGGGAAATCAATGTAAACCACTATTATACGAGCAAAAGTTATCACTAAAACATGTTCCATTAGTAGTTCTTTTTTGAAAGATTTGGGGGCCTCTTTTTGTAAATCGGATAGATTCATGTGACTCGTCTGTTCTCACTATCGATCAAAGTAAGCATGCATACTTCAGAGGTCACCCGTCGACGCCCATAGTAATCCAATCACATCGAGTCATACATTTCTCCAGGCTTGCCGAAAAAATACGCAACTCAAAACAGTGACGCAATGAAAAATTGTTGCGTAATATTCGTTACGCAACGGATTTCAGTTGTGTAATGACTATTACCGCACAGTATGATTCAGTGCAGGAAAGTAGGCCGTTTCATGACAGACTGGCCTATTACGGTGAGAAATTGCAATAAAAGTATTACTGTAATTCTAAATATCGAAAAACTCGAGTGACAGAACCGTGTTGACAGGCCCAGATTTGGGGGGGTGCCAAGGGGGCAAATGCCCCGGCCCCCCGAGGAATCAAAATTAAGAACAAAAACATTTTGTAACACCTTACAATATTTTCTCTTTAGTCATTTGGACATATAATTCTAACGTAAATTAACTTTCCAATACTTGAGTATTTTTTTTTTCTTTGCCTAATCTCACAGTATGGTTTGGTCAATTATCATGCTTCAATTTATTACAAAAAATATGAATATTGGTGGGGCTGTTTGAGCACGTCAGGAGTTAATCATCAATGTTAGCTTCCTTTTCCCGATCAGCCTAGATAGCCGTGTAGTGTCGGTAGCGGTTGTTTCAATTGGCTAAGAATTAACACTACGGGCTGCCTGTTCCGGTGGTAAAAATGCACCTAACAGGTGACCCCTAATTCATGCGGCTTTAAGCTTACCGTACCTAAGAATGAATGGTTAGGGGGGTCTAAATAAAACCTAACCGCAAACGGAGCCTGTGGAGTACCTGGGCGCCCTCTACAGTATTATGCCCTTCCTGTGCTACCCGGAGCAATGGTGTAGGTGACCTTGTGTTTCTCCCAGATAATCTGCTGCCCTTCTTCAGTCTCAAGCCTGAGGCTAAATAAGGGTGGGATTATTAATACGTTGTAATTTAGTTTAAATTTTCACCTCTATGGTTTCGCATTATGCGTATTACACGGTGTAGTCTGTGCTTTTCGCCTTTGGCGACTTTTAAGAGATACCGATCTGGTTTTTTTCGCTGCTGGTCTTTTTCGTTCTGAGATTGCGAAAAGCTTAATCCTGCCTAGTTTGGGTAGTGGCTACGGTTAGGATATCTTAGTTAGACAAATCTTCAGCATAAAATATCAGCAACGATCAATCTATGTAGACTCATGCAAATGGTACAGTTCAAATGGCGCAAAACCCATACTTTTGTGTACTTTTATCTAGGTAACCTTGTGGACCCAGTTTTTGTTACTTTCATAAACATGAAATGGCAAACTCGCGTGCTATACCTCGTGCATGCGTCCTCGTAAATAGCGCTATCGTTGATACACTCAATTCTGAGTTAACAACCAGAGATGTATGTGCTGTCACAATTGATATTTCTGTTGGTGACCTCAATAGGAAATACGTCTTTCGTTGTGTGGTGTATTTACCACATGATGAACCATCCCCAATGGATGATTTCAAATGAGTTGTCGTTCACTGCCTATGAAAAGGCCTTCTGCTGATTTGTGGGTAGTGATGCTGATACTCATCACATCATCTGGATCAGCTCAGATATCAATTTGAGAAGCTCCAGTCTGATGGAATGCTTAAGTAGTTCAAATCTTGGATTACTTATTTTTGGGAATCGCCCAACCTTCATGGTATCTGCTAGAGAAGAAGTGTTAGACATAATGCTCTGCTTGAACAGAATCAGTCACGAGTTGACGAATTGGCATGTATCAGATGATGAATCATTATCTGATCATCGCTACATCTCTATATGAACATATACTCCACAAACTGGGAATTGGTTGTGACCAAGTTCTATGAATTCTCTCCGTCCATTGGAAATCCTAGTGATTTGGATGTTTTCACTTCCGGTGAATTGGGACACAATTGTCCTTGCTTCGAGTGAATTCCACAATTGCTTGTCACTTTGTTCCTCACAACTCCCTTCGCGGGACGAGTTGTCGTCTGGCTATTTGTAAAGGAATATGTCAGATAGTCAGGCTGCTTTTAAAGCTCTTGCATAGGCCAACTCAAGGTCTAAGCTTGTTATCGCACGTCGAACTAAATTTGAGGAACTGAATTCAGTAAACTCTGTAAAACTTATATGGGTCCTTGCTATTCTTCCATTGCTGGGAATGAATTGGCTTATGAATTAGCTCGCAATGGAGCATCGCATGACTTCATTTGCCCTCAGGCAGCTATTCCAATTTCGAAGTACTGGGTGAAGCTTCAGAAATTCTTGAGCGGCAACTCAGCACCAGCAATATTGGAATAATTTTGAGTCATGTCGTCAAAAAAAATTGTACATTACTGAGCCATCCCAAAGGTGGCTAAGTATTTAACGAATCTGTCAAAGCAGAATTGCAGTCTCTTGGTAACAACCTTGACTGGTCACTGCCGACTCAACTATCACATGGCAAATATTCAGTGTGTTGATACATTTGTGTGTGATAGTTGTGATTCCGATTATGGAACTTCTTATCACCTGATATGTAACTATCCAATCTTCGCGTAATTGCGATTCCAATTACTTGGTTAACACTTATCAAGTGAAACTGATTTCAGAAACCTGAATCTTCAGGACATTCTGTTATTCTTAACCCGCTGTGGTAATGAGCTATAGGCTCTCTTTACGTTCATGCGTTTTGCAGTGTCCTTTTTTGGGCGAACCCATTGTGGTATGGAGCTACATGCTCTCAATTCGCTTATGCGATTTTCCCTCTTCAAGGGACCCCACTCCTATTTCCTCCCATCTTTCCCTTCCCTTTCCTCTCGCATCGGGTAGATGATGAAATAGGCTCAAATATGGCGATGGCACAAATCTCCCAAATGGCGGGGAACGTGCCTCTGGAGCCGGCCTTCTGATACCTGATACCTGATGATTCAGTGCAGGAAAGTAGGCCGTTTCATGACAGACTGGCCTATTACGGTGAGAAATTGCAATAAAAGTATTACTGTAATTCTAAATATCGAAAAACTCGAGTGACAGAACCGTGTTGACAGGCCCAGATTTGGGGGGGTGCCAAGGGGGCAAATGCCCCGGCCCCCCGATGAAGGGGACCCCCCGAGGAATCAAAATTAAGAACAAAAACATTTTGTAACACCTTACAATATTTTCTCTTTAGTCATTTGGACATATAATTCTAACGTAAATTAACTTTCCAATACTTGAGTATTTTTTTTTTCTTTGCCTAATCTCACAGTATGGTTTGGTCAATTATCATGCTTCAATTTATTACAAAAAATCTTGAAGCGTAAGGGAAATTCTTATTTGTCTTCCGTAGTTGATGAAGTTTTCTTTGGCTTAGAGTAAAATTTGAATATAATTATTAGATTATACAGTACTACCATGAATAAAGTCCATGAAGATCGATTTTCATATAAAAATAGTCAAGTTAAGTGAACTGTATAACAGCTTCTAACGTGAACTACCTTTCATAAATAACTTGAAATTTGATTTATAGAAAATTAATATGATTATATTCAAGAGTTTGGAAGCTAATAAAAAAATATTATTTTGAGAAAAATTACAAAATTTTCAAATTTGAATATTTTTGAAAAGTGAACATTTAGCAGAAGGCATGTTTTCTGTTTGCAAAATATCAAAGTATCAAAATTTTGACGTTTTTCTAAAAATGGGTGGAGTTTAAGTACTTAGACATATTTGCATAGAATTTGATGATTTGTTTTCAAATCTAATTTGAAGCTACAGTTAACTCTCCCTTACTCGATATTCCGTATCTCGATATCGAGTTAGAGAACCATAGTAAAAGTTGGTATTCATGGCTACCTCGATGGTCCCTTGGATCGCAGATGCAGTGGTTTTGCGTTCTGTACCTAGATACCTCCCTATCTCGATGGTCCCTTCAATATCGAGTTAGGGGGAGTTTACTGTATTTTCAACATGCAGTTCAAATTTCAGGTCAATCGGCCTTGTGTACTTTATTTTTACTAGTAGGGGAAAAGCACTAATGTTCGACTTACAAGAAATCTGTGCCAAATTTCGGAATTTCATTCAAAGTAGGCCAAAATTGTATGAATGGGCCGAAAATTGGTGCTTTCCCCCTACTGTAAATACTTCATTTATTTTTTATTTTATTTTTTTCAGACAATGTGGCAACCAGAGAAAAACTGGAAACTTGTTCTGAATAGAATCGAAAGGAGATTTGGAAAAACGGCTTTGAAGATGTTAAGAGATTTTTAACTCCATACAAATTATATAGAAGCCAATCTCCTACGAATTATTATATTATTCCCTTTTGACGCAAAAATCACATCAAAACATTATTGGAAAGCTTAAAAAACAGTCGAATTTGTCAATGTATTGTATATAGCAAACAAACTAAAATGTCACTTACACTACTTTGAATTTGGGCCCCAAGGCAAAGAAATGTTTGGACCGACCATCTCCTTCAAAACTCAAATTCAATGCGTTCCCAGACAACCAGAAGTCGCATGAAAGTTCGCGTAATAACTCGTTTATTCATACAAATTGCATCAAACTCGCAAAACACATTGGATAAAACGTTCGAATTGATGAGTTTCCCCGCATAAAACGCTTTTGTTCATTCGTACATTTTGTTTCGTACCGTACACTCATACAAAGTAAGTCGAATCAATTCGTATCAGCTGTCAAATCCACATTTGTTATCATACGTTAAGTCGCATAAGATCACAGGTGAGTTCCGTATAATATTTATTCAATCACATTGTATGCTATTATTCATCACATAACACTGCGGAGCACGTTTTTGTCTCCAGCATCAAAAAACCTCTATTTACTTAATTAAGGGTTGCTGAATCCATTGCCGTTTACAGAAATATCATAGCACGTCTAGTTTTTGAGATATTGGTTGTTGAAAATGCAAAAATTGACTGTTTCAGCCAACTTGCATGCAAGTTTGCCAGCTTGTAAGGCAATTTAATTGCTTAATTTGCCACAAAATTCAAACGTTATGTGTATAACAATACTTATCATCAAAGTTTATAATATTTTTGAAACGGAAAAGTTATTTTTTGGTGGTTTAGAAAAGTATTGTATTTTGCCATATAAGAGAAACGAAGAATTTTGTATGGAGACTGCAAGCATGTTGAAAAATATCAGTTTAATCCAAATTTCATCGTGTAATTTCAACCAAAATATATCTAAACCGAAAGTTTAAGTCCTCTTTTGCATGCTTGGTGGATGAGATCACAAAAAAGTTTGATAAAATATACTTCATATTTAAGGTAAACATCAATAAAACCAATGTTTTATACAACTTTGGCGACCTGTAGCTAAAAATTGTGACGTGCTGGGAAATTGCTGATAACGGCATCAGATTCAGCAACCCCAAGTTTACTAGAGACACATATTTTGATCCTTGAGACACGCAAAAATGTCGTTTTTGTTGCGCTATGTAATATATGCACGTATATCGCCTTGTACGTAGAAGGCCTTTTCGCGACATCTTATAAGTGAAATTTGCACATGCAAAGCCTCCAGGTGATTTCATTATACGTACATTTTGGTTGTCTGGGTTAGTTTGTGGAATCCCAAAATGTGCTGAATTTTGTATAAAGGGGCCTCCTTTATGAGATCAGACCCAGGTCCCTCGAAACCCAAATCCGGCACTGCGTGACGAGCCTATTTTTGGGTCGACAGTGACTCCAATCGATTCATTTTACATATATAGATACATAGAATTACAGTAATACATTTTTACAATTTCTCATCCTAATAGGCCAGTCTGTCATGAAACGGCCTACTTTCCTGCACTGAATCATGCTGTGCGGTAATAGTCATTACACAACTGAAATCAGTTGCGTAACCAGGGTGTCCATCCATCCGGGAAATCCGGGAAAAGCGGGAAAAACCCGGGAATTACAAATTACCGGGAAAAATACGGGAAATACCCGGGAAATGGTAGACATACCGGGAACAAGCAGTAGAACATTTCACAAAGGGATGCACGACTGAGTTGCTAGAGTTAACTGTTTAACGGTTTCTGGCATATGTTTAGCCAAAAATATCGTAGGTTTCAAGGAGAGATCTTTAGCAGTTTTGTCACAATTGTTACCAATTCCTTGGGAAATGCTCTGTGAATTTCTGACTGAAAATATAAGGCACATCAAAGGAGTTATATGGAAAAATCATGGAGATCGTTGAAAAGTGTCCAGCTAGAAGAGTACTTGAAGATTCCTGGTAAGTATCTTGATGAGATGCTTAATAGATTTTTATTGAGATTCAAAGCATATTTTTGATGATATCTTTTCAAGAATCTTAAATGGCATCGAGGCGAAAATTGACCAGTAACTTGAAAGTTCTTTGGAAAACTACTGAAAAGAATTCTTACATTGCAAATAAGATTTTTAATAGATTCTATAAAAGAGTTTTGCGGTTGATCAAATTCCTAGTGATTGGAGAAAAACTGATCTAGAAGCTTCTGGGAAATTTCTTTGAAGATCTAAGTGGTTTACTAATGAAATTCTGGACACATTAATTAAGAAGAGCTTTTTGGCAGATTCTCGGAGGAAATGATACAGATTTTTGAAGAAGTCTTGTTTGTTTTATTAACTTGACTAATCCGTGATCTATGACAATGGTCTTGTAAATTCCCTGACGATATTTTGTATGGGTTTCTGCAGATTTACTGTGTATTTTTTATGCTATTATCAGCGTGTTGCTTGTTAATGAATTCATGGATAGCTTTTTGATGAATGGATAAATGGCAGGGTTCTCTAAGTATTCTTGGGTAGATTTTTGTTTATTCCTTGACGACATTCTTGGCAAACAATTTGATGGATTCCTGGAAAGATGCTTGTTTGATGTTATGTCATTATTTTTTTGCAAGCAAGCAGTAATTTTTTTTTTGTGAGATATCGTTTATGTCATAAAGATCCTTGGATTCAACGTGAGTTGCACCAGATCAAAAAATTCAAGCTTCAGACCATGTCTTACGCATAATTTCGAAGGCATTCTTAGAGGAGGATAGATTGATCATTATATTATTGATTTTTAAAAACAATGATCTAAATTTAAACACATTGAGCCCATTGCATTCGTATAATTCCAAAATTTCTATGAATTTCCTATTGGGTACAAACCATTCTCTATATTTTGGCCCTTGCAAATGTTTACTGCGGAAATCAAGGGTAAATTTATAAACTTCTGATAATTCATGAAAAAAAATCAAATGGTTTTTTTTATAACGTACTTAGATACAGTAATAAAAAAATGAACATTCATATAACAAAACAATAAAGTTGCAAATGTTTTGATTAGTTCTGTATTTGACTTTTAATAGCAAGCAGCTGGAGAATTTACAAAATCCTTCCAATGGTTGATGATTGGATTCAAGCTATCCTCTACTACTATGTTTAATTCAATATTCATGGAATTGCAATGGTGTTGCTAATATATTCCAACATTAGACAATTTATAGCTTAGAAATAAAATTATGTTCTGATGTTATCAATCTGCTTGAATTTTTGATCGATGAGAAAAAAATGTGTATTTGAAGACATTACTGTAAAATCCATAGTTTGAAAAAAAAATAAAACCCATGTATTACTAAATATTAATACTTTCTATTAAAAATGAAAAAAAAAAGAAGTCGCAGAACAATGATGCCATCAGATTTTAAACTTTTAGGCTTCCGGGAAAAATCCGGGAATGGTAAAACTGATTTTGAATGGACACCCTGCGTAACGAATATTACGCAACAATTTTTCATTGCGTCACTGTTTTTTGTTCAGTATTTTTTCGGAAAGTCTCGTTGGAGAAATGTACGACTCGTGCTGTAAAAATCATCATTATGCAACTTGTTGTGTAAATTACTACAGTCGACTCTCCACATCTCGATATTCTACATCTCGATATCCCTCCCTATATCGATGTTTTCTTGCGACCCTTCATTTTGCATATAATTTCCCTCTCCATATCTCGATATCCTCCTTATTTCGATATCTCTATATCTCGATGTGATTTTCATTCCCGATTTTCTCTCCATATGTCGATATACTGAATATCAAACGATATTAGATTTATTATTATTATATATTAGATTTTTGCGAATCTGGATAATGTAGAAATCCGGAATGAAATCTAATTGTTTATTATTTTTTCTTCCTTTTCTGACAACGGAGTGATTTTCAATCTAGTATTCATTCAAAATATGTTCCTTGTCTTAATCTCTCCCTATCTCGATGGTCCCTTCGATATTGAAATGTGGTTAATCGACTGTATTTCAAAACGTCATATGAAGTGGATCTTGAAGTTTGCTTGTTAAAATAGAGAGGGTAATGATTTATGATGGCAATGACTTCCCGTGCAGCCTTAAAAGCTGTACTTTCTATACTCTCTATCTAACACCACAAACCTCACTCGACTACTACATACATGAAAACTAACGTTCTAACATTTATGTTAAGATTTTTTTAGCCTCCAATCCAAATAATCATATTATTATAAAAAGCTTATTTCAATGTGGATTCTATAACTGTAATAATTTGTTCCAGCATATTCTAACGAAGACATTTTAGAGGTTCATCAAGAGGTGTTTTATCCATTGTGTATACGGTCACTACAATGTTTTCTTATCGATTTACAGGTCGTGAAGTGGTCTTCCAGTGTCGTGACGAAGGTCTCATTCGTGCCAAAGTCAGATGGACACGCGAAAACGGGATGCCCCTACCACCAGGATCGCGAGATTTGAACGGTCGATTGGAAATTCCCAACATTCGGGTAAGATACGCAAACTACCCATAACCGCAGGTTAGTCCCATGTTTGGTAAATTTCCTAACTCCATGGGTCAAATGTGCGTTTATGGGCTGTGAGCCAGATAAGTTTTACTAACAGATGTTCTTTATAGTATGACCACAAAGGAAACTACGTTTGTGAGGCAGTTGGATATCCGAAATCGACACCAGGCAGCAGTAAAACGGTTCGTTTGGAGGTGGAACGTTGTAAGTAATTCTGAACCTTTAACTAACCTTCACTTATGCTAACATATTCTGAAAAAAAAAACATATTCAATGCAGCGTGGAGGATCAAATATAGGAAAAATCGTAACAGTATTATTAAATATGGAACAGTACCACATATAGGGTTTGAATTTTTTGGATTAGGTAATGCTAAACTGCGATAATATTTTCAATGTCTCAGCAATAAAGATAATACATTACCATTTCCATGCTGCTGGTGACTGAAAATTTGGTTAGTATATTATTATTGATTTGAACTGAATAGTTTGCCTACAATTTTTAACTTACAATATGTGATTGATTTGAAAATAAAAAACCGGCTCAATGAAAGAAAGAAGACAGTTGGTCCAAAAACCTTAATTAAATACTCTTTAGTAAAGGAATATTAGCGTGCAGTGAACAACGTGATATTCGATTTGATAAAAAAAATCAAGCTCATACCTCTATGAGTCGATATCTGAAGCGACCATCGATTCAAAGTAATAATGGACCAGCAATGTATGGAAAGCTGATTGGGGAGACCATCATAGAACCATTAAATTTTGTTTTCAGTTTGGTTCCATGAGTCGATATCGAGTCATGGAACATTGAATCATGGAGGATTCACTGTAATAAATTAATAAGGTGAAGATAAACCGAAGCCAAACTTCAAATTTTCAAAAGCACAAATCTGGAGAATCGAATACTCATTTGAGCTGACAATTTAATCGATTGGTTACCACCAGCTAGTGACCAATCGATTAAGTTTTCAGCTCAAATGAGTGTTCGGTTCTCCAGATTTGTGCTTTTGAAAATTTGAAGTTTGGCTTCGATTCATCTTCACCTTAAGTAAAATTCACAAGATAACAAATCACAGAACGCATGTTTACGTCGCCAGTACGTCGATTGGTAGTGTGGATTCTTTGACTAATTCAATGAAATCAATATAAATGGCACTACCGCAACTATCCTATAACATTTTAAATGAAAAATATGAGACAACAAAAAATGATGATTTACAAACCCGATTTCAGACTCTCCTGCGCAACGTCCTCCTTCAGCATGTTCCGTCGCTCAGGCAACGTGTAGGAATGGTGACTGTATTGCAAAGTCTCAAATATGCGACGGAAACCACGACTGCCCGGACGGTTCGGACGAAACCGGATGCAGTACGTCACAACGCTGCCAACCAAACGAGTTCAAATGTCGTAACAGCAAATGCATTTTTAAAACGTGGCGCTGTGATGGCGAAACTGACTGTGAAGATGGCTCTGATGAGGAAAACTGTGCTACCTTACCTCCGGATGCCGCCTGTCGGTATGACGAGTTCCAGTGTAGAAGCGGTCAATGTATTCCGAAGTCGTTCCAATGTGATACTCACCCCGACTGTATCGATGGGTCGGACGAAGTAGGCTGCAGTAAGCATCGAACTTGAGTGTATTTTTTTTTATTTATTCTGGATTTTCATTACTTTGTACCTATTACAGTGAAACCATCGGTTATCCAACCACCTCCTCCATCTAAAAATATAATTGCTGGAGGAATTTTGAACATTACATGTCGCGCCACTGGTATTCCAATTCCGCTTATTGTGTGGCGTCTCAATTGGGGACACGTCCCTGAAAAGTGCCACTCCGTCAGTGATAATGGTTTTGGAGTACTCACTTGTAACGACATGCAGCAGATTGATTCTGGCGCTTATTCGTGCGAAATCATTAACTCAATGGGAACACATTTTGTATCACCTGATACCATTGTTACTGTTACGGGAAATGATACTGTTTGTCACTCAGGATTTTTCAACAGCAAGGCAAGGCACCCTACTGAGTGTATCAATTGCTTCTGTTTCGGAGTGTCTAATCAATGTCAGAGCGCAGATTTGTACACATACGCAGTAAGTGATTTGTTTTGTGATTTTATTCGAAATAGAAACAATTCCAATTGTTCTGTAATACAGCTTCACCCACCGGTCACCTCTCTCACCATTGTCGGCGTAGAAGGACCATGGACCGGACAACGTCAAATAACTGAAGGCGAATTCAGCAATCACGATTTGGCTGTTACGAGACATGGAGTACAATTGAGACTGGCGAACATTGTCCCTAGTAGACAAACCCCATACTATTCTCTACCCGTCGATTACAAGGGCAATCAACTTAAGTCGTACGGAGGTTCCATTAGATACACTGTAGAATTCGACGGAACTGGTAGTCGAAATACTGCTCCTGATATGATCATAAAAGTAGGATGAAACATGTAAATCATAGAATTTACACAAAATCTAACGACCATTACTTTTTAGGGAAACGGTTTCACTCTGCTATACAATCACAATGCTCCTTTCCATCCGGATGAAAGAAATCAAGTTACAGCTGCTTTCTTACCTGGAGTTTGGCGCAAAGAAGACGGTACCATGGCTAATCGAGGAGACCTTATGATGGTGCTGGCGAATGTTGAAAGTCTGCTAATAAAGATGCTGTACGTTGACGGAGTGGAACGAAATATTGAGTTACTAGACATTTCAATGGATTCAGCAGCGAACCAGAATCTTGGTCTGGGATCTGCAACATTAGTTGAAGAATGTAGATGTCCACCAGGATACAGAGGACTATCTTGCGAAAGTTGTGATTACGGATATGTTCGACAAAGCAGTGGTCCTTGGCTGGGGCGTTGCGTAGCTCAAGAGCAGGAATGTCGTCCTGGATACTATGGAGATCCAAACCGAGGAATTCCATGTCATCCGTGTCCATGCCCGATTAGTGGCGATAAGTCCAGAGCTAGAACATGTCAACTTGATAGCCGTAATAATGTAGTCTGCAACTGTGATCGAGGTTATGCCGGTGACAGATGCCAACAGTGTGCTCCAGGGTACGTCGGTAACCCAATGGACGAAGGCTGCTTCCCGGCACCGGTATCGCATTGTAATCCAGAAGGCACCCAACAATCATTATCTGATGGTCGATGTGTCTGCAAGAATGGTGTCACCGGACCCTACTGTGACCGCTGTATGGCAGATTATTTCTTCAAGCACGACAAAGGATGTGTTGAATGCTTCTGTATGGGAGTGTCGAGAACGTGTACCAGTACAAGCATGTACAGGGATACGATTCAAGAATCATTCTATGATGGCCATTCCAGTTTTTCACTCATATCAGACTACATGAATCCAGAAATTATTGAACAAAACATAGAGGCCTCTAGCCGCGAGATTGTGTATAGAAACTTCGGCAATAGCGATGACACATTCTACTGGAGACTTCCGTCAAAGTAATTTTCATTCAGTATTCATAAATTTGATATCTTTAGTAAACCATTTTTTATCAAACAGATTCCTGGGGAATAAACTAACGGCATATGGAGGCTTCCTGAACTACACGCTACGCTACATACCTCACTCATCAGGAGGAGCGTCGAGAAGCAGCTCGCCAGACGTTGTTCTCCACAGTGTAAGTATTTACATGGGATTGAACCGATCGGGTTCGTCGTTGCATTTGCATTAAGGTCTTTTGTTACAATATTAATCACAATTTACAGTGAAGCTTGAGAAATTGATACCAGTACTTGCTCTAGCGACAAATATTCTGCATTCAAACCAAATTTCATAATTTCAATGCCCATTTGTATCAAAATGCATGGAAATACCTACAGAGTGATTCAATTTTTATGCAAATTAGCTACATTATATATCCAAAATTCCTCTATAGAACACTACGTTCAGTTTGACTTGAAACGGTTCGAAAGTCTGTATTTTTCAAGAATTGTTGCAAGTTTAAACATATAGTTCAAACAGTATAATAAGAGATCTATTGACAACTAGTGGTCCCGGCAAACTTCGTCTTGCAATCAAGTAAGCTGTAGAAAAATAGCATGCAATCTCCCATACAAAATTACAGATTAGTTTTCTCCCCGTTTTCCGACTTATCCAGAAACTTTTCTCATTTATTTTCTTCACACGAACACTTCAGAACCCTAAATGAATACAACAATGGAAGAGATGTGCAAATCTGTTCACGCTTTCAGATGCCATTTTGTGACATACAAACACCAATCCCATTTTATTTATATAGAAGATTATGAACATCATTACGATGAATGAGGTGTTTTGAATAATACGATTGATGTATTAAGTTATACATACAGTCAACTCTCCATAACTCGATATTGAAGGGACCATCGAGTTAAGGAGGTATCGAGTTACAGAACACAAAACTAGTGCAAATGCGATCCTTGGGACCATCGAGGTAGCCACGAAAACCAACTTTTACTATGGCTCTCTAACTCGATATCGATAAACGGAATATCGAGTAAGGGAGAGTTAACTGTATTTTTTAATATAGGGGGAGATCCCCCAGTACCGGACACTTAAGCCACTAAATTCATAATTCGAAAAATATTAGTTTTATGTGCTCGTGTTATCCATTTATGATAAATATTATCATTTTATAGTGTACAAAAATAAATTTGAAAGTATAAATATTAATTTAGCCATTGAATTTTGACGAAGTATTTTAGTACCAAATTGATCAATCTTGAAAGGTGGCACCCAATACCGGACTCGATCTGGAAATGCTTCGAATTATGTAAATTTGAAAATTATTGAATGTGTTTACTATATGAATGGTATATAATTGCCAATTCAATGCATTTGCAACATTTACAAGAACAATTTGAGTTTTTCTTAGTTTGCAAGATGTTCATCAAAAACCTCTTTCATATATAATGAAAAATAGCACATTTTACGATGTTGTTCTGAATGTTCATTCTTCTTAATTTTATTGCATGTTTGATACCATGACCGACGGAATCCATGAAAAATTAAAGTATTTTGAGACACTGGTGCAATAATTATAAAGATATCATGTAATAAATCAAGCTGTCCGAAACTGGGGGACAGGAGGTGCTTAACGAAAACAGTAATTTGTACATATTTATTTCAATTATGATACAAAATACATTCATACTATCCAATTAGGATTATTTATTCGTATTCAAAATAGTTACTAAGTAGGCTCAGAATTAAGGCGATACGTCTTTTTTTTTAATATTTTCAAACTTTTCTTGTTTTTTTAAAAAGGCATGCATATTTCAAGGATATGTTATTCTACGCAAACATTATTCTCCATAATAGTTTTCTTTTCTACTAATACACCATCTTGATTGGATAATGATTTCTCAATTTTTCGACTTTGTCCGGTATTAGGTGCTGTCCGGTGCTGGGGGATCTCCCCCTACATTAATTGCTTGTAATATAATCTTACCATCATAATTACCGTTTATCTATCTATATAAATAAAAATGGAGTGGTGTTTGTGTGTCACGAAATAACTTGAGAACGGATCAATGGATTGACGTAAGTTTTTCACTGTTGCACACGACAAGAGATGCGACCTTCTCTTGAAGGAAAAATCTTGATATAATTGTGCTACAATTTTGATGTAATCCACTGATCAGGATAATAAATATAATTAACACGGTCGATACCTTCGTATGTAAGTCAACAAATTCATTTCTTATTTAGCTGTTTGAGGGGATCGACGGAGTAACAATGAGATATTATTTTTAGTTCCCGGCCAGTGGATTACAACAAAATTGTATCACAATTATAACAAGATTTATTACAAATAACAAATTTTGTTTTGTTTTTGTTAGATCACTTTGAGTTGATGGAAGAAATTATTATATAATTAAAACAAAATCAGTTTAATAACAAGGGTTGCTTCAAATGTGTTTCAATTGAAAACATAATTATAACACAATTTGTTACAAAAAATCTATGCACTTTTATGCCTGTAAAAAAAATCACATATTTTGTTATTAATCAGTTTTGGAAAATAACAAAAGTAATTATATTTTTGTTTGGTTTGAAACATAATGAGTTGCATTTTTGTTTAAACTATAACATATTTTGTTTCAACTTGGTCATTGTAGAGAAAATTGTGTTAGATTTTTGTTATTTTAAGTACTAACCGACCAAAATTAAATCATATTATCTCTCGTTATATGGATCACTGGTCGGGTATGGTCCAATGTATCGATGTCGAGTCATGGAACATCGACTCATGGAGCTTTCACTGTAGTTCGACTCATTTAAAGAGTCACTACTTGTCACTGGTGCATTTCAGAAGCCTAACTCCATAATAACTATGGAGATAAATTTCTAAATTTGAAAAAATTGAAACAAAAATATATAAACCAATATCTATTTCCAGGGTAACAAGATAAAACTACATCACTATAGAAACGATGGCAGTATTTCACTCATCAGTTCAAGCACGTACTCCGTTGCCGTTTTGGAGGACTTCTGGCAAAACTATGAAGATGGCAACAAAGCTTCGCGTCCTTATTTACTGATGGCGCTGGCCGATGTGACAGACATTTTTATCAAGGCCACTTACAATACCATTTCGAGTGAGGCAGCTCTGTCCCATGTTAGCTTAGATACTGCGGCAGATACAGACTACTATGGCACATCGACACGTGCCTGGCCCGTTGAGCAGTGCCAGTGCGCTGAAGGACACATTGGCCTGTCCTGTGAAAGTTGTGCCCCCGGTTATTACAAGGGTGATGGTCTATACCTTGGATTGTGCGAAAAGTGCGAATGTAACGATCATTCGGATGAATGTGATCCAGTCACTGGAGCTTGCTTGAACTGTCGACACAACACGTACGGCAACAACTGCGAATATTGTCGATCACCATATGTTGGTAATGCTACTGGAGGAACTCCACATGATTGTAGTCTCGGCACATCCGAACCTCAGTATGATTGCAAGCATTGCGATCTAAAGGGATCTACAGGCAGGTGTGATGGACAGTGCGAGTGTAAACGACTGGTCGAGGGATATCGCTGTGACCAATGTCGGGAAGGATCATTTGATTTAAACGCTAATAATCCAGATGGATGCCGGGAATGCTTCTGTTCAGGAGTAACTAAATCTTGCAGCAAATCACGTTTGTTCCGAGAAGATCTGCCCTTATTCATTTCCGGAGAAGATGACTTTGCTATCACAAATCGTGATGGTCATGTATTCAGTACTGACGGTTTTGATGTAGCTCCGCATAGGAATGAAATAAGCTACAACTTCAGAGACAGAAATACTTACTATTGGAGTATGCCTCCACGACTACTAGGCAGTCAAATTCTGTCGTATGGAGCAAACTTTAGCATCACACAATCCACCGTTGGCTCAGAGCCAATTCCTGACCAAGATATTATTCTTATAGGTAATGGATTGAAACTTTTCTGGTCTAGACCACACTATGAAGATGGGGTAAGTATGTTCCACATGGCATAGCAAAGGAAGTCTCGAATTAACATTTATTACAGACATACTCGGTTCCACTTTTGGAAAGTTATTGGACTGTGCTCGGACCTAGAAGTCCTTACAAGGCCAGTCGTAACGATCTGATGACGGTGCTCTCGAACCTTGATCAAATTTTAGTTAGAGCGACAGTGCGCGACTACACAACCAAGTCATCTATTAGTGACATTGCACTGGGAACCGCTGTGACAGCACACACTGACCAAGGACCTGCAGATGAAGTTGAGTTGTGTCGTTGTCCACCAGGATATCGCGGAACCAGTTGCGAAGTGAGTTCATTGAAAAATTCTAACTTGAAATGTCATATTTAGATGGCTTATAACGTATTCTTTTTTTCTGTACCGAACAAAATCTAGCTTTGTGATGACCTATTTTACAAAGATGTCTATGATCATTCGGCCGGTATTCATGGAGTGTGTAAGCCATGTCCCTGCGATAATGCTAAGTCGTGTGAAATGGACGGCCGAGGAAATGTGAGGTGCAATTGTCTTGAAAACTTCTATGGCGAATCCTGTGACAGCCGTAAGTATATCTTGAATTTGCCTTGAGTTAACTATGGTTTTGATTTGGATTTAACGAAAATAATTATGTAAAAGCACTGAATTAATCCATCGACATGTGTCATTACACGCACTAATTTTAGTCACATAAAGGCATATAAGTTCATTTGGTAAGACCTTTCTTTATTGTATTGAATAATTTGCATTATTTTTCTCTGTCAAAAACACTACTGCTTACATAAATATTTCAGTTCCATACATTCAACATCGCTCACTTATATTCTAGGCAAAACACCTCTCACAAGTCCTCGCAATACCACAGGTTATAAAGTCAATTGCACCGACTATGCGATTGTACTCTACAATAAAAATAACAGCTTCGATCAGTATCAGATACGCGATGACAAAGGCGTAGAAATTGGAATCATATATAAGATAAAGCGATCACACACAGGTTGTTGTTGCATTTCCATCTCATAAAAAGCTTTTTCCCTACTCTGCAAAAGTTTAAAGTTATCGCTAAATTGTGAATCGTCCTGTACAAATATCTGTCGACAATCCACCAAATTCTTGTACACACAATTCCTTATCAATAAAACCTAATGTAATGTTAGGCTCCCTTACAAAACCTGTTATCGATATTTGACTGCAAAATAGTTTCCCTATGACTGGGTTGTTCATTTCATTCTGCAAATTTCCCGGATTCGCAATGTTTTTTTACTACAATGTTATGGATTTTACTCCAGAGCATTTTATCCCGAACTTTGTTTTTACTACACAGAAAACCCTGACATCCTATGTGGCACCCATTCCAAACTGTCAGATTTTTTGTTAACTCTGAACATATTCCCATTGTAGAGCGATAAAGTATCGCCGTTTTGGAGTGGTCCGTTAATTACGTAAGGGTATATGGGGGGAGGGGAGTTTCAAGATTTCTTAAGCGCCGGCGTTGTCCAACCGATTAATTTTTTTTTCTGTGACGAATAACAAATTACTTCAATTTTTGTTTACTATTAAAAAAGTGATGTGAATACTATTGATTCTGAAATTAGAGATAGGTTGAATTTTCACAAAAAAAATGCATAAAAACAAAAAGAGATGTAACAGACAATATACATTTCGTATCATTTTAATCAGTGTCCTTAGTCTTTATCAATGAACTTCAGCTCCGTAAATTTCAGCAAAATATTGCTGAATGGGTTTGGTGTGTAGGCATGATAGTCCATGATCACCAGCTTTCAATGCGGTGTCCTCTCGATATAACCTGGTTCAACATCATATCGCCTTCTCCCTCTTGCATTAGAATTCTGTCAATGCTTCAATCATATCATAGGCGCATCCAACGAACCTCTGGTTCACTGTAACGCTTCCTTACAACAGTCGAAAGTCAACTTGCACTATTTAGGGAAACTCGGGGTAAAACTGACACCCTAAGCTTATTGATAAAATTTGTGTACTTTCGCTTGTTAAACAAACCTAAAATTGTTGTAGAATCACATATTGATTATAAATCTATCAATCCTTGAGATCGCTGGATGATATATTAAGGTTATATAGTGATTTAAATCAAATTGATATTTCATCATTTTTAGGTGAGACTATTGAGAGTGCGGGTAAGATCGACACCCTGTTGAGGTAAAACCGACACATCCACTTTGAGTAGAATTTATACGTTGTGAACATTACCATCACAATGCATATTCAAAAGAATGCTTTAACCATGACCTTCGACATTTATGACCCCTTCCTCCAAAAGATTAATCACATATTACGTAAATTATTGAGCAGAGGCCAAAGATCCACTAAATATGTATGTGTGAAAATTTCAAATGTTCCAATGAAGTTGTAGCGAATGATTGGTTGTGAAAAAAAATACTGTTTTATTTTAACAAAACAAAAAAGTGTAATTATATTTAGATAATAAAAACTGTCGAACCTCATGGTTTCTAAATAAACAATAAAATTGGTTTGTGTGAAAATATTTCAAATTCTATTAATTCATCAATTTTAAATGAGAAAAATTTCTTCAAGCTTTATCAAATAAGTTGTAACGTGATAACAATACTTAATGATAGCTTGTGGCAAATCATATAGTGTCATATTTTACATGTTAACAAGTTCGCCATCCGTGAACTTCGCTGGAATTTGAAAATAAAGACTCACATAAACTACAGAGATAGTTATCCGATTAGAAAGATTCCCTGAAGTTAGATTATGAAGCAAAGAAAGGTGTCGATTTTACCCCAAATGAAAGTGTCGATCTTACCCCGAGTGGACATTTATTTTTCAATAGCGTTTTCAGCTGTCAAAAAACCAAAATTTAATTTCTCTTTCATGTTGTATCAACGCAATAATAGTAAATGATGATGTAGACGCAGAACAAATAATGACATTTTAAAAATTTCACATGTGAAATAGTAGAAGAATAACAGCGATATATTGCAACTGCTGTTGCTTCTATGTTATCCAATATGATTTTGTTGTTTATTTTGGCAGTTTATTGGTAGCGTCAGTTGTAATGTCATTCGAAACACAACATTTCTCAAGTTAAGATAGAGCATGGTGGAAACTGCATGAAAATCTGCTCAAAACATGAAAAATCCAAGGGTGTCGAGCTTACCCACAGTGTCGGTTTTACCCTGATTTCCCCTACTCCCTAAAATTCTTTTGTATTTTTATACAATAATATAATTGAATAGTCCATTTCCTAGATGTCATAAAGATTGAGTGGAAATTGATTTTTTAGAGCATTTTGAAAAACATGACCGACGTAATTGTAATTTTTGCTGCTTTGTAAAATATATGGGGAAAGCCAAATTAAATTGTACTTAATTATTAAATGTGAGCAGACACTCGCACACATATTGCAGTAGTCTTAGTTTGAAGATTTATCTGTCTAGTTTTGGTAAATCTTAACCTGATCTTGCGCAAATCTACGCAACATAGGTTTTCTGTCGTTACCACAGAACAATCAATCGGCGATAACTTTTTGTTCTTCAATACTTTTGCACCATTTTTTCACAAGACCTCAAAAAACCTCTTTCATTTTTAGAATCTGTGTCAGTATTGATCAGTGGTCATATGTTTTTGAAGATATTCAAATGTTCCTTGGGGACCGACATTCCACATATAAAATTTATTTTACCGCCGTTTCGTTTTTAGTCAATTTATCAAAAAAAAAACTAAAACGCGGACTATGCCAAAAAATGCCAGATTAAGGAACTTCTTTGAAAAATAATACAAATCAGTTAAACTACAACAGTTGAAAAAAAATAAACACCGCTCTGTGAACCTTAATCATATAGCCTACAATAGGGTCCTAAAATGTTTAATAAAATCTTGTTTTTATTTAATAACATGAAAAAGCATGTTACTGCAACTATTTTAGCCATTTTTCCCGCTAAAATAACGGCCATATCATATTTAGACTTTAATTTAAAAATTGGGTCCATGAATGAACCTTGACACTTTTAATCATGTTTGACGTTCGCTTAATCGACAAAAACACCTATCTGTTATCTGGTTATTCCTATCTGACATTTTAGAAGAGACACGGAAAACAAAATACACCCAAAATTTGAGTTTATGCCAAGAGGTGTGAAAAAATTTAAGAAAAAAAATAAAAAAATGTGTTTTGGATTGGAACAAATGTGAAACGTTAAAAAATTGAGTAAACATGTGTTTCGGCCTAAACTTAAGCGTTTGGGACTAAAATTGGGACATTGCTTTAGGACCCTATTTTGCTGAACAAAAAAGGGGTACCCTTTTGATATGTGCCTTAGGGGCACCCTTTTGATATGTGCCTTAGGGTAAGATAAAAGGTCTCTCAAAATTCCAACTCAATAGGGTAACGACTGTTTATTTCGTTCTTAAATGCTAACAGTTAGCGCTAGCGGCAAAAAGTACAAGCAACAACCTTTCGAACACTCAGTTTCTTTCACTGACCGCCGCCCGAGCGACGACACTGTTGTTTGTATTCCACTCACTGATCAAGCGCATAGAAGAAACGGTCGGTAAACTATCAAAACGTATGGAAAACAATGAAAAACGTAAATTACTTGCAATTAGGAAACTGGATAAAAAAAAAAAGTGATCAGAAATCAAGTGTAAAGTGAATGCATAACTTTTTGTGTTTAGTTCATCTTCCGTGGTGCTTTCTTTGCTTCAAGATTTCGTTTTTACTACCACTGGAAAAGAGCCATCTATTGCCTTTTCAGTTTTGAATATCGCCCTATTGGTTGCGCCACCAGTTGGCGCATTCAATTCGAAGTTTGTAAGTGCGCATCGTACCTTCGTGCTGTGCGTACACGAATTCTCTCTGCTCTTGGAAGTTTTCTTAAAAACTACCTAAAGCAATAAAACAGTACTTTTCAGTGCTACACAAACAGTACTTTTCAGTGCTAAAATTAAAAACGGTACTTTTCAGTGCTACTTAAACAGTACTTTTCAGTACTATTTTTTCTACTATTGATCCCTTTACGATCCTTGTTTGGACCCGTGCCTTCGATTTTTCGTTGGACCCGTTGGCGAAAGCTAGCGGTGGTAATCCTTCTTGGACACCGTCTAGGGAAAAAACCTCTCGAAGGTCACGTCTTTCTCATTTATTAACTAAACATGGTATCAACAACTAACAAAAGGAAGGGTGAATCTCTGAATTCACTACTTCCTTCCAAAAAAGTGGGTTTTAAAACTGTCACTACACGTGGCAAGAATGGAAGAAAGGACGCTTCCCCGGAATGCGAAGTTTCTTCCAAGGGTGAAATGAATAATTGTATTGAAATGAGCAATCAGTTCGATGCTCTAGACAAATTTTCCGAAACCCAAATCGAAGCAGCCTCTAGCCCAGGCTCTTTGATTCAAGTGAGGAAGCAAAGAGTGCCGCCTATCGTGGTCAGTTGTTCCGAATTTGGGGGATTTAGGCAGGAGATCTTGAACTCCATTAGGGGAATCAAGGTTTCCTTCCAAATCGCAAAGAAAGGAGACTGTCGCGTTTTGCCGGAAACTCTTAAAGATCGCGAACTTCTTCTCAGATATCTTGAAGAGAAGAAGCACAAATTTTTTACTTATGACGACAAAACTGAACGTTTGTTCAAAGTCGTCTTGAAAGGTCTCTCAAGTGACTATAAGTCACCTGAAGAGATCAAAAATGGAATAAATGATTTACTTGGATTTTCCCCAGTCCAAGTAATCATTATGAAAAAGAGAACCCAATCTGGCATTGTTCGGAAAGGGCTTTCTCAAGAATATTATTTAGTTCACTTTAACAAAAAAGAACTAAATAATATTAAAGCTTTAGAAAAAGCTAAACTTATGTTCGATGTCCGTGTGACGTGGGAACATTTCCAGAAACCTGGAGGAAATTACCAGAACCCCACTCAGTGCCGTCGGTGCCAAAAGTGGGGTCATGGTACAAAAAATTGTCGCATGGATGCTAAATGCATGATTTGCGGAGGTTCTTCTCACGCTAAGGACGACTGTCCTGTGAAAGAAGATACCAAAAAATTTCAATGCGCCAATTGCAAGGGCCCTCACAAAGCTAACTTTTGGGAATGCATTTCACGCAAAAGAGTCGTTGAGGCTCGTGCCAAGCAGATGAAGGATAATATCCGTTACGATAACGGTCGTTTCCGGAATTTGCCTGGTAGAGTATCGAACAATGCTCATTTTTCAGTTAACGATCGCTTGATTAGGAATCATACCCACCAGGAATATCATAATCATGCTCATTCACAAACAAATTTTAATCCGTCGGGTAGCCGTTCGAATCTTTCAATTTCGAATGTATCTACCCACGGTAAATCCTTTGCCGATATCGTAGCAGGTAATTTGAACTCTTCCCCTGTTCGTTCCATGAGTACCCATTCTACTTGTTTCAAATCAAATGGAAAAAACCCTACCGCCACAGGTAACTCCTACCCCGCTTCTTCGTCTACCGAAAATTCCAATGGGAAATCATCAGATGATATGTCTGCCTCTGATTTTAATTTTCTAACTGAACAATTGAATCTAATGATTGATGCAATGTTCAAAGCCACCACTATGACTGAAGCAGTCCAAGTAGGTGTAAAATTTACAAATAAAATTGTTATTGGATTACGTTTTTCTAATGGATCCAAATAATAATTTAAATATTTTAAATTGGAATGCTCGTTCTCTGAATGGTAAAGAGGACGAGCTGTTTAATTTTCTTACAGCTAATAACGTGCATATAGCAGTTATTACCGAAACTTATTTAAAACCTGGATCCAAATTTAAAAAAGATCCTAACTTTTTTGTTTATCGTAATGATCGACTTGATGGGGCATGTGGGGGAGTTGCAATCATCATTCATAGGCGTATAAAACATCAACTGTTTTCGTCATTTGAAACTAAAGTTTTTGAAACTTTAGGTGTTTCTGTTGAAACACAGTTTGGTAAATATACTTTCATAGCTGCCTATTTGCCTTTTCAATGCTCTGGACAGCAAGTTAATTGGCTTCAAACTGACTTGCGAAAATTAACTCGCAATAAGTCAAAATTTTTTGTCATTGGTGACTTTAATGCCAAACATCGGTCATGGAATAATTCTCAAAGTAATTCCAACGGCAGAATTTTATTTGATGAGTGCTCTTCAGGATATTTCTCAATTCAATACCCTGATAGCCCTACATGTTTTTCCTCTTCTAGAAATCCATCTACGATTGACTTGGTCTTAACCGACTCTAGTCATCTTTGTAGCCAATTAGTTACTCATGCTGATTTTGATTCTGATCATGTCCCTGTTACATTTCAAATATCGCATGAAGCGATTCTCAATCCTATCAGCTCCACTTTCAATTATTTACGAGCCGACTGGAATATATATGAAACGTATGTTGACTCTAATCTTGATGTTAACATTTCTTTAGAAACTAAAATTGATATTGACAATGCTCTTGAAACTTTAACAAATTCCATTGTTGAAGCCAGAAACATTGCAATTCCAAAATGTGAAGTAAAATTTGAATCCGTGATTATAGACGATGATCTTAAACTCTTGATCCGTCTTAAAAACGTGAGGAGAAGGCAATTTCAACGCACTCGTGATCCTGCTATGAAAATTATATGGCAGGATTTGCAGAAAGAAATCAAGAAACGTTTTGCAGATTTAAGAAACAAAAATTTTGAAAATAAAATTTCTCAATTGGACCCCGGCTCTAAGCCCTTTTGGAAATTATCTAAAATCTTGAAAAAACCTCAGAAGCCTATACCGGCATTGAAAGAGGAAAACAAATTATTACTAACTAATTGCGAAAAAGCTCAAAAACTTGCTATGCAGTTTGAAAGTGCGCACAATTTTAATTTAGGACTTACTAGTCCAATTGAAAATGAAGTTACTCAGGAGTTCGAAAATATTCTCAATCAAGAGAACGTTTTCGAAAATGCCTGGGAGACTGATTTGGAAGAAGTGAGAACTATTATTAAAAAATTCAAAAATATGAAAGCTCCTGGCGATGATGGAATTTTCTACATCCTCATCAAGAAACTTCCAGAAAGTAGCTTATCATTTTTAGTTGATATATTTAACAAATTTTTTCAATTAACATATTTTCCTGACAAATGGAAAAATGCTAAGGTTGTTCCAATTTTAAAACCAGACAAAAATCCTGCAGAAGCTTCTAGCTATCGTCCAATCAGTTTGCTTTCCTCCATCAGTAAACTTTTTGAAAAGGTTATTTTGAACAGAATGATGGCCCACATCAACGAAAATTCAATTTTTGCCAATGAACAGTTCGGATTCCGCCATGGACATTCGACCACTCATCAACTTTTACGTGTAACAAATTTGATCCGTTCCAACAAATCTGAAGGCTACTCTACTGGTCTTGTTCTTCTAGACATAGAAAAAGCATTCGACAGTGTTTGGCATGAAGGGTTGATTGTAAAATTGAAAAATTTTAATTTTCCAACATACATTGTTAGAATAATTCAAAGTTATCTGTCAAATCGTACACTTCAGGTTAATTATCAGAACTCCAGATCTGAAAGACTTCCTGTAAGAGCTGGTGTTCCCCAAGGCAGCATTTTGGGACCAATATTATACAATATTTTCACATCTGACTTACCTGAGTTACCTCAGGGATGTCAAAAATCTTTGTTTGCGGATGACACAGGCCTCTCCGGCAAAGGACGAAGCCTGCGTGTCATCTGTAGTCGATTGCAAAAAAGTTTGGATATTTTTTCTTCATACTTGCAAAAATGGAAGATTTCTCCTAATGCTTCCAAAACTCAACTAATAATATTCCCACATAAACCAAAAGCTCTTTATTTGAAACCTTCAAGTAGACATGTTGTCACGATGAGAGGGGTTCCAATAAATTGGTCAGATGAAGTTAAGTATCTAGGACTCATGCTAGATAAGAATTTAACTTTCAAAAATCACATTGAGGGCATTCTAGCCAAATGTAACAAATATGTAAAATGTCTCTATCCCCTTATTAATAGAAAATCAAAACTTTGTCTTAAGAACAAGCTTTTGATATTCAAACAAATTTTCAGGCCAGCCATGTTGTATGCTGTACCAATATGGACTAGCTGTTGTAATACCAGGAAGAAAGCTCTGCAGAGAATTCAAAATAAAATTTTGAAAATGATTCTGAGGCTTCCTCCCTGGTATAGTACCAATGAGTTACATAGGATATCCAATGTTGAAACATTGGAACAAATGTCAAA
This sequence comes from Aedes aegypti, assembly GCF_002204515.2. NCBI lineage: Eukaryota > Metazoa > Arthropoda > Insecta > Diptera > Culicidae > Aedes > Aedes aegypti. Next base: position 192,502,060 of record NC_035109.1, on the reverse strand, counting down.
TAAAATAATCAATAATTTCAGGCAAAAATCGTTACAATCTTCTATTGCCACGATTAATGCGTTATATGTTTAGGTTAAGTTAGGTTAAGTATATTAAAAACTTTTTTTTTTTCTCTTATAAGCAGGTGAAATCAACTCACCTGTAAAAAATCTGAACTGCTACGGCAAATGAAATGTAATATGTTGTTAACAAAATGTTAATAAAATCTTATATTTGTTTTACCAAATTAGGATGATAGTGTTGTCTAATAACACAGAACACCTAGATATAAGAAATAATGAATGTAATGTTTGGAATGATACTAATAAAGAAATTAAAAAAAAAAAAAAAAATTCGAAGTTTGTATGGGATATTCGTTTCAGATAAATTGACCCTTTGTCACTGTTTCGTTCTGTATACTAGTTGATCGTGTTCAATTGGGCCCAGAAAGGCAAATACACTAGATGATACCCTAATGAACATAATTTCAGAAGCTTGTATCTGGATTTAAGCTCATTTTCATCAACATTTCAGTAGTTGAAATTTAGGCAACGTTTTTTTTTTTTTTTGTTTTTTACAAGGGGGAAATCTGCAAACAGATCCCCTGAGAAGATAACTCAGGGAATGCGGGGATGACGCACCAACGACGACCCGCTAAAACCAGCCTATGCACTGTGCATGAGCAATTCATTTAGAATTGCTCAAGTGGTGAACAGTGCATCGACATGACCCTTGGACTCAGACCCTCATCTCCCCGGAACCACCTTACGGTATTTCTTCGGGAAGGGACCAGTGCATATAGCACAACACGTGTAGCAGAAGTAGCCTAGGCAAACTGCTTCTCCTAGCCGACTTAAACAATGTTACAAGGGACCAGCCTCGGCAGGGCTAATCCTCTGCAGCCAACTCTTGGTCGGCGCGCCATAGACGCTGCAATTCTAACATAATGTGAGTGACAGCCGTAGTTACTGCATTCCAGCACTCGGCATCCGCACACATTCTCTCTATAATATTGTCGGGGGACGTGTCCCCTCCGCATGTAGTGAGCATGCGACCTCTCACAACAATGAAACGGGGGCAATCGAACACGACATGCTCCGCTGTTTCCTCTACACCAGCACAATTGGGGCACGCAGGAGATTCTGAGTGCCCGAACCTATGCAGGTACTGTCTATAGCAACCATGTCCTGACAGAAACTGCGTCAGGTGGAAGTTCACTTCCCCATGGCTTCTACCATACCAATCTGACACATTTGGTATTAGTCGATGGGTCCATCTACCCTTAGTGGAGTTATCCCATTCCTGCTGCCAGCTTCTGAGCGTTTCCTCTTTACACGTGTCGCGGACTCCTCTGGTACCCCTTTGGTTGAAGCATTGAACATCTTCCTTGATGATGAGCCCGATGGGCGTCATCCCGGCTATGATGCACACGGCCTCTTTAGATACCGTCCGGTATGCACTTGCTACTCTTAAGCACATTATCCTGTACGTGCTTTCCAACCGCTTTAGGTTTCTGTTCGTTCTAAGCGCTTTTGACCAGATTGGTCCTCCATACCTTAGTATGGATAGCGCCACGCTTGCCAGCAGCTTGCGTTTGCTGGCAATTACAGCAGAGCTGTTAGACATCATCCTCGAAAGCGCCGCTATAGCCGTAGATGCCCTTTTACAGGCATATTCAACGTGGCTAGCGAAGCTCAGCTTGTCATCGATCATTACCCCAAGATACCTAAGGGATCGCTTGGACTCTATGGTGCAATCAACTACCGAGATAAGCGCCCGTTGCTCGGACTTGCGGTTGTTGACCACCACCACCTCAGTCTTGTGACGGGCCAGTCCTAGTTTCCTAGACTTCATCCATTCCTCAACCAGGGAAATAGAGTGCGCTGCTGTCAACTCTACTTCCTCCATCGATTCACCATAGACCACTAGGGTGATATCGTCGGCGAAGCCAACAATCTTAACACCCGTCGGAAGGGGCAGCCTCAGTACGTCATCGTACATCGCATTCCATAACAGCGGGCCCAGGATTGAACCTTGAGGTACTCCCGCGGTAATTCGAACGCTTTTCTGCCCCTCCTCTGTGTCATACAGTAGAATCCTACCATCAAAATAGCTTTCTAGAAGCTTACACAACTGCACCGGTACCTTGAGGCGGTGAAGCGCGTGTGCTATTGCTTCCCAGCTTGCGCTGTTGAACGCATTCTTCACATCCAGAGTGACAACCGCGCAGTAACGGATGCCGCTCCTTTTATGCTCGATTGCCACCTCAGCTGTTTGAACGACCGACTGGATGGCGTCCAGAGTAGATTTACCTTTTCTGAATCCAAACTGGTTGTTGGACAGGCCGTCCGCACTCTCCGTATACGGTACTAGTCTGTTGAGAATCAACCTCTCCAATAACTTGCCCGTCGTATCTAGTAGACAGATAGGTCTATACGCCGACGGGTCACCTGGTGGTTTCCCCGCCTTTGGTAGTAGCACCAATTTCTGTCGCTTCCATACATCCGGGAAGATTCCTTGATCAATGCAGCGTTGCATCGTGGTTCTGAACATGTCCGGATCCGTGTTCACTGCCGCTTTTAAGGCAACATTCGGGATACCATCGGGTCCCGGTGCCTTGTTTGACGCGAATGATTTCACGACTTCTGCCAGCTCTTCGTTCGTCACTCTCGCCACTTCTTCTCCTTCATCTGCCGCATACGGCGCTGGGGGCCATGGGCTTATGGGATGGTGCGGGAAGAGTACATCGATTATCGATCGCAGCAACTCGGGCGATTTCTCTTGGGGCGCTATGGCTCCTTTGGTCTTAGCCATTACCACTCTGTAGGCGTCACCCCATGGACTAGAATTGGCACTCTCGCATAGACTTTCAAAGCATGCCCGTTTTCGACTCTTGATTTCCTTTTTGAGAGCCAACTTTGCCTCTCTGAATGCTGCACCGCGTTCCTCTCTTTGTGCTTCTGTGCGTGCGCGTTGCATTCTTCGTCTAGCCCGAAGGCAGATTGCTCGAAGATTTGCAATTGATTCGCACCACCAATACACTGGCGGCCTGTTCTCTCTAGGAGGGGCTTTTCTCGGCATGGAAGCATCACACGCTCGTGATATCATAGCAACTAGCTCTTCACCGTTTAGGTCCAGAGTGTTTCGTTCGCGCCTCAGGGCTTCAGTGAATACTTCGACGTCGAAGCGCGCTGTTTTCCATCCTCGGGCTTGGGTCGAGTTACATCGCGCTGCCTTCTGCCCGCCTGGTATTATACTATAGCGAATCGATTGATGATCGCTATGAGTATAACCGTCATCAACGCGCCAGTTCATGGTACCTAAAAGGTTAGGACTACAAAACGTCACGTCGATGATCGATTCTGCACCATTTCTGCGGAAGGTACTCACTGTACCCACATTTGCCAACTCTACATTTAATGCGGCCAGGGATTCCAACAATAGCTGGCCTCTTTGATTGGTGCAGCGGCTACCCCACTCCACTGCCCATGCATTAAAGTCGCCAGCTATCACTACTGGCTGCCGATTAGCTAGTTCGGCCATCATCCTGTCAACCATGTGGGAAAATTCCTCAATCGACCACCTTGGGGGCGCGTAACAACTGCAATAGAACACGCCGTTGATTTTTGCTATCGCAAAACCGTCATTTGAGCTAGAGACTACTTCTTGGATTGGGTATCGTCCTGTCGTCCCTATAGCTGCCAGCTGTTGAGACCTATCCGCCACCCAGTTCCCGTTGTTGGCTGGTATGCGGTATGGGTCCGATAATAACACCACGTCAGTCTTGGTTTCCGAGACTGACTGCCAAAGCAGCTGCTGGGCTGCATCACAGTGGTTTAAATTTAACTGTGTTACTTCCGTTTTGGCTGCTTTGATACTCCGCTTGTGCCCGGACATTTGGGTCCGCCCGTTAAGTGTCCGTTGTCTGCTCTGTCGACACATATTAGGCACTTAGCGATTTGCTTACAATCGCTTGCCCTATGGCCTTCCGCGCCGCATTTTCTGCACATCTTACTTCTGTCGGGACCATTGCAATTCCACGACTTATGGCCCTTCCCGAAACACTTGAAGCAAACTTCAGGAGGCTGTTGTATGCTCAGCCGGCAAACAGACCAGCCTACCTTGAGTATGCCCAAGTTCTTCGCTTTGTTGGCCTCTGCGACCGGCAGCCTGATCGCCGCCACCTGGGTGCCCTGCGGGCCCTTTCTAAGGTGGATGGCCTTACTGGCTACGTCGATGTCACACTGCTCTTTGAGGGCAGCTGAGACCTCCGCTGCATCGGTGACCTCATCCAGATTTTTACACTGGCAACGTACAATCACACATATGCATGAGCAGTATTGCAATGTAGATCTGCTTCGGATAGGTAAAACACCAACTTTATCAAATTTAATCATGATACAACCTTCCACAATATTGTTTGCTATGGTATCAAGTAGTGTTTTCGACATGCTGGGCTCAATTGAACGCGATCAACAATTTTCCTGAACAAAACAGTAGATGGTGTACTGTGCCAGTCATATTTTCTCCAAATCCAAGGTGCAAGGGCAAAGTACGCTGTGTAGCACACCTGATCCGCTGTTCAGCGCACTATGCCCGACGTTAGGTTCGACGTGTCGATGGTTTCGGCTTTCAACTGGAGACGCGATATTGAATTCGCAGCACCAATCTGGAGTTTGCTGGTTGGACTTCCGAAGCGAAATTTTAAACGAACTAACTGTCACTTAAAAGTAGATGGAGAACCTTGTACCTTTTAATTCCGCCCCTAAAGCTTATCTTTGACAGATACGCGTATTTCGACTACCACTTGCAGGCTTCTTCAGTGTCAGCTACTCGTATCCACTAGTAGAAAAATACACACCAAATTTATATCACAAAATGCCCAAAACAGAGCTAGTTGTAATAGAGGAAAATCACAAATGTTCATGTTCAACCTAGCACTAATTTTCGACCCATTCATACGATTTAAGAAAATTGACACAGATTTCTTGTAGGTCGAAAATTTGTGCTTTTCCCCTTCACTTAAAAATAGCAGTTTTTCGCAAAACTATGCTGAAAACGTTAAAATTTGATGGCTTTTATCGCACAATCAGAAAAATTTCGCTAAATTTAGAGATAATACGGATATTCGGCAATTGGCGAAATTTCTCAAATATTATATGACTTCAGCCAACTCTTCATAACTTGATATTGGAGGGCCACCAAGTTAGGGAGGTATCGAGTTATAGAACACAAAACCAGTGCAACGGCGATGCAAGGGACTATCGAGTTAGCCATAAAAATCAACTTTTACTATGGACTAATGCACGAGTTCACAAATTTGACGTTTGAGCGGTGCCGAATTCACTCGTTGCCATGGTCACGTAAATATCACGGCACCGCTCAAACGTCAGATAGAGAACTCGTGCATCGGTCCAGGGTTATATAACTCGATATCGAGATACAGAATATCGCATAAGAAAAGTTGACTGTATTTTTATTTTGTTCTTTATGCAATGAAAGATTGACCGAAAATTCAGTTTTTACGTCTGAAAACAACAAATAGCCATAATTTTTCCAAATTTCAATCGATTTCTATAATATTTGGAGTGAAAGTCTCTTACTTGAATAGCATTTTCATTTATAATATTTGTTCTGAATTGTGCTAGAAATCCGAAAAAGAAGCCCTCGCTCCACTCGATCGTTTATCCACGTTAACTCAATTGATAATTGTTGGATATTGGAGGTCATACTTAAAAATTTAATACAGCATTAGTTATAATTTTTTAGGGATGTACCAAACAAATGGGAAAAATATCTAACTGATCCTAAGCACAACAATTTCTTTAATAACACAAAAGACAACTAGCAATTCGTGGATGGTTAAATTTTCAAGCGATCCTGTTATTCTAGTATAATGAGCCCAAAAATATACTTCCCTTATTTTATTAATTGTAAATGCTCAAAATGGTGTAAGTGATAAAACCCTAGTTATGGGAAAATCTTTGAAGTTTTTACAGCAATTTTGCATTCAATAAAAAGTGTATGGAAATCAAAAAACAAGTCAACCTTCTACTAATTATGTTATTTTTTCTGTTCGACACAAAAATCACGTAAGAAGCGTTGAAATGCTTGAAAACAGTAGATTTGATGGTGTACTTTTAATTCAAAACCGACCAAAATGGCACTTACACCTTTTTGCGTTTGGGCCTCGCATATCAAGCGTGTTCAAGAATAAGGGCGTAAGTCGCATGATCGATTTTTCTTTATTGATCCTCTCTTCTGTGAATAAAGGTGACAAGATGCGGGTTTGTCAGCATTTTTTCACCTCAGGACGCAAGATTGCATTGCTGCCTAGCGTCCTAAGGTGAAAAAATGGTAACAAACCCGCTTATTGTCACCTTTATGTACAGAAGAGAGGATCGATAAAGAGAAATCGACCTCTTATTCTAGAACACGCTCGATATGTGAACTTAACATGAAAAATGCATCCCGAGTAATAATTTTGATTTATTTTAAATTTCGTAGTGCAATTTATGGTTTTATGTCAGTTATAAGACCATGACAAAACTTGAAATTTGACTTGGGAAGGCCTCTGCCAAAAATACAATTATTTACACATTAACAATATTCTCCTAGCTTTCATATGTATGTTTTTTTCCTATTAACTTGGGATTCTGGAAGCTTCACAAAATATCTATCTATAAGATTCAATCACACATCCTAACTATAATTTCCTGAACAACTTGTGTTGAAACAATAACTTGCTAACAATAGCTAACAGCTAATACAAGTATTTAGAATATTAATCCGACTGATCCACTTGTGCTAATATAATCATATAAGAAGCTTGTCAAGTTTGTAATCATAGAATATACATTACGGAAATAAATTAAGCTGAAAGTCTGTCGTTCTTTAATGCTGTCCATTGTTTATTGCAATCAGGACATCCCGATGGTGGAGCCCCACCTCCACGTCCAACACCATCACCTATTATAGAAGTAGTAGTGGCTTCTCCGACTATCCAAATCGTAGAAGTCGGACGCAACTTGCGCCTAGGGTGTACTGCACGTTACACGGTTTCCAAGGTAAGAATAGAAAATTTAACGATGTTATATAATCCGATATAATGTTTGTAATAATATTGGTTTTCGTTACTCTAGCAACCGATTGAAGTACGATGGGACAGGCAAAACGGACGAATGCCCGACCGAGCTTACACTGAAAGGGGTGGCACGCTCATAATCACCAACGTTCAAATCTCGGATAGCGGCGTGTACGTATGTCAAGCGGGAAGTGGTCCAGACACAGCTTACCAACAGGTTACAGTTACTGTCGAAGGTGGGTTAAAAGTATTTTTACTTGGAGTAATTTGATTTATAATTGGTCGGTGTACATACGGACCGGACTAGATGATATTTTGGCGTTCTAAATATGCATTAAGATGAAACAGTTTGGAATCCAACTTCTAGGATTGCATTAAAACTAAAAAGACATTAATCTCGCGAAAAAAGCATCCAACAACAGTGCACTTTTTATTTTTGCTCTATGCACTAGCAGAAAGCTTGGAATAAGAAGATCAGGAACGTTTGCCTACTATTTATTTCTTTTTTTAGTGCCTTTGAGAACGTGAGTAATAGCACAAGTCGGCCATTTTAACGGCCTGCTTTGGATCCCGAGATGTTTTATCTTAAGGACTTCATCAGTTATTCCATTGTTTTTAATAATCAAATAGATAAGTTCCAAAATTACTGCAAATAATGCAAATATTTCGATATTTCTAATGCCAGGAGTACGTTTTCCAGATACTATTAAAACAGTTGGTCAATACTATTAAAAACGCTGGAGCTACTAAAAACCAACCCGGTGCTAGGCGGCCATGTTTCAAGAGCAACAACGTACATTGGCCTAATCATATTAGGGAATTTTTCCTCCAATACTAAAATATGTTTCTAGCTAATCTCATCAACTCAAATTGACTTGCTGTACTACAATTCAATAGTTTGCAACCGTTTATTTGTTCGAATAACTGTTTTTTTGCGGGAAAATTTTTTTGTTCGGAGAAAAAGATTTCGCCATCATCGATTGTTATTCCTCAAACGGTTATTTGTTTACACACATTGAGCTGTCAGTGGGAACCACTTTCCAGTGGGTACCATAGATATTTGCTCGTTATTTTTCAATGGGATTGTATGGGCGGTGTCAGGAGGCTGCTAAAAACACTTAATCCAGTCTAACTGAACAATTTCCAATTCGTCAAATTGAAAAAAAAACCGAACCCGAACATTTCAGAGTGCCAACAAACGCATGAATAAATTAGAAATCGGTCGATATTAAATTTAATATATAAGCGATATATAAATACAATTAGTTATATTGAAATCTATTGAATGATTCTGATTAGAAAACAGTTAGTCATCATCACATTAGATCGATACGTTGTTTATAGTTACTTCACTGCTTTTTAGGCGGCTCACCACAACGTAAGCCAGAGGTAACAATTTCGCCAGATTATATTGATCTCGAAGAATATCGTCCTGCTGATGTAACCTGCACGGCGTCTGGATTTCCAACACCAGTGATATCGTGGGAACGAATGGATGGCCACCCACTTTCCTCAAACGTGATCATAGAATATGGATTGCTGCGCTTTAACTCGCTCCGCAAATCTGATGAGGGAACTTACCGTTGTTCTGCTCGCAACGATATTGGCGAATCCGACAGAATTCTTCAAGTATACGTTCGTGAATCACAGCCCCAGGTGCCTTCGTACGAAACAGTTCAAATCAATCCGGGTAACTATGAAGGCCGATCCGGAGAACAGATTACGCTCACATGTATCTGCAAACCACATGGCCAAATTAAATGGTCTAAAGCTGGAGAGCCGAGCCTACCTAGAAACAGCTATGTCCAGAACGAACTGCTCATCATCGATCATGCCACGCTTGATAATTCTGGACGATACACCTGTACTGCGATCTTCCCTAGTGGCCGGGAACGAACATCCTACGTTGACGTTATGATTTCTCCAATGAGACCGGATTTGTATGAGTCTATCGACTTTGTCTGCAATACCGAATTTCTAATTGAAGATTTTTTCAGAACTACTCCTCGAGTGAAACCGCTTGAAAACAAACACTTGGTAACACAAGGTACCGATTACACAATTCCGTGTGAAGCCAGTGGAAATCCTCATCCTACAGTCAAATGGACATTGGTATGACAAAATAATAGTAACACATTATCTGAAAAAAATCTGTTTGACCAGTTGCTCTATGATTCTATGTCGGTTCATGGAATTATACGAGAAACGAAGATGTATGGTTACTAGGATCCCAGACAATCAGAAGTCGCATTAGAATATACGTGAAAAGTCGTTCAACGTTTAAGGGTCGCGGTCATAGTAGTCATCGTCATCATCGAAACTTCAGCAGCAGTTTGTCTGTTCAAAACTAAAATTTATAAACGGAAATATAAGCACTGTGTTTCGGTTGAAAAATTGAACACAGTGAAGACATTTTCATGTAAACTGTAAGTCGGGTCAATCTGTAGTGGATGTCAAACCAACTTTGTTATTACTTATAAATATCTATACACTCGCATTGTATCCTAATTTCTATCACATAAAATATGCGCGTATATCGCCTCCACTTTTGCACGTATAAAGCCATTTGACGACATCTTATACGAAAACTTTGCGCACATAAGCCTCGTATAACGCGAAAGGTGATTTTGTAATACGTATTTTCTGGTTGTCTGGGATGGTCTCTCGAAACAACTTTCCAAAGATTTTCTTTTCTATTCAGGAGTCAATGTCAATTGTTTTCAATTTTTCAATTTTCAATTCAATTTCAATTTCAATCAAATTCAAGTCAATTCAATATCCATCCTTGGTGGGTCGACTGTTTTTTTTTCTTTTACAGAGTGGTAAGCCATTTGCTCCTAATGTGCAACAAAACGGAAATGTGTTGAGAATTCTGAACGCACAACCATCTAATGGTGGCGTATATATTTGTGTTGCTGAGAACAGCGAAGGCATGGATCGATCGTATACTGTGGTGGACATTGATCGTAAGTATAAAATGATTATCTCTATCGCTTAGTATTAATCATTTGTATACATCTCCCAAATGCTCCCTAGTTATTGATGCTAACGGTAAAGCTTTCTAAAGTATTAGAGTGTTAGGGGAAGAGGTGGTAAAATGAATACCTCAAGGATATCATCTTGTTTTTGATGGAAAAACGATGAACTTGTAGAGTTCTCTCGCACAACATTAAAAATAGGAATGTTATCTAAAGAAACGACACGAATTCAAACTAAAATAGGAAGTCGATGCCGGTTATGGACCCTTTGCGTATTATGGACCCCCTACAGAAAAACATAAAATTAACACTCAAAGCAACCTTATTCCTATGAAAATCCATCGTGGGAACTTCGATTACATTGTTAGTCAGCAGTTTCAGGCATAATATTTCGTTTGAGACGCATAAATACAGATATTTAAACAGTTTTGTAAATGAAACCATACTAGAGGGTCCATAATACGCATTTCCAGGTGGGTCCATAATAGGCTCGTCGGCAGCGAGCCGGATTACATGGAAATCAAATGGAGGGTCCATAATACGAAACGTCAAATTTGTAAACATTCCTATTATGGACCCCGGGAGGGTCCATAATAAGCATTCGGACAACAGTTTTTCAAATGCATATTTCGCTGGAAAAATTGAATGATTTTGTATGTTTCATAGGCGTACTATGAAGTAAAAACATTGAATTTGTTGTTAAACTCCACAAAATGTATACGCGTCTGAGATATCATTGCGGAAAAGCGTCGAGAATGAATTCCAACAACTTCTTCTTCTTCTTGGCATTAACGTCCTCACTGGGACAAAGCCTGCTTCTCAGCGTAGTGTTCTTTATGAGCACTTCCACAGTTATTAACTGAGAGCTTTCTTTGCCAAAGTTGCCATTTTCGCATTCGTATATCGTGTGGCAGGTACGATTATACTCTATGCCCAGGGAAGTCAAGGAAATTTCCTTTACGAAAAGATCCTGGACCGACCGGGAATTGAACCCGGACACCTTCAGCATGGCTTTGCTTTGTAGCCGCGGACTCTAACCGCTCGGCTAAGGAAGGCCCCTTCCAACAACTAAGGGGTCCATTACTAGCATTGAAACCCTAGTTAAATTTTCACATATTTTGATGGTTAGGAAAAACGATGGAAACGTTTATTTAACCTGCACTATATTAGTAAAATGAACAGCTGTTTCTGGTAAAATGGACATCACACTAAAGACGTGAGCAAAACAAATATTTTTGAAGATTTCTAATGCATTTGAGAAAAATATCCATAAATGATTGTAACCCATTCAAAAAGGAATCTCAAGATTTGACATCATATCATAACGATATGCACCTCACTGAAAACCTCAAGACCTGCGAGCTAAAAGTTACGTCAGTTCTAATTTCCAAACGCAGTTTTCTAAAATCTTAGTTTACGTTTGAGTTTTTGCTTCAACTGATCTGCGTATCAACCAAAACACTCTGAGTTATGATCTAAATCGTTCGCGTGTGGTAAAAAAATAACACTTTCGTAAGAACCGTGCCATGTTCATAGTACCACCGTTGTTCATTTTTCCACCACTTCCTCTTTATCAGATTATTACATTTGTCTTGTTGTGGTACCTGTAACAAAAAATACATTCCTCACCAGGTCGTGAAGCTCCAATTCTGGAACTCTACCCAACCGAACCGCAAGTCATAAAGGTGGGTGAGTCCACTCGTTTGTCATGTCGTGCCACCGCCGGAGTTCCGTATCCGACACTCACTTGGGTACGCAGAGATCGACGACCGTTACCATCTAGAATTTCGCAGGACTACCCAGGCGTGATAACGTAAGTTGCGATAGCGAATTTATCATGCTCATTCAAACTAACCAATTTTATCCTTAGGTTGCGTGAAGTTACGCTAGAAGACGCCGGTGAATACGAATGTAGAGCCGAGAACACTGCTGGTTCTACATCTCTTACAGCATCAGTCGATGTTCAGTTAGCCCCCATAATTACAATCTCCCCGGCAGTCGATGAATACAAACTGTATGAGGGAGATGAGTTGAGTATACAGTGCACAGCAAAGGGCAAACCAGAGCCTACGGTTCGAATAAAACCGCCTCAACATCACGAAATCGACAGCAGACATTTATCCCGCTTTGAAGGCCTGGGATCAGCCAACATTCACATTTTCCAAGCCGAAACCAAACATTCCGGAACATATGAATGTTTAGCATCTAGCTCTGCTGGTCAAGATTCACGCTTTATCACGATTCAAGTTCAGGAGAAACGAGGAGACCTAGGTCCTCACGATACTGATAAAGACACTCATCCCCGTCCACCTTATCCTGGTCCGTCGTATCCCAATCCACCATACCCTACGCGTCCGCAGCAGCACACCTATAAAGCCATCCTTGGTGAACGTTCAGAGCTTGTATGTAACGAGGCTTCAAGAGGTGCCCGCACTGAATGGAGACGTACAGATGGCAGACGACTTCCATCAGGATCATCGCTGCACGACGGTCATCTAATTATCGAAAACACTGGCCATGACGCTGCGGGAATGTATGACTGTATTGCACACGATATTGTTTCAGATCCCACCACTATTGTGCAAATTATGCTGGAAGTCATCGAGCCACCGCGCATTACCTTCAGCCCAGTGATGCCGATGGTAGTGCGATCTGGAGAGACGGTAATAATCATTTGCAACGCTACTGGTGAACAGCCCATCCAAGTCAGATGGCACGGAGAGGACGGTCAATATCTGCCGGAGAGGATACGAGTCCGCGGGCAGTACCTGCAGTTTACCCAAATCACACAAGATGATGCTGGTCGGTACTACTGTTCTGCCACAAATCGACACGGAAACGTTACCAAAGTAGCAGAAGTGATTGTTAACAGTAAGTAAAATGTGGATTTTGCCAAAGGCCAAATACAGACAATGAAAATAATAACAACAATAATATAAGTAGCACAAAATGTACTCGACAAAGTGTTGTATTGGGTTTGCATCAGGAGAATGATTTGAATGAAGTATTAAATTAAATGGGTTGTTTTTGACACCAAAAAACTTCCAGTGTATTCTCGATAAGATTTTGTACAGTTTGCCAACAGCTCGGTATCATTTCTTTCACCGATAGCAAGGATCCGGAATGAACAGATTCATCAGTCACCTCGAAAGTATCTCTGGCTATCGTAGAATAGGTTCCCAAGCAAGTCCTGTTGTATACGATTCCACCAACCCATATTTAGTGTTCGATTCATTCATTAACCACCAGTTTTACTTTTGTTGTTTCGTACTTCAGGTGAATGTACATATTTGCATATAATATGCATGCCATCAGCGAAGCAGACAAGTTGAGTGGAAATCATACCTCGGCTATTGAATTCGATTCTCTCCATAACACCCTCTTGAACAATGCTGTAAAACTTGGACAAAAGTCATCTAGATTTACCCTCCGGCGGTATTTGAGCAGATTTAGCATGTTCTCCCAAAATCTTCACGCAATTCTACACTCTTAAAAATAATGAAAATTACTGTGGACGTAATTCTGGATTCGACTGAATGACATATGATGTAAGTGATTAAACGACACAAAAACGTGTCCTTGAAGATGTATTGAACAAAAAATGTAATTTTACATGTTAAAGGACACGAAAACGATGGAACTGTGATTGACATTTCCCGAATCAGACACTAACGTATTTGAAATTCGACACAAATTTACGTCATTCGGCTCGCTTCTTTTATGTGCATCCCAAAAGACGTAAATCACATTATTTTTTGGTACTGTGTACACACCATCCACTGTCGTCAAATCAGCCTCCCGAGAAAGCTGTTCATGATACTCCATAGATCTCAGAGCATGGACTATGCGGTCGATATTATCGTATGTTGCTTTAAGATCAAATCTCGCATAACTTATGATATATTGGTAACCGAGTGTGCAGCTTGTTTTTAAGCACATTAATTGACTAAGATAAAAACCATCAACACTGAGAGATAGCGGAGGATCTTCTCTTCATCATAGAATAAGGGATGGTACACACATTATGTCACGCTAAATTTCAACTATTTCAACCGACACACCAAACCCCCCCCCCTTTGAACGCTTTTTGTATGAGTCCTTCGAAAATTGTGTAAGGCTTGTCACGCTTGGCTTGCTTTTGGCAATCGGTTTAAGTGGGGCTCAAGTGTTATCAACCCACTGACATATCCGCCAGCCATATTTACTCCCACCTCGCTGCACCCTGTACTGCCGCTGGTTTACCAACAAGCCAGTACTACATATTCTTATGCAGCCTACTCTCTCGATCGATATTCCGAATCTCGGTATCGAGTTAAAAAACCATAGCATAAGTTGGTTTTAATGACTATCTTGATGATCCCTTAGATCGCATTTGCACTAGGTTTTTGTTCCTAACCCGATGGTCAATTCAATATCGAGTAATGGAGAGTCGACTGTAACTTCATAAAGTCGCAACTGCTACCACCGGCTACAATTATTACGTCCAACAATCAATTGAATTTCGTTCCTCAAAAATATCGCATGTAGGTACTGCCAAGCCTTCTTATCTTTCTGGCCAACCTTTCTTTCACCTTTTGGCATCGGAGTAGTAATTTTACGTTCGCCTATTTCTGGTACTGAGCCTACACAGAGAAGCCTCCACACACATGTGACACCCTACATATCGAACCCATCAACACATGGGCCGGGACCAACAGATCAGAGATTTTATGCCTCAGAAAATCCCGACGGCCGACTGAGGTGAGAGGCAATCACGCTCACTACTACACCACCGACGCCGCTACTGCCAAGCATGCGAAATAAAGCCTGATTTTTTATCGCTATTCTCACTAGAAGATCCGAAATCGACCCAGCTTAAACATGAGCTCCTGCATATTCGGCACATCGAAAACGTTACCGATATTTTTTTACGTCATGTTTTGATCAATCTCCGTGTACCAAATTCCTTCTTCTGACATAGGCACTTTCTGAATAGCACCTACACTCACTCCAACTTCTGTAATTTACGAGGGAAAAGACTCACTTGTCCAGATACATTTAACAACCCTCACATTCCGGTTACCTTCTTCTTTTTCTTCTTCATGCTATCGTGGGAGCGTCATCCACTAGCTTAGGGCTGGTTCATTCATGGTACTGAACTTCTAGAAGGCGAAAAAATCGCTCAACACGACTCTGTCACCTAAATTCAATTTGTTGACTTCTGAAATATGAATGTTCACCAGTGGCTACGGACGAGTCACACAAATCGGCTCGATTTACAAAATAAGCCCCATAGTTCTTAAGAACAGACGATGTTTTATTAACGCCTCCTTATTTAGTGGACGCTCGAGTCGCTTCCCTCACTCTAGCTGATATCAAAAGGCCAACTGTGTTCAGGCTTTTCATACTGAAATCTCGCACTTTTAGCTAAACCTAAAAACCTCCATCCATCCAATCTGAGTGCTAATGAGGTTTAGGATCCGTGGGTATCTATCATCGGTGTACTACGTAGGTTCATTTGTATGCACGACTTAAGTCAACTGTGATCACAAAAAAAAACTGTACCACGCCGAGCAGTGAGTCAACCTCATGTTTTTTTTCTGGGGGCTGAAGGCTTGTTGGTGTCTTTGCATCCTCGTTTCCGTGTCTCGGTTGCGATGCATTATACCCTTGGAGCCCAGTACAGTTACTGCTGTGCGACATGACAGCGATGAGTTCTGGCAATTCGCTAATTCTTGATTTATCCAGGTTTACCAGTTGGATCCCAAGGTTTGTCCAACGGTTTTGTTACGCGTTTTTCATTGCTCCGATACTGACCAGGGGTGTGCTGAGGTCAGTCCAGCCAGGTCCGTCGCACTCGGGCTCAGATTGGGTACCACTTCTAGTACTGCATTCGGTCCCTCGGTAGTGCAAAAGGTACCCAAGTTTGACAGATCGCAGTACACTTTTCACGGCATTCTAGATTACCTTATGAGCCATAAAATTTTGGGCAACTGCAAGGGACATGGAGGTCTTTAATTTGTCTTTGGTCCAGCGATTCCAGGTGAATGATGGCTTTCAGCTAACTAGTGCACCGGGGACTATAGCCAATGATACGCTTCGTACCAATCGGACTAGTCCCCGACAGTGGATCTATCCTACTCCGACAAAAAAAATCCCGTTGGTGGAAGATTTCCCGAACTGATGCTATTCGCGCCAAGGCCAATCCTGTGGATGGAATCTTCCGGGTGCTACTTTGCAATCTACTCAACTAATTTCCAGTACGATCGTTTCGAGATCCACTCAACTACTCAACGGCGTGTAGGAGCTTTACATATGCAAGCCAAGAGTAAGTAACCACTATCGTTTGCAGATGAGAGTTCCAATTCAGTGGAGCTTCCAGTGCAAGGCCAAATTAGGTTGATAGTAATGCCGCATGTGGTAAATCCCCCGCTACCATGAACACTCTTTCTCGTTTGGATGCTCGACGTAGTGCTATTTCTACCTTTTCTTATCTTTATCCGTGCACATTTCGGTTCGTAGTTTGAAGCCTTTGCGAGATACATTGAGCATTTGATTTTCTTCGGTAATCAATCGGGTTCAAATATTTACCAGTTTTCCATAAACTGTGACCCCAAAAGTAACCTGCAAATTCTTGAACACGTTGGCCAATCCTCAAACAACACATTTCGGAAAAAAAAATATAAAATTTAATTTAACTAAAAAAAGTTCGATTCATTTACATTCTACATGTAAAATTCTTCATTTATTTTAGGAAACGAAATGATACCCGAAATTCCACAGCGCGGTCGTAACCACGAGGTAACACGAGGATCATCAATGAGTCTTGACTGCAGACCACCAGACAATCAGTATTTCCCAGACGTAAGGGTATGTTTTCGTTTCTGTCGAAGAATAAAGTCATCTGAACCTATTTTTTTTTTCTTAATTTGTCACGCCTTTTTCAATATTTTGATATGGGATAACTTGTTGCAATCTAGTTAATGTTCTTTATGTAGCGGACAGTTTTAAAACTGCAAGGCATTGATAAAATGAGCCAACTAATTCTTATCTTCCAGTACGAATGGAGCCGTTCAGGTGGTCCTCTACCCTATTATGCTCGCCATGACGAGAGAGTACTGCAACTACGTCATATCCGAGACGAAGATGCCGGTCGATATGAGTGTCGTATGACTTACCCGAACGGATCGGTTGCGATCGACTATGTAGACGTGGCCGTTAGGGGTGAGTATCGATATGCTCGACAATCGGTTCCTCGTAGTAATAGGTGGTGGATGAAAAATGGGAGATATTATTGATTACAGCCCAAGAAAACGACGACCAGTGAATATTCTAAAGAACTCATTCATAATTCAATTCAGGAACTACCCTGTTTAGTGTATATGCATGGATAAATACTCGCGTCTTTTCAACTTATTTCTATCTTTCTTAGAAGTCAATATTGCAATGAAATGTAATGCCCACACCTAGCACTATTACTCACAGCACTGCCAGGTAGAAACTACACACTGCCAGCTTTCATGTTCTAAGCGTTAAAAACATACTCAACAACGCAAGTAGGAAACCGGTAACTCGAATCTTCGTGCAAGAAGACTGATAGGATTTGGGCATTTCAATTCATTTCCATGAGTTTTGTAAATATTTTCTGATACTTCTGATCGTGGACATAACCATAGATTGAATTTTTTAGATAGGAAATAATCAAATTTGATGGAATATCACTTTAAGAGATAGAGAAAGATAGTTTCATCGAAAAAATGGAATTCAGTATTGATATATGTGTCGTCAATATTACAACGGAAGAAATGCTAACAAGAGGCAGATTCAATCATTTCAAACTAAACTTCAATATTTATATCATTCAGCTAACACGACTCGATACAGGGATATATTAACAAAAATGACAAAATGTCGTCCATCTATTTTCCTTTGTCTTAGATTCTCCTAATCTTGTAACTTCTGTCCTAACATCTTACTTTCACGCTTCTTTTATTTAGTTCTAAACGTGAATAACTTAAGCTATGTTCTATCAAGAGCTAGCTCAAATACATTCAGTTGCAACTTCTGGTAGATAGCTATATAGTGTAATGGTAGACTTGTGTTATCTAAAGGTAGCAGTTATAATATTGTCAATATATTTTAAATGGCAAAAGTAGCATCAATTCCTAGATTATAATATCAGAAAATGAAGCCAACTTGAAATAAATCATTTACAGCTAAACCGAACCCAAATCATCATATTTTAATCCATCATATTACCAAAATTCCCCCTTTGCCCTAGAATCATATAATAATGGACTGACCTTTGACCGCATATTCAGTATAATCACTCGATTATATCCTGCCAGAAAATCGATGTAGCTTGGTCTAAACGGAAAAGAAACTCATGAAATTAACCGACAGTAACGGAATTATTTCGTAAAAGCATGGTTTGATTGGTTGTTGGTATAGTTTCTAATAGTTATTTTAGATTAAAAAAATGCAAACCAAAATTTGCTTGGAGCACTATCATCAAACTATTACAAGATGATTGTTCATCTTGCATGAATTCAATGACAGTATACACGCGAACAACCTATCCCCATTTTATTTCTCGATTACGGAAAATTAAACGAAATTGAATATCCATTCAACCTCCTCAATCGTACTTCTTTAGTCCTTTTTATTGAAGGAATCAAATCCTACGACGCTTAGAATCTCCTCAAAAACCTCTTTGCACTCCACATTGAATCGTTCATTTCTTGAACTTCGTTTACCTACCGGACAACGCTTTTGGTTGTTTGGCTATATTCCAGCAGACCTTAATAGCGGCCCTATCGAGCTCATCAAGCAACGCCGACTTAACATGCTGAGCGTATGAATTTGCGACATCTGGTTGTGTCAGTAGCGCAAGATTGGACCACGGAGGGCGTCGGTACCGTATATCAAGTCATACACCGCTGCATATCTCACTATTTTATAAAAGCTGTTCCTAGCACACATGTCTTACCGCACCGCAACTTCCAATGAAGTTGATAGGTTTGCAGTTCATTTTCTTCGCTTTGGCCTTTGCCGATTTCTCCGGTCCGTAGTCTCTTGTTGACATTTCTGCGCTGATATATTTTTACTGTTAGCTTGCAGTTGTTTGAGTGGTTCTGCTGTAGCGGTCCGCCAGTCAGAAATGGGGGAGTTCGTTAATGTTGTAAGTTTTGTAGATGTTTACTCTAAAAGTCGTCACAATTCTCTAGCTTTCCGCCTTTAGAATCGTTCTTAAGGAATCGATGGAGACACTTTCACTTTTCCCTCGATTCTGATCGCGTATGTGGGTGGTTCCACCAATTTCCCGAAATATTCTTTATCCACCTTGTATCACTATCAAACGCTCTCGACCCGGAATGACCTGCTCGTCAATTTTGGCAGAAAATGCCCACTGAACTTTGAACGAAAATGTCGAATACAAAAAGTAGGTTTAAGCCGAACGCCACACCTCCTGGAACGAACCGTCAGAACTGTGGACCTTACCGCCAGCGATCGGGGCGTTTTATCGCGCTCCCGCGGGGAACTCAATCTCCCAATCTGAAAATAAAGAGAGAAAAGCCAAAACGAGCGTCGCTCTGGCTCGGTTAGTGCAGCCATGTGACCGAGACCTTGTTGGGGCGTTCAGTCAGCGCTGTCGGGTGACACACAAACAAAATTAAAACAAAACATTCTCCGGCATTGGAGCACGTTAACGAGTAACAAGCAGTAAGGTTCTTGTCTTCTGCTTACATCGCTTGTTTCTAGTTAACCTAGTGAAAACCCACATCTGATGAAATCCACTAACTTGCGTGGAACATCATCGAAAAATAAAAGGGTTCTTTCTTAGATCAATGGTGATCATTGATCTTTCGAATTATTCAATACGGGGAGGGGAATGCTTCCTTCGGTCGGCAGGACCGCTACACTGCGACAATATTGGATCGTATACTTCCACTTGGTTTAAAAACACCTCTGGCGTACCGTAAGGGAGTCACTTTGGACCGCCAGGTACTCTTTGCACTCTACTTCAACGAAGTCGCGGCTCTACTGGGTGTTGGGTGTAAGTTGATATATGCCGACGACCTGAAAATATATGCCGTCGTTGAAAGCCTACACGGAGAAAATGAAGTACTCCAAAGTGAGTTCATTCCACTCAATTCGGGGGGATCGTGCGTTAACCTAATTTTGAGTTGATGGGGTAGAAGTTGTTTTCATTTGCAGCCATGCGAAAAGATACCTACTGGCTAAGTTCTTTTCACTCAACCGGTAGATCAAACAACTCAACTTCCAGTACTATGCTGCCCATAAAAGCATAACTGTCCCATATGGAATTAGTAGGCATTGAGAAAATAGCGCTCAAAGTTTGAAGTTTATCTTCTCACACTAATTTTCCTAGTTTTCTTGTACATTTCTGCATATCATATTCATTTGGCATCACCGCACAGATAACTGATTTTGCTTCTATTGATCAGTGAAAAATATAAACATGAACATATTTCATTTTGGAATCCTCTTCCGTAGTATGATGTTCGTATCAGGCAAACTTTATGGACAGGGTTGAACATATTTATTCAAAAACGGTTCGTGCGCTATGCTTTACGGTTGCTTCCGTGGAGGAACCGTTCCAATATTCCACCATACGCTGCCCGGTGTTGCTTGCCTGGGATGGAAACCCTTGAACAACGTCGAATCACTCAACAAGCTGTTACAGTTGCCAAGGTATTGAACGGCGAGATAAACTGCCCGCATCTCCTAGCATTTCCTAATGATAAAAATAGTGCTCCGTGAAATGTTCAGCTTTTTCGGTGTTGATTTAAAGGTGGCCCAAAGACGATGTAGGTTTATATGAAAATTACTAAGGAAAAATAAAAAAAAAAAATCCGAACACATCAGTACTGTAATGCTAGTACAAACTTATTATCTCATAGTGAAATTTAATTCTTCAAACCTTAATAAAGGAAGTTGCTGAAGAAACAAATCGTTTTTGAGCTAATTTTCTATAGAATTTTTGCAAAAGTGTATAGGGCCAATTTCCATATGGAGCTTAATAATACCAAACAAATTCATGAATATCTCTTCTCCAATTCGTTGTATTGAACTGCTCTCTTCAGCAATTTCCTTTATCGAGCTTTACATTTATAAGGTTTAATCACCGCATGACTTTAATATTATGAAAATTTATTGACTTTTTTCGGTGATCGCGACACTTATACTCAGAGTGAAAATGAGTAACGAATTAGGGGTATGCGAGATGATGCGCGAAAAATCCAATAAGTAACGTGAGTTTCGTATAATTCTCCTAAAAGTATGCCAACAATCGATAAAACTGTTATATACGCCGAATACAGGTCGAGGTGACAAATTTATGCCTGTCTAGTGTTAGTAGTGACCAACACTGCAACTTATAGCCGTTCAAGACCAGGACGTTAGGCAACAATTAGTCGATTTCGATTGTGTTGTTCACACATATGGCCCTCTGTTAATTTTCAACTTCTATTCATTTCTCTCGTCGCTCCCTTGCGATTCTATTAATCTTTGCATTTCATTACTTTCGTTTCACTCTGAGTATAAGTATCGTGGTCACCGAAAAAAGCCAATAAATTTTCATAATAAACATCGAGCTTTGAAGAATAGATTTTCAATATGCGATGATAAATTCGAAAGTTCATTATAGTACTAACGTATTTGGAATTTTTTTCATAAACCAACATTGTCTTTGGGCCACCTTTAAATCTTCACCGAATGAGCTGAAAATTTTACAGAACACTCTATTGTTAGGAAGGTAAGGAAGATATGGGAGGTGAGTTTTGAACTGCCCTTCGATGCACCCTACCTATTTGACTTTGGAATGTCTTAAAAAAGTGTGCAGACGAAAAGCTTCAAGGCCGCACGGAACGTCATCATAGTCACCCTATCCATTTCAAGAAGCAAATCCCAAGAACCACTCCATATATCGATGCGAAAAATGTATCACTATGATTCTATATATGTAGTGCAGAACCCAATAAATTTTCAGCTTCATCGGTTCACTAAAACTCGAGATTTGCTTCCACAAAGTTTTGATGATTATTGTTAGAGTGAGACAAAAGATAGGGAAAATAACACGGTCTCCCGTGTCACCTTAAATTCGATGAGACCTAGATTTGAATAGGTAACATTCATTGAGACTTACGTCAGTCGAATTCAGAAATAAATAATAATAAAAAAATAATGACACCAATCCTTAAAATTTCTCAGAAGGCCAAAGTGCACAATTTAGCTTAGAATCCTTCGCTGGCATGATGAGCCCTGTCAGCAAACGACTAAAGTTCCCGCTGGAATAGGGTTCTAAAGCCCTGCCCCAATTTCAGTGCCAAACGCTTAAGTTTAGGCCAAAAACACATGTTTACTCAACTGTTTAATGTTTTTCGTTTGTTTAAGTCCAAAAAAACATTGTTTTGGTTTTTTTTTTAGATTTTGTCACACCCCTTGGCCTAAACTCAAATTTTGGGTGTATTTTACTTTCCGTGTCCCTTCCGAAATATCAGATAGGATCAACCCCAGTGTTAAATCTAAATCCCTGTGGTGTTTTTGTCGAATAACCGAACGTCAAACATGATCAATGTCAAGGTTCATTTATGGACCCAATTTTTAAATTAAAGGTTAAATGTGATATAGCGGTTATTTAAGCGGGAAAAATTGCTGAAGTAGTTGCAGTTACATGTTCTTTCGTGTTATTAAATAAAAACAAAATTTCATTAAACATTTTAGGACCCTATTGGTTACCCGTTTTCTCTAAGGTTGAATAATAATGCAACTAATCAAAAAGAAAATCATTCAGTTTGACTTGTAAAAAAATGTGCATCAAATTGTCGAGTTTTTATAGAAACTGGTTGGGATTCAAACAGAAGTTCTACGGGAATGCATCCAGCATCCATCAAGAACCCAAGAAAACACCTACAATACAGTACAATACTACATAATTAATGTATTTTCTGAAGGGTTCTGCATAATATACCAGCATTATTCTCACAAAAAGGTGACCTAAAGAAGTTTTGAAGAAACGATTAAAACATCCGATGAAACACCTTTCAAAATCGTTAAATCCATTTACAATAAATATGGAGATAGGTGAATGTATACTGTCATCGAACTTAGCTTGTTGAAGCGTAATCGCACTACAGAAAGCCAAAATTTTTGACATCGTTAAAAGCGATTGAATAAATTATACTAAATTCTTCAAAATGATCTTCTATGTTAAACGCACACATTATTACTTCTTATTAAACTGACATTTTTCATTTTTGATCTTGCGATATTGTCACTACTTGAAAATATTAAACTGATACCGCCCGCTTAAACTTCCTCAATAAAATGCGTGTTCTAAACGATCAACTCAAATCAACGTGTTCGTGACCACCATGCCATCTAACCAAAGGTTCCGGAACAACCCGACTGATTAATGTTGAGTGCACCTACACTGAATACATCTGCGGGTCACCCATAGTTGTGTCGAAAAACTGTGTCCCGGCCTGGATCTGCGACGGCATTCCGGATTGTGCCAATTTCTCCGATGTGCACAACTGTCGCGTCATGCGCCGAGGAAAGCTTATTTACGAAATCCCGGAACAAAGTCCCCGCGGTCAACGTCAATCGCTCCGCCATCGATTACCGCCTCGAACTTCGGCCATGGATTCTCCTCTGACGCGACCTGCAACTATGTTTTTCGGTTTGTTTTCAATGCTTAGCCCTTAAGATCTATTTACTCAAATATTACGTACTTAAACCCAAACTCGCTTAGATTACCCACAGACAACCAAAAAAAAAAATTCTAGCAAATTGTGCCAGCCTGACAAAAGCTCAAACCAAAAACCCACAAGCCTAGCTGCTGCCAAATTGCAACAAAAACGCGTTGCCGCTCTTTGGTTAAAACACATTATTGGCATAGAGGACGCCTCAATTTGCGAGAAAAAACTATAATGTATGTTTTAGAATTTGTTCTTAGTGTGTTTGTATTCATCCCTAGGCTGTACTCGTTTAGTTCAAATTGTGGATAATTCACTGTATTAGTCCAAACTCATACAGCACAAAAACATACAACGCTTTATCAAATGCATTTTTCGTTACATTGCGACGTCGGAATCGGCCTTGAAAAATAACGAGGCGTGTACAAATACTTTCCAACAGGTGATCTTTCTATTAATTTTGTTTATATATAATAAAGTTGGGGCCCAGATAGCCGTAGCGGTAAACGCGTAGTTATTCAGCAAGACCAAGCTGAGGGTCGTGGGTTCGAATCCCACCGGTCGAGGATCTTTTCGGGTTGAAAATTTTCTCGACTTCCCAGGCCATATAGTATCTTCGTACCTGCCACACGATATATACGCATGCAAAAATGGTCATTGGCACAATAAGCTCTCAGTTAATAACTGTGGAAGTGCTTATAAGAACACTAAGCTGAGAAGCAGGCTCTGTCCTAGTGGGGACGTAATGCCAGAAAGAAGAAGAAGATATAATAAAGTTATACATTCTAAACATCTCGGACCACGAGTGCAATGCTCAAAAGTAAAAGCTAGGTTGAAACCTCATCTGCAATTCTTACACATCCAGTGCTGGACGAACCAGTCTAATTGGCTTCGTTGGAAAACCATGCTCATAAATTACACAGCGGAACAAAAATAACATTTTTGCACGCCTCAAGGATCAAATTATGTGTCAGTAGAGATTGTTAAATCTGATGCTGATCCAGCACGTCACAATGTTGTGCTTCTTCTTGGCATTCTTCTTCTTCTTGGCATTAACGTCCTCACTGGGACAGAGCCTGCTCCTCAGCTTAGTGTTCTTATGAGCACTTCCACAGTTATTAACTGAGAGCTTTTTTTGCCAAAGTTGCCATTTTCGCCATATATCGTGTGGCATGCACGAATATACTCTATGTCCAGAGAAGTTAAGGAAATTTCCATTACGAAAAGTTCCTAGACCGACTGGGAATCGAACCCAGACACCTTCAGTAGGGCTTTGCTATGTAGCCGCGCACTCAGACCACTCGGCTAAGGAAGGCCCCACAGTTTTGTGCTACAGGGCGCCAAAGTTGTACAAAAAACTGATTTTATCAATGCTTAAGTGCAATTTAAACTATGATTTACAGCCAAACCACTATATTTTAAGAGACCATCGACTAATGGAAGTGGGACAGAAAAGCTTCGATAAGCTCTTTGAGAGGGCCATCATACTGCCCATAACTGCATATTTGTAACATTCGACAAAAGTAGGCATTGAGTAAATGGAATACTAAGTGTGCATTTTATGGCAGTATGGGAAGATACTTAAATTTCTAAAATTTACCAGGAACTCAAAAATGCTTATTTGAGGCTGCTATTTTGTACAACTCATATTGCATACTAGGTGAATTCCCAGAAAATAATTCTGATAGAAATTTCATAGCTATCACATTACGAGGCTCATTTATAATCCCAATGTGACTGTTATGCGGTTATAATTACCGATGTGACAAAACAACTTGGTATTTTTTTCGAATTTTCTAGAACAATCTCACAGATTTCAATAAGTTGATCGAAAGTATTTATCATTTGATGACTCTCCATGGTATTAATTTCATTTTGTCCAAAATGTCGAGTGTGACTGTTTTGCAGTTATGGGCAGCATAGTAACCATGAAATTTTGTATTTAGTGTGGAACCTTACCTTAGTCGATAACGAGTCATGGAACATCGACACATGAAGGTTTCAAATCTTTCATCAATTTAACCCACCAATCAAGAAAAGTAGGTCTTGAATTATACGATTAAATTTCGGATAAATCGATTCGCTTACAATCTCCATACAATTTTTTTCGACTCCTTAACACTTCAGTCGTCGCGCTGTTGTATTTTGTACAACAGTGGTGAAAAAACCTCGCTTATCGTACACAGCATCAGCGTGGTGGTTCTGATGGTGGCAAATCGCTCGACGACTGATGGGTTAATAAAGCAAGATACAATAAGGGGATTCACTTAATAGCGTAAATTGCTGTGTAATTTGAGTATCTTAAATATTTCATTCAATTGATTAAACTGCCAGTGAAACATTTCAGATCGTTGGAAGTTGTTCATTTCTTCATCCAAGAACCCTTCGGTGGTCTTGACAACCGTCAAGATTGCTAATAAACAAATGGATAGGAACATGTTGATAAACGAAAAATAAAACAGTGGATAACGTTATAAGCCTACGGCAGCACATAACTGTACTCAATGTCTGATGAAAAACGTTCTCAATTTAAGCTGGTTCCATTTTCAATGAGCCTGAAACTACGTGAAAACGCGCAGATTAAGGTAACGACATATGCTACGGTGATAATGTGAGAAAAATCGAGCATAATATCACAAGCCATTGGTTTCAATTAATGTGATCATCATTACATAAGAAAAATATTGTATAGGATTACGCAGAACTATTGTTTGTATATTCACATATTCAGGGATGGAATAAAGTACTAAAATTCAAATCGAATAAAACCCAGACTTCTTTAAATCACATATGCTTTGATAACAATAGGGGCTCGATTTTATTTCAAATCTTATGAGCTACGACTGTCAGTCCGCTGAGATTGGAAGATACATTTTTTTATTTTAACACAGATTACAGATAATCGTAATAGGGTAGATGATTCTACCCCATTACCCCGAATGCCATTTCCCCGAATCCCATCACCCCGAATTCCATTACCCCGAATGTACTATTACCCCGAATTCCATCACCCCGAATGCTATTTCCCCGAATTTACAATTATCTTAACATGATGATATTGATGAGATTTCCCCATGATTTTGGAATTCGGGGTAATGCCATTCGGGGTGATGGGTTGTTCGGGGTTTTGGAATTTGGGGTGATGACATTCGGGTTAATAGCATTCGGGGTAATGGGGTAGAATCGGGTAGATGTACCAATAGTGGAGGTACTAAGCACGATTGAACTTCGTTTAACCGCCTAAATTCAAGAAGCGCAATTAATGTACATGTTAATGTTGCAACGGGAAGTAACGACCTTCGACTTAATGAGAAAAATGATTTCATCGCAGTAATCCACGGCATGTCAGTGAAAAATAATACCTCCACTATTGGTACACTGTTCCTTTAGTTGCGGTATATTTTTAATTTGTGTTCCTATAATTGCGGTATCCGCTGGTTTCTTATGGGATCCTCCACTATAGGAACACTTTACCGCAACTATTGGTACAAGCAAGAAAAGTTTTAGCAATTTTAGTGGTATTTCATTAGTTTTTAAGCAATTTGAACGCTCTTTTCAACTATTCCGTGTATCAACAAGCCAAGACGTCGGTTGGCTAATGTATTAAAATCAGTGAAAACTGCACTACCGCAACTATAGGAACACCCTAATCCGGAACCAGCTATGCGTCTTCTAGTGGAAGCGATCCTATCAAACATTAAATATCATATCATATCAAATCGAATCATATTGCACGTCATTAGCTGGTGTTCCTGGTACCGTCAAACGGTGTGACTTGCAACACTTTTCAACTTCAATCAACCAAAACCATGATCTAAACGTCGTCTTAAAATCTAAATTCCTTGTAGAACTTTGAATGGCCGGGCCGCCTACGGAATGAGATGATAAAAGATTGAATCGAATTATTTTGTCATACAGTAACCCCACGCAGTTGAATCACCCACAATTTATGAATCAGCTGATTTTAGAAGGCAAAATTATTATCAAAATTAGCACAAAACATCACAGAATCATTTTTACTGATAAGCAACACATAGTGCTCAGTCGTTTCAATGCTTTTTATCTAAGTAAAAAAGCTCTAAATCGCGGTATGAACCAACAATATTACTAAACTCTTTTTGTAGCTATTTGGGCTGTATTTTTTGGTAACTTTGTAAGCCGTGGGGCTATTGACGCTTAGCTAGAAACGACGTTTTAAGGTATGTTTCAAAGATTTTTTGTGAGAGAATAAACCCCAGATAACATTTATAGATTCAATAAACATAGCTATGAGAGATAAATGCGTATTTATACGGATTTGGCTATGATTTTTGAGTAAAATACTTGATAAATAAATTGTGGGAAATATACACACCAGTCACAGTTTATGAATCAGCGTTCAAACTACTAGTGCTCAAGATTTTTATAAATGATTCTCAGTTTCAAATAATTTCCAATGTAAAATTTTGTTACGGGAGAGCAAAAGTGGTTTGCGACCGTTCATAAACTACGGATTTTTTTTTGTGGAAAAGGAATCTGAACATTAAAATGAATTTCCATGATTTTGAAAAAAAAAAACAAATTCTTATGAAAAGTTATTTAGGGGGTTATAGATGGCTATTAAAATTCCAGACGTTGTTTGTGTAAGGGCTCAAAGATTATTATGTTGAATAATTTTTGGACAAATAAAAAATCCTAAATTTGTGAGGAACAAAAATAACCAGTATAGATGTAAAAACTGTAAAGATTTTTTTAGTTACACCTGATAGGTGGGAACTGGTTTGCATCCTCTCTGATTGATATCAATACCAATTGTTTGCCATTTTGATGATCACTTTTGTTGCACATAAGTTATTTTTAGATAAACTCCCAGGCTAAACTGTTGGCTCTTTTATCAGACACATTGAGAAGTAAAAGATATTCACACTTTTAAAAAATAAAAATATCGGACAACTTTACTAATAAAAGAAAAAATGAATTTATAAATTTTCATATAACACATTCAGCTTCAAAATTTGCTTCCTTTCATTGGAAGAATAATGATGACTGTTGTTCGACACGAGGTCCAACCGCAGTTTAGTTCACTATGGGTTGATCACAAACAATTTAGAAGTTTTGAATGTGGAAATCGATAGCAAAGCTCATCGATTTCATCATAACAAACTCATTGCGCAAATCGATTAATTGACCAACTTGAACATAATGATCATGACACAAGCTAACCATAAGCAAAACACATTGAATCCATGGGGAGATGCATACAAATCTGAAAGGAAAGCTTCGGGAACTTATTTGGAAAAAAATTGGAATCCCTGTTATCGGTTCATGAATCAATCGATGAACCAAAACAAAGGAATTTCCATATCCATTTTCAACTGCCAATGTTTCAAAAATTGGACTTTTTTTCTCTGTTCGGATGCGCCACTGCGACCAGTATTTATAGATCCTGAGAGAGACTTGCGAAGAGGAAAAATATCAACGTCATATGCAGCCCAGATTCCCCTCTCACGAAACGTCAAATGCAGCCCACCGTTTTTATGGCTGAAAATGTGAAAAGTATTGTGTTCAAAGTAAACTGTTATTAAAAACCTCAGTCGGCGGAGCAGTTTTTTTCCAAAGTTGTTGATAAATCTAAGCAGAAGATTAATTATTTCTAATGTCTGCTACGTTTGCTGGCATGAAATTTCACTCAAACGGCTATTTATGATTCGATGTGATGCAAACTCAATCATTTTTTGCAGAGAGGTTCATGTGAGAGTTTGAACAGCATGCGCATAATTGGTATAAACACAAAGTGAAATAAGAAAAAAAAACTCAGCAATCACAGAAAAAGAAGACCGTCTTCGCGAGTCTCGTCTCAGTTTAGATCTATTGTGGCGTTACCCGTATACTTAGTATATAGTGCATGTCGCATTACTCCATTTCCATTGATAGCAATGCGGAACAAGTTTTGGCTCAAGTTCTAAAATACCGCTATTCACTCACTTAAAGGTTGCTGAATCCATTGCCGTTCTCAGAAATATCATAGCACGTCTAGTTTTTGATATATTGCATGCAAGTTTGCCAGCTTGTAAGGTAATTTATTTGCTTAAATTGCCCCAGAATTCAAACTTTTTTATTTATTTATAAGTTATTTTTTGATGATTCAAAAAAGTTTTGTATTGTTCCATATAAAAGAAACGAAGAATTTTGTATGGAGACAGCAAGCATGTGGAAAAAATCGGTTTAATCTAAATTTAATCGCGCGATTTCAACCAAATTATGTCTAAAATGAAAGTTTAAGTGCAAAATGGCATGTTTGGTGGATAAGATCACAAAAAAGTTTGATAAATTATACTTTAAATTTTATGTAAACATCGATAAAACCAGTGTTTTATACAACTTTGGCGACCTGTAGCTTGTGACGTGTTGGAACATTTCTGAAAAAGGCATCAGATTCAGCAGCCCCAAATCTACTCGAGACACATAATTTGATCATTGAGACACGCAAAAATGTCATTTTTGTTACGCTGTTGTTACGGTGATGAAGCATCGATTTCTGTACAGTTCTTGTTTTGAATCCTCAGATATTGATAAAAATCGACTAAGGTCCCGCTATTTAAACCCTTCATAGAAATTTACATCTCAGCGAAGGCGCGCCTCTTAGCAAACATAATCGATTAAATATGTGAGGAACCAAATCGGTACTACTGATATTTGACCATGCAGCGGAACTCTAGTCACATCCTTGTTTCGTTTTTAGTTTATACTAGAAAAAAGGGACTTTATGCTAGCAGCAAAACCGAACCAAGCTAGAATATTTGTTTAGTAATCCGAATTCACGTGAGTCTTTGAATTACCAAAGCTTAACAGTTCTTGTTGAGTTAATACTCATGATTGTTATCCTGGCTTCAAGTGTAGTATCGGGACTGACCAACTCCGAGTCTTTAACCATCTGCTAGGTAAAATAGATTCAATTTCAGAAACTGTTGCCAGTAACAAGGAATTTGTACCGCGAATTCTTGAATTACCAGAACATATTAACCTAGCCCGACAAACAAGATAAGACTAGGGTTCAAATTGGTAGATCTTTCCCCGTAACGCACCACGAAAAGGTGATCTACCCGCGTTACGGGTCAATTATACGTTTTTTTTTTCTCACAGAGTGGTATGCGGCCTAATACTCGTCTTCGAAAAGCTCTTCAAGCAGTTTTTGGCTATTCAACAGGATGCGCAGGATAAAATTTACATTTTTGAAACTTTGACTCATTTCAAGTGTTTTTCGAGATTGTTGTGAAAAGAATGTGCGTTGTGTGCATTGTGATACAATACTGCTCCGAGTGTATTGTCATTTACTCGAAAGATGGATTTTCACGGTTACTACAAAGGCAACACCAAAATAACCGGTAAAATCCGGGGAGCAGTTCGATGTTGGGAAATATTTTGACCATAGGCTAAAATTTGCTGAAAAACAGTAAGAATTTCATCTTTGTTTAACTTAGTATCAGTTAAAGGAACATAGTTTTATTATATTTCTTGCAAAATTTGCTGATCCCAACAAACAATAGCGTCTTATGATTCACCTGGATTCAGAAAATCGATTAACTTGTTCACTAATGCATATTCTGTACACCACTGAGGTATCGGATTTACTTATAACTAGTTTACACACCAAACGTTAACGAATTTCGGCTCTGTAAAGCGTTAAACGCGATTGAGCCTCAAATAAACAAACTATAACGTATCACTAGAATTTAGAATCTTGAAATATTTTTAAAAATTCTAGAATTATGAGAAGCCAAAAATCTTTTTTGAAAAATAACAGTTATTCTATGTATAAATACAAATGGAATGGTCACAGACAAACAGACGTAACACTCTAGATATTCTCATCACATAGCAGAATAGCGCCCAATTCTAATATTGGATAATTGGCCGACTGGCCACTTGTGGCGCTTGCATCGCTTTTGTTCGAGTTTGAAGTTTGCTCAAAACTGCCATCTAGTTCGTGGTTAACCAAATAAAGTATTTTTAGCAATCGGCATAAATGTTTCGTAATTATGTTTTAAATTCATAATTGTTCTATCTTTTACGTCTGTTTGTCTGTGGAATAGTGTTTGTATATCACGAAATAACTTGAGAACGAGTCAACGGATCTACCTGATTCTTTAACAGTTAGGTTCTTGAAGTGTTCCGGCGTGTTAGTGCGTACAAAAAGTCGAATAACTTCAAGGGAACATTAAGGAATGCAAAGGTAGGAAACTGACACTTTTTTAGTAGAAATTTATTTTAAATTTTCAAACAGCATACTTTGGGACAAAACAAGATTTATCGGGTCAACTAGTTTCAAAATAAATGCTTTCAGGAAGGATGGACAATCGACAAAGGACAAAAGGACCCAAAGGGTTCCTCTAGCTGAATATTTTATTAATTATTCTTTTTGATTGTTTATAAATCAAATTTCAGAACAAAATTTCTAACCTTATCACTCCACTTTTTCAGGAAATTTTCGCTCAAGTTGTTGAATGCTTCTCAGAAATTTATCAACTGTTTCATAATAGTTACCAAAACAATAATTTTAAATTGCAAAAAAAATTAGTAAGGTCAAAAGAAGGAAGCAAATGTTTTGAGTTTCCATCATAATCAAATTTAAACATTCTACTGAAATCTTTTCACTTTCAAGCTTCGCAACTTTCTTAGTAATTTGAATCTTTATGGTTCGGGAGGAATATGGAAGATTATCTCTATAATAGCCAACAAAACAAAAAAATCTCGAATAACATTTCCTTGAGTTGAAATATTCTCCGAAAAATCCTCGAAAGTTACCGAGAAATAAACATATATTCGAAAAATTTCTAACGTGTTCGAAACGCATTGACACAATTTTCAAAAAACAAAAAAATAATCAAGCATTCGTCAAAAAACTTAAAATAATCGAAGAATTTACAGAATTTCTATTACATTTTAGTCGACTAAAGATTCATAGCTATCTAAAATAATATGCAAAAAAGGAATTCCTGGATGAATTATCTCTTAAAATTGAAGAAAATTATTTTATGGATATTTCCAGAAAATGTTGCAATTTTTTTTTTAAAACATGTAGAGATGATGATGATGATGAATGTAATACACAAACACCTGAAGGAAAGTATTTGTACATGTGAATATCTGTTTCAAAACAAAAAAGTCAATTGTAGTTGCAAAACAAAACGGAATGTGTTGTGCACTTGAGCTGATTTGAGTTTGCATTCATAGTAATAACTTCGAAACTGCGGAAAAGGTTGAAACAATTATCGAAATGATTAAGAACAATGACTCATTAAAATAACCAAAATGACCGCTTTGAAACACATAGATAACGCCACCATAGTCTTGTGCGTTTGACAGAACAGCAATGATGTCACATTGTTAGTCCCATGAACGGTGGCGCCTTTTTTTGATGCGGTGAGTGCCGAAAGAGCTACCTTAGACGAAAATTGTTGGAAATTTCTTGTTTCAAAAGCAACTCTCGAGCATGTTTTAATGAATATCTTCTTTGAAAAACTCGCAAGAAAATTAAAAAATAGAAAATTCGGTTTTATAGCTAGGTATGCTGTTCCGCTCAAAAAAAAGTAAAAATTTCTGCCCAAGAAATGGTCAAGAAATTTCCTACAGTGAGCTCCATTTGAATTGACATTTCTTTTCAACTGCGTACTACGATCAATGAAAAATGCTTTTCTTGAGCGTTTCTTGCAAGAAATTTCCCACGCATCGAGATAGGCGATTACTTTTCTGTTGAAGTGCATACTTCGCTTATCACAGGAAAACTTTATTTCAATATTAAACCTTTAATCTTAACTAATGCAAAACTGGTTTGCAAACTTGAAGCTGCTCAACGACGATACAGTCCTTTATCTCCACGAAAGCAAAAAAATAAGAAAATGCATTGATAACAATATGAATATGCCATAAGTAGTGTGGATTTCAGAGTTGATTGCCATGTCAATTTTTCCTGTAATAAGCAACAAACAATCACGTCCGAAATCTGTTTGTGATAAGGGTAGCCCGAATCTGTTCATCTTATGCTTTGGCAAGTTCATAGTAAAACATGTTCGCATCTGAAATCTGGAACAAAAAATCAGGTATCACCTAGCAAGTTACACTTCACAACAGCAATACAAAGTATTCCAAAGAAAGGGTACGTAAAACTGAGATACTGTTTTCATAATTCAAAATTTAACTATCGATTTTCAAAATGCTCTTAACTGCTTCCGAGTGTACATTCTGATTTTCCCATTGATTATACGAAAATGCTACTTCTTTGTCTCCGTTTATTCAAATACTTTCTCTCTGTACAAACCACTACACGAAAACATGAATCCAAACTACAACTGTGTGCTTTTCTGTTGAGCTTTATGTGTGAACTATTTGCTACTTGTTAGATAAGTTGTTAATGGCATTTGCGTGTGCTAGTTTCCTGACGATATTTTATAAACTCTGAAATGTGATTTAATATTAAGTGTTAACAACCATTCTCCAGGATTGCTGTGCTAACAAAGAGATCTCTTCAACAAAGAAAATTATGATTTGTGTGCGATTGTGTGATAATTTGTATTACAAGAAACAATATTTTCTACGTTTCTTATAATTGTGCTCCAATATTTAGTCTAAACAGCTTTTCCATTTAAGACCATAGTATACTATGCTTGAAAAGCTCTATTTTCACTATTCACAGTCATTCTACATACATTTTCATCATATACACTAGGCCGTCCCTTATTTTTCTAAAATTCGAAATGTCATAAGTTCGTCATTGTAAAGTGCTCGTTTTGGTAAGAAAAAAATCAGGTAAAAATTTGAAGTCTGTATGTGGACGCTTAGTGGTCCCCCAACGACCCTAAAGGTGTTAGGTGTAGATACCCACGTGCGCCAAATCGAACTCGCTGTTCTAGTGAACGCAACATGAGTACGAGAAGCCACTAGTAACAAATTGATGATCAGCTAGAATTTTGAATAAAATAATATTTTATACTGTGGATATCTTCATAACACTGCACGCGGACATAAAACTCATAACTACAAAGGGATTATTCAAATATTACGTCACGGAACAGGGGGGGGAGGGGGTCTTCCGTAGTGTTGCGGTTCATACAAAAATTTTCATACTAAAGATGTTACGTGGGGGAGGGAAGGGGTCTAAAATTGGCAAATTTTGCGTTACGTAATATTTGCATCATCCCAATGAAAACAAACTTCTATGCTGATCATCAACGCGCGCAGGATAGTTTGTTACTGGCGGCATTTCGTACTGATGCTGCGTGCACTAGAGCAGCTAGATCGATTTTGCGCACAGGGTCATCTACATCTAAAAACCTCCAGGGCCGTTGGGGGACCACTTAGCGTCCACGTACGGACTTCAAATTTTTACCTGATTTTTTTCTTACCAAAACGAGCACTTTACAATGACGAACTTATAACA
Source organism: Aedes aegypti (assembly GCF_002204515.2). Classification (NCBI taxonomy): domain Eukaryota; kingdom Metazoa; phylum Arthropoda; class Insecta; order Diptera; family Culicidae; genus Aedes; species Aedes aegypti. The sequence goes on along the minus strand of NC_035109.1, from coordinate 192,466,902 downwards.
TTTCGAATTTTCGAAAAATAAGGGACGGCCTAATATACACTTTACAAACACCAACCATACAAAAATCTACCACACTATAACAACCAATTGTACATCTCGGTCGCTTCACCATACATCTAACAAAAATATATGTTACGATAATTTTTGTACCATTATGGGATATCAAAATAACATTATTAACTGCAGTAATAAAACTAATCAAAGTATATATTAATAGCGTATTTTGGGATACATTCCGCTTATTGTATCATAGCGTTCCATTAACCAATACTTTATTCCCACTAGCTCCCCAATCATTGCCAATCCTTCGATTGGAACCTACCGTGTCATATCTAAGTCCAGGTGAATCAGCAGTCGTCGACTGCAGTTCGTCTGCCGGACCTCATGTTCCAGTTTCATGGGAAAGGATGGGTGGCACACCATTGCCTTACAATTTCAGGGTATAATCATATAAAATTCAGATGTAAGGCCATTCCTATTATTGCATACCTCTTTTAACTTGCAGCAAGATGGAAACAGACTGATCATCCAGAATGTCGCCGAAGGGGATGCAGGAAAGTACACATGCGTTTGCCGTACCGACGATGGACTTCAGTACATATCTGATTTTGAATTACAAGTCAGCCCAAGTAGACAGCCAGAGACTTCGCGTAGTTCCAAAGTGGAATATGCTAGTCGTGGATCAACGGTGAAGCTGCAATGCAACACAGATATCCATCAAACTTCGTTCCAATGGTCACGCGATCGAGGCTCGTTCAACGCTGATCAAAACACCACAATCGTGAGTTATTGAAATTCTCCTAAAATGTGTAAACCTTTTCAAACGAATTCTCATTATTCCTTCCAACAGCCAATTCTAACACTAACAGATGTCCAAGCAGCCGATGCTGGAACATACATTTGCACTGCTCGCCACAATGGTCACACGGTTGATGTGCTAACTACGTTGGTAGTCAGTGGCGCTATTCCTTTCTTCCCACAATCCCCGAAAAGTTACATGGCCTTCAACAAGATCGAGAACACCTACTCCAAGTTTAACTTTGAGATCTCATTCAAACCTGAAAAACTAAATGGCCTTATTCTGCACAATGGACAGCGATCACCAAATGGAGATTATATTTCCCTATCGTTGAGGAACGGATTCCCACAGTTCAGGTTTGACTTCAACGGACAACAGGTAACGCTTCAGCCGGAGAAACCTATCCACATGGGTCAATGGCACACAGTTAAGGTGAACCGGGTTAGAAATAATGGATTTATGCTGGTCGATGATCAAAGCCCTGTTGTCTTCCCTGAGAGACTGAAGTTCCACGGTTTGAATTTGGACGACAATTTGTACATTGGAGGTGTTCCAAACTTTGGCGCCCTTCCTGCGTCCGCTGTAGAACATAAGGAAGGTTTCGTAGGGTGCATCAGTAGGTTGGTAATCAACGGACGAGAAATCCAACTGCACCAGGAGGCCATCATGAACGAAGGAACGACTTCATGTGAATCGTGCGCTGATGATCCATGTTTGAATGCGGGGATTTGCTTGGAAACGCAAACCACAGTAGGATATTCGTGCGTGTGCCAAGAGGGCTTCACTGGAAAGGATTGCAGCATCGAGGGCCAGAAGTGTATGCCGAGCACTTGCGGAATAGGTCGCTGCGAAGAGACGGAAACTGGCGCTGAATGCTACTGTCCAATCCACAAGACTGGTGATCGGTGTCAGTACACCGAACATTACGCCGACGATACACTGGCGTTCAAAGACGGTAGCTATGCGGCTTACGAGTAAGTTACTATTATTTGTTGTAATTATTTAGGGGTCATGCACCAATAATGTCACTCTCAGTTGGTCAGGCACAGCGTGACAAGCCTTACTAAATTTATGAAAGGTCTAATTCAAAAACGTGACAAAGGGGGGAGGAAGCGGTCGATAAAGTCTCAATTTAGCGTGATAATTTTTGATTTTTGATTATCTTTATTTGATACACTTCAGGGTACACTCCATTGATGGTCTCGTTAAACATAGGAACGTATCGGAAAATATGACCTTTTCTATAGCAATCCTTATTTTTATCACCGAAAAACAATGACATTTTCTACAACAGCTACTTTTTCACTGGTGGAAAAAAAATCATTTTGCAAGTTTCTCTACCGGATCTTATTCAAGATATGGTGAATGGACCTGGTGTAGTGATTATAACAAACGTCGCTTATGCCGTTAAGCTCGGATCGAATCCCATCCCCTCTTAAAATTAAGGTTAAAGTAACGTCTTCCCTCGGAAAGGAATTGAAATCATTGTTCTCAAAATAATCTAGCTTAAAGCTGAAAATTGTTGACCATCATATACCAACTGTGTCGGAATTCTAACAAAACACGAAAGGCGGAAACACAAAAGGCAGAAACTCAATAGGCAGGCTGCCTTAGAAGTGTAGCATAAAGCGGAAAATAACATAAGGCATAATCTGAAAAAATGGTAGATGTGCCAATAGTGGAGGCACTAAGCACGATTGAACTTAATTTAACCCCCTAAATTCAAGAGATGCAATTAACATACATGTTAATGTTGTAACGGGAAGTAACGAACATTGAAATAATGAGAAAAATGATTTCATCGTAGTAATCCACGGCATGTCAGTGAAAAATGATACCTTCACTATTGGTACACTGTTCCTTTATTTGAGGTATATTTTTAATTTGTGTTCCTATAGCTGCGGTATCCGTTGGTTTCTTATGGGATCCTCTACTATAGGAACACTTTACCGCAACTATTGGTACAAGTAAGAAAAGTTTTAACAATTTCAGTGATATTTCATCTATTTTAAGGCAATTTGAACGCTCTTTTTAATATTCCGTGTATCTACAAGCAAATACGTCGATTGGCAGTGTCGGTTTTGTGGCTTATGTAATAAAATCAGTGAAAACGGCACTACCACAACTATAGGAACACCCACAACCAAGGAAACACTTACCCTACATATTAATAATACACACCAAAAAAATCTTAGATTTACACGTAACGTAATATTAGCCTCAATCATGCAAAGCCATTTCTGATGTATTATTCAATGATAAAACCTATAAACACATCTATTATATACAACATTGTTACCAAAATCCTTAATATTGAACGCGAAACGTCTTCTCTCGAAGAATGTTGCATGCAAAACGGCACGGTTTACATGATTTTCACGCTGAAAATTCAATCATAAATAATGCACATGGAATGACAAGCCGTCGATCCATCCATGTGCATTATTTTTGACAGAATATTCAGCGTAGAATCATGTAAACCGAGAATTCTTGTTTGCAATTTCACTTTCAAGATGTAAGAAAGCATGCAACATTGGCGAATGTTGTATGGAAGATCATGAAATGTTTCAGTTTCACTCAAGTTTGCAAGCATTATCGAATGCAATGAGACAGTTTACATTAATTATCGTTGAATGTTCAGTTGCAACTCGTTTGACATGATTATCATAAAAAATTACGTGACATGTAAATTTCAGAATTTTTTGCTGTGTAGTTTACGGAACAAGTTGCAGAATGATGATTTTTACAGCACGAGTCGTAAATTTATCCTACAAGGCTACAAGGCATGCCGAGTAGGATAATTACGATGAGTGCTGTAAAAATCGAGTTGTGCAACGAGTTACGTACATGTTTTGCAATTTCTAAGATCCACTTGACGGTATCAGAAATAATATCGGAATGCATGCACCATCATTTTACAATTTCTGAAAAATTGTTGTGTAATGATTCATTATGCAACTCAAAGTAGTTGCGTAATGAGATAGCGTTGCGTAATTATTCATTAGGGATGGTATACAAATTATGTCACGCTATATTTCAAATTTTTTGACACCTTTATCCCCCCCCCCTTTGTCACGTTTTTTGTATAAGTCCTTCGAAGATTTTATAAGGCTTGTCACACTTAGCTTGACCACCTCCCCCACTTTCCTTGGAGCGTGACATAATTTGTGCATGAACCCTTACCCTTATTAATTTTTGCAATTTCTCATCGTAATAGGCTGTTTTTCATCACGCCAATCTGTCATGAAACGGCCTACTTTCCTGCACTGAAGTATGCAGTATGGGAATAGTCATTACGTAACTGAAACCAGTGCTGTAATGATTCATTACGCAACGCTTTCTCATTACGCAACTCAAAACAGTTCAACATTTATTTTTGAAATAGTAAATAATGATGAATAGGGAAAGTGTACCAGTTATGGCCATAGTGGTGCCCTATTTGGCCATATGCAAAATTTGGATAACTTTTACATTTTTAATATTTTTGAATGTTTCAACATCAAGATTTATCCTTTATTTTACTGCTAAAACATAAAAGATTTTTCAAAATGTGAAGGCCATAACTGGTACACCTACCCTACATTCCGATATAATTTCTCATACCCTCAAGTGGTCTTCTACGAAATTGCAAAAAAATGTTGTACGTAACTCGTCGCAGAACTCAATTTTTACAGCACTCGTCGTAATTTACGACTCGTGCTGTAAAAATCATTATTCTGCAACTTGTTCCGTAAACTATTATTACTTAGGCTGCCCTCCTAAGCCTACTTGTCCCATGTTCTATGTAAACCTTATGGACCGCGGGACAAATATGCGTAGAATGGCAGTAGGCTTCTCAACTATAACTGGACTGAGCTGCTTGCGTTTCCCATTCATGAAAGCTTTTTCAAAATTTCCAAGCGGTCTTCTTTTGAAATGCGTAGAATCTTGTATATAGTTTCATATCTCAACTCAACTTTTTTTTTATTTTGTGTGAAGTATTCATGGATATGTGTTTTTGTACCGACACACATTGCGTTGAACATAGATACGGGACAAACTGCAAGATCAAACCATTTGAACACCTTGGCTTGGAAGGTAAAGTTGTTCTTGCTCAAAAGAGCTGTAATAAGCATATATGACATATGATCAGGCTTGATAATTCTCCTCAACATCATCAGAGTTCGGTGACATACTCTAGAGCAGCGTGATGCCAGTGCCTCTTTGCGAGGGAGCCAAAACACACAGCAAAAAATTCTGAAATTTACATGTCACGTAATTTTTTATGATAATCATGTCAAACGAGTTGCAACTGAACATTCAACGATAATTAATGTAAACTGTCTCATTGCATTCGATAATGCTTGCAAACTTGAGTGAAACTGAAACATTTCATGATCTTTCATACATCATTCGCCAATGTTGCATGCTTTCTTACATCTTGAAAGTGAAATTGCAAACAAGAATTCTCGGTTTACATGATTCTACGCTGAATATTCTGTCAAAAATAATGCACATGGATGGATCGACGGCTTGTCATTCCATGTGCATTATTTATGATTGAATTTTCAGCGTGAAAATCATGTAAACCGTGCCGTTTTGCATGCAACATTCTTCGAGAGAAGACGTTTCGCGTTCAATATTAAGGATTTTGGTAACAATGTTGTATATAATAGATGTGTTTATAGGTTTTATCATTGAATAATACATCAGAAATGGCTTTGCATGATTGAGGCTAATATTACGTTACGTGTAAATCTAAGATTTTTTTGGTGTGCATGCTAAGCAGCGAGGCAACGAAAAATGAGCGAGGAAGATACAGCACAAAAAAAAGCGGAGTTAAATTCCATCAAAAAAGGATGCACTCACAACTCCCTGAGGACTGTCCGTTCGGGCGGCAGACTCGAGAGTTCGTTTGAAGTGTGAGTGATGGTGAGCATCGCAACGAGAGAGAGAGAGAGAGAGTGTCTGAAAAAATCCTCGCATTTTTCTGCACTCTCACTCGAATCGCTTGAGGATCTGTGTTGAAAATTTTGAGTTTATTTTTTTCTCCTCAGAAAAACGGCAAAATCGCCTCCTCTTTGCATCGCAGAGGAGTTTCTATCAAGCCTGCATATGATATACGCATAATTGCAAAACTGTCTCAAACGTCATTTTAGTTATTGTCCGCGAAAAACCTTGAAAATCTTACTTAAATTGGTCATAATGATGTAAGAAGTTATTAGGAAATATTTTTAATAGATGAAGATACATCGATATCAAACCTCGAATTTTCAAGAGCTTGTTTGTAGATTTGTATTTTGAGAACCTGACAACCTTTTGCGTTGAACATTTTATTGATTAGTCGCCACCAGCGAGTGACAAGTGAGTTACCGGTTGTCTGCTTCTCTAGACTTGTGCTTTTGAAAATTCGAGGTTTGGCTTCTATGTATATTCACCCTTAAAACCATTGATAACCGAGTGTGTAGCTCGTTGTTATTAAGCAGATAAACGGACCAAAATAAAAACTGTCACCGCTGGGAAACAGAGAAGGATCTTCTCTTTGTCGTAGCATTGTGAAATAAAGTGTAAATCCATTCGTTTGCTCAGTAATAACAAGCTATGGCTTTAAGGACGAGATCATAAATTATGCGAGATTTCTCTTTTTACTCGTAGGGGATGGTACACAAATTATGTCACGCTAAATTTCAATATTTTCGACCCCCTCCCCCCCTTTTTCACACTTTCTGTATGAGTCATCCGATAATTTTGTAAGGCATGTCACGCATGGCTTAACCCCCTCCCCCCTTGGAGCGTGACGTAATTTGTGCATGATCCCTAGATACAAAAGTGACTTATCCGCCTTTCAAACAACACAATTTCAGTTATTCGAATTAACTAGTAGAGGGCTTCGCATGTAATATACTTGCCCCATGGTGCTGAAAAATACGCTAATTTGGATGGTATTTGAGAAGTTTCAAATCTTATATTTTTTATGTTATTTTCTTAATGGCACAGTGCTTATGAAAAGATCAGAAACTAACATCATGAGGCTAAAATGGGTTTGGGATTTTTGTACTTGTTTGCAGCACTATAACCCCATATTAACCCCTCTACCGGCAGCTTCATTTTTTCAAAATATTCAAATCGCGATAACTTTTTTGTTTCTCAATTTTTTGAAAAAAAAATTTCACAACTTCTCAAAAAACTCTCTTATTTTCAGAATCTGTATCGGTTTTGAGCATTGGTCATCTACATTCGAAGATATTCCAAAATTCCTTGGGGGACCGACGCATAGCCATAACTCTCGTAATTATCTATGGCTACAGATTTTTTCTCATATTCGGTTATTCGCTTTTCAAAACTAAACTTTGATGAAAGTCTATTGTGAAGAAATCAAACAAATCGGTGTAACTGTTTTTGAGCAATGAGCTTTTATGTTTTTGGTACCACTCTAGCCGTAACGAGATCTTGAAAACTTCTTAAAACATCATATTGAAATTTTATATGGGAAGTGTCGGTCTCCAAAGGAACACTGAAATATTTTTAAAACCAGTTAACCAATGGTCAATACCGACATAGATTCCAAAAGTAGAAGAGTTTTTTGAAAGTTATGAAAAAATGGTGGAAAAATATAGAGAAACAAAAAAGTTATCGCGATTCAAACATATTTTTGTGCTGAAAAAATGAAGCTGCCGGTAGAGGGGTTAAGCTAAATAATAGCAAACAAACTCATGAATATCTCTTCTGCTTTCTGTCGAATTGAATTTCTCTCTTCAGCAAATTTCTTTATTATGGTTTGAAGAATGAGCTTTTACAATGGGATAATAAGTTTGTACTTACATTACAGTACAAGCGTGTTTGGAACATACCTCAAAATTTCTTCATAGTAATTTCCATATAAACCTAGATTGTCTTTGGGCCACCTTAAATCACCACCTAGAAAGCTGCGAATTTCACAGAACACTATTTTTATAGTAAGGATAGTAAGGAACATATGTGAGATTGAATTCTCAAACATTTTTTTTTAATTTTGAACCGCCCTAATGTACATAAACACATAGATAGGCAAATTCAAACATATGTACAAGTCTCTCGAAATCAAACAAAAAAAATTACTCTGGACCCCCCGACCGATTATTTTGGTTTTAGCAGCAAATGAACGCGAGAAACCTAGACTTTATTGGAGAGAAGTTTCAGTCTTACCTATTTTTTTGTAATAAACTTGTTCTACGAAACACACCGTGATAGGTATTGGCCTATTAATACACAGGTGATGAGTAATGCCCTCCATTACACTACGGTGCTCCCACTATGGCTGAGAAATATTTTCCCACACGAGGTGGATGTTGGGTGAAATAGTCACGCCTGTTTTTATTTCTATCAGCCATAGGTGTGCTATAAATGTTCGATGAATCTAGACAGGTTTGTTGCTTCTTAGCATTACGTCCCCATTGGCACGGAGTCTACTTCTCAGCTTCAATAACTTCCATACTTATTTACAAAAGTTGCCATTTTTGCATTTGTATATCGTCTCTATAGCCCGAAAGTAACATTAGCCCGAATACCACTTGCCCGACATGGATATCCGGAAAAAAAATATATTGACAGTTATTTTTCCTTCGTAGCCTTATGTGATTCCACATTTCGTGGTTCTGCCTTTAGATATTCCGCCTTTTATGCGTAGTTGCCTTTTGTTAGTTCTGCCTTTCGAAATTCCGCCTTTTGTGTTTCTGCCTAACGTAGGACACCCGAAACGCGCAATACATCGTTGCGTTTGATCGACTAAAATAAAGATTGATTCGAAATAGATTTACCAAATTAATTTCCTATCTTTTTACAGCAAATTCCAAACAAAGCGCAGCGCTAAATTCCGCATTAAGCCGGACTCATTGAATGATGGTGTACTGTTGTATGCGGCTGAAAACGAAAAAACTTATGGGGACTTCATATCGCTCGCTCTCAATGACGGTCATGTCGAGCTTCGTTATAGTGTTGCTGGAAGTAAGAAAATTGCCTAGCTTTATATGCACTTTATAACACTATTTTTCTATTCATCATCCTAGAAATACCACCAGTAACGTTGCGATCGACGGTGCCGATTGAAGTCAACCGTTGGCACGAAGTGTCGGCTGGCCGAAGTCGCGGTGGGTTGGCATACCTTCAGGTTGATGAAGAACCTCTGATCAATGAGCCGAAAACGGGAAGGGCAACCGCCATAGCTCTCAAGTCGAATGTCTACGTTGGTGGTTACGATAAACGGATACTGTTGAACCGTGCCGTGGGAGTAGATCGAGGATTCGAGGGATGCGTGTCCGACGTAAATTTTTATAAAAGGGTTTTTATACTATGTTTACTGATGTGTGATTTACCTTTCAGCTTGAAATATCTGGAAATGTTATAAATATGATTGATGACATCAAAGAATCTGCTAATCTGTATAACTGTGGTCACCAGCAACATACTGGTGGAGTCGACCATGGTAATGACGTAGATAATGAAATCGATCCATGTAAACCGGGTTACGCGGGACCTCATTGTGACATTATCATAGACGTTTGTCTAGCGCAGAGACCATGTGAGAATGGAGGGCACTGTCGAACAAAGCAGGATCCTACCATGTATACATGCGAATGCCATTCGGGCTTCCTTGGAAGGAATTGTGAACACGCTTACGCTACTAACATCGGATCACAGTTCAGTGGTGACGGATTCTTGGAAATTAATCCACGAGCCATCACTGACGGAGTCGACCAATATGGAACTAAGCTAGCAGTCATGTTCAGCACTACGCACAACAATGGAATGCTCTTGTGGTACGGACAAAGGAATGGAGACAACTTTGCTGGAGAAGATTATATCTCTCTATCAGTGCATGAAGGATACCTAGAATTTGGAATGCGACTGGATGGAGAAGAATCGACTTTACGAAACGATGACGTATTTGTGGCTGATGGTGAACAGCATATTGCCGTAATCACGCGAGAAGCCAACCGAAATAGATTAGAAGTCGATCAATTTTCGGCGCACGGAGAAACTCGACCCACAGGAAAGCAAGAAATCCATCTTCCTGGAAATCTCTATATTGGTATGATTGTCCGTTTTACTAAAGCTAAAGCCATCTTATGAACGTATTTGTTAATTTTACAGGTGGAGCCCCTCACCTGAGTCGTTTCACAGGAGAACGGTTTAATGAGAGCTTCAATGGATGCGTCTATGTGATAGAAAATCCAGACACTGCTCGAGCCGTGCCACTGGAGAACTTCGCTATACGAACGGTTAATGTTGACATTTGTGATGAGTAAGTTTAAACTTTTGTTTATTTATCAAACTTTATGAACTTGGAAAATGGCATACCTACCTCAACGTTTGGGCAAAATTACGATGTACGTTCTATGAGCAGCTTGTCCATTTTTTTCCAATTCATACGGTTATTTCACACTAACAAAATTTCCCATTAAAACATGTCGTATTCTTTTATTGCATTCATACAAATCAATGGAATGGTAACGGTATTTTACATTGAAATTTTTCATTAAGTCCCAAATGGATCAGTCCTTCCATTATGTACCCAGATTTTGATGATCCTTTTGAGTTTGACAAAGTGGAAGAACCTCCTCCCGTTCATATTATCTATCCAAGGCCTTATAATGGCGCCTATCTGAAAACATGTCGTCTAAGCAAGTGGTTGATTCTTATGATAAGTACATGCAATACTATGCTCAACACTCGATTATGAAGCATTCCAAAAATTAGGCACCACTTTTCAATTTAGCCCACGAAATATCAGATCACTGTAGATAGTCTTTTTCTGTATAGAAAATGATAAAAAAAGTGTACATACCGCCGAAAACAAGTAAGACTTATTAAAGTAACTAATGAAGCAGTATTTTAGTGCAAATGGAATCCAAAAACTAAACATGAACAAAGCAAACGAAGCACTTGCGAAGCGCATAATCATCGACTAAAAAATATATGTAAAACGTCCAAAATTGCTTCGAAAATAGATCAAAACTTATACATTTCCCTCCGCATAACTATATTGAGCGGTTGGGTAGAATATTTTAGAAAGTTTATTGGAGAAAATTGTTATTAAATTGTAAATACACGGATGCGTGGTTAATTGACTTCAACGAAAACATATCGTACATCTATAACATAGAATTGTTGTTTAATAGCAGATTTCTCTACTGTTGAACGGACAATATAAAATCATTACGTTAGGGCCCATTCACAAATTTCATAACGCTAGAGGGGGTGGGTGGGTGTCCTAACGATGTTACGGTCCATACAAAAATTGAATGACATTCATACGAAAAGCGTTACAAGAGGGTGGGTGGGTGTCCAAAATGGCCAATTTCAGCGTTATGAAATAAATGAATGAGCCCTTATTGCGGAAGTCATCCAAAGAATGTTGGAGATCGGGATATGTTACCTTCGGGTTACAACATGCGATAAATCAATGCGATCGTGGCACGACAGTTGTTTCGTCTTTGCTTTGTTTTGTTTTTTTTTGTCATTAAATGACAAACGTACCTATTATGCAATAATTTCTCTTATTAGAGGCGTCAGGTATTTAGGCACTTCGCGGGACTTTGCATGTTAGTCAAAGGCCAAATTGTAGCGCCTTTTTTAACTAATGATAAAATACACTTTCTATGCTAAATAAAGTTTTAAAGTACTTTCTATGGAACTGTTGAAAAAACTTTTAGCTCCTCTGATTATACTTGAGGAAAATAATAGAAGTTCAATCGGTTTATGGTGATTCATACGACACTGTTTTTGTTTTATCCTATTTTGAGGGCTTCGTGGCCGAGCGGTTAGTGCCGTCAGGCAGTAAGCGCATAGTGTCATGGTTCGATTTCCACTTCAGCCATTAAAAAAAATGGTCAGAAGTTTTTCACAACTGTTTGGGGCTTGTTCATATATTTCATAACGCTTAAATTGGCAATTTTGGACACCCACCCACCCCCTCGTGACGCTTTTTGTATTGATACTTTACAAATTTTGTATGAGCCGTAACAACGGCTGGACACCCACCCACCCCCTAAAGCGTTATGAAATTTGTGAATGGGCCCTTGACACTAACGTTCATTAGATGTTGCTACTGTGTTTATACGAGGTTCGTTGTAAGTCAATGTGTAAGTGGAATGGTCGCGACTAAAGCCTTGATTGCACGCACTGTGTAATCACAGCTTAACAAAGCATAGGCCTTTTCACAAGACGTTTGAAACAGCTGATCTCGGAGCACTTTGACAGTTCTATGAAAACGACAGTTTCGTATAAGGCTCTCGCTCATCAACAAGATCATATGGGATTTTGTTTTTGTTGTTTTCATATGGAAACTGTTTCCGTATGAAAACAATCAGTAAACGTTCGTGTACAGTTAACCCTTTAGTCGTCGCGCGGTTTGCTACCGTTAGAACCACCATGCTGAAGCTGTGTACAATAAGCGAGGTTTTTTCACCACTGTTGTACAAAATACAACAGCGCGACGACTGAAGTGTTAAGAGAAAAGTGATTAAACGTCAGACTGCCTTATGTACATCTTCCGATGTAAACTAATGCGTACATGGATGTCACTGTCACTGAAATAGGTCGCCGGATCCCTTTCAACTTCCGGGCTAAAATGGTAGCAGTTTTAAAATGGTTAATGCCATTTCATATGGAAGACTATGACATCATCCGTTCTAATTATCAGCATGTGGACTTCATGTAAAACATTACTGCACAATAAGAGTTGATCAATTCACTGTCAAGCAAGGTTCAGCTGAAGAACCTGTCATATACAGTCAACTCTCCGTTACTCGATATCCCGTATCGAGTTATCGATTGTCTCTTGGATCGCAGTTGCACTAGGTTTGTGCTCTGCAACTCGATACCTCCCTAACTCGATGGTCCCTTCAATATCGAGTAATGGAGAGTTTGCTGTAGCTACCTACCACCAATATCTGTTGTTTGTTGCAAAAAGCGACAAGGCGGCATCCACAAATTACGTAACGCTCTAGGGGGAGAGGGGAATTAACTCAAGCGTTACGACTCATACAAAAATTTTAAATTTTTCATACAAAAAGCGTTACGGAGGGGGGGAGGGGGTCAAAAATTTCCAATTTTAGCGTTACGTAATAAATGAACGCTGCCCAAGACAGAACGTGGAACGGTAACGGAAACTGCATACCTTTTCTCGCTGATGATCTTAAGATACGCTTGAAGATCTTCACAGTGAATCGTTTTACTATCTTGTGCGCTATTTTTTTCTTTTCAAGAACCAAAATTATTTGAAGTAACTGTGGATATATTCGATTGCCAATTACATCTAATCAATGTTATCAATTGTCTCCTTCATTAGTACTAACAAAATCCTTTTAACCCAAATATTTCAAATATGGGATCCAAAATTGGAGTTGCTAACACATCGAGTCTTACTTTATTCCACAGAGTTGTAGACCTAGGCACTGAGCCACCGATTGTTTAAGTTTTGTACAGGGTTACAAACCGAGCCACGTGTAGTCACAATCTGCGATACGAATAAACTTCCTCGATTGCTGTAACGGTACCCTCGTCTGAGACAACTCTATCGTGAAATCAACGTAGACATTTGGACAATGTTTCGATCGTTTCGAGTACCGTGTCGATCTTTTAGTGTATGTACAACGGAAAATCATTCATTTGTATGGTCTTTTCATTTAGAGTTTCCTCAGATTGTCCAATCAAAACGATTATGTGCCAAATAACTATAGTATTTATAAACGAAAATCGACAAAGTGACTAAACAAACGATACCCACTATTTAGGAAAAAATGCACACCAGATATTCAGTCAAAAAAGCACTTGCTTACGGTCTATAAGACACTGCCTTTTTGTCCGCCATTTTAATAAGTTCTGTTTTATACTGCCACGACTCGTATGACTGACGTAATAATTATAGTTATTTCCCAGTGCATTTGTTACATCTACCTACTTCTTCACGAACAATGTGTTTGCTCTGAATAAAATGATAATAAAATAAAAGTAACTATACGCTTCCAGTGCTCTGAAAACAATTTCATTAGAACAATGGACATTGAAATACCCAGATTGATAATTATTATCATATGCATTAGGTAAAATCTCTAACATGTGTTCATTATAGAGCTAATATTGCACTCATATTTCTTACAAGTCTGTAAACATCAGTAAAATAATTTCGAACGAAAAGTCCTCCAGTAATGATGTTTTATTCTTAAAATTGTCTAACTTACTTGTATATTCATTTTTGTGTCATACTAAGACAATAACGAAAATAAGAACCAATGTATAAAAGATGTACTATCAATTTCAGTTGAAAGATAAAAGAAGAAAATGAAAGAGGAGGAAAAATGAAGAAAAAAGTTTCTTTTGATTTTGAAAACATATCACAACCCTCAAAATGAAGTAAAAAAGAGTTGCTCACCGATCAATCAGTCATAGTGGAGTGGATTACAAAAGAAAACGTGTGTTCCCTTCTGGAGCGGTTGTCTGCGTGATGGGTGATTTCCCAGTAGTTACACTTTGATGCTGCAGAGTAATAAGTTTTTTTTTTTTATGTCTTTATTTATGTGAATTTTAACACATCCGGCTAGTTCTTCACTCGTCAGAGAGAGTCAGACGGACTCCTCGCAAAAAAGAAATAAAAGGTTAGACCAAAGGGGCCTACCTTCGAGCCCAACCACGGGGTCTCGCCTATCGTTTAATTACAGAGTTAATTTTTTACAATACAAATTAAAATAAAAGCAAAGAATCACAAACACATTTTCTTCAGTGTGGAGGTTTTCTAGTTCATTTGTTCTTCTACCTGCCACTAGGTGGCCTCTGAATGTTGCGTGCAAGCTTGAGATGTTTCGTTGCCATCGTTCCACTTTGACATCTAAGCATTTCCTCTCTTCACTGTCAATCATTTGATCCGTATGAAAAGTGAAGAAGTTTTCCACATGGAGGCTGCCGAGAATCCGGGGAAAAATACAGCGGAGGCGACTGGTGTTCGATGGAGGGAGCAGATTCGGAAAGCAGCTCTTCGAGGGGGACGACTATGGACCGATGCACGAGTTCACTATCTGACGTTTTAGCGGTGCCGTGTTATTTACGTGACCATGGCAACGAGTGAATTTGGCACCGCTCAAACGTCAAATTAGTGAACTCGTGCATTGGTCCATTATCGCCGCGGGAAATTTGTTGGAGAGATGAACCACCGCATCGAAATCAATCGTTCTGGTTCTGTCGAAGAGCCTACCGGTCGTTCCCCTAGCACCTTGGTTTGTTCGGGTAAAAGAGGCCGCGTAGAGGTACCGACCAACTTCGTTGAAAGTAGCAGCGGTACGCACGGGACTGAGAAAGGTTGCTCCGGGGGCGTATCACCCTAGGGGTCGGAGGCTGCCAATCCCTGTCCTTAGGCAGATTGGGGAGGTAACAGCAGTCCAGGTAAGTCCTAATGCTGTAGCTTTGTTTGGATTGTCTTTTTTAAATTTTCCTTTTTTAGGACTGAACCAGCGGTCGTCGGTAGAGGGGAACGCGATACAGGTAATTCCCCGGTTGATTCGCTCAGATTAGCTTTTAAAACACGGCCACAGACGTGGGACTTACCACCCGAGTTACGGTGCTCGGGGAGCCCAGAGTGGATAACCGCCGTTCCTTTAAAGTTGGAGGCGGGGTGTTTCGTGCAATTTTTAGAGATGATTCTTTTACGCTCAATTAGGTCAACAGATTCATGTCCGATGTTTCCACTATTGCTCTCCTGCTCTTCGGTATCATGGGTGTCATGCGAGTGTCTGTTTCGATGGAGAGGGTCTTACAACCTGAGTGCGGTTCCGGATGCCAAGCCTACTTTGCCACGGATGATCAGATATTGTTGTAAAGTTTAGCGTCCTTAAGGAAACTAATTAAGACAATTTCACTGGCACGGTCGTGCTGCAAGGTTGATTGGACGCTTCCCAATCCATACATTTGTCGGATGTGTTCCAGTGTTGGACAATTATTTAGGAAATGTTCGACGGAATTATGTTCTTGGCATGTTCCGCAAAGTTTTCGGAAATTGCGTCCTTCGCCCATATCATGGGAGACTCTAGTGTGTCCTGTTCGAAGGCGGGAAAGCACAATTTGTTCTCTTCTATCTTTACGGTCTTCCCAGTGTTCGGTGCAACATTTGATTTTCCTGGTGAAAAAAGATCGTTCTAGGTGCCATTGTTTGCTCCAAGCTTCCTCCGTCTTTTTCTTCAGCCATAACTTGATGTCCGCACACGGTACCTTGTTAGTCAGGGGTGTGCTATCCCTACCGGAGTTGGCGCATCGGTCTGCATTCTCATTCCCGGCGATACCGCAGTGGCCGGGTATCCACATTAGAGTGGTGTTTGGGTGTGTATCCAATGCATTTTGGATTGCTTGGATCCAAGGGTGGCGATTGTTCTCCGATTGGGTGGCCAGAATGACACTCGCCGAATCGGTGGCTATCAAAACCGGACCAATTATGTCTTGTTGGTGTGTTATGGCCTGTAAGATGGCTGCTGCCTCTGCCGTGAAAACGGAACACTGCTCTGGAAGACTCCTCTGTTCCCAGACTCCGACTCCACACCAACCGATTCCAACTTTTCCAAGAGACTTGGAACCGTCGGTATATCGAATGTTGAAGATTGTGTATTTTGTACGGACACGGTCGAGAAAATGTGCCTGTACCCGCTCGCTGTTGCATCCGCTCCTGAATCTCGTCTTGATATAATTATCTACCATTGGTGCTTTAGCGTACCAACTTCTAGCTCCGTTCCGGTAGCGCTCAAGTACCGGGGGAAGAATGATCCCGATTATCGATCGAAGGATCTTGTTGGCTTGGGTTAACAAAGGGGTCTCTGAACCATCATCGCTAGTTTTTTCTAAGTAACTAGCGACTCTGCTTCCCAGTACCGCGGCGGCTTTGTAGCGAAAAGGGAGCACTCCAGCCTCCACGCATGCCGAGTCCGCCGGTGTCGATGGGAGGTGTTTTGATATTATCCTTACAGCATTGTTGTATGTAGGTGCGAGTACCGAGACTAACTCGGCAAAGTTTCTACTTGTTGCTTCTAGTCCGTAGAATAGCCTACTACAGATGACGGCCTCCGCTACCCGGTAGCGTGACTTCCGATCGCTTTTCGTCCTTTTACCCGATATTGCCTTTAGCAAATTTAATCGTGTTTTGCAGGCATTCTTGACGGTGTTTAAATGTGGCCGAAAATTGAGTTTGCGGTCAAAGGTAACTCCCAATATTTTCCAAGAGTTTTTGAGCGGAATCGGGCTACCGTGAACCATCACTGGCTGTTTTGGTGGCTGATGCTTGTCAAGGCATATGTGAAGTCTTGCGCACTTGTTGGCGGAGATGTCAAAACCGACGTTACTAGCCCATTTAGCGACCGCGTTGACTGCAGTTTGTAGTTTACGTCTTATTATTTTAGGGTACTGACCAGTGACTATAATAAGGATATCGTCGGCATAGACGAGTATGTATACCCCTTTTGGCAGTACCTCGAATACTCCGTTCATCCCGATTAGGAACAGGGTCACGGCAATTACGGAGCCTTGTGGCACTCCGGTTTCTTCGCTCGTTTCTCGGGAGCGGTGGTTTCCGATAATAACCTGGAAGCTACGATTTGACAGAAAATTTCTTACGAACTGGGCGAGATTTCCAGAGACTCCCCAATCCAACAAACGTCTTAAAATTCCCGGCGTCCAAGCTCTGTTATAGGCTTTGGCCAAATCAAGTGAGGCAATCTCGACGTGTTCTCGTTTTTCCATGGCTCGGTCAAGAATGTCATTTAACGCGGCGAAATATGTACCCGTTCCGAAACCCGGCCGAAAAGCATGTTGCCGGTTATCTAGCAGTCCTTTTTCCTCAATGTATTCGGTGAGTCTTCTGTTGACCATTCGTTCCATAACCTTGGCCAAACAACTGGTTAAAGCAATCGGCCGATAACTGCTCTTGTCTGTATTTATTCCGGAAGCTTTCGGGATCGGAACCACCAGACTTTTTTTCCAATTGGTTGGCAACGAGCCAGCCGTCCATTCTTCGTTGATGCGATCCAAAAACATTCTTTTTCCCATAGGAGGTAGTTTTTTGATCATCGGGTATCCGATTTCATCCGGTCCTGCGGATTTACCATTCGCTTTCCCGAGGGCGAAGTTAAGTTCGGTCAATGTGAAAGGTTGGTTGAAGCGTTTTCCAGGGTTCTGAGGGATGTAGATATTGTCCAAAATCATATTAGCGGATCCGTGTTTCTTCGTGAAATCTGCTGGGTATCGGTTGAAGGAAGATAGATCACCGAAATAGTCCGCTAGTGCATCGGCGACTGCGACTGGGTCTCGGGTGATCGATCCGTCTATCATCAGGCCCATTCCTTTGGCCCGTCTTTTGCCCTGGATTGCGTTGACTCGTTTCCATAATTCAGCCGAAGATTGCTGGTCGTTGATTTCGTCTAGGAAATTGACCCAGGATTTCTCCTTGGCCTCTCGGATCGTTTTTTGACATTTGAGATGCTCTAATCTATACTTGTTCATAGCCGGTTCCCTATTTGGATGCCCGACCGGGATACGCCTGGCTGCCCTGAGGGCCTTTCTTCTCGCTTTCACTGCGGCTTTGGTTTTATCCGTCCACCAATGTAATGCTCGACGGCCGGGGGTAGCACTTGTTCTCGGGATGGTGGCGAGGGCTACATCGAAAATGAGTTTGGTGAGCTCTTCCATAGTAGTTGGCTTGGAGGAATCCAAACTGTTTTCGATATTTTCCTGGAAGGAGATCCAGTCGGCCTGTTCATAGAGCCATCGGGGTCGTCTGGATATTTCGGGTGGTGAGTCCGCTAGATTGATCCATATTGGGAGATGGTCGCTTCCCGAGAGGTCGTCATCGATGACCCAGTGCAGCCGATTGATGATGCTTCGGGAGGCCAAGGATACGTCGATCCCAGATTCAATCCTTTTTCGGACGAAAGTCATAGATCCGTCGTTAAGTATACATAGACTTCTTTCACCTGCTACTTCCGCTATAGTCAAACCCCTGACGTTGTTGCTTCTGCTACCCCAAGCTGTATGGTGACCATTACCGTCTCCTAGCACCAATATCGGTCCCGTAATGTCGTCTAGGGCCTTGTTCAGAAGATTTTTCAAATTGGGCAATTTGTTGTTTGGCAGGTAGAAAGAGACAATTGTGACTGGGAATGGCCACGCTATCCTGGCGGCTACGATGGGAAACTCCGCGTCTATGTCTATTGTGTCATAGGGTACCTCGCATGAGACACCGATAGCAACGGAATGGTAGAAGTTTTGTCCAACGTGGGTTGTCCAAACGTACTTTTGGCCCAGTGTCTTGTTCATGGTCGTGGGAGATACCTTATGTGGTTCTTGGAGAGCGATGACCAGCGGTTCACGTTGACTGATTATTTTTTCTAGGTTAGTCAGGTTGTTCACGTAACCGTTGATGTTCCACTGTAGGGCTAAAGTAAATCCCTTCCTTAGCAGATTAGGAGAGGTGGATGAGATCGCTGAGACGTTTAGGTTGTCTATAGACCCAAAGGATGGGCTTCTGGTCAGGGAGCTCTGTGGGCAAGAATGTTCAACCATTGGGGGCTGAGTAAGAACGAAAGGTTCTGTGCTGGGATTTTCGTTCAGAAGGAGGAGAGGTGTACCAAAGCGCGATAGGCTCGCATGGGACTTACCGCCCGAGAATAGTTTCTCGGAGTGCCCAGGGGCACAGTTTGCAAACTCGGTATCTGTGGACCTGCCTGGCTTGTTGTTCCAGCTATACCCTAATCTCGAGGCCATCAGATGGTCGTAAATATTGGCATTGGAAAGAGCCTCCGCTGGGAGGTTCTCCAGGTTTCCGTTGGTGATAGTGGTCATTGTTACATGATGAGAGTGGTGGGCCAGTCCTTTGCTCCCTGTCGGTGGCTCCAGGACACCGGGGGGAGTCTGATGGCGGCCTCGATTTTGGGGTTCTGGTTGGCTTGCATTTTAATGCACGCGCCAGATCCGATTTTCCTTGTTGTGTATTGCAGTGTCCTTGCGCTTTTTTTGCTAGTCGTTGCTATTGGTATTTCGCTAAAAACTGCAATTTCTGTGCCATGGCCGGGCACGGCGTTTATCTTCTTCCTGTTCGTCGGTTCAGATTTTGGGGGAAATGTTTTGGTGAAGTGGGACTTACCGCCGGTCAGTAAGCGTCTAGGGTGCCCAAAAGGCTCGCTGTCTTTGTTGATTAATTCTATGGGTACGTCTGTTAGACGCACAGGTTTGCCTAGCCATACCAGTCCCCAATAGGCTTCCGGTGTGCTGGCGCCCATGCTGTCCGTGTGATTTCTCTTATTTTCCTTATGTTCACCTGCCGAGTGCGGTAGTCGATCTGGCCGTTCCAGTCCTCCGTCGACTTCTGGTCTGCCAGCGCCACCGCTACTCGTGGCAAAGAGGTTTCGGGGGTACTCGCTATTGTTTTTGATTTTTCTGGTGCCCGAGCTATCAGGGGTAGTTTTACCTTCGTTATCCTTTTCACCGGCCGAGTGCGACGGTCGATTCGGCTGTTCCAGTTCTTCGCCAACTTCTGGTCTGTCGGCGCCCTTGCTACTTGTGACAACGGGGTGTCGGAGGTGCTCGATGTTGGTTCTAGCTTCTGATGCTGCACTGAGAGCGGCGTTGTGAAATCCATGACCAATCACAATGTGTATTTCCTTCTTGCTTTTCGATGTTGGTTTGGAAATCGATGTTTTAACAAAGTGGGCCTTACCGCCTGTCCTTGGACGTCCAGGGTGCCCAGAAAACTCGTTGCGTTTGTTTGCTTGATCTGCGGTTACTTCCCTCTGATGCTCAGGGCGGTCCAACCATGCCGGTCCCCGAAAAGCTTCCGGTTGATTGGCGCCTGAGCTGTCAGTGGTGCTGCTTTGGGTATTTCCGTTTGTTTCACCTGTCGAGTGCGGGAGTCGATCCAACCGTTCCAGTCCTCGGTCGACTTCTGGTCTGCTGGCGCCCCCGCTACTCGTGGCAGGAGTTTCCATATGTTCGCCTGTCGAGAGCAGGAGTCGCTCCGGCCGTTCCAGTCCTCTCTCGACTTCTGGTCTGCCGGCGCTCCTGCTGCTCGTGGCAAGGCAGTTTTGCAGTTTTGCACTGTTGCACGTTTCTATCCAAGTTCCGTTGTTTATCACATCTTCTACTACTGATTTTTCTTCGTCTCCTATCTTTCTTCTTGGCGGTGGAGGGAGAAAAGTAATAGAGCATGAGAGATCTACTATTTGGTAAGATTCCCGGGCTTTTCCGGGGCTCTTTTATGCTTGGTCTTTTTTTGCTGTTGTTTGGAGATATTGTCGATCGCCGCCAGAGTTCTTTTTGGTGTTGTTGTACCTTGCGATATTGCTTGATTTCCTGGGCGTTGAGCTCTAGGTGTATTATTCATCATATCCTTGGCGACAGGACGGGGAGTGTCCTTGTTACCAATCATACGATTCGGACTGAAGTCCGGAGAAGGATCGTCCGAATCGATAAGGATGCTGTTGAGTAGCGGGTCAGTATTTACCCCGGGTGAAGTCGGCGTAGAGAGGCTTTGTTCCATGATAGTTGGTTTTGGAGTACCGTCGCTCGAATCAACTGTGACGGACTGTTGTCCTGGTGGAGGAGGAGAGTTTTCATGCACGGTAGACTGGCGCAGATCTCGCAACTCGTTGATTAAACGAATGTTCATCTCACGAAGGTTATTGTTTTGTTTTTCGAGTGTAGCGATCGTGAGGTGAAATTTTTCTTCTTGTCGGGCCAAAAGTTCTTCCATTGACGAGGTGGAGGTGTTTGTAGAACATCCACTGAATACAGTGGCCTCCAATGATGCAATTCGTTGATCTCTATGTTCGATTATTGTGATCAATTGATCGATTCGATCGTTTAACTTTTGAAATTCTGCGATGTGATTATCGACAGCCGGAGTGGCTGGGATTCCTTCCGTTACATCCCCGCTGTTATTATGCACAACCTCCGCGAAGGATGGTCTAGCATCCTTGGTTTCCGCTTGTAGTCTTCTCCTTGCTTCTGGGTAAGAACAATCGTAATCGACACGGATTCTTTGGATCTGATCTTCAGTTTTATACTCGGGACAGGATCGGCTGGCTAGAGCATGCGTACTGTCGTCACATTTACTGCAGTAAATCGATTCTGAGCACTTCCTATCCTCGGTGATTGGGTGTGTACCGGAACAATTGCCGCATATTCGAGTGGTGGCTTTACAGCGTATTTTTGTGTGTCCGAAGGCCCAGCAGTTGAAACACTGCATGGGCGACGGATAATATGGCCTTGTTGGAACGCGATCGTATCCAAAGTAAATATACTCTGGTCTAACCGTACCCCTGATCGTGCATACCAACAGTGGTGTGTTTTGACGTTCATCTCCAATCCGTTTGGTGATACGATGTACTTTCGTGACGGATTGTTCCGCCAGTTCAATCTCCAACTCCTCTGTGGGTAGGTCAATTACGTCCCTACAGAAAACCATGCACTTAATGTTGTTGTGTACCGGGTGCTCGATGATTTGAACTGGAGTTCCTTCATCCAGTTTTGTCATCTGTTGCAGCTTTTCGAATTGAGCCTTGCTTCTTGTTTTTAGGGCGTATGTGCGGCCTCCCCCTTCTTTAAAGGCGGAGTCTATTTTTCCATTTAGGAAACGGTGGATAGATTTCCTTATCATAAAGGGGGATATAGGAAGGGCACGCCCTTCTACACCTTGTAATCACAGAATCATCAGTTCTCCCATGTCATTATTGCGATCGAAGTAAGCAGGGAAAGTCCTGCCCGCATAACTACCGTCAAAGGTTCTTTGTTGTCCATCGCTCCGGAGGGGAGGTCCTGCCCCCCCCCCCCCGGGGGGCCCCCCCGAACGGCCCGACATCCCACGACCCAGCGAAAGTTACGTTGAAGAGCCGCAGAAGTAGATAGTGTGAAGAACCACTGGACCCAAGAGAATTTAAAGAGCTTACACACGCAAGCGCAGAAGTCTACAACGATGTCAGCAGAGTGGTATCGTCACCGCACCAGACGAGCTGAGTGAATAACTCAATGAGAGTGTTTTAGCTGCTCCTGTGATGAGAGCAACCGAACAACTTCGGATCCGACCAGGAAAGGGTCACTCACTCTCTCTTCGTAAGAGATTTACCGATGGCGCGCCACACAACAAATAAAGTTGCACTCGGTATCGAATACCGCACATGGGGTTTGGAGAAAAACCAAGAGAAATGTCACACTAATCCCAGAGAATTTTCTCACTGCTTCTATCCCTCACTTCGTTTTCTTCTGCCCGCTGTCCGAAGGTTTGTATAGAGGTCAGCCGGGTTCAAAACTGTAACACTTTCGTTGGCTTGGGCTGTTTTTCGGCGCCAAGCCAGTCGACACTCATCACCACTTTATTTTACCCCCCTCTTTCTTATTCGTGCCGATAAGATGTTTTGTCTTGGAACCTTTAACTAGTTTTCACTTCTTCACCCCCTTCACCGGTAGGATTGGGTGGAAGGGGGTTCACAGCACAGATAGACACTGGTAGGTATTAGTGTTAAGCGTATAGATGCTTATGAACAAAAAGAACGCGCGCGACGTAACAGGTTGTCTTTGCCCCTTCCCCAAAATATTTGGATAGAAGGGGTCCGCGAAACGCACACGAAACGTAAACTTAGTATCGATCTTAGGCACGTAACTATTTAAAAAGCGTATCTACACGACGTTAATTCACACGCACTTGAGACGTACAATAAAACGACGAAAGTATACGGATAAAAGAATGGTAAAAACAAAAATCGACCAGCGATTTCACACAACGTCTGTTCGCAAGCACAGCTCGTTGCAGTATGAGAGTAATAAGTATGGGATTATTGATTAAAAACTGTATCACAATTTCCAGAAAACTGATCGCTGGAAACCATTCGTCAGAATTCACCGTTTACCAGAAAACTTTCTTTTATTTTTTTTATTAGTATCATTCCAAACATTAAATTCATTTCTAATATCTAGGTGTTCTGTGTTATTGGACAACACTATAATCCTAATTTGTTAAAACAAATTTAAGATTCTATGAACAGATCGCGAACGGATGTGTTGAAAATTTATCTGTCACGTTTTTATCGTCTCCGCAAATTTCTAGATTCGGCTGGTGAAACCAGTGAAATGGCTGGCGCAGTTTGTGAAAAACGTGTCTATAGCGAAAATGAAACGGTTATTCTGCACGCGTTCTGCTGGGCAGTGTTTTGTTAAAGCCCATGCAGAAGGTGAAGATGCATCGTGGCCGGACCTAAAATTTTCGAGTGCACGGGTCTGGAGAGCCGGACAGCGGATCGGGCTGAGGGCTTGATCGAATGCTCGCTCCCTGGTGGTAACCAATCGTTAAGGTTTTCTGCTTGAGCGGCTGTCTGGATCTCTAGATTCGTGTCTTGGGGGTTTGGGTTTTGGCTTCGTTTCCCCTTCACTGGAAAAATCGTTTTTTTTTTTGCGTCGTCGGAGTTTTTTAGTTGCACGCGATCTGAGTTAAGTTTCTCGCGTTGCCGGAGTGAAATTTTCGTTATGTGAAACGAGCATGCTCCAACTTCTCAATCAAGGATGGATGATAATCAATTTGATGAGCTCGTTTCATACTTTTATTTTAAATGTAAAATATATTATGGGACATCTATTTATCATGACAACGGTGTTACCGTGATATGCTCTATTACCGTGAGGTTAAAAAAAATCAAGTTTCAATCGATCAGATAAAAATAACGTATGATTATTTTTAAGTCTTTTATGTTTTATATAGTAGACCGTTTTATATACTTTGCATAAAAAATATGATTTGAACCATTTTGAAAATTTTAACCATAGTTACAGTTCGTCCCCTTAATGCTACAACTAGATAACTCGAAAATCAAAATTTTGAGATGTGCAACTTTGAAAGTATGACCGTTTAACAAGGTGATGGTTAATCGCAGAGATTATGATTGAAAAATAATCTATAACTTGTATATTTTGAATCACACGCTTAAGACCTGTGGATATTTTGCAGATCTAATTAAAAAAACTGTTTTGACAAATTGAAGTCAAAAATTTCAAATTTCGAGTTATCTAGTTGTAGCATCAAGGGGACGAGTTGATGTTGTTAAACATACCAGTGTTCCAAATACCGTGCATCTGACCCTGACTGCTGAGTCACATTTTGAAACATCTCTCAATTGAACGAACGAAGCACATCAAAAATAAATCTTTTGTATCGAAGAACGTATTGAGATTTGCATGATTGATTCGGGAAATAAAATATATATTTCACTTCGCCATTTTGGAATTATAACTGAAACACGGTATTTGGAACACATAAGCAACCGTGCCCTAATACCGTGTATTGGCACCAGGCGATTACATTCTAACATTATTTTTGCTTGTTTGTGTGTGCAACTTTAGTTCAAGTTTGTCATGGCTTTCTAAATACTACTTAATGTGCTAACGTTTGTGACAATCATTTAGAAAAATAAATAATCACCCCTATTCTTGTTTACGTTCGAATGCGCTTTCGATCGAAAACCAACGCCAGCAAAATCAAGTGGGCCGTGGATTCGAACGAATAGGATTCGATCGAAAGTTTAATCCGCCGTAAACGACAATAGGGGTGAATATGCTAGAAATCCACATAATTCCCAAATACACGGTATTAGGCAACACACGGAATTAGAGCAGGTCACGGTACTTAATTGACTTAACAAAATATGAACAGTTCCCATACCCATACCTTTTCTTTTACCTGATTTTTATCATTTTAAAAAATAACCTTTGATTGGTTCGACGCTAAAAAAAAAGTCGACTTATCGTATGTTAACGTTGTCTTTAGAGTACTTATAGGTGATTTTTTGAACTGAGGTTGCATGAATTGCATTACTTACCAAGGTGAATCCTGATCATGCAGCTATAATCCCTCCCCATTAACAAAACTGCTTCCCTTCCCTCGAAGACCGTAAGGACGTGGCCGGCGCTGTTATTGACTTTTCAATGTCTGGAGTTCTCAAAAATGTACATTTAAGATGGAAAGCTACTCCCAAGCTACATCTCTTGGTTCCCTGTACAACTTCAATTATTCTGGTCAATCACGGAGTAGCAACTACGTATTGTACGGCCATCAATGCTTATTATTATTATGCTATTTAAGATTTTATTAAAATTTTGTTAACAACATATTACATTTCATTTGCCGTAGCAGTTCAGATTTTTAACAAGTGAGTTGATTTCACCTGCTGATAAAAAAAACACGTTTTCAATTTACTTAACCTAACATACCATCAGTGCACCAGTATCCGGTCATGTTCCAGTAGCCCGCTCACGAGTTTTAAAAGTAAGGTAATTTGAGTAAATACGCAAAAGATTGTCCACAGTATAATTCAATTTGTCGATTTGAATCGTCTAGTGGCTATAGTTTTCATATTTATTTTGTTTAAACTTATCTTTTTTCGGTGTGAGCGGGCTACTAGTACATGAGCGGATACTGGTGCACTGATGGTAACCTAAATTTATAACGCATTAATCGATGCAATAGAAGATTGTAACGATTTTTGTCCAAAATTATTAATTATTTTATTTCGACATTTGTTCCAATGATTCAACATTGGATATTCTATGTAACTCATTGGTGTTATACCAGGGAGGAAGAATCATTTTTAAAATTTTATTTTGAATTCACTGCAGAGCTTTTTTCCTGATATTACAACAGCTAGTCCATATGGGTATAGCCTAAAACTTGGCTGACCTGAAAATTTGTTTGAATATCAAAAGTTGGCTCTTAAGACAAAGTTTTGATTTTCTATTAATAAGGGGATGGAAACATTTTACATATTTGTTACATTTGTTTTGAATGCCCTCAATGCGATTTTTGAAAGTTAAATTCTTATCTAGCATGAGCCCTAGATACTTGACTTCATCTGACCAATTTATTGAAACTCCTCTCATCGTGATAACATGTCTACTTAAAGGTTTCAAATAAGGAGCTTTTGGTTTATGTGGAAATATTATTAGTTGAGTTTTGAAAGCACTGGGAAAAATCTTCCATTTTTCCAAGTATGAAGAAAAAATATCCAAACTTTTTTGCAATCGACTACAGATGACACGCAGTCTTCGTCCTTTGGTGGAGAGGCCTGTGTCATCCGCAATCAAGGATTTTTGACATCCCTGAGGTAACTCAGGTAAGTCAGATGTGAAAATATTGTATAGTATTGGTCCCAAAATGCTGCCTTGAGGAACACCAGCTCTTACAGGAAGTCTTCCAGACCTGAAGTTATGACAATTAACCTGAAGTGTACGATTTGACAGATAACTTTGAATTATTCTAACAATGTATGTTGAAAAATTAAAGTTTTTTATTTTTACAATCAAGCCTTCATGCCAAACACTGTCGAATGCTTTTTCTATGTCTAGAAAAGTAAGACCAGTAGAGTAGCCTTCAGATTTGTTAGAACGGATCAAATTTGTTACACGTAAAAGTTGATGAGTGGTCAAATGTCCATAGCGGAATCCGAACTGTTCATTGGCAAAAATTAAATTTCGTTGATGTGGACCATCATTCTGTTCAAAATTACCTTTTCAAAAAGTTTACTGATTGGACGATAGCTAGAAGCTCCTGCAGGATTTTTGTCTGGTCTTAAAATTGGTACAACTTTAGCATTATTCCGTTTGTCAGGAAAATATGCTAATTGAAATCATTTGTTACATATATCAACTAAGAATGATAAGCTACTTTCTGGAAGTTTCGTGATGAGGATGTAGAAAATTCCATCATCGCCAGGAGCTTTCATATTTTTGAAATTCCAGTCAGGGTCCAATTGAGAAATTTTATTTTCAAAATTTTTGTTTCTTAATTGTGAAAAACGTTTCTTGATTTCTTTCTGCAAATCATACCTTATAATTTTCATAGCAGGATCGCGAGTGCGTTGAAATTGCCTTCTCCTCACGTTTTTAAGACGGATCAAGAGTTTAAGATCATCGTCTATAATCACGGATTCAAATTTTACTTCACATTTTGGAATTGCAATGCTCCTGGCTTCAACAATGCACAGTGGTCCAGGAATCAGTTTTACGAGGAAAGACGCATTTTGAGCTTTAGAATGAAACATTAGACGAAAACGGTCTTCTACAAAGTTGTTTGTATTAGTAAGGTCGTTTGTTTGGTGTTATTGAAAATTAGGGTGGACCACTTTTTCATAGAAATTGTGTGACTAACTTTCTTATTTGTAGAAATTATATTATACATGCTTCAGCAAAGTTGTAGACCATTTAATTTCAAGCAACTTTGCCAAAAAAAGTTTTTTTGTATCTCTAAAATTTATCGATTTAGAGCTATTTTCCTACGGTGACATAGGGTGGTCCGAACAAAACTGGTTTTCTGGCTCTAGAGTTTTCAATTCAAATTTCTCATCAAAGTAGTCTATGAAACACTTTTAGAGCTCTAAAAAATGCGTAATTTGGTGAGTGAAGAAACTCGCTATCTTCTTCTGTTTGGGAGTTATTGTTGTTTTTCTCTCAAAAACATGCCTGCTTTGATTGTGAATATCTCTGATTGGGGCAAATATAAAAAATATCTTTTGACGGCATTAAAAAGGCAAAATGAAATTGTATATTATATCAAAAAATTACAGATGTGTTATTTTTGTAACTCTAATAAAATACCCTGAAAAACGAAGAATTTTAAGCAGAAAAACTTCTATAACTTTTGAACTAAAATAGATATCATCAATATTTTTGCATGAAAATTTGCGTTTTGTTAAGTTCTGAAAGTCGTTCATAGGCAACTTTGACGAGAAATCTGAAATAAGAAAGATAGGGCTCTAAAACTATTTTGAAGATTTACATGGTATGTATTTCTTCATAATTTTGCATTTTGAGCATGAAAATAAAATTTTAGACAAAAATGATCTTCTACAAAACTGTTTTTAAAAATGTTAGCTTTCATACTGTGTCATTTAAAACTAGGGTGGCCCACAATATCACACAAATCATATATTCAACTTTTTTATTTGCAAAAATACTGGTATATACTCTTAGGCAAAGCGGAAGAACTTGAAATTTTGACCAACTTTGCCAAAAAAAGTTTTTCTGTAGCTCGAAATTTGTCCAATCTAGAGCATTTTTTCCTAATCATCGCAGGGTGGTCCAACAAAAATAAGTTTTTCAACTCTAGTTTTTTTAATATTAGTTTCTCGTCAAAGTCGTCTATGAACGACTTTTAGAAATTAACAAAACGCAAATTTTCATGCAAAAAGATTGATGATATCTATTTTAGTTCAAAAGTTATTAAAGTTTTTGTGATAAAAAATATTTGTTTTTAAAGACATTTTATAAGAGTTACAAAAATAACACATCTGTAATTTTTTGATATAATATACAATTTCATCTTGCCTTTTTAATGCCGTCAAAAGATATTTTTTATATTTGCCCCAATCAGAGATATTGACAATCAAAATAGGCGTGTTTTTGAGAGAAAAACAACAATAACTCCCAAACGGAAGAAGATAGCGAGTTCCTTCACTCACCAAATTACGCATTTTTTAGAGCTCTAAAAGTGTTTCATAGACTACTTTGATGAGAAATTTGAATTGAAAACTCTAGAGCCAGAAAACCAGTTTTGTTCGGACCACCCTATGTCACCGTAGGAAAATAGCTCTAAATCAGTCAATTTAAGAGATACAAAAAAACTTTTTTTGACAAAGTTGCTTGAAATTGAATGGTCTAAAACTCTGCT
This sequence comes from Aedes aegypti, assembly GCF_002204515.2. Classification (NCBI taxonomy): domain Eukaryota; kingdom Metazoa; phylum Arthropoda; class Insecta; order Diptera; family Culicidae; genus Aedes; species Aedes aegypti. The sequence continues at coordinate 192,437,416 of NC_035109.1, read as the reverse complement.
AAAGCATGTATAATATAATTTCTACAAATAAGAAAGTTAGTTACACAATTTCTATGAAAATGTGGTCCACCCTAATTTTCAATAACACCGAACAAAGGACCTTACTAATACAAACAACTTTGTAGAAGACCGTTTTTGTCTAATGTTTCATTCTAAAGCTCAAACTGCATCTTTCCGCGTAAAACTGATTCCTGGACCATAGTGCAATGGAATTTGTTAAAGTTTCAGGAGCATTGTCAATATCAAGTTTTGTTTGTAAAGAAATGTTAACATCAAGATTAGAGTTAATATATGTTTCATATATAATCCAGTCGGCTTCATGGGATATTTGAAATGTAACAGGAACATGATCAGAATCAAAATCAGCATGAGTGATCAGTTGGCTACAAAGATGAGTCAATTAAGACCAAATCAATCGTAGATGGGTTTCTAGAAGAAGAAAAACATGTAGGGCTATCAGGGTATTGAATTGAGAAATATCCTGAAGAGCACTCACCAAATAAAATTCTGCCTTTGAAATTATTTTGTGAATTATTTCATGACCGATGTTTGGCATTAAAGTCACCAATGACAATTTTTTTTTGACTTATTGCGAGTCGAATTAACTTGCTGTCCAGAGCATTGAAAAGGCAAATAGGCAGCTACGAAAGTATATTTACCAAGCTGTGTTTCAACAAAACACCTAAAGTTTCAAAAACTTTAGTTTCAAATGACGAAAACAGTTGTTGTTCTTGATGATTGCAACTCCCCCACATGCCCCATCAGGTTGATCATTACGATAAACATAAAAGTTAGGTTCTCTTTTGAGTTTAGATCTAGGTTTCAAATACGTTTCAGTAATATCTGCTATATGCACTTTATTAGCTGTAATAAAATTAAACAGCTCGTCCTCTTTACCATTCAAAGAACGAGCATTCCAATTTAAAATATTTAAATTATTATTTATTAGATCCATTAGAAAAACGTAATCCAATAACAATTTGATTAGTAAATTTTACACCAACATGGTCTGCTTCAGTCATAGTGGTGGCCTTGAACATTGCATCAATCATTTGAATCAATTGTTCAGTTAGAAAAATAAAATCAGTGGGAGACATATCACTTGAAATGGGTACATTATCTGATGATTTTCCGTTAGAATTTTCGGTAGACGAAAAGGTGGAATAGAAGTATACTCTATGCCCAGGGAAGTCAAGGAAATTTCCATTACGAAAAGATCCTGGACCGATTGGGAATATAACCCACACACATGGCTTTGCTTTGTAGCCGCGGACTCTAACCACTCGGCTAAGGAAGGCCCCTGGTGGGTATGATTCTTAATCAAGCGATCGTTATCTGAAAAATGAGCATTGTTCGATACTCTACCAGGGAAATTTCGGAAACGACCGATATTATCTTTCATCTACCTGGCACAAGCCTCGACGACTCGCCTACGCGAAGGGCAAGACCAAAAATTTGACTTATAATTGCCCCCGCAATTTGCGCATATGAACTTATCGGTATCTTCCTTCACCTTTCAAGACGACTTTGAACAAACGTTCAGTTTTGTCGTCATAAGTAAAAAATTGTGCTTCTTCTATTCAAGATGTTTGAGAAGAAGTTCGCGATCTTTAAGAGTTTCCGGCAAAACGCGCCAGTCTCTTTTCTTTGCGATTTGGAAGGAGACCTTCATTCCCTTAATGGAGTTCAAGATCTCCTGCCTAAATCCTCCAAATTCGGAACAACTGATTACGATAGGCGGCACTCTTTGCTTCCTCATTTGAATCAAAGAGCCTGGGCTAGAGGCTGATTTGATTTGGTGTTCGGAAACTACAATGTTCTTGATTTATGACTCTATGTTCTAAATCTAAACATATTAATGATCCATTATATGGACCAGGAAGTCTTGGCCTTCCACAATTATGGATCATTTCCAAACACAGTAGGTTACTGTCAATTTATACATTAAACGTGACATTTTCGGACAAAGGCAACAAGTATGAAACACTTACGACACCAAGAGCAGAAATATCACTTTTAAAACGATCACAAATGATTGAAAAGCTTTAAGTAGAGCAGATAATTGAAGTCTCGGAGTTTGCTACACTTGTAGCCAGGAAAACAATCATAGTTTGTGGTTTAGGGTTTCAGAATGTTATTGGTCTGAATTTCAGTTTCATACAGAAACTACTAGGGGAATGTGGGGCAAGATGAGCACCCGGGGCAAGATGGGCACCCCTAGTTTGTGTCGTTTCTACCGATTTTCTTCAAAAAAAATATTTGGGGTTCTGATTAATATCATTAAATTGATATGATGGCCATAAATTTCAGCTAAAAAATCAAAAGCGCAACGTAAATATTGTCAAAAATACATAGAATTCCAAAAATTTACCTTTCCATATAAGATTTGTTCATTTAAAAGTGATATTTTTGTTGCGTAAACAAATTAATTCATACGTTTTTGGCCGTATAGTTATAGAATAATCTTCTGTAGATAATCAGGAGCAAAACTTTTATCAAATTTAAAAAATACTTCATTTGTTTTGATTATATTAATAAATTTTCACCCTTGGGGCAAGATGAGCACCATGTTCAAAATTAAGTAAAAGTGTGAAATTATAGAACCACATTTAGCTGTGGGCTTGACTTACGGTATCTTCTTTGCACAAAACATTTTTTTTCTAAAAAATATATAAACAAACAACAAATTAAATCGTTTTTCAAGTAAAATCTTAGCAATTTATGAAAAGTTATTTAATTTTCGATGAAAGTTTTAAAAACTAAGCTAGTTGAAGATAAATATTATCATATATTAAAGATAATATCTTGGGATATTGCTAGCATTGAAAAATAATAGTTTTCTCTAGAAAATTGCATCTTTTTATGGGGGTGCCCATCTTGCCCCGCAGTTTTTTTGACCGATGATAAAAAAGCTATTTTTTAACGTGTTATTTGGAAAATTATTTATCACTTTTTAAAACTTTTAATGGTTGTAGGTCAAAGTAATAATGTAAAAGCTAAGGATGGTTACCAATTTTACCAAAATAAGAACGTTTAAGTAGGCTTAAATCGCGCTTATCCTTGGTGCTCATCTTGCCCCGCCTGACCCTAACATCAAATTGTTTTGTCTAATTGATTGATATTGCTAAATGCAAGTCGTGAAAAATAAATACTTCTTCATTAGCCCTGAAGCTGCTCACCATGTAGTGTTGTTTAGCTCTGTTAGTTAAGGTGAAGATGAATCGAAGCCAAACTTCAAATTTTCAAGAGCACGAACCTGGAGAACCAATCATCCGTTTAAGCTGAAAACTTAATCGATTTGTTACTAGCTGGTGGTGACCAATCGATTAAGTTTTCTGCTCAAACGGGTGTTCGGTTCTCCAGATTTGTGCTCTTGAAAATTTGAGGTTTGGCTTCGATTCATCTTATAATTTTGCTGATATGGAGGAAACAGCGGAGCATGTCGTGTTCGATTGCCCCCGTTTTATTGTTGTGAGAGATCGCACGCTCGCTACATGCGGAGGGGACAAGTCCATTATCGTGGGACATAATACAGAGAATGTATACAGATGCCCAGTGCTAGAATGCAGTAACTACGGCTGCCACTCACATTATGCTAGAATTGCAGCGCCTATGGCGCGCCGAGCAAGAGCCAACTGCAGAGACTGATTGACTGTAACATTGTTTAAGTGGGCTAGGAGAAGCAGTTTGCCTAGGCTACTTCTGATACATGTGTTGTGTTATATGCACTGGCCCCTCCCCGAAAAAATACTGTAAGGTGGTTCCGGGGAGATAAGGGTCCGAGTCCAAGGGTAATGCCTGTGCACTCTGTCGTTGATACGGTATCCCCACACTCCCTGAGTTACCTTATCAGGGGTCTGTTTGCATATTTCCCCCTTGTAAAAATCGGCGCATGCAATAATGGTCAATCAGCAATAGAAGCTCTCAGTAAATAACTAGAAGTGATGCCATGTTATTTACGTGACCATGGCAACGAGTGAATTAGGCACCAATCAAACGTCAAATTAGTGATCTCGTGCATTGGTCCATTTTATGTTTTACTAGTGGTCCCGGCATACTTCGTCTTCCCATCAAGTAGGCTTTTGTGAAACGCCATGTAATCCACGGTGTACTATATTAAGCCTGCCTTGTTAAATTTTATGCCGTGATGTAATCTTTCATACAGAATGACAAATTAGTCTTCCCCCGATTTCTCGATTATCCCGAACATTTTCCTCACACTATCACGTCGCATCCCTTGTCGAGTGCAACAGTGAAAAACTTACGTTAATTCGTTGATCCGTTCTCAAGCCAGCTAAACACCCTCATTTTTGTTTACGGCGGATCCAACTTTCGATCGAATCCTATTCGTTCGAATCCATAGCCCATTTGATTTTGCTGGCGTAAACGGGAATGCGAAACAGTTTTCGATCGAATGAGCATTCGAACGTAAACAAGAATAGGTGTGAAAAACAAAACAAAAGTTAAAAAAAATGATTCAAAAATGTTTTTAGAGCGTTTTAGTCATGGATCATTTTTGACCCTAATTGCACAATGTGTAACTTTTTTGTAGTGCCACTCCATGTTCGTTTCCAAAAGTTGGGAAAAGTCAGAAATTTTCAGATTTCTATCTCTCACTACAAAGTTTTAACTCTTTTATCATGTTGATTGGTCCAAAATGACCCCAATGCACAAGGAAGGTTAAGGCGCTTATCTTGCCTCGCCCTACCGTAAGGAAGAAAAATGCTTTCGAAGATCATTGAACACCGAATCATGAAGGTTCTACAATTAGAAATATGATACATTGCCTAAATTGCGTAATTTTGGTCATATTCAATTGCTTCTTAGATAAAGAATAGTTCTAAAACATGCATAGTTAGGCGGCTTTCCAGGCTAATAAATAAGAAATAAAGGGCTTACAATATAGGAATACATATATTGATTACACAAAATAAGCCGCCAATTGTGCCATCTTGTCTTTGGGTGGCTTGTTGCGTCCTCTACTACTTTTGCCTCCGCGCCCGCGCACACTTCGTCCTCTGCCTCTGCCTCCCTGTGCCCGACGCATTTCAACTGCTTTATGTTTTTCAACCTGCAAAATCAAAACGCCCATTAACATCTTCGAATTATAGTTTTAAATTCCTCCCATTTTACCAGTGGAATAAAATCTTCAAAGCAAAATATGCATCCTTTCTTGTCTGTTACATCATCTTTGAACGGTGTTTTCTCAGCTTTATAAATGGCAGTTACTTGTTGAGCTCCACATTCTTCGCAAGAATCGCCTAAAATTGAACATAAACAAATTCAGATGCTTCAATTTTCAACCCTCTACTACCCAATCCCTTTTTTTTAGATGGGTATTGGCATTTTTTTAGTATTTTTTCGTAGCATGCAGAGAAAGCAATTTTTCAATCAAGTATATTACAACATTATGCTTATATTTATACCGAAAACAACAATTTGGGCATTAGAGGGTTAAGATATATTCAGAATGCGTACCTTCTACGTTGACCTTCACAGCGTCGTCGAAGCAATTGATGATAACATCGCAGAAATTGCACACAAGTCTCCAGCTCTTTGGCGACATGGTGCAATCTAGCACGAGAACACCTCGGTCGCACTCGATGCAACTGGAGACGCCCAAACTGGAAAGTGAATGGGCACACGTTGGATGGGGACAACTGTTGCAGCCCGAATTCTTCGGCATGTCCCTGAAAGGCGGGTAATTGTAGCAGTATGGACACAGAGGATAAGATTTGCCCTTTGCGCCATTTGACCACGCCAACAGTTCGAAATCATCCAGTGGGCATTTCAGTTCGCGATAGACGCGCACTATTCCCTTGGTTGGCATTGTGTAGGTTTCGTCACATTGTGAACAGTGGAGCCGAGCTGGCTTCGTCTGGATGTACTTCATATATCGGCGACATTTACCGCAACGAGAGAGAGCTTTGCCCGATGAACACAGCGAAGAGAATGTTGCCTCGAACAGTATGTCCATATTGCTGATGTTTTGCACGAAGTACAAGAATTTTAGTCGAAAAATTTCCACCGCGTGCTTGAGAACCAAACGATAATCTGCTGATCCGTGTGCTATGAGATTCAACTGCTGCTCTACCGCTGAACGCATTGTAGGAAGGACTAGCTCGGGATCAATCTGTAAAAGAACGCAATGTCTAAGTTATCTAAATTTAAAACAAATTAAAAAAGGTTGAATTTTTTTTCTGGCAATTTAAACCTAGACGTAAATTAATGATGGTGATAAAACTTACCTTTCGATATCCATGCACTAGCACGATGCCGAGATTTGTGGGGGTTAGCGTCCGGCCCCCACCGATTGCAACGTAATTTCTCTGACAAATGTTGTTAATGTGCACCGGAATGGACGCATCTGTGCCGATTCCATGCTTTTCCATGAGAGAGATGAGCTCCGACTCGGTCAGGTAGTCTGGCGGACCAGTTTGGCTTTCCACTAATCGAACGTCGTTGATTTTAACCTTCTCGTTTACCGTAAAAGGGGTGATGACTTCGTTTTTGTTGAATGCCTGCCATGTCATTACTTTTGTATAACCAGGATCGATCAAAACGCTTGAGGTGTTGGTGAACAGTTCGTTGTTGATCTTGAACTTGGTGGTCGTCAAACGATACTTGAGATCTCGCGAAATGGTTCCCAAAAAGTGACGGCAAATATAGTCGTAGAGCCGCCAGGTATCGCCACCATCCAATTCATTGCGAGAGGCCAACTTCATTGGGGTGATAGGAGGATGGTCTCCAGCGTCGTTTCCCTTGCGAGGACTGCTCATATCGCGCAGTATATCTCGGGCTTCTTCGCCAAATTCCGAAGACGGTTGAAGGAGTTTAACCACACCACTTAAAGGTTAAAACATGGAATGTTCATTCCTCAAAAAGTTGTACGGTCTTGTGTCATTTATACTTACACTAAATCAAAGTTTGTTGGATACTGAGTAGTTTCAGTACGAGGATAACTGATGTAGCCACGAGTATATAATCTGTAGGAAAATGAAACATTGTAAAATTGAGACAACGCAGTTATAATAAGCTGATATCTACTTTTCTGCTATTTGCATTGCTGTGTGTGGACCAATTCCCAATCCAGCGCTGGCAGCTCTCATCAGTTCAACCGTGTTCAAAGCCTGAGGTCTACTGCGAAACGTTTCTTTGGAAGTTACGCTCTCGACTCTGAAAATAGTTCAAATTGAAAATAATTCAACAATCGTCCTCCAAAAAAAATAGTTAATTGGTAGTAAAAATGGAAGCGGCCCAAACCCTTCAAAGTATATTGGGATTACCAACAATGAAAAAAAAAAAAACAAATAATGCGTACAGTAGATCTTAGTTTATTATGTTTTTTTCGACACGAATGCACCGATCGGTGTAAAGTGTCGTTAATAAAAAAAAAAAATATTATGTTTGACCATGCGCCCTTGAGGATTAGTATTGTGCAGTCGACGTAACCGTCATCGACAAATAGGGCATTCTAATTTCTATGCTTTTCAACGTCCTGCACTCGAAATCATCAGAAGAAAACAGTGAAATTGAATCGTTTTGGTTGCAAATGAATGCTATTTTTTCGAACAATTTCACCTAACATTAATGAATGTTTGCCCTTTACTGGCATAAACCAGATTTTGCTGGTATGTCTGAAACATAGTTTTTTGAGAACTTGTAATCAGAAGACACAGTGTGTTTGTTTGACAAATTGAGACATGGATTTGCGAAAAAATACGCGTTCTAGTGAGACTCGAACTCACGACTCCGTGTACGCTAGACCGGCGCTTTAACCAACTAAGCTACAGAACACCTTATGATTCTGCGGAATAGAAAGCCAAACTGAACCCGAGTTCTAACTATAAACGCATCTCTTTTCGCAAATCCATGTCTCTTTCGGACTTAGATGCCAAACCCCCAACACGCTCACGTTTGTATCTCCCGATCGCAAGTGAGAGCGAATTGTTTATGGATACTGAGTTCTTACGCTCTACAGCCGCATACCTATAAGCCGAATACTTGCCGGCACGCAATTCAGTATGCGTTGAACTCTCAGTGCGGTCGCACGCTCTACGACCAACAAGGGTCAAGGGTCTGATTGTGCTCCTAACCCACCCTCAATTCGTAATCTTTTCGCCAGCTTGAAATTATATTTCCCGAAGTGAAAGTAATTTTGATGAGTGATAGCCTTGTGCAGCTCAACTGCATAGTACAATAGTTTAACCAGAATCTTTAGGTCCAGAGGCGACTCGTAACCTCACTTTTTACCTGTACTGAACGAAGAAATATCATAAATAGTATTAAAAACGTCACATACTTGAACAATTATCGAATTCACATTCATCTTATGTGTATCCATCGAATTTTATGTACAAAACACGTAAAAATCAATATGATACCTAATAATATTTATCTGTTATACCAGTAAATTATACATGACCAAGTGTTATGGATGTTACCCGATAAAGTCTATGTGATGTGCACATATGAAAACTTATAGCAGAGTTTCAAGATGGCGCATCTTTTTGATTCACTTTTCACAGATCTGGGATTCTCGGAGATTTCATGGTAAGCTTTTAAATGTAAATTTCGTAAAATGCCAAATAATTAAGCACAATTATCTTTTAGAATGCGTTTCAGAATTTTATTGAAAATTTCGGGTTCATCTGGTCAGAGCGACGTGAATTGGAATTTTTGATAACGAAATGTAAGTTGAATGCTTAGAAAAAAAACTAATTGGAGTAAATTAATATGTTGTATTTGAAATTACAGAAAAGAAGCAGTTCTGAGAACTTTATCGCTTGAGTTACTGGTGCAACAAATCAGCAATCAGGAAACACAACTTTTTTTTCTGGTTCAACCCTGATTTCAATGAAAATGTAATTAGAGCTTAGGAGCAAAAGCAGATTATCAATAAATCATTTCGAAATTCAAATATTTTGTTTGTTCAATTTAGTGAAACAAAAAAAAAGTCCATTTAAAATTTATTATAATATCACATGGACATTATTAACCAAATCAATTATTATCATCTGAATTTACATGAAATTCATTGACATAATCCCATAATTCGTATGTATTTATCACATCTAAGATATGTGTTCCATCAGATAAATCCAATCAAAACCATCTCGACACTGTTTATGTGATATATTGATGAACGTCATGTGAAAAACTATATGGAAAAAAACTATATGTGTTTTCAGATAAATCGGATATGATTCCTTGGTTCAGTGTGTTCTACGTATCTAAAAATGCCTTTTTCGACAAATTGAGATCATAAAGCAAATATAATAAATAATAATAAATGATTGGAATCTTCTTTTCTAGTAAATCTTCACTTGACAGATGCAAATTGGTTGCATAAAATCAAGAATTTCTATTCGTGGAACAGATAGATTTAAGGTTAGGGAATCGCCACTGTTTAGGTCAGAAGTAAAAATCTAAATTTTGTAATAAAACGGTTGCTATTGCTTTGAAATTCATCCAACATTTAATCAAAACTACTAACAACAAAATTCATCGCTCCCTGAAAAACATACTCCCAAGCCCAGGGATTGTTTAAAACAATGGTGAGCTTTAAGCATAAATAATTTCTTGTATTGCTAATAAAAATGAAATGAGTCTTTTTGATATTCAGTGATAGCATATTCTTATACGATCATTCTTCGACCATAGCTAGGTCAGATTCCTAGAGATAGATGAAGCTGAATTGTCATTGTAAGCGTAATATAACTGAACATCATCGGCAAAAAGATGTATTTTGCAATGCTTAAGTACACTGGGTAGGTCATTTATGTATAAGCAAAACAAAATGGGCCCAAGAATTGATTGCAATTGGGTATCATGGCGGAAAACATTTCATTGCTGAAAACGCTTTGAGTTCGATCTTGAAGATATGATTGAATTAAATTAGTTGCACCAATCGAAAAATCAAAATTATGACGTTGTTTTCTACACAAATGCTTTACAATAGTCAAGAAGAGTCAACACGACGGGCTTACCATTATCCAAAACAAAATCATCGTCAACTATTTTCAACATTGCGGTTTCCGAACTATGTTTTGGGCAATATCCTGACTAAAAACTGCTGATAAGTTTATTTTGTTCGACAAATCGGCATATTTGGAATTTTAACAATCGCTCGAAAACTTTAGATAAAGCACAAAGTATGCTTATGGGTCGCAAATTATACAGTAAATCCCTGGATGGTTTCTTTTTTATGGGAATAATTTTTGACTGTAATATATGTTGGGGCAAGTTCGCAATTTCCGTTGCAATTGGAACGGTGGATAAAACGGACACTGGCTGTAACGTAGTCACTATGCTACCGGCAATAGCACTAGCACAAAGCTCACGGAGGTGCTGCTAACAGCCACTAGGAATATTTCTTCTTTAGATGAAGTTTGGTCGAATGTCCATGCAATTCAAGAGCCTTTCAATACCTGTGCTAAGGCATTAAAAAACGTGCGTCTGAAGCCGGCATTCTGGTTCTTCTCAAATTTATATAGTATGGTTAAAGTTCTTTAAAGAAGTTTGCGATTCATTGAATCAGACCTAACTGCCGTGAATCGCAAGTCCCATCTGCATTTTCGTTAAAATTAAGTTGAGTTCAGTTTTTAACAAATCTTCCAATGCTCTTTTAGCTTCACTAATGAGACAAAAAGATTTGTTCGAAAAATAAAATAGAAAAAAACAGCAAGCCAAATTGTCCCATAATGAAACGTAACCGCATATCAGTCCCACTACAAATTTCCGCACCGTGTAGAATCATCAATAAAAGCAAATAAGGCAATTTTTCGCGGCGTAAAAAAATAATCAGTGGAGGCCCGTCGAAGTCGACGCCATTTTTCTAATTTCCTTAGCGCCCGTGCTAAGACGGTAGGACAAAAACAAACGCGATTTCTTTATTGAAAATGTTTAATTTTTTATGCAATTTTCCATGGAACTACTTGCTACAGATATGTTTCATGATGCTTCTATGAAATCTTATCAAATTTTAGCATAATTATTGAGTTCCATCCCAAAAAGTATTGCGCGGATTTAGGTCACGTCTTTTTTCATAATGCCCTAATTCCGCACACTGTTCTTCGCTGAACAACAAACAAGTAAAACATGCTATAGGGTCGATAGGGGCAGTATGGTCCACCTAAGCAAAAGTTCTTGAAAAACATAGTAACACAATACAATTTAATCAATCCATAAGCTTAATGTGTAGCTTGAAGTATCTCCTTTCATGCCACAGTTGTATTTTGGTAAAAAGATAACTTAGAATTTTGTTCGGAACATTTTTAAAAAACACTATTTTGGGTGTGACTCTACACTATACGGGGCAATATGAGCCACCGTAATAAATCTTATTATTTTAACTGTCACGCTACTGTGAGAAAAAAACACCCGTAGACTACGGTGACCCCAAAACAGCGTTACACGGACTTTTCAAAAAATCATAACTTCACATATATTTGTCCAAATGCTGAAAGTTTTTCACTAACGAAAACATTGTAGTCAAACGCATATAGAAAAATAACACACATGGTCGTAGCAAGGTAGACGGTCCATAAGGGGCTGGGCAAAGATTGTCAACCTGAGATAAAACACGTTACAATGGTTCAGGGCTCATATCTCAGCCATCACACAAATAAATTTTAGTTTTATTTCACCGTTGGAAACATTCAGGACCAGCACTGCATGGAAAAATAACAAACAGCGTCGTAGCAAGGTAAATGGAGAATGGGGGGCTCCCATTTGGAATGTTTACCAAACCTATAAAAAAATATTTCTGTTCCGTTATGCAATCAATTTTTGATTTTATTTCACGATTCGATACTTCTAGTGTAGATTTTCAAAATAAAAATACTAAACATGGTCGCAGCTAGGAAATATAGAAGTAAGGGGCTTCCATTAAAAAATTGCAATAAAACTTCAAAAAATCATAACTTTATAATGAACTAATCGATTTTTGATTTTCTTTCACCATTTGAATGCTTAAAGTAATGTCTTTCAAAGAAAAATAATATTATACATAGTCGTAGTAAGATATTAGGTTTTTGAGGGACATTCTTTGTTCATTGTTTTTTTTTTTGCCTGGAAATTAAAAAATAAGGGATGACGTAGTTTTATCTCGATAAGATTGATTATAAAAGTCTTGTAAACCAATTGGTATAGAGGTTCACATTTTTGAAAACACTCTAAACTGATTTTACCCTAAAACTATAAAAAAAAACTTATTTTAAATCTGTTTGCCTATGGCTGAAAATTCAAAGCAATGGCATGTATTTTTTCGATATACAATTGATTGAAGAAGACAAGTTTAGATGTTAAGTGTTTAAATAGCAGTTTTTAATAACACTCAAAATTCATTTTACCTGAAAAGCTACGTAAAGTCCTGTTTCATAAACATGTTTAATTGTAAATCGAAATTTGGCAACGGCATTTAGTTTTTTCTTCATGAAATTGATTGTAGAAGTCAAGTGAACATATTTGAGAAGAAAGAGAAGTTTTTGATAACACTCAAAATTTATTTTACCTAAGAAGCAATGAAAACCTTTATTTTATGAATCTGTTTGCTAAAAACCCAAATTTCAAAGCCATGGTTGTGTGTTTGGCATAAATTTACTTATAGATATGGAGGGACCATGTTTAAGTAAAAAAATAAACTTTTGATTACACTCAAAATATATGTTATCCCAAAACCACGAAAAGATATTTGTTGTACCTTTGTGTCTGCGGGGGGAGGGGGTGGCTTCCTTAGCCAAGTGGTTAGAGTCCGCAGCTACAAAACAAAGCCATGTTAAAGGCTGCCATACGATATACAGTGTTGGACAAAACATTTGCAACTTTTTCGATTTTCCATACAAAATTACCAACTTTGATAAGCTTTATCTCGGTTATTTATGGACCGATTTGAATGTAATTTTGGCCGAACATCAGACATAACTTGAATTTTAACATATAATTTTGAATATTCTTTTTAATCACGAGTTTATAAGTAATAAGTGTTAAACTAAACTGTAATTTATGATGAAAAATTTAAAGCTATTTATCTCAAAATCCGATACACAAAAACAGTCTTCAGCAAACTTGTTCATCTCGTTCAAATCTACAACTTTGCTGAAAACACCATGAAGCTATTCCTTCAATATGTTTAGTAAAATCATTTATAAAAAAATCTTTAAAAAAATCACTTTAGTCAAACCGTTACTGCTTTTGAACTTGTGAGTGGAAAAATCACTTAAAAATATATGTTGAAATTCAAGTTATGTCTGATGTTCTGCCAAAATTTCATTCAAATCGGTCCATAAATAACCGAGATATAGCTTACCAAAGTTGGAAATTTTGTATGAAAATCGAAAAAGTTGCAAATGCTTTGTCCAACACTGTACGAATGCGAAAATGGCAACTTTGGCAAAGAAAGCTCTCAGTTAATAACAGTGGAAGTGCTCATTGCACACAAGATGATGAGCAGGCTCTGTCTCTGTGAGGACGTAAATGCCAAGAAGAAGAAGAAGAAGAAGAAGTGTGTCTGCGAATTAAAATAGAAAGCGATGATACCTAAATTTTCAACATATATGGATATTAGAAATTAAGTAAACATGTTTGAGTAGGAACACGCAAAATTTATATAACATAAAATTCTTAAGTTCTTAGTTTTTTCAACATTTTATCTACTGTAGAAGTGAAGTAAACATGTGTGAGCAGAAATAATAATTTTTAAGCACACTAAATATTTATTTTATCGAAAAACTACTAAAACTCTATTTCCAGAACCTGCACTTTAAAAATAAAGGGGATGACATGAAGTTTATCAGCGTAGAACTGATTGTTGAAGTAAAGTGAGCATGTTTGAATATAATTTGGAAATATTGATTGCGCTCAAAATATGCATGTACGAAGACACTTCGTAATCCGGGAAAGAGCGGCTATTCAGCAAGATCATACTGAGAATCTGATTTCAAATCCCATCGGTTTAGGATATGTTGGGTTGAAACTTTTCTGGGTTTTCAAGGGTATATAGTATCTTCGTACTTTTTCCACGTAATAAACAAATGCTAAAAATGATCAATAATAATAATAATAATAATAATAATAATAATAATAACGAATGGTAACTGTGAAAGCGCTGTGAAAGTCCCATTTGGGACATGACGCCAGAAAAAAGAAGATGTTATTTCTTTATGTTTTCCGCCGTCTTTCTATTTGCCAGTGGCGCCTCAGTTGTCATTCATTTTTGTTTATGTTGTTTTCAGTTATGCAACGCAACCCGACAATTGCCGAACGACTGACGTCATCTCTTCGTAAATGCGAATCGTGTTGAATGATACGTTATAGAGCTGTCGCGCGGTGTTTACATTGTGAAGTGCATTCATACTGTGCTAAACTTGACATAAGTGTGCCGCTGTTCGTAATAAAAATGAGCGATGAAAGTGAATTTAAAGATTTCGATGAGTCAGTCAATTCTCTAGAGGATCAGTACAGTGTTGAGGAAGAAAGTTTTATAGAAGATGAGTTCTCTGGAGACGAAATGGCAACAAAATGCCCTCGAACAAAACAAAGGTTTACATCCAAAAACGGTAATTTACAGAATTGAATATGTGTTAAAATACTACCTGTCTACAAAATTGATATTGTTTTTAACATATCTTATGCTCTATGTTGCAAATAAGACCCTTGCAAAAACACTAGCGTTAGTGGTAATTAATTTGCAAGGCTATCTTTTCCATGTCATTCACCAGCATATACCGAAAAACTCCAAAATGGCGGACGTGATTTTAAACGTGAACGGTGTCACATTATAATTATAACAATAAATTATTTTTACAAGCAGCACAAATGTTATGAAACATGTGCTTCTTTTGTCAACATCGGTAGATAACTGAGAGGTAACGACCGCGGCTCTTATTTATAAGACCAGGCTTGAATTGTACACCGAATACACTTATGTCGTTTTCGTTTTTTGGAACTGGGTCGGTGATCAACACATAAACAAACCAACGTCAAACAAAGTGTTGTTCGATCGAACCTGAATCGGGTTGGGGTTGAAACTGTGATTCAGAACGGGTTGCGCCAGTTCCAACCTAGGTTCAAAAACGAATTCGACATTAGTTACACTGTTTTCGATACATTTTCCAATAAGTTCTATCGATTTCTGATCGGATATTTAACTTTAACGCTTAAATGATGTTATAGCATTGCATACCCTTTTACGTGAATTGCAACGAGACTTTTACATATGCATCTAAAATGAAGGGATATAAGGTAATCTGGGGTAATATGCACCTCTGAGGCAAAGTGACCCACAATGATCTTTTAGGCTATTTGCCAAGTAATTTTAAATAATATTTCATCAGGGACTGATAATAAGGAACCCCAACATACAATTAGACAAGAAAAAACCGCGGAAAATGTCTCAATTTTTCCCAAATATTCATAAAAATCCTAAAAAGTTGTTTTGCCTCGATGGTGCATATTACCCCAGATGCCCCTAAAGGATCCTCCCCCATTACACCGAGTTCCATTAACCCAATACGCCTTTTCTTTTTACCATTACTATCTAATACCTGATCTGCCCATAACTGCATATTTGTCACATTCGACATTTCTGACGATTTCGAGTTTATACAGTAGAACATCATCAAATCATAAATACTTTCGACTAACTTAAAAAAAATGTGAGATTGTTCTAGAAAGCTCGGAAAAAATACCAAGTTGTTTTGTCACATTGCTTTATATAACCGCATAACACTCACTCTGAGATTATACGTGGGCCTCGTAATGTTGTGGCAAGGAAATTTCTATCGGATTTATTTTCTGACTATTCACCCAATATGTGAGATGAGCTGTACAAAATTTCAGCTTCATATAAGCATTCTTGAGTTCTCGGTTATTTTTTTGAAATTTTGGGGCCTTTCCATACTGACGAGAAATTGACACTTGGTACTCCATGTCAAATGTTACAAATATGCAGTTATGGGCAGTGATGCTTTTCAGCAGAATGTTTGCGATTCCTTCTTTTTCTTCTTCAATTTACCTGGGGTATCATTTCTCATAGCACAGAGCCTGCTTCTCAACTCAATATTCATATGTTGACTTCTACAGTTATAGACGGAGAGCTCTGTTTGTTGAACCATTTTTGCATTTGTATATATCGTGTGATAGCAAGAATACGCTCTTTCCCCTGACCTGCCAAAATAATGTCCAACCCGAAAAACCCTCGACCGGCGGTATTTGACCTTTGGATAATTTTCTCTCGTCAGAAAACAGAGATTTATTTCGTTTTCAAGTATTGCACGAATGGATTCCTTGTTGAGCTACCGTGCGAGACAGTCGATAGTTCTCGTGTGTCCGGGTTCACCCCCGTTTTTCCAAATCTTTGGTATTTCGACGCCTATTGCAAAGTGTTTTTAGTGCAGTGAAGAGCCTTAGTTCGGCTTGGAAGCGGAACACTTTTGGCGAAGCCATTGTGTTGCCGATTAATCGAGTTTTGCGCAAAATTATTGAACGTTTTCGCCATTGCGTGGTTATTTTCCGATCACGTGTATCGTAGAAGACAGCTTGCACCTCGTCCCGTGTGCTACCTGAGTGATCATCGTTTGTGGTGTGCATATAGCGTGCACAGCGGTGCGCTCTCCACACCGACAGTGGTCACCATCGTTATCGACGCCTGTGTTGGTTGGTGGCAGGCAGTGAGAGACCAACCACACATACACCGTACCAGCGAACCAGGAACCAGACCGTCCTTTTTTGATCACGTGTATCATCGAAGGCAGCTCGCACCCCGTCCCGTGTGCTACCTGTGTGCAGTGCAGAGTTCATCAGTGCGATCATCGTCTGTGGTGTGCGTATAGCGTGGACAGCGGAGATCAATCACACATCTACGCGTCCCAGCGAATGGTCGTACGTTACTTGCTACCTCTCCCCAAGCGTAGACGCCCATCGGTTACAGCATCAACGACGCCAGCGTGGATAGAGTAAAAGATAAGTACCTCTCGTTGTCCTTCTCCTCTTCACGTCTTTTTTGATTAGTTTTTACTGCGTGTGAAAGTTTTCCCTCTTCCCTTTCCCCTTTGTATGCTTTTTTTTCAGTTTGATTCAATTTCCATTTCTGTGAATAGTGTTAGTTTGAGTTATTCGTGCGCCCTTTGCGGTGTTAAGCTACCGCAATGGGTGTAGATGATGATGGCGGGGGAACGTCGTATCCCCTCACTGAGTCTTCGAATGTGTTGCACCAACAAAACACAAACACCTCTATGCCCAATCCATGTGTGTCCCCTCAATCTGATGTGTCTCAAATGGACACCAATATTCTACCATCTCCGACGTCCCCTCGCCTCAAGGCCTACCCGCCCGACTCTGGTGGGCCTTTTGTTGTTTTCTTTCGATCCAAAGGCAAACGGTTGAACACTATTCAGATCAGTAAGGATCTGACTAAGCGATTCTCTTCCGTTGTCGCCATTGACACAGTGGGTTCTGGTAAGCTGCGCGTCACCGTCAGTGACCGTAAACAGGCCAATGAGATTGTGGCCTGTGAGCTCTTTACTCGTGAGTACCAAACTTATCTGCCAAGCCATCGGGTTGAGATTGCGGGAGTGGTCACCGAAGGCAGTATGACCTGCGAAGAATTGATGCAGGGTTGTGGTCGCTTCAAAAACCCTTCTCTCCCATCTGTCCCCATACTGGAATGCAAGCAATTGCATTCCGTATCCCTGGTGGGAGAAAAGAAGATCTATTCACATTCTGAATCCTTCTGTGTGACCTTTTCCGGATCTGCTTTGCCGAATTTTCTTGTAATCGGCAAACTTCGTTTACCTGTGCGGCTGTACGTACCGAAGGTAATGAATTGCACAAATTGCAAGCAGCTGGGCCATACTGCCCAGTATTGCTGCAATAAACCTCGCTGTGCTTCTTGCGGGGAGAGACATGTGGATGGTGCATGTAGTATACCGCCAAAATGCGTTTATTGCAACGAAAGTCCACCACATGCCCTCGAAAACTGCCCGACGTACGTACGCCGGCAGCAACATCAGCGACGATCATTAGAGCAGCGCTCTCGGCGTAGTTTTGCCGAGATGTTGAAAAAGGCTGCTCCGTCTGCTGAATCCCAAAATATCTACTCTTCTCTGTCTCTTGATGATCAGGGCTCCGACTCTGAGGTTGGTGAAGGAATTTCCTTCGTTTTCAAGGGTTCATCGAGGAAGCGTGTGAGACTCCAGAGACCCACAAAAAAGCCTCGGAATCTGTCTAGCAGTGATGACCCACCAGCCATGAAAAATACTAAGCCTGTCGCGAAAGTCTCAAAGCTTTCACCTCCTGGATTCAAACTCCAAGAGGAAAGAGACTTTCCGCCACTACCGGGAAAATCTAAAATCCCAAATATTCCAAAATTTCAAACTGCTCAGCCAAAAGAAAGTTCGCATTCGGAGCCCCTAGGGCAACCTCAGGGCGTTCCAATGTTTACGCTTTCTGGCATTGTAGATATCATCCTTAATTTCTTCAATGCTTCTGACCCAGTGAAGAACATTGTCAAAGGATTGCTTCCATGTGTGACTCCTCTTTTGAAGCAACTGGCTTCTAGAATGCCCCTCCTTGCAACGATCATATCTTTTGATGGATAAATTATCCACAGAGGTCGAAGATATGATTTCTGTTCTACACTGGAACTGTCGTAGTATTATGCCTAAATTAGATAGTTTTAAATTTTTAGTTAGTAATTTACAGTGCGATGTTTTTGCGTTATCAGAAACATGGCTAACACCTGATGTGACCCTTCCTTTCCATGATTTTAATATTATTCGCCTGGATCGATCCGACTCATATGGAGGAGTGCTTTTGGGGATCAAAAAGCATCACTCGTTCTACAGAGTCGATCTGCCGCCGATGTCAGGCATTGAAGTCGTTGCATGTCAGGTGACTATCCGAGGCAAAAGCCTCAGTGTCGCCTCCATATATCTTCCTCCGAGATCGGCGATATCTCGCAGAGATCTCTCTCACATCTGCTCTGTTATGCCTGAACCACGGTTGTTCATTGGGGATTTCAACTCCCACGGAACAGGCTGGGGGGAACTGTATGACGACCACCGATCAACGTTGATATATGACCTCTGCGACGACTTCAATATGACAATTCTCAACACTGGGGAAGTTACACGAGTGGCACCTCCAGCTCAAGATGGAAGTCCTAGGGATAGCCGTTTAGACCTCTCAATATGTTCAAGCTCGTTATCGCTGGATTGTTCATGGAGGGTAATCCAGGATCCCCATGGTAGCGATCACTTGCCGATCGTAGTTTCAATTTCCAATGGAACACAACAGTCTTCATCCACCGATCTCGCTTACGACCTCACAAAGCACATAGACTGGGGAAAGTACGCGGAAACGATCATTGATGGAGAACAAGCGGTAGAAGTACTTCCTCCGTTGGAAGAGTATCGCTTTTTATCCGAGTTGATTCTCAACAGCGCTCTTCAAGCCCAACGCCGTCCTGTGCCTGGTCCGTCGGTTCGCAAGAAGCCTCCCAATCCGTGGTGGGATGAAGAGTGTAAGGCACTCTATCGCGAGAAATCCGCCGCGTTTAAAGACTTCCGGAAACGTGGTTCAATTGACAACTATGAGCGCTATTCTTCCCTTGAACGCAAGTTTAAAAGCTTGGTCAAAGCGAAGAAAGGCGGTTATTGGCGTCATTTTGTGGAAGGATTATCACGTGAGACCTCGTTGAGAACGCTTTGGACCGTCGGAAGAAGAATGCGTAATACATCGTCGGTTAATGAAGATCGAGAGAGCTCTCCTCGGTGGATTATCGATTTCGCTAAGAAAGTTTGTCCGGATTCCGTTCCTGTTGATCGCGTGCGACGAGATATTCCGGTGGATAGGGAGGTCATGGATAGACCTTTTTCGATGGTTGAATTTTCACTTGCTCTCCTTTCATGTAACAATTCCGCTCCAGGAATGGATCGAATCAAGTTCAATTTGCTTAAGGGCTTACCTGACGTCGCAAAGAGGCGCCTATTGAACTTGTTTAATCACTTTCTGGAGTGTAACATTGTTCCGGATGACTGGAGGCAGGTGAGAGTAATAGCCATCCAAAAACCCGGGAAACCCGCGTCGAACTATAATTCGTACCGCCCAATTGCGATGTTGTCGTGTATTCGCAAGTTGTTAGAGAAGATGATTCTCTTTCGGCTGGATAAATGGGTTGAATCGAATGGCATGCTGTCAGAAACACAGTTTGGTTTTCGCAGAGCCAAAGGAACGAACGACTGTCTTGCGCTGCTTTCTTCAGAAATTCAACTTGCCTTTGCCCAAAAGGAACAGATGGGTTCAGTGTTTTTGGATATTAAGGGTGCTTTTGACTCAGTTTGTGTTGATGTCCTTTCAGACAAACTCCACGCAAGTGGCCTTTCATCAGTTTTGAACAATTTTTTGTACAATTTGTTGTCCGAGAAGCATATGAGTTTTACTCATGGCAACTTGTCAGTTTCACGAATTAGCTACATGGGTCTCCCCCAGGGATCATGTCTGAGTCCCCTTCTTTATAATTTTTATGTGAGAGACATTGATGACTGTCTCATGGAAAATTGCTCGTTAAGACAGCTTGCAGACGACTGTGTTGTTTCTGTCACAGGACCAACAGCAGTCGAACTACAAGGACCCTTACAAGATACTCTGGACAATTTGTCTACTTGGGCCTTAAAGCTGGGTATCGAATTCTCTGCGGAGAAAACTGAGATGGTTGTCTTTTCAAAGAAACACAAACCTGCCAAGTTTCCGCTTACACTCATGGGTAAGACAATCACTCATAGCTTGTCTTCTAAATATCTCGGGGTCTGGTTCGACGCCAAATGCACCTGGGGGAAACACATTGTGTATCTGACACAGAAATGCCAAAAACGAATCAACTTCATGCGAACTATAACCGGAACATGGTGGGGAGCCCATCCGGAAGATCTGATCAAGCTGTACCAAACAACCATCTTGTCGGTCTTAGAGTACGGTAGCTTTTGCTTTCAATCCGCGGCGAAAACACATATGCTGAAGATACAGCGGATTCAGTACCGCTGTCTTCGCATCGCGCTAGGCTGCATGAACTCGACTCACACAATGAGTTTAGAGGTACTTGCAGGAGTACAGCCCCTGACAGATCGTTTCGCGGAGTTAACACTCAGGTTCCTCATCCGTTGTGAGGTTCTCAATCCATTGGTTATTGAAAACTACGAAAAGCTGCTTGAACATAACCCTCAAACTCGTTTCATGAGTGTGTACTACTGGTACATGACGCTGGAGGTTAGCCCATCTTCGGTTAACACCAATCGTGATAACTTCCTAGAATTCGACTGTTCCTCTGTAGTATTTGATTTGTCCATGAAGCAAGATATCCATGGTATACCAGATCACTTTCGTTCAAAGTTTATCCCTCCCATGTTTACAAGTAAATTCGGGCATGTCAGCGAGAGCCGACAGTTCTTCACTGATGGGTCAAAAATGGATGATATCACTGGTTTCGGTGTTTACAACGTTTCTCATAGCGCCTCCTTCATGCTTCAAAAACCATGTTCTGTATATGTTGCTGAACTAGCAGCTATACATTACACCTTAGAGTACATCAGTTCTCTCCCACCCGAGCACTTCTTCATTTTTTCCGACAGTTTAAGTTCTCTGGAGGCTGTTCGGTCAATGAAGCCGGTGAAGCACTCAGCGTACTTCCTGAATAGAATACGCCAGGCATTGAGTGCTTTGTCAATTCGCTCTTACACTATTACCCTAGCTTGGGTCCCTTCGCATTGCTCCATTCCTGGCAATGAGAAAGCGGACTCTCTGGCTAAGGTAGGCGCTAAAGAAGGCGATGTTTACGAGCGTCAAATCGCCTTCGAAGAATTTTTTGCATTGGCCCGTCGGGAGACCTTGATCAGCTGGCAACAGAAATGGAGAGACGGAGAAATGGGTAGATGGCTGCATTCCATATTTCCACAGGTGTCGAAAAAGCCATGGTTTAAGGGGTTGGGCATGAGCCGTGATTTCATTCGTGTCATGTGTCGGCTTATGTCCAATCACTATTCGTTAAGCGCGCATACCCACCGTATTGGGCTCTCAGAAAGCAATCTCTGTGTTTGCGGCGTGGCTTACCAGGATATCGAACATGTTGTATGGGGATGCGTTGAGCATCGTGGCGTCAGATCTGAGCTGACTGAAACTCTCCGGATCCGAGGAAAACAGCAGAAACCTGTCAGGGAAGTGTTGGCGGGCCTTGATTTAGAATATATGAATTTAATCCATCTGTTTTTGAAGCGTATCAATATCCGGGTTTGATTGTGTTCGTTCCCTGTCTTTCTTTTTCCCATTCAAATTGTCCTCTTCTCGTCGTGTCTCCCACAAACCGTTTCTGTTTAGTTTCATTACAGATCTGGACATCCTGTCCCTTCAAGCTTCATCAGCTTAGTAGTCTAAGTAGCTTAAGAAATTCCAAAAAATCCTTTCCTTCCCTGTTTCAAATGTATCCACTAACCTTAAAACTTCCGCAAACTAACATAGTTTTTAAAATAAGTTCAAATTTCAAAATGTAAATAATGTAAAAAAAGAAAAGATTTCGGCTCTGTTATGCCCTAAGGCGCCTGAGCCTGCCAAATAAACGAGATAAGTAAAAAAAAAAAAAAGTATTGCACGAATAAAACTTATATGAATACAAAACGATCTACTTAACTGTGGATAACATATTTAATAATGATTATCTACTTGTATATAAACCTAATAAGCTGAAGATCCGAATTGTTGGCAGATCGTCAAAAAATGGATTGCTGGTATTGTTCGTCTGGAATAACGTGCGATTAAATTAAGAATATATATAAATTCTGTCATTAGAATACAATAAAATTCTCACTTCAAATGTTGTCTGCTAAAAATTAACACTTACATTATTATTTCGTATTTCAATTCATTATATGAAAAGGTATGGTTTGGACCAAAGGTATTCCATCGCAAAAGATAAATTCGATCGCCAAAACAGATCCATCTCTAACAGAATACAGTCAGGCAGCAAAAACACCTGAAGAATGTTTCAAGCTTCTTATTACTCCAGAAATAGTTCAAAAAATCCTTAAATTTACGAATAAACACGCATCGGACACGAAAGACGTCACTTGGAAACCTCTATCGGAAGCTGAACCTTGGGCATTCATAGCTGTGGTAATCACGATTGGATACGAGCGACGGCGAAAAGTAGCAGTGGACCGACTTTTCACCTCGGATGCTCTGCATAAACAAGCAATTTTTTCTACCATCATGAGTCGGGATCGCTACTACGCAATTGTTCGAAATATTCGGTTCGACGATAAAACAACTAGACCAGAACGTATAAAGCAAACTGGAGATCGTGCCGAAGCAGTAAGAAAAATTTTCGACAGCTGCACCGACAACTTTTCCAAGGCTTACAATCCCTCAGAGACAATAACTATTGATGAACGAATGGTTCCGTTTTCCGGAAATTGCGGAATGTTAGTCTTCATGAAAAACAAGCCGGGAGCAAAGACTGGCATGAAATTATAGGTAGCTGCCGACGCTAAAACCTCTTATGCTACATACATTCGACTGTATTTTCCAGGTAAAATAAGATTCTGTACATTGTAGTATCACCAATTTTGAATTTATACTGTTTATATGAAATATTAAATTGCTCAAATTGGTGGGTGTAAAATGAGGAGCCCAAACGCAAAGAGGTGTAATTGACATTTTGGACAGTTTTGAATTAAGTATACCCACTGAAAATTTGTACTGTTTCCAAAATTTCCTAGTGTATTTGAAGCGATTTTTTCTTGCAAAAGAAAAAAAACATGATTCGTAGAAACTCGGCATATGATATGTGCAATCAAATGTACAAAACTGATCGAAATGTTAAGGAAAAATCATATAAAAATGTTTTTAATGTGAATTTGTTTATCGGCATATCGGTCCATTTTGCTCGAAGTAAGAGGGAGCATGGAGAAGAAAGCAATGAATACTAGATGGATAGGTACCGTAAGGGAACGGCGAGAGGAATTGGATTAGATGTTGAAGAGGGCATACCATATTAAACAGTATTACTTGAAACGTCACTTCCTTGTGGCTAACGTCCCCTATGGGAACGGCTTGGGTGTGTTTTAAGAATGGCACTACCAAGACAGCCTGTCTTGGATTTTCGTGCATTTACCTCATCGGTGACTCCCAAATATATTTTAGACATGTTTATGTTTAACTGTTTTAATTATTATAGAAGTATTGTTCCAATAAGATCGAACTTTTCCCACATTACTTTATATGAAATATGAAATAGAATAGATTACTTACATATTTAAAAAAATACTTTCAATCTTCGCTTTGGATTTCAGCTTCCCACCCAAGATGTATAACCTGCAACAAGCATGAACCTCTAACGACATGTATTAGGTGTGAATCATTCATTTGCGATAAACATGGATACGTCAAGACCGCATATGAATGTTATAAATGCCAAGGAGATCCTATCCAGCATAGGCAGTACAAAACCACAAGTTTTTGTTATTACTGTATCGGACACAATGTTCGCAGTAGAGTTAAGTGTCATAATTGTGACACATGCTGCTGTTTGAAACACCGTGTAGAGCTGAAACAAAATGTTTGCAATTCGTGTCGATAATATAGTTGATTCATTAGATAGTTTTTTTTCACAAAAACTTCAGAGCAGAATAAGAATAAACAACAGCAATCATCAATAATGACAATATGTTTTCAAAAGATTTTTCATCATTGTCGCTGGAAATTTGCAACTCTCGTCTTCGGTAGAGAAAAAGCTCAATGGATTTTGAATAAGTGTTTAAGCCTTTGGATAATGAAAAATATATTCTTTCAGTTTGGAATCTTATATTGTTATTTATGGTTAAGTAATTTTTTTCAGTTACAAATCAGGATACTTTAGCAACGGCTTCCCTAAATTGAATATATTTTTGTTTGAAATGATTATTCGATGTTCCAAATATTGAAATAGTAAATACATTATTTTAAGCATTGCATAGTTTTCTTTTTTATATTGGCACGTTTTAAAACAAAATACCTCCATTCTGAGACAAAAAAATCTGATAAGTTTGGTGTGCATCAATTAGCATGGAAGAAGAAATTTTACACTTTTTCTAATTATCGAAGAAGATTATGATTCTGAATTGAGAAATGCTTATGTGGAAGATAAAACCATTCCTCCCCTTTTTGATACTTTATTCCTAGCTACGACCATGACTGATGACAACTTTCAAATCTGATGTGTTCTAGGGTATGACTACTTTTGCTGACAAAACTGTTTGAATAACTGTGTATTTTTTCTCTTCCCATCAATCAATCGCTTAGAGCCCAAGCAAAAATACTAATTTATTATTTTTTTTAGACATAAAACATAAATCAAAACTGTTATATATGTAAGATTTTTCTCGTTACACCCCTTAAAAACCTAATTCTAAGCTTTCAAATTGTAAAAGAAAATTGAAGCTCAGTGAGTTCATTGTGAAGTTATGATTTTTGAAGTTATGGGGAAATTTTATAATGAGAGTCCCTTAACCCTGTTTTCTCTAGCTACGACCATATTCATTTTTTTTAGATCTGCACTGAAAGTGTCGAATCGTGAAACAAAATTAAAATTTTCTTGAATAACGCACCGATATATTCTTTATAGGTTTGGTGAACATTTAAAAGAGGAACCCCCCATCCACCATTTTCCTTATTACGAACATGTCGGATATTTTCCCCTGAAATACCAGCGGTTTTGATGGTGAAAGAAAAATGAAATTTTATTGTCTGAGAGCTGCAATATAACCTCTGAACCATTGCAACGCGGTTTTTTTTTTTTGAAGGCCTGTTTTTATACTCCCCTTATGAAGCATTGTAATTTGCTACGACTATGTAGGATATTTTTATTAATTACTTATAGTGTCAAGGTTTTGAACTATGAAAGAAATTGGAGATTGAATGCCTAGTTGAAGAGTAATGATTGTTCAAAATTTGTTGACCGTTAATTTGTGGCACCGTTTCCTGACAGCTAAACAGTTTCTTAGGTAAAATAAATGTTGAGTGTAGTAAAAAAACTGTATTACTTCTTAAACATGTTTGCTTGACTTCTAAAATCAATTTAATGTTGAGAAAAAACGACATACTGTCACTTTGAATTTTGATTTTAAAATATATATGTTTATGGGGCCAGATAGCCGTAGCGGTAAACGCGCAGCTATTCAGCATGACCATGCTGAGGGTCGTGGGTTCGAATCCCACTGGTCGAGGATCTTTTCGTAAAGGAAATTTTCTCGATTCCCAGGGCATAGAGTATCATCGTACCTGCCGCACGATATACTACACATGCAAAAATGGTCAATCGGCAAAGAAAGCTCTCAGTTAATAACTGTGGAAGTGCTCATTAGAACACTAATCTGAGAAGCAGGCTTTGTCCCAGTTGGGACGTAACGCCAGAAAGAAGAAGAATGTTTATGAAATATAGTTTACCTATTTTCTTGGGTAAAATAAGTTTTGCGTGTAATACAAAAATTCTATTTCTGCTCAAACATGTTAACCTAATTTTTATAAGCAAATTAATTCGGAAAAGCTACATGCCATCGAATTGAATTTGCATTTATAGACAAACAAGCACATAGAATAGGGTTTTTCGTAGTTTCTTAGGTAAGATAAATTTTGTGTGTTATCAGAAAATTTATATTTCTCCTCAAACATGTTTTTTTTCCTTCTATAAGCTGTATCATGCCGGAAATAATATTTGTTATTGCTTTGCATTTTGATTTACAGGTAAAAAAGGCTAATGAACTAGGGTTTTAGCAAATTCTTGGATAAAATAAATTTTAAGTGTAATCAAAAACTTCTATTATTATTCAAACATCTTAACTTGACTTCTACAATTGATTTACTGTCAAAAAAAAAATGCAAGTAATTGTTTTAATTTTAAGATACAGGCAAATAGAACAAAAAAATATTTTATGTTCTTTTTAGTTAAAATTAATTTTGAGTGTTTTCAAAAATGTACACCTCTATTCTAATTTTTAACTAGATTTCTACAATAAATCTTTGGAAGATAAAGCTACGTCATCCCTTTGATTTTTGATTCATAGATTCATTTTGATTTATAGGCTAACGGAAACACGAAGGAAGTATGCCCCTTAAAAACCTAACATCTTGCTACGGCTATGAATAATTTTATTTTTCTCTCAAAGACACAACTCTAAGCATTCAAATGGTGAAAGAAAATCAAAAATCGGTTAGTTCATTAAAGAGTTATGATTTTTTGAAGTTAAAGGGCTCATTTTTAATAAGTGCCCCTCAACACTGTTTTCCCTAGCTACGACCATGTTTAATATTTTTGCTTTGTAGGTCTACATTAGAAGTGTTGAATCGTGAAACAAAATCAAAAATTGATTGCAAAGCGGCGCCGAAATATTTTTTTATAGGTTTGGTAAACATATCAAATGGAAGCCCCCCATTCTCAATTTCCCTTGCTACGACTATGTCTGATATTTTTTCTCGAAAGGCTAGTCTTGGAAGTTCCCAACGGTGAAATAAAATTAAAATTCATTTGTCTGATGGCTGAGATATGAGCTCTTAACCATTGTAACGCTGTTTTTTTAAGAGGACATACTTTCACAGCCCCCTTAAAACTCTTTGGTCCTTGCTACGACTATGTAGAATATTTTTATTTATTAGTTGAAGAGTCAAGCTTTACTACTGTGAAAGAAAATTGAAAATCGAATCATTAGTTTCAGAGTAATGGCTGTTCAAAAATCTGTGTCACGCTATTTTTTAGCACCGTATCCTGACAGTTAATTGGAAAACCGTTTGCAAGGCTTAATTTAGAAGAAGACAATATGTATGATAGAGTTTAGTACAAAAACTGGTATGTTTTGCTGACAGTTCAATAAGTCATGGTTCTAAGAGCTTCAGTTTTCAAACAATGCCGTTCAAATAAGTTTAACCAGTAAAAAATCCTAGTTTTAATTGAAATCACGTGCGACGACCGCAATGAAACTGCAAAAATGACAGCCATTTTTTTGTTTATCTATTTTTGTGATAAGATAGCTTTGACCGGCTATGACCATATTGCCCCGTCCCTAGATATTTCATATAAATTATGTTTTATTGAAAATTTATTTTACAATCTATACAATCTCGTGCACACAATGCCTATAAATAATGGAAAAACGAACTGTGCAAAAAAGAAAACAATAAACAAAACTTTATGCAAAGCTTAATTTTACATCCAAAATCTTATAAGATTTTCGTAGTAGCATCAAAGTTTCAGATTTTTATCTATATATGAAATAGGGGTACCGGGGGCAGTATGGACACCCGGGGCAGAATGGACACCCCCTGTATCTTCGCATATGACGAATTCCATCCAGAATGAGTCGAAAAAAATAAAAATCGTGCTCGATAGTCTTCGATTTGGATAAAATTTTGCACATGTTTTTGGTATGGTAGAATAAGTGTTTTCCATAGAAAAAATGATCATTTTGACTCAAGCTTAACTTTCGAAAATGGCCTATATTTTTTACATGCAACTTATTTGAAAAAACCTAACTCCGAAACTGTTGATTTTAGAGAAAAATGTTCTATGAAGAAGTTGTAGTGAACCGTTTGGACTATGAGAAAAAAATATACACTGAAAAAATATTTCATTTATTTTCATAGAAGAATCAAAAATAAAACTTGAATTTTAAATTACACAAAAACCCCATTTTTAATATTGTTTAAATTTTCACCATAGAATCTTGATAGTACAGAGATGTTTGGGACAAAGTTTCATGATGGATAAATCTATATAAATAAAAATGGAATGGTGTTTGTATGTCACGAAATGGCTTACGAACGGGTCAGCGGATTTAGATGATTCTTTCTTCATTTTGTTCGTCAAGGGTTCCGACGTGTTTGTGTGTATAAAAGTTCCATAATATTCATCGGGAATGTCGGAAAAACGAGAGTGAACGGAACTGTCATTTTGTATGGGACGATTCGTAGCGGTTTTCAACAGCCTACTTGATGGCAAGACGAAGTTTGCCGGGACCACTAGTTTTTAATAAAAAAGTTTTTCTAAGAGCAACTTTTGGTAGATTTTCAAAATTTTGATTTTTTTCAAAATAAATTCGTTTTGATGATACAGTAAGCATCTTGAAATGATTGTAAGCCATAATGAATATATGAATAATTTCTCTAGAACTAGCCATTTTCGAATTATATCGAGTTTATTGCAAAAAATATTAAAATAGGCCATTTTCATAAGTTATTCGCGATTCTCCATCAAAGAAAATAAGTAAATGGAAAGAAATATGGTCTTTACTCTCGAAAACGTATTATTATTAATGGAGAAACGCGAATAACTTATGAAAATGGCCTATTTTAATTTTTAAACAATATTTTTTGCAATAAACTCGATATAATTTGAAAATGGCTACTTCTAGAGAACTTATTAATATAATCATTATGGCTTACAATCATTTCAAGATGCTTACTATATCATCAAAACGTATTTATTTTGACAAAAAATCAAAATTTTGAAAATCGACCAAAAGTTGTTCTTAGAAAAACTTTTTTATTAAAAATTTCTCCATCATGAAACTTTGTCCCAAACATCTCTTTACTATCAAGATTATATGGTGAAAATTTAAAAAATATTAAAAATGGGGTTTTTGTGTAATTTAAAATTTAAGTTTTATTTTTGATTTTTATATGGAAATAAATAAAATATTTTTTCAGTGTATATTTTTTTCTTATAGTCCAAACGGTTCACTACAACTTCTTCATAGAACATTTTTCTCTAAAATCAACAGTTTCGGAGTTAGAATTTTTCAAATAAGTTGCATGTAAAAAATTATAGGCCATTTTCAAAAGTTAAGGCGAAGTAGGCCGTCATTGAAATTTGTACGCGTCGTTGATGATTGTTGCTAACTCATCTCACGATTTCGAATCAAAGAAAATCAGTTGATTTTGCACTGACACAGCTGAAAAAGTATCAGCATACTTTATGCATGTTAGCGCGTACAGTGATACTTTTTGAAGTCAATATAAACTATCAAGACTGAGTTTTATCACTTTGAAATGCAAGCTGAAAAGTCATCATTGTTGCCAAAACGAATGACGGGCTACTTAGCCTTAAGCTTGAGTCAAAATGATCAATTTTTCTATGGAAAACACTTATTCTA
Source organism: Aedes aegypti (assembly GCF_002204515.2). Taxonomy (NCBI): domain Eukaryota; kingdom Metazoa; phylum Arthropoda; class Insecta; order Diptera; family Culicidae; genus Aedes; species Aedes aegypti. The sequence continues at coordinate 192,407,249 of NC_035109.1, read as the reverse complement.
CCATACCAAAAACATGTGCAAAATTTAATCCAAATCGAAGATGGTCGAGTTCAGTGACTGACCGATTTGACATGGAATCCGTCATATGCGAATAATTTTACACTTTAGATGCAAACAATATTTCAGTTGCCTGTCGAAAGAATAAGTTGTCCACTGAAATTTCAGAAAAAATGTTTTATACCATCAGTGCACCAGTAGCCGCTCATGTTCCAGTAGCCCGCTCACACTGAAAAAAAAATAAGTTTGCACTAAGTAAATTCGAAAACTATAGCCACTATACTGTTCAAATCGACAAATTGAATAATACTGTGGACATTATTTTGTGTATTTTCTGAAATTACCTTACCTTTTAAGCTCGTGAGCGGGCTACTGTAACATGAGCGGGTACTGGTACGTTGACGGTAGGGGTACCGGGGGCAGTATGGACACCCGGGGCAGAATGGACACCCCCTGTATCTTTGCATAAGCGAATACTTTTACGCTTTAAATGCAAACAATATTTCAGTTGCCTGTCGGAGGAGTAAATTATCCACTAAAATTTCAGGAAAAATGTGCAAAACATTGATTTTAAATAGAAAAATTGAGCATGTTTTTATTTGGTTCGAAAATTATAACATTCACACCTCACCAAATAAGGTTTCAGAGGCAAATGCCTGCAAGTTGACCGATAATGTAGCTCTTGATTGAATCTTCCATTATTTATGCTATATTCAAAAATTTAGTGGATTTTTTTCTGGTACTTTAAGACATTGAAAAACTTATATTGAAATTTCTTATACTGTTGGGGCAATATGGACACCGGGTGACAAAGTAGAGCTGACACTTCAAAGAGAAAAAAATATAACTTCAAATACAAAATTATCCAAAAATATTTACCATTCAATGCAATGATTATGAAGCGGAACCACAAATCAGTTGAAAATCGTCAATTCTTGATTAAAACTAACCTGGAGGCAATATTGAAAGCATCTTTACGAAAAATGTCGTAAATTGGTTTTAATCATGTTTCCAGTGGTACAGTGACCTGTCACTATGGTTTCCTGAATATGAACTTCATCTTTCGAGGTTTTGAGAACGATCGCGAGACAATTTTCCTATAAACATTAGGGTGTCCATACTGCCCCATGGGGGTGTCCACTTTGCCCCGCTAGCTTGATGGTGACTACCAAATATAAGCTTTTTTTAAACCTATTTTTGAAAACAAAATATGTTTTTCCAAATTATGTAACCATGTTTAACAAATGCTGAAGAACTCTAAAAAGCATTCTGCACATAAAAAACAGTATAATATTCATATCCTCACAGTCAAAATAGGCAAATTCCTTAGGGTGTCCATACTGCCCCGTGTCCCCCTACATTGATTTTAAACCAAAAAATGGAGCATGATTTTATTGGGTTTAAAAATTATAACATTCACACCTCACCAAACAAGGTTTCAGAGGCAAATGACTGCAAGTTGACCGAAAATGTAGCTCTTGACTGAATGTTCAATTATTTATGTTAAATTAAAAAATATAGTAGATTTTTTTTCTGCTACTTTGAGACACTGAAAAACTTATATGAAAATTTCCTGTACTGTTGGGGCAATATGGACACCGAGTGACAAAGTAGAGCTGACACTTTAAAGAAAAAGAAATTTAACTTAAAACACAAAACTATCCAAAAACAATCAAGCATGCAATGCAATGATTATGATTCGGAACCACAAATCGGTTGAAAATGGTCAGTTCTGTATTAAAACTAATCTGGAGGCAATATTTAAGGCATCACTACGAAAAATGTCGTAAATTGGTTTTAATCATGTTTTCAGTGGCACAGTGATCTATCGCTATGGTTTCCTAAATGTGTACTTCATTTTTCGAGGTTTGGGAATGATCGCGGGACAATTTTCCTATAAATGTTAAGGTGTCCATACTACCCCATGGGGGTGTCCATTTTGCCCCGCTAGCTTGATGGTGACTACCAAATATGAGCTTTTTTTAAACCCATTTTTGCAAACAAAATATTTTTTTCAAAATTTTGCAACAATGTTTAACAAATGCTTGAGAACTCTAAAAAGCATACTGCACATTGAAAACTGTATAATATTCGTGTCTTTACAGTCAAAATAGGACAATTCCTTAGGGTGTCCATACTGCCCCGTGTTCCCCTACACAATAAGATTTTCGCGTGGTTTTCACGGTGGTGGCTAATTGAAACATACTTTATGAGGTTCTAAGGTTATCGAGGTCAAAATCTGCTTTATAAGCTCAAATAAAAGGTGGCCTATTTTACCCCGTATGACCACACTGCCCCGCCTTCCCCTATTCGTCTTCACATCTAACTATTTCTATGAAAGGTGTCTTCGTGCATAAATACGTTTCTCAGGCAAGCAGAATCTCGGGAAAACTTACAGCGAAACTAAAAGCGGCCGTCCAGAAACCACGTGGTCATTCATGGTGAGAGGAAAAGTTTATCCAAAGACCAAGGCCCTAAAAATTATACCACAAGAGGAGAGAATCTATACATCTGTGCACGCAAAATTTACTTAACATTGTGAACCACAAGCGTTAGCGTTAGCGTTAGCGTAGTTACGGTATACTTCGTAGATTGGATACTAGCAACATTCATGTTTCTTTTTAATAATCCCATCCTGACTACTTTCAAGAACAAGGCAGGGGAGTATATTTTGTTCAAATCATAAACAAGAATACTAAAAGCATGAATATCGCTATTCCCGGCCACGCCCATCTTTACCATAACTTGGGATAGGGGAAGGAAATGTTGATGTAGCACCTACTTAATGAGAGGCCACCGACTCAGCGACACCCTCATAAGTGCTACGGAGTTGGAGGTTGGGGAAGGTATATTGTCAGAATTCGCCTAGAAAGCTGGCGATAGACCATAAATATTTGTTGTTTAAGCGTTTTCAAATTAATCTTTTGAATGCCGGCAATCAAAAGAGAAAACAATAGCTTATTTATAGTATAAATAGTATTTCGCGAAATGCTTGTCGATTGTGCAGTAATATTTTTGCTCAATAACCAATAAAAAGCAAAACCGATCCCTCCAGGGTCATCGGATTGTATAAAATAACGATACGCGTAAAAAAAAAAATCACGCCTATTGAAAAACTGTACTGGGTGGTACTGTATTTTTAGATAATCGAAAAACGAAAGGAAGCGCGTTCGAACTAAACACCCTGGGATAACACAGTCGGTTTTTCTGCTCAAAATTATACGAAAAGCAGAATCGATCCCTCCAGGGTCATCGAACGGTTAAAAAGCATCCACAACCGATTGTTAGTTGCGTTACACCCGCCCGGACAGAATGCGCAATCTGAACATAATTATCAAACTCCGAGAATAACATTTTCCGTTCAAGAAACGATCAGAAGTTCCACGACGCGGACAAAAACGATCCGGAAGGCTCACAAAAGAAAAAGTATCATACTGGAACAAACTCACCGGATTGATTCTCTAAATTTATGTGCTGCATGTCACTTCCGGATGGTTCGGTGAACTTAGGGCAGCCAAAAACACACAGTACTGAGGACACAAATCAAACAAATCACTTTTTCATTTTTCACTATTCCATTTCTGAATGTAAAAACTGTCCTGCTTGGGCTTAACCTTACTTAACATTGTGAACCACAAATAACAAAAAGTATGATAAACGGGGAAGAGGAATTGCAAATGGCTATATTTTGTGAGACGTAATTTATGGATGAACTTCATGGTTCTTCTGAGGTTTCTAGTTTGCTTAACAGATTTAAGTTTCAGGTACTTGTGGCATCAGCGGATACCATGGATTGAATTGTTTAAGATATATCGATTCCGATCAATAATGCGAACTGGTTCTTGTGTTGTATGAACAATGCAGAATACAAATACCTATAGGGGTAGTCGGGGCGGTTTCGCCAATTGGTTGGAATGAGCACCCCTTGAAAACTGCATAAATTCTTGAAATTTCATCTGCAGTAACATGCGACTCCAAAGCTGGCAAGGAAATTAAGCAATATGTATGTTCCAGTTTAGTGAACAAAATAATTAAATTACTAGATTCTATGAGATAATTTTACAATCTAAAATAGGGTGCTCATATCACCCCATCAATAAAAAATCGACACGAAAAATGACAAATTTTGAAAAATCATTCATTTGTGAACAACGGAAATCGTGCGGATCTAAAAATTGTTGGAAATCATACAAAGAACTGATAATTCCATAATATTTTCTGCACTTCTATTGACTTTTCCTTAAGGTCTCCGAACTGCCCCACATTCCCCTATACGAAATTCACAAGTATCAAACCACGTTAATGAAAAGACCATAACAAATGTTTATCTTTGTTTCATGTGATAGTCATAAAAATATAAGAAATAAAACTAAACGGCTCATACAAAAAAAAAATATATATATATATATATATATATATATATATATATATATATTTTTTCATATAAAAACTATTATGGAGGGTGGAGGGGGTTGTAAATTTTCTATTTCAGCGTTACGTAATAAATGAATGCTACCTTACATTGAATATTAATTTGATTGCTTCGCGAGTGCGCGGAATTAGGCGTTCTTTTGCGCGGAATATGGAAAAGCGTTTCAAAAAGTGCGCGGAATTAGGCAATTTCTACGAGTGAACTATTTCAATAAAATCTCAAGTTTAAGTTATGAATACAGTCTAGTTTATATTTTTCCCATAATCTAAGACAGATTTGCTAGCGATCCACTCATTATGCAATAGGGGAAGTGGTGGTAAAATGATCAGGGGTGGTAAAATGAACACCGTACCTTTTACCGAGAAAAACCAAATTTCAATGATTTTTTATCACGCACGGATGGTTTAGACCATAAATCGGAGTGTTCGGGTTGATACGGAGGTCAATTGAAATGAAAATATCAACAAAAAATAAGATTTTAGAAAATCACGTTTGAAAATTAAAACTGACGTAACTTTTCGCTCGAAGGTCTTGAGGTTTTTCAGTGAGGTTAATATCCATATAATATGATGTCAAATCTGATAACTTTAATTTTTTTTTGAATGGGTTACAATCCTTAATGGATATATTTTCGGAAATACAATGAATATTTTCAAAAATATTTGTTTTGCTCTCGTTTTTCACATGATGTTCATTTTACCACCAACAGCTGTTAATTTTACCAACATAGTGCAGGTAAAATGAACATTTGCATCGTTTTTTGCTAGCGATAACAATATGTGAAAATTTAACAACTTTAGTCTGATTTCGTGTCGCTGCTTTAGATATCATCCCTACTTTTGATGTTGTGCGATAGAACTTTAAAAATTCCTCGTTTTTCTATTGGAAACAAGATGATATCCTTAAGGTGTTCATTTTACCACCCCTTCCCCTACTATTTTTTAATTAAACATATGAATCGTTTTATTCCTTAACTGCGCTGAATTACGGCACTTTACGGTAGTATCTGGCCCCTTCCCGAAAAGGGGAAATGCCGTAAGGTGGTCCCGGGAAGATAAGGGTCTGAGGCCAAAGGTTATGTCGATACACTGTACACCATTTGAGCAATTCAGCAATAATTGCTCAAGTACAGTGCATCGGCTGGTTTTAATGGGTCGTCGTTGGTGCGACATGACATCCCCACACTCCCTGAGTTACCTTATTAAGGGTCTGTTTGCAGATTTCCCCCTTGCAAAAAACAAAAAAACACAAAACGCAAAATACAATTAGTATGGAATGGAGGGATCATTCAAATATTACGTAACGCAAAATTGGTCAATTTTAGACCCCCTCCCACCCCCACGTAACAGCTTTTGTATAGACAATTTTAAATTTTTGTATGAACCGTAATACTATGTTAGACCCCCTCCCTCCCCCTCTTACGTTACGTAATATTTGAACGGTCCCGGAGAATCGCTGAAAAAAAACTTAATAGTAGTTTACGTAACAAGTTGCAGAATGACGATTTTTACAGCACGAGTCGTACATTTGTCCAACGAGGCTTGCCGAGTTGGATAACTACGACGAGTGCTGTAAAAATCGAGTTCTGCAACGAGTTGCGTACAACATTTTTTGCAATTTCGTAGAACACCACTGGAGGGTATCAGAAATAACATCTGGATGCTTGCACCATAATTTTGCAATTTCTGAAAATAGTTGGGTAATGAGTCATTACGCAACTCAAAACAGTTGCGTAATGAGAAAGCGTTGCGTAATGAACCATTACAGCACTGGTTTCAGTTAAGCAATGACTATTCCCGCACTGCATACTTCAGTGTAGGAAAGTAGGCCGTTCCATGACAGATTGGCGTGATGAAAAACAGCCTATTACGATGAGAAATTGCAAAAAAGTTGTTTTTTAAACTTATTTTTTGTCACTTAAACCCCTCTGCTTTTAACCCCCTTCAATGGTGCTAATCTGAGAGAGACTCGCGAAGAGGAAAAATATCAACGTCATATCGTCCCCTTGATGCTACAACTAGATAACTCGAAATTTGAAATTTTTGACTTCAATATGTCAAAACATTTTTCTTAATTAGATCTGCAAAATATCCACAGGTCTTAAGCGTGTGATTCAAAATATACAAGTTAAAGATTATTTTTCAATCATAATCTATGCGATTAACCATCACCTTGTTAAACGGTCATACTTTCAAAGTTGCACATCTCAAAATTTTGATTTTCGGGTTATCTAGTTGTAGCATTAAGGGGACGATATGCAGCCCAGATTCCCCTCTCACGAAACGTCAAATGCAGCCCACCGTTTTTATGGCTGAAAAAGTGAAAAGTATTGTGTTCAAAGTAAATTGTTATTAAAAACCTCAGTCAGCGGAGCAGTTTTTTCCAAAGTTGCTGATAAATCTAAGCAGAAGATTAATTATTTCTAATGTCTGCTACGTTTGCTGGCATGAAATTTCACTCAAACGGCTATTTATGATTCGATGTGATGCAAACTCAATCATATTTTGCTGAGAGGTTCATGTGAAGATTTGAACGGCTTGCGCATAATTGTTATAAACACAAAGTGGAATAAGAAAAAAACTCAGCAATCACAGAAAAAGAAGACCGTCTTCGCGAGTCTCGTCTCAGGTGCTAATAGGACAGTTTCTATTCTTAACACTTTTGATTCTCTTCGACAGGGGTTTGTTTTAAATGCTAACAAGTCCATATTTATCAACAACTAGCTGTCCCGGCAAATTTTGTATTGTCCAGTAGGGGTACCGGGGGCAGTATGAACACCCGGGGCAGAATGGACACCCCCTGTATCTTTGCTTATGCGAATAATTTTACACTTTAGATGCAAACAACATTTCAGGTGCCTGCCAAAAGAGTAAATTATCCACTAAAATTTCAGAAAAGAAATGTTTAAAACATTTTGAACCGAAAAATTGAGCATGATTTTATTGGGTTCGAAAATTATAACATTCACACCTCATCAAATAAGGTTTTAAAGGAAAATTACTGCAAGTTAGCCGATAAGGTAGCTCTTGATTGAATCTTCAAATATTTATGCTATATTCAAAAATATAGTTGATTTTTTTCTGCTACTTAAAGACATTAAAAAACTTATATGAAAATTTTTAATACTGTTGGGGAAATATGGACACCGGGTGATAAAGTAGAGCTGACACTTTTCAAGATAAAGAAATATAACTTTAAACACAAAATCATCTAAAAATATTTAGCATTTAATGCAATGATTATGATGTGGAACCATAAATCGGTTGAAAATTGTAAATTTTCTGGATTAAAACTAATCTGGAGGCAATATTGAAAGTATGCTAGTATCCATCGTATTAAGCATTGATCAGTGAGAACTGCAATTTTCCCAGTATTGCAGTGAAAGTTGCTGATATAAACCGATGCCAAACAATTCTTTCTCAAAACGGCTTTAGTATTGTACAATAAGATTTTGATAAATCTTGATTTCTTTTTAGAAATAATGCAAAGAAAATGCATCATGCCTTATTCTTAATTCGTCGTATTGTTTTCATTTCTGTCGCAATTAGTTTCCGGATTCGTCTCACAGCTTACAGCTTACTGTGATATATTGAGTGATCAAAACACAACATATCAACACTATAATAAAATGTTTCACTAGAATGTATAGATCTATGGGCATCTCCCTTCATTTCTTCAGCAAGATGGAATATAGTAATTTCATTTAAAATTCTTTGTTCGTCATCAAAATTCAGCCCAAACATATGAACATAATGTGTTTGTGGATGTGGATGTGGATGTTCCATGTTCTCAAGAAATATATCCATTGATTTCCCTAGGACTTCCTCCGACATTCCCGTTCAGAGCATCGTCAAAATTCAAAATTCATTCAGAAATTCCTGTTATTTATTTTAAATTTTCCAAACAAACCTAAAAAAAAATTCTAGGCGTCTTCTAGAGATGTCTCCAGGGAAACGTCGAGGATTTAGAAGGAAATGTTAACAAAAATTCGCGTGGATTTTCTAAAGAAAATTTTTATGTGAGTTCTGAAAGTACTCCTACATTGATAATGAAATTCTCTTAGGATTTTCTTGATTAAATGGTAATGACTCCCTGAAGAGAGTTGTGTTTGATCCTTCGACCTTAACGCTTGCTCCTGCGGTGGCCGGCGATGAGGGCAGGATCAAAGATGTCGCGTATCGGTCGAGTAAAGTGAAAAAGTGCCGCGTTCGAGTTCTTTTTGATTTTTCGACGTTGACGTTGTTCCTGGGCAGTGCGTTAAGAAAACCCGAGCAGTCGTCAGTTGTTTTCCCTCTCGGGTCGCGCGCCTATTTTCTCTGATTGCTTTTATATAGCCGAGCAAACGAGTGAAGCTGAAAGTGGATTGTTAATGCTCAAGGATGACGGATCAATTGGTGAGCTCGTTTTATGCTACTATTTCTAATCTATAAAATATGTATGACTGCATCTTTAATCGTTACAACGGTGAGACGTAAATATGATTTTTCAACAAATTATGAAAGGTTCGTCACTGTGAGTGTTGACATAAACTCTGGTTCATAAATTATTTATGTCTATTTTTTTCAAAACACCTTTTTCCTTTTACCTTTATTTTTGTAATCAAAAAAAAACTTTGAATGGTTCGACACTACTAGTGTAGACCTGAGACGAGACTCGCGAAGACGGTCTTCTTTTTCTGTGATTGCTGAGTTTTCTTCTTATTCCACTTTGTGTTTATACCAATTATGCGCATGCTGTTCAAATCCTCACATGAACCTCTCAGCAAAAAATGATTGAGTTTGCATCACATCGCATCATAAATAGCCGTTTGAGTGAAATTTCATGCCAGCAAACGTAGCAGACATTAGAAATAATTAATCTTCTGCTTAGATTTATCAGCAACTTTGGAAAAAACTGCTCCGCCGACTGAGGTTTCTAATAACAGTTTACTTTGAACACTATACTTTTCACTTTTTCAGCCATAAAACGGTGGGCTGCATTTGACGTTTCGTGAGAGGGGAATCTGGGCTGCATATGACGTTGATATTTTTCCTCTTCGCAAGTCTCTCTCAGGTGTAGACTTGCGAAAGGTTCACTTTATTCAACAAACTTTGAATGGTTCGTCACGTCAAGTGTCGGTATAATTTTTCCCTACATAGATATTGTTCATATCAAACGAAAATATTATATTTACATATAAGCATGTTCATATCTCACCAATAATTATTTATCATGGTCTAATCGCTTATCAAAGTGAATCCTGTGACCCAACGATCCTCCCCATTAACAAACATCCCTCCCAGTAACCTTTGTGGAGATGCAGAGGCAAACACGGTCTCCAAATAGCAAAGGTTACTCACTAACATTCCTTCCCCCAATCTCACCTGACTGCAAGGACGTGGCCGGCGCCGTAATTGACCATGTATAAATAGAGGCACTGAATTATGCACACTGAAGAAGATTATGGCCAATCCCAGCCGACCTTCTAGTTGATTCTTTGTGCATTTTCACTGACTTCGGTCAATCACGGAATAGCAACCATTGATATGTGTAGTCAGTCTAAGCTAAGCTAAATGCTAATGACTCCCTGAAGAAATTTAAGTATGAATAATAAGAAAAATACCTGTAAGAAAGAATAGCTAACTTATGTGGAACCTTGAATTTTTGAAGAATTCACGGGGTGTGGAAATATTGTTTGGAACAATATTAGATAAATGTTTGAACTACAGCAACAACATTTTGATGAAATGCTGGAGATATTCTAAGTGAAATTTGTGGTGAAACTTAATGAGGAATTTCAGGTCGAATTTTTTTAAGTAATTCTTGGCAAAGTTCATACAAGATTTCATCGGAATAAAGCCTGAGTAATTTTTTGGGGCAATTTCTAAATCGTGGATGATTTTTTTTAAAGAATCCATGTGAAAAATGAAAAAACCAGCGTAGGGATTATTGTAGGATTTCTCGCGAAAATATCGAAACTATGGAATGACCTTGGAACCTTTGTGAAAATAAGGAATATGTGGTGAATCTCCTAGAACTAACAACTGGAAAAAATCGGTGTATGAATCAGTGGAAAAAACATCTGGAGGAAATCATAGAAGAATCGCTGTCATTTTTTTTTTCAGAGTAATCTTTGTGAAAATTACTGGAGGTAATAATGTTGCAGTGCTCTACGATTTCCTTGACAAAATTTATGAAGAAATTCATTTAAGCGTCCCTTGAAAAATTGCTGACAGCATCCCTGGAGAAGCTCATAAAGGTTTTCCAGAAAAGATGACTAGAATACCTGAAGCATTCCTTGAAATTTCCTCCAGAACTTGTGGAATAGTCGAAAAACATTTTTGTAAATAAATTTGGACTGTTTTCCACCAAGTTTCATATGCTCATGAACGACACCCAACTGTAAATGGTAACTGTACTTGCCTTTACCAGCTTTCCAATCTTAAGTTTATGTTTTATGTTGGATAAATAAAAATCATTAAAAAAAGAGGACTGAATAATTGAAGTAGCGTCTTGATAGCGGCGCAGCCGAAAATTTTTATGATTGAAATGATTTTCTGTCATGAAAAGTACATATTCTACCTTGTATTACAGATGCAAAATAATTTCCCTGATTATGTCCGAAATTCCCTGAGAATTCCAGGTTTTTTCCAGGTTGAATAAAATTCCCTGATAATTCAAGGTTTTCCAGGTTTTTCCAGGTAGTAGACACCCTGTTATTGCATTTTTGGTGTACAAGTGTACAAACCATGACAGCTTTCACAAAAATACACTTGGAAAATTAATCTATGTTGCAGGTAAGTTGGAATATCCGCCTTAGTGAAACATTTTAAGATTGATACGACGAATAATAGCATTTACGACGAAGTAGAACGAAACCCTAAACTGTTTTTTTTTTTTTTGAAAGAAATATTTTTTTCCAAATTAAGCAACAATGTTCAACAAATGCTTAAGAACTCTAAAAAGCATACTGCACATAAAAAACAGTGTAATATTCATGTCTTTACAGTAAACATTGGCAAATTCCTTAAGGTGTCCATACTGCCCCGTGTCTCCCTACAACAGGCTGCAAAAAAAATCCCGAAGTTTATGTCAAATTTGCATTTCCCGTACTCTCAACTTTCTTGGACGATGAAAAAAAAAACAATTGGTAAAGAATTTTTCAAATCGGTCATCCTGTTCTAGAGACAATTCGTGACATACAAACATCATTCAATTTTAATTTACATAGATTTTTGTGCATCTACCCTATTTAAAAGCGTTTCAATTCAAAATCTTTCATTTTTTTTCTTCATAATGCGTGGTATGCACCTGAAACGTAATGCGCTCAAGTAAAATTTATCTTTTTTACCAAAGTAGTTTTGACAGCTGATCCAGTATGAGCGAAGTGTCACTTTCACTTGCGGAATAATTGAGCGGCACATTTTTCCGTGCGGAAAAGTGACAGCTCCATTTGATTTGCACTGAAGGTGTTAGACGTTATAAAATCAGCTCTACTTCTCAGCAGCGTACAACTCAAGTAATTTCGGTATATAGCGGAATCATTCCTTGACCGTTTCTTGTTCTATCTTTTTGCATAGTACTTATTATCAGCGTCTTCTTCTTCTTCTTTCTGGCGTTAAGTCCCCACTGGGACAGAGCCTGCTTCTCAGATGTTCTTATGAGCACTTCCACAGTTATTAACTGAGAGCTTTCTTTGCCGATTGACCATTTTTGCATGTGTATATCGTGTGGCAGGTACGAAGATACTCTATGCCCTGGGAATCGAGAAAATTTCCTTTACGAAAAGATCCTCGACCAGCGGGATTCGAACCCACGACCCTCAGCATGGTCTTGCTGAATAGCTGCGCGTTTACCGCTACGGCTATCTAGGACCCCCTATCAGCGTACCAGCCATAAAAATGAAGAGTTTGCTAAAGCAAATAAGTTTAGGGTAAGGATGATACGAAGCCACACATGTTGAAGCATATATCTTACCTTACTTATTCAACTTTTAGTTGATGTAATCTAATGACATATTAAAAGCTACATAAATTAAGCAGTGTTGTCAAGAACGTTCGGATTTATTGATTTATAATTAAGCAACTAAAGAAAATTTTTAGTGCTTAAACCTTTTGAAAGAAGTTTTGAGATTCTGAATAAGTTAGAGAAAAATTCAAGCCCTGATAGTAAGAAAAAAATTAAAAATATACATCTCTTACTCGATATTGAAGGGGCCATCGAGTTAGGGAGGTATCGAGATACAGAACACAATTTTTCATTTTTCGTAATTTTTGATATTTTGACAAAGTACATTCAAAATAGTAATTTGAATGTGAAAAATAGTAAAATTTAGGCACATTTATCAACGTGACACTTTAAAAATAATTTTCAAAAAATTAAAATTTTATCACCCTGAAATGGCTTGTTGACCTTCATTTTACTATCAGTATTAACATAATTATAAAATTTATGAAATTAATTAACATTTGGAGGACATTTAAAAATGTTCATGGAAATATCGAGTTAGAGAGGTAAACTTGCATAGGAAACTGAAACAAATCGCATCGAGTTAGGGAACATCGAGCTAGAGAGGTATCGACTTCCAGAGGGATCAAAGTATGCTAAATTGAAGGGACCGTTCATTCCATCGAGTTAGGCGAAATATCGAGTAAGGGAGAGTTGACGAAACATCGCTAACCAATGAGTAATTTAGACCTTAAGATGGTCGTTCAAAATTATTTTCCCGGAGATCATCTCAAATTCCCTTTTTTTTTTCGATGAATTTAAATTTCCTTTTTTTTCCCGCTTTTCCCGGCCACCCTGCATCATGCTTCCAAAGAGAAGAAGCAAATTCTGAAGCTGAAGGTGTTAGAGGAAAACTTGCGGATTCGATTTTTCTTTTATCAGTGAAGTCCGAAATAAGAGGACTTCATTCTACCTTTCTATAAAAACTATGCATTACTTCCAGCATTGAATAAGTACAAGTAAGACACACGACCTTGACATGTAGATTTTTTTTTTGTGTGTGAGGTGAACTTTTACCACCGGTACAGGCAGTCCGTAGTGTTATTTCATAGCCAATAGAAACATTCGCTACCTGCACTACGCTATCTATGCTGAGTGGGAAAAGGAATTTAATATTGATGATCAACTCCTGACGTCCCCAAGCACGCGACCTTATTAACATTGGCGTATGGCATGTTGAAAACACCAACATGATAAAATCGTGACACACCTGTAATTCCCATACAAACTTTGAAGCGCTTGTGTAGTATCGATTTTCATGCCATCGAGCTCAAATTTTGAAAGGACACTCGAAATTTCATCTCAGATCGATTGAGCAGTGTGGAGTAAAATAAGTTCATATTACAATTTTTTAACCAACCTAATATACATATTACATTATGAAATTGCTATACTCACAAAGCTTCCTTCTGGTCCTTCACTTTGTTCAGAAACATGCAGGCCACTTCTTTCTCAAATATCCGAACTCTGGACCACTCGAGTTTGATTTCCGGGTTTTCTCCGACGGTCACTTGAACGTACCAGAAGCTTTCCGGCTTGAAAGTTTGAATTTCGTCGTGTCTTTGCACACAAAACCCAAGCGTAGGCGTTTGACATGGCCCGTAGGAAATGAGGGACGCGTCCAAATCTGCGTACTTCCCTTGAAAGAACTTCGTTTGAAAACGGGTGAATGCACATCCTATCCGGAGATCCAGCTCCTGGCGGGCATCGACGGATTTTGCCTCGTTTTCATTTGGGTGAATAAGATTATCCATTGCATATTTGATGTCCTTATCGGTAATAGCGGAGAACTTTGCTCTGTATGTGACACGGTTCGAGAAAACGTTTCGCATCACACCGGACACTGCCGCCATGACTTCAAAGCAAATGTTCTCCCCTTCCTTGTCGCAATCGAGCCACAGGATCAAATATTCGCAGCCTTTCGCTTCCTGGCTCAAAAATGCCGGCATGCGCAGATTGGGGGTGGATTCTTTCTTTTCCGTCGGACAAGAGAACAACTCCGCCGGATCCACTTTGTCCCAAGAGTTAAATTTGCCGACAAACTCCAGTCCCATGATGTGTCCGCAAACAGAAGTCATTTTAAACTTGACCTGCTCGCCGCGGAAGTTTCCGAACCATTCGTGCACGGAGCAGGCATTGTTCGAGCCTAAAAAGTTCAAGAGCACATGAAAAACAAACTTTGTGTCATGAGATTTTGGTTTCGATTTTACTGCTTACCCTTTCTACTGGAACACTTCCCGTTGCTCAATATTGTTGCCAATGATGCCGCCAGCGACGGTTTTTCTGCTACCATTAGAGCGGACTTCATTTTTGGATGGGAAAATTAATATTTCCTGCGAAACAGTCGGAGATTTTCCACTTTTGAACAATATTTTTGACAACTGGATTCAATCTGTTTACTAGTTATACACGCAAAAATCAACTTTTCCTGGATGCTCGAAAAACTAGAGTGCCTCTAGATTATCTACACTGTAAGGTCAAAGTACCCTTTAAAGGGTAAAAAAGTACCCTCTTTGAGAGAAACTAGTTTAACTCATAAAAAGAGTAAAGGGCCTTTACTCTTTAAAGAGTAAACGGCTTGTACGTCAGATCAACGAGTAAATTTTACCCATTATCCAAAACTAAAAAAAAAAAGAGAGTAAAATTTACTCTTTTTTGTAGATGAAAATCTTATTTAATTTTTATATTCATTTCCATAGAATAATCAACAGTAAAATCTCATAAATATAAACAAATTTATTCAATGCATAATAAAATATACTATTCCGATCAATATCTCCATGCATCCTCTTCATCCATCAGGGACTGAGTTTGTTTTGGACCTGTAAAATGGCGCTGGAGATTCTTGTAGAGCAAAGAGCAGAACATTCACACGGAATGTGCTCTGCAGCCAAAGTATCCTGTAAAATCGGATTGTTTTTTAGATGAAACGGCAATAAAAGCAATTCATGTACCTACCTTCTGGACGTTCCCGCATTTCTGCTAACTTATTTAGATATTACGGGAAAAAACTTTGAAGCACATCCCAAACACTGCCGACCGATTCTTGTCAAGTAATTTTTCACCCATTAAAGAGTAAATGAACGGAATATGTAAAAGGGCACAAAATACCCATTATTGGAAATTTTGAAATACCCATTATTTTGACAGCTGCATACATCAGCAAAAAATGGGCATTTTTTATTCTTTAAAGGGTAATGCCGAGTTTACAGTGTATAGATCCACTCTGCGAAAAACATTATAGTGTGAACGGAACTGATTTGGGGTAACTTCACACTTCAACAATGTGCACGGAAGGAAACGCGTGCCCAAGAAAACAAATCTCGAAAACTTATTCATACAGACTCAAGTCAAAAAAGTATACAAACTTACTTTATCGATCCTACGTGTTAAGCAGGCGGAATTCTACACGTACCGCTCTGTACCAACTCAACTTTTCACTTTTAGAACGTTTAATTTCCGGATTTACAAAACGACGAAAGTAACATTTTCAACTTTCACAACCTAACCACTACTTTCGCCGCCCCGCTGTATGGAGAGACAAAGTGACTTAACCACGAATCAAAACAAAACACTACTTGAGCCGATTTTACACTGGTAGAAAAACGTCGAAAGTAACTGAATGAAACGGCTTATCATTTTCTTATAATTATTTTTGTGGGAAATAATAGAAACTACCTAGTTTTTGAACGTGAGCTGAGTGTATGCAAAATTTGAGCGAAGTACACGGCAAAAAAATGTTAAAAAAGTGATTCATTTTAAAACAGTTTTAGAAGATAGATTGTGATTTTTCCTAATTAATTTTCTCAAAACCGTATAAAAGTTACTTACGTCGATTTGAAAAAGTAATCGAGAAATGGTGATTTTATGCTGGGAGGGAGAAACCAATACGAAATTTATGTACGTCAAGGTGAGCCGAGATTCTGCTGTCACGAACTGTCACTGTGAGCCCAGATCTTGAACAATGGACAAACATGATAAAAGCGCGTAATTTATCAAAACATATTTTTGCATTTTAACAAATATGACAAAAAATCGATTGAAAAGCTATTCACGCTTATTCAAAAGTAATGTCACGATAGCACCTTTTATTCTGATTGAAAATAAAGTATTCAAATACTCATAATTTTACTTTTTTCAATAAAAACGAAAATTAAATGCATAGAAAACTTTGGCCCTTTTTCCATGTTTGTCCAGAACGATCGAAGGTACACAACAAAAGAAAACTAGCGATTTTCATCAAGTCAGCCTTGATTGTCGTTGGCAAGCTGGATTTTTCTTGCTGTTTGAAATAACTTTGTGTCATATTTCGTGTGTAGTATCGGTGCCTCCCTACCAGGTTTTATGTTGTTGCAACTACAAAATCCAAGATGACCATGGTCTGCAGTAAATGGTTGATTTCAAATCCCCGGTTTTCTCCCGGTAGGGTGCCGGTGCCATTAGTGGACTATCTAAGCTATAAAAAATCATAACAAAATAACGAAGAGCCTTAACAAAGATCTTTTGGCGTCAACAGAAAGATTCCATCCTTTACTATATAGGAAAAATATTAAAAGAGTGATAAAACTATTTTTTTAACAAAAAAAATGCTTGAGCCACTATTGGTACACGTGTTCCAGTAGTTGAGCTAGTGTTCCAGTAGTAGACGTTCGGGAATGATACAAGGAATTTTAAACAAAATGGTAAATTTCTGCGGTAAATTTTTGCATAGGTTTAACATTTTTCCCTCGGAACAGCAACTAATATCTTTCGAATTAAGCATAAAGATCATCTCTGGGACTTTTCTTCATTTTTATACATCCATTTAAAAAACTGCTTCTATCCGTTGATCCACTACAACTGGAACACGACGGCAACTATTGGCGCAAGGGAGCAAATTTTTGCGTAAGCTTAATTATTTATATGACTTTTTGATAAAATAAAAAGATGAAATTTGGCAAATCGATTAAACTAGAGGCGATCTATAAGCCATAAATAGCACATGTCGTTTTTATCGAAAAATGTACGTTTTTTCCATAGTTCAATCTACTGGTACATTACAACCATTGGTACCGGCGCCTTATTTCAATTCCCGGTAAATACCCAGTCGTGTATTAGAAGTAAAAAATTTATTTTAAATTAAAATAAAAAAAAAATAAAAAATATATTGTAGTGAATTTGGCTTCCCGAACAACAAACGCGCACCCCCTTCACACTTATCACATCCGCCATTGCGTAAATCCCTTTCAAAACTGATCGCAGATTCCGCACACATACATTCGCGACTACGAAACAAAAAGAGATTTACAAAGCACTCGCACTTATGGAAAACCTCGTAAGGAACTGTCACCGTGTGCGTGAAAAAAAAGCAAAAAATATATCTCTCCTTGTTTTCTCACAGAAAACCGAAGAAAACATCAGCAACTTCGTAGTCCCGAATTGCGGTACGCGTTCAGTGACAGTTCTTTACACACTCGTTCAGAACTACTCATTGTTAAATGTTTTATTATACTCCAAGATAATTTACTTTTATCAAGTTTCTCTATTCTCTACATTCTCCTTCTCCTCTACTCTCTGAAGTAAATCCCAGATACTTTTAAACACTACATTTCTGTAATCTGTATAAATTTAATAGTATAACGTATATGCTCGTGCGTGCGCTCATCATATTTCTGGTATTTTAAACTTACCTGGCTCGAAAGCTTTTAATTAGCAGCAAAATAAAAAAAAATCAACTACTCTCCCGAAGCATCTCAACTAACATGTTCTAACAAATTTCAAATAACTCTGACTGACCTTAGTCCTGCGATTTTGTATTAAGCTTATCAGGCTCGAAGCATCCCATAGAAAGCAAAATACGAAAACATCCAATAACAGTCTCGAAATTTATTGATTTACATATACTAACATATTACGAACAGCTCTGTCTGACCTTGGTTCTGCTATTTTCGATTGAGATTATCAATCAGGCTCCAAGCATCCCATTAGAAACAAAATAAGGAAACATTCAGCAACTATCCTGAAATACATAAATTTACATACCCCAACGCATCACAAACAACTCTGTCCGCCCTTAGTCCTGCTGTTTTGGATTGAGCTTATCAGGCTCGAAGCATCCCATAAGCAGCAAAATAAGAAAACATTCAACAAATTTCTCGAAGCACCTCAATTAACATGTTCTAATGCTTTATTAATAACCCTATCTGTCCTTTTGAAGTAAAAGGGAACATTCAAGAACGGTCTCAAAATATATTGATTCACATATCCTAAAGCAGTACAAACAACCTTGTCTGACCTTATTCCTGCTATTTTAGATCGAGCTTATCAGGCTCGAAGCATCCCATAGGCAGCAAAATCATAAAATAATTCAACAACTATCTCAAAGTATATCAATTAACATATTAAAATGCTGTACAAATAACTCTGTCTGACCTTAGTCCTGAGTTTTGTATTGAGCTTATCAGGAACGAAGGATCCAATAGGAAGGAAAATAAGAAAACATCCAAGAACAGTCTCGAAATTTATTGATTTACATGCTCTAACGCATTACAAACAGTTCTGTCTGACCTCCTGCTATTTTGAATTGAGTTTTTCAGACTCGAATCATCCCGTAAGCAGCAAAATCAGAAAATAATTCAACTATCTCAAAGTATATCAATTAACTTGTTTCAGTGATTTACAAATTACTCTTGTAACGCATTACAAACAGATCTGTCTGACCTGCTATTTTGGATTGAGCTTATCAGGCTTGAAGCATCCTATTAGAAGCAAAATAAGGAACTATCCTGAAATACATAAATTTACATATCCCAACGCATCACAAACAACTCTGTCCGACCTTAGTCTTACGATTTTGGATTGAGCTTATCAGGCTCGAAGCATCCCATAAGCAGCAAATTCAGAAAACATTCAACACTTATCTATTACATATTCTAACACATTACAAACAACTCTGTCTTACTTAAGCTCTGTTATGTTGGAGCTTATCACTCGAAACATAATAATTTACTTATTCTAGCGCAAATAACTCTGTCTGGCCTTAGTCCTGCTATTTTGTTTTGAGCTTATCAAGCTCGAAGCATGCCATAAGCAACAATATTAGAAAAAATCAACAACTATCTAGAAGCATCTCAATTTACATGTTCTAACATATTACAAATAACTATGTCTTCCCAAAGTTCTGTTATTTTGGATTGAGCCTATCAGGCTCGAAGCACCCCAAAATACATTACAAATAACATTCCAAAACGCATTACAAATATCTCTAACTGACCTTTTTCTCACCGACCAACCCCCTCCAGAGTTGGATATTTTCTTTTGACCCAACTAGGTCCGATGGTGCCTTTAAACCACCGACCAACCCACTCCAGACTTGGATATTTTCTTTTGACCCAACTAGGTCCGATGGGGCCTTTAAACCACCGACCAACCCACTCCAGAGTTTGATTTTTTTTTATTATTATTATTATTATTATTTTTTTTTTTTTTTTGAAAGTCGCAGGCGACTCTATTAGGCATTTCACGGCGAAATTCTCCCTCTTTCGCTCTTCAACGAAACTTGTAAACAATGGTGCCAGCACCTGTCAATTTTGACAGGAACTGGCACCGCTGTTTTCAGATTTCCCGGAGGAGGGAAAGAGAGCAATTTTCTGATGACGTCACCGTGCAATGGGCAATTCAGTCATCTTTGTAGCCAACTGATTACTCATGCTGAATTTGATTCTGATCATTTCCCTGTTACATTTCAAATATCCCATGAAGCGATTGGGGCCTTCCTTAGCCGAGTGGTTAGAGTTCTCGGCTACAAAGCAAAGCCAAGCTGAAAGAGTATGGGTTCGATTCCCGGACGGTCCAGGATCATTTCGTAATGGAAATTTCCTTGACTTCCCTGGGCATAGAGTACCATCACAGAGAAACAGACGTAACACTTAGAACAAATCGCGATCAAAATCATAGTCGAGAAAACATGTACGCCCAATCGTTGTGTTTGGCCGATGGACCAACAGATGGCGGTAGTGTGTAAACGTCAAACGCGAACAAAAACGATGCGAGCGCTGCGGATGGTGGATTGACCAACTACAATATATTTGAATCGACCGTTAAAAAGGTGGTCGATGGACAGTGATGAGAGTGTGACGTCTGTTTGTCTGTGGTACCATCGTACCTGCCACACGATATACGAATGAATGACAACTAAGCAAAGAAAGCTCTCAGTTAATAACTGTGGAAGTGCTCATAAGAACACTACGCTGAGTAGCCGGCTCTGTCGCAGTGGGGACGTAATGCCAAGAAGAAGAAAATGAAGCGATTCTCTATCCCAGTGTTTCCCAAACTTTTTTTACTTTCGCCCCCTTGACACCAATATTTTTTGAAATCGCCCCCCTGGTATGAAATTTAAACATTTGTATTAAGCGTTACACTAACGTTGAAGTATTGATCAATATCTCATCATAAGTATACTGAAAATTGGTCAAATTTAAAGGGTGTTATAGCCTCAAAAAGAGTTTCTTCTACTTATATATCATTAAAAAAGTCAATATCCATAATATCTAATATTTATCATATGCATTATTAAAAAATCTATTATCCTGGCTAATGTACGGCCATCCAAAAAATTTAGACTCACTTTAAATAAATAATAATAAATTTACGAAATTTTGGATTGTACATTACCGGTTGTTATGGATACAGTCCAATCTTTATACAAAATCTTTAAAAAAAAAACTCTTCAACTCTTCATTCACTGAAATATAACGTTTAATTTAGATTATTTTAAAGCTTTGATCCATGCAATTTCATTTCACTCAGGCCGATTTTTAAGTTTAAGTTTTAAGGTTTTTTTTTAATTTTTTTATTGGAACCCAATTTTTGTCCACCAAAGTCACATAAATTTATTTATAAAATGATTTGTACTATTAATAAGGCTATAGCCTTACTTAAGTCACTCCGATCGCGAAACGTCAAAAGCACATGGTAAACGAAAAAACCAGCTGCTCGCAGCTGTCTCATGGATTGCCTTATACCAGGCCCATGACAACCATATATCGATACACAATGTTCTTCGTAGCCAGGATGTCCCGGGCGATAAGTGAATATCGCCCACTGTCAGTTGTAAGAACTGTGAAAATAAAGACCATTGTTTTGTTTAATTCTTTGTTATGGTTTAATTATGAATTTTTGATATTGTTAAATCAGCTAATAATGTGCCAAAAAGTTGAAGCACATTCAACATTTTGATGGTTTTGGAAGGAGAGCAAACATTGAAAGGCATCCTGCAAGCCTCCAAGCAAGCAATCAGTGATTTTATTGCGACACTTGCTCGATTATGGATCATAAACATCAAACAAAACTTCGCATTCTGATTGCACTCTCGATTCAAATTACCCGAAAATGAGTAAACACATGGAGATGTTGACTACGCCAAAAGTCGTCCAGTGCCATGGGCCTGATTACCTAATACTGATTAGTATGCGTGTCAACAAAATATCAAAATGAGTAAATTAACGAATGTGTGAGAAACAATTGAAACTTAATCGTCCTTGTTCTAACATTCCCTAACAAAAAGTCGCCAAACTTTTCCTTTTACTTAAAAATAAATTTCATACATCGCCAAAAGTTTCTGCTCTTAAAAATGCCATTCAATATTATTTTTAGCAAAAACCATTTAGATCTAAATGACAATCAAATTCGCCATTTTTTTCTATCATAATTCAAAAACGAGCGCGTTTAGAGTAAAGAACCGATGAAATAGTAAGGTTCAAATAAATTCTTCCTCAGATGTATATGCTATCATTGAAATATGAATGTATCTTATAAACTTTGAATCTATTTTTATTTTTCAATAGATTCAACTTTCGCCCCCTTTCTAGCATTTTCGCCCCCCAAATTCATTTTTACAAATTTTCGCCCCCCTGGACCTGAAAATCGCCCCCAGGGGGGCGAATTCGCCCACTTTGGGAATCACTGCTCTATCCTATCATATCCTAGTTTTTGTCAGTGCTCACCGCATCAAAACAAAGGCGCCACTGTATATGGGATTTGACATTGTGACAGCATTGCTGTTCTGTCAAATACACAAGGCTACGGTGGCGCTATCTATGCTTTCCATAGCAGCCGTTCTGGTTATTTCAATGTTCCATTCCAAAATATGAATCCGTGATTATAAAAGATGATCTTAAACTCTTGATCCGTCTTAAAAACGTGAGAAGGCAATTTCAACGAACTCGCGATCCTTTATGAAAATTATATGGCAGGATCTGCTGAAAGAAATTGAAAAAAGACGTTTTTCACAATTGAAAAAAATTTTTTGAAAATAAAATTTATCAATTGTACCCTGATTCTAAGCCCTTTTGGAAATTATCTAAAATTTTGATAATAAATCTTCGAGCTTCGAGTTTCAACAAAAGAGGGATGGGATGTACCTAATAGCTCTTATATTTTAAGATTCTTCCAAAGAAGATTAGGGAATCACCTACAAGGTAGTTTGCAAATACCCTTTAATGGGTAAAAATTTACCCATTTCCGCTAGAAGTGCCTCTCCACATTTTAAGAGTAAACACGGTTTACTCTTTAACGGGTAAAAGCGGTTTCTGTCAATAAATGGGTATTTTTTACCCTTTTTGTAAATCTCACTCACGGCATAATAAGGGTAAAAATTTACCCTTTTGCGATTAATAGATATAAATAATTATACACACTTAGAATAAATCACCGACGTCGGTAATTTATTTACCGAAATCTCAACAGCTGAACAGTCGGTAATGCGTTCGGTAAACGAAAAAAGTACCGAATGGTCGGTAAACTGTGATGTGCCATGAAACATCAAAAATTGCTGAACGCTTCGGTAAATTTAAGGTCCACCTACTGATCTATCGGTAATTTTTTACCCGCTTCGTTCCCCAGCTATTGCATCCTTCAAAAACAAAACAAAAAAACATTATCCGTTTGATGCGATTTGTATTCAAATATTCGTTTATTCCTAAATCCATTTTACACGATGTAGTATAATATTTCCACCAGCGCCGCACGTTTTGCCAGTCCTCTCATCCCGATTCCGACCTTCATGGCGCTCGATGAAAGAGGAGTTGAGTTTTGCTTCTAGAAGGAAAACACCAACGAAATTATAGAAACAACTGTCTCCATTTGCTAAGCATGGAACCGAAGGATACTTACCAACAGTTTCGAATGGATTATGATGAATTAATACACCAATTTCGTAGCCCATCGCCTTCGTTGCACCTTTCAGGAGGATTGCGTTGCACTACGTATTTGACAATTTCTGTCGAAAAACATATTGAGGCCGGAGTTGACAGTTCAAATTTACTGATGGTTCAGTAATACTTTACCGAACTCGGTATTGGATCCGTTTTACAGATATTTTCGGTGAATAAAATTACCGTACTCGTTAAAATGGAACTACATCACCGATATCCAGCTTTTTAAGCTAGCCATGCTATAAAATCTTTGACAGAAGCTGATTATCACAACTGAACTGAAACTCGAAAATAAATCCTTAGTAACCCATCACTCACTGAAATAATTTTCGTTGATTTTCTGTTATTCAAACTAAAATCTAATAGGGTCCTAAAGCCCTGTCCCAATTTTAGTGCCAAACGCTTAAGTTTAGGCCAAAAACACATGTTTACTCAATTTTCTAATGTTTTCCGTTGGTTTAAGCCCAAAAATTTTTTTTTTAGATTTTGTCACATCCTTTGGCTTAAACTCAAATTTTGGGTGTATTTTGTTTTCCGTGTTCCTTACGAAATGTCAGATAGGAACAACCCCAGTGGTCGAACTAAAACCCTTGTGGTGTTTTTGTCGACTAAGCGAACGTCAAACATGATCAAAAGTGTCAAGGTTCATTTATGGACCAAATTTTTAAATTAAAGTTTAAACATGATATAGCGATTATTTGAGCGGGAAAAATTGCTAAAGTAGTTACAGTAACATGCTTTTTCGTCTTATTAAATAAAAACAAGATTTCATTAAAAATTTTAGGACCCAATTCCGATTTGCATAATTAATGCTTAAATCGCTTATTAATCATTCTCTTTTGTTTTTTGTAGGTTCCATTTAGATCCTGGCCGCAATACCTTTTCGAGCTGCAGGCCAAATCATTGAAACAATACAGTACAGTACACCATTTTCGTAAATCGCTTGAATATCAGTCAAGAAATTGGGGTTTGTTCACAAATTTCATAACGCTAAAAATGATCATTTTCGACACCCACCTACCCTCTCGTAACGCGTTTTGTACAAATGTTATCCAAATTTTGTATGAGCCGTAACATCAAGAGGACACCTACCCACCCCCTTCAGCGTTATGAAATTTGTGAATGGGCCCTTGTTGTCTGGAAAATTGAGATCTCTGCTACAGTACAATTTCAAGGTTTTGTGAAAACATCTCCCAGGGATAGATCTAACTGGGAAAAAAGAGGCACCGAAATAAAATAACTGACTCAGTTGACTGTAGCACAAATTAAGATTCGTTTATTATATGCTCAGAGGTACATTTTGTTTGGAACTCATTCCGTCGTTATCATCCAGAGTTAAAATCGTGCTCAATATTACGCCATGGAGTCTGCAGACTCCAGTTCTGGATTCAAAGAAAATTCTTGCCATGAAATCTGTGAGAATGATGTCCAGGTTTGCAGAACCAAAAGCAAACCCCCCTTCCCTGTCAGCATACGCCAAAGTTCCCACCGGGGTTGGTTACCCGATCTTCCCTAAGGTTACACGTACCCCGGCCAGTACCACGAAGAGGTAGGGATAGGAGTTGCTGGGCAAGAGGCTAAGGACCACACAAAGGGGTCTATTTTATTCCTGCAGGTACGCGAGGTACCAATGGTACGCCATGCCAAACCATTCACCATGCAATGTTTAATCCATTTTTTTTTTCGCAAATTTGTCAGCCTTAGTCTTGCGAAAATCAAAGAGCTAATCCGGGTCTTTTAAATATTTCTCCTTCAAGTTGTTGGGAGGTATGGTCAACCAACTTATTTAAGCCTAAAATAAAATAAAGAGTTCTTCATTATTAAATATAACAATAACAAATAAGATAATTTCTGCAAATTCATACAAAATTGTCATTTGATTGACAGAAAGAAAAACAATGAAATTTGACGAATTTTCAAGGCATGCTGAGGATATATTTCCAAGTTTCAGTTCAGTGCTGATAGTCAGTATCTTTCAAATATTTTATAGCATATTGTTTTTATGGCGAGCGTAAAAAGCTGGATACCGTAGATTGATTTACGAATTTCGGTAATCTAGCAGGTAATTACCGAGACAACTGTAATATTTGAAATTACCGGTCTGTTTCGGTAAATTGCTTTACCGAACTCTGAAAGTCTGTTTGAGTGTGTAACCTCAAATCATAACTTATGAAATAAATAAATATTTAAATCGAAATAATAGCTTTTAATAATACAATAAGTTGTTTTATACGCTGGATAAATGTATTAATATATAAAGATATTTATATTGTTTCTGAAACAACAGCTACTTCCTTTCGATAGGGCAGCGTCCATTAATTATGTAACGCTAAAATTGGAAATTTTCGACCCCCTCCCCCCCCTCCGTAACGCTTTTTGTATGAAAAATTTTAAATTTTTGTATGAGTCGTAACGCTTGAGCCTACTCCCCCCTCCCCCTAGAGCGTTACGTAATTTATGGATGCCGCCTAGTCACTGGTTCTAGAACATGTCAGCTACATGCAAGGTGGCAGGAATAACGAGACAACCTGGAAATTATGCGTGTTATTATCAGTTAATCTGTATTGTGCTTTGCTTTGATAAATGGATTATTGGGAAAGTTGTGTATCGCATTTCGAAGGTCACCAAGCAGTGGTTCCAATATGTTTCTAAGCAAAAGGAAAGTTCTTCAAATGTACATTTACGCGACAAATTACACTGGTTTTTCTATCCAAATGCAGATTTGCACTTGACTGCATCATTGTCACAATTAATTATAATCGAACAAGCCTATTTCAAATGGCTGACATACTTTTACAAATGTTTTACAAGCAAGTTTTCGTGAAACAAATGAAACAAACAAACTAGCAACTCTGCTGAGAGCACATGCTTTTGATAAAACGTAAACAATTTTCGTTGGCGCGAAACCGATTCACTGCCTTTTCTTGCCCGCCAACAGCGAAAACAAAGGGTTTGACGTTTCCGCACTTATGAACCCGCCCGCACTTCTGAAGTGCGGGGTCCAATAAGGTGGGAACTGCGCAATATAAAGGTGTTTAAGTTCGCAACTTACCACTTCATTGTATGCTTTCATCGGTAAACACGTTGTATACAAAAAGTAAAACTTACAAACAATCAACTACCATTTTGCATTTGTATACTGCGAATATATTCCAATTTTACCCATTTTTTCACCGTACATGAGTTGAAAGAATGAGTATATTTTTACCCTTTTCATGATTGTGAAATTCCCCCATTTCATGACAGATATGATTGCTATTCGATAATGGATAATTTTTTACCCATTAAAGGGTATTCGTAAACAACCGTGTGTACAGTTGAGATCGAAATACGCGTATCTGTCAAAAGATACAAACTCTAGTGGAATTAAATGTTATAGTACTAAATTCGATTTTTCATCTACCTAAAATTTTGAAAAAATCTCAGGAGCCAATTCCGGCATTGAAGGGAGAAACAAATAATTACTAACTAATTGCGAAAAGCTCAAAAACTTTCAATGCAGTTTGAAAGTGTGCACAATTTTAATTTAGGCTTACTAGTCCAATTGAAAATCAAGTTATTCAGGACTTCGAAAATATTTTCAATCAAGAGAACGTTTTCGGAAATTCCTGGTAAACTTATTTGGAAGAAGTGAGAACTATTAGAAAAATTCCAAAATATTAAAGCTCCTGGTGATGATGGATCCTCATCAAGAAACTTCCAGAAAGTAGCTTATCATTCTTAGTTGATATATTTAATAAATGTTTTTAGTTGGCATATTTTCCTGACAAATGGAAAAATGCTAAGGTTGTACCAATTTTGAAACCAGACGAAAATCCGGAAAATCCAGCAGAAGCTTCTAGCTATCGTCCAATCAGTTTACTTTCCTCCATCAGTAAACTTTTTGAAAAGATCATTTTGAACAGAATGTTGGTCCACATCATCGAAAATTCAATTTTTACTAATGAACAGTTCGGATTCCGGCATGGAATTCAGGCATGGAACCACTCATCAACTTTTACGTGTAACAAATTTGATTCGTTCCAACAGATCTGAAGGCTATTCTACTGGTCTTGCTCTTCTAGACATAGAAAAAGGCATTCGACAGTGTTTGGCATGAAGGTTTGCTCATAAAATTAAAAAACTCTAATTTTCCAACATACATTGTTAGAATAATTCAATGTTATCCGTCAAATCGTACACTTCAGGTTAATTATCAGAACTCCAGATCTGAAAGACTTCCTGTAAGAGCTGGTGTTCCTCAAGGCAGCATTTTGGGACCAATATTACACAATATTTTCACATCTGACTTACCTGAGTTACCTCAGGGATGTCAAAAATCCTTGTTTGCGGATGACACAATGTATTCGCCAATGGACGAAGTCTGCGTGTCATATGTAGTCAATTGCAAAACAGTTTGGATATTTTTTCTTCATACTTGCAAAAATGAAAGATTTCTCCTAATGCTTCCAAAACTCAACTAATAATATTCCCACATAAACCAAAAGCCGTTTATTTGAAACCATCAAGTAGACATGTTGTCACGATAAGAGGGGTTCCAGTAAATTTGTCAGATGAAGATAAGTATCTAAGGCTCATGCTAGATAAAAATTTAACTTTCAAAATTTACATTGAGGGCATTCAAGCCAAATGTAACAAATATATTAAATGTCTGTATCGACTTATTAACAGAAAATCGAAACTTTGCCTTAACAACAAGCTTTTGATCTTCAAACAGATTTTCAGGCCAGCCATGTTGTATGCTGTACCAATATGGACTAGCTATTGTAATACCAGGAAGGAAGCTTTGCAGAGGATTCTAAATAAAATTTTGAAAACGATTCTGAAGCTCCCTCAAAGGTAAAGTACTAATGAGTTACACAGAATATCCAATGTTGAAACATTGGAACTAGAATGTCCATTTCCTGGCCATTTTGCTCGTCCCGGGATTGGGAACAAAAATCTATGCTTGTCCCGGGAAATCCCGGGATCCCGGGATTTATCAAGTTTTCAATAAAACTAGCAGTCCGGTTGAAATGGAAGTACAAACCTAACAATACATATTTTTTCAATTAATTAAACAGATAATGTAACTTTTTCAAAATAATATGTTAATCAAAGCAAATCACATTTCAGATAAGACTTTTTTTTATTCTGATGAAGTAACCTAACTATGAATTTTTTCCCAAATTCTCTATAACATTTATGAATGGAAGTATGATAAAACATTTATAATTTTAAAGCAATTTGCTTCAAACATTTTAAAAAACATAAAAACTTTAGGGCAAAAGAAACGATTAAAGATCATTGAAGTTATTGTAGATCATTCTAAAAGTTAATTACTGAAAATTATTGACTGAGGTTTACTGCCGTGAATCGCAAGTCAGTCCCATCTGCATTTTGGTCAGAATTGAGTTGATATTAGTTTGCATTATATGTTCTAATGATCTTTCAGCTACACTAACGATAAATCACTTTTTGTTCAGTTAAATTAGGAAAAAAACACCAAGTCGAATTGTCCCATAACGAAAAGTAAACGCATGTTAGTCGCACTGCAGATTTTCGCATTGTGTAACACAAAAATGAATCGTTATTTGGTCATCTTTATATTTTTCCTAGAAAGGTGAATATTTTTTCTCAATGCTTACTTTTAACCAAGCTTCCAAATTCTCACTCACTCTCACGATAATGGATTTCTCCCTCACCACAATTTTCAGCGAAAAGCTGCCTTGCGAAATTATTCGTCTACAAAACAAAGCGAAAATAAATAATGGCACAACTCCACAGCTGTGAGAATTTTATTTTATCTTTCTCCTCTCCAAGGAGAACTTTTCATGTGTCCATCGCCACAAGCAGCAGTTGCTTTTATGCATCAAATTAACTGCTGCTTTCGTCAAGTTGATGTGGTAGCATGATTAACGTGCACGCATCGCGGCTGTTTTTAGCAATGTTGTAGGTTCGAACCCCGTCGGCGGCAACAGTTATTGTTTATCCACATAGTGATATTGCAATTTTAGGGAAAACTTTCCGTTTTACGGTTCAACGAAAAGCTACCGCAGCTGACACATCACTGATTTGCACTGGTAAATTATCAGTAGGCTTCAATGATACCTTGGATACCGTCTTGATGATCGTTGTTTGTTGCTATTTTTCATAGCGTTTTCTCTTTCAAGCATACTATGATTGATTTGTTTGCTTCAATGATGGAATGATTTCGAAGCCTGCGGTAGAACTTTGACAGCTGCGGTAGAACTCTGCGGCTACCGCAAACCGGAAAATTTTCTTAACAACCGTAATAATTCTCGGGATAAGTTGGTGAGCGAAAATATGATGGGGCGAAAAAGAAATTATCCCCGGAGTGGAATGATTTTCGGTTATCCTCCATCGTAACTCTAGGGGATATAAGTGCGAGCGAAAAAAAAAAATTCAGTGAAAAAGCATTCTCCTTATGTGCAAAAAATCGTAGATTTCACATCATTGATACGATAAGTCCAGGCAATGGACATGCCCTATATCAACTGCAGCGATTTGCAGTAGACAGGATGTCCCGGGCCCGATCTATCTGACAAGCCAATCGAGCCCTCTGTCACCATAGAAGATTATGTATCTATCATGTCGATAGCCTGGATAATTCAGAACCCTGCCTTTAACAGATGGTACCAAGGAGTGGATCACTTTTTCAGAGCACATCAGATGTACTTCAATTTGCATCAAATGCATTTTTTTTTGGAATTCACATCAACTTAGCACTGGCCTATTCCATCGTAGAGTGCTATGGGGCTCTGCACTGTTTTGATTTTGCTTAGGATTTTGACGTTTAGTGGCCTTGTTGTTTATAAAATTCATGGTAGAGTGAAAGAGAGAGGACGTTTTTTGTGCAGTGACCCATAGCAACACGTCATTGTTTGTTGTGAATGTTAAAATGGTTGTACCGTTTTGATTCATATTACGGACATTTAAGGACTCAGTGAAGTATAACCCAGCATAGAGCATACAAAATAAATATTTATGTATGATACCTTAGCGTTATCGAGCGTAGGAAGCCCTTATCTTTCGAATGGTGGGTAAAAAATACGCTTCGGCAACTTGAATAATTTTAAATAAATCAAAACGTGTGGCCTTTGCATGATTCTTATTCCGGACGCTTCCTCACTTTTGCCTCATATTCCGGACACTTTGAATCGAATTCCGGACAGCTCATGATAATCATTAATGGAACAGTCAAATCATCAACTAAAATCGTCAAACCACTAAATAGACATCCAAGGTAGTTGGGCATAATAAATTTTCGAAGATATTTATGGAAAAAGCTTACTAAAAAGAGCCTCGAAATTGAGAACTTTTGAACGGCAAAAATTGAAACATTTCATGTGAAATGTTTCCCATACAAAGTAGAGTGTCCGGAATTTGAAGCTGTCCGTAATATGAATCAAAACGGTATTTGGTACTCTCCAATGATTTCCTTCAACTACCTAATCACAAGCTTTATTCATTTCAGATAATCAAGATATTATAAAACCGGGAAATATAATAAGTTCAAATACCTGACTGATGCTAAACTTCGAGACATTAAGATCAAGCATCTGATTACTTAGAGACTTTACGTCAAGAACGGTCTATGTAGTTTTAGATGCATACATAATATATTGTCGCACGTTCTGATGACTAATCAGAAGTCCTCGGAACCTTCTTCCCAAGAAACCTAGCTACAGTCTGCTTACCAGTGGCAAATAGAAATCTGCATAGATTTGCAAATTAATAATTAAAAAATAAATAAAACAACCAATTAGGTACTTTTTTTATCCAAACATCTTATTTTATTTTCTACAATGTCGGTTGGGGCTCTTGGAGACAGTTAAAGAGCGATGAGTTCTTTAAATTGATATTTTCCCTTTCAAGTATTTCTATTTCTTCCAGTTTTCCTTGCAGAATGTACATTTCTACGTCGCACCGCAATATTTGGATTAGGGTAGAAGTACCAATTATGGCAATAGTGGGAACCTGAGAGAGACTCGCGAAGAGGAAAAATATCAACGTCATATGCAGCCCAGATTCCCCTCTCACGAAACGTCAAATGCAGCCCACCGTTTTTATGGCTGAAAACGTGAAAAGTATTGTGTCCAAAGTAAATTGTTATTTAAAACCTCAGTCAGCGGAGCAGTTTTTTTCAAAGTTGCTGATAAATCTAAGCAGAAGATTAATTATTTCTAATGTCTGCTACGTTTGATGGCTTGAAATTTCACTCAAACGGCTATTTATGATTCGATGTGATGCAAACTCAATCATTTTTTGCTGAGAGGTTCATGTGAGGATTTGAACGGCTTGCGCATAATTGGTATAAACACAAAGTGGAATAAGAAAAAACTCAGCAATCACAGAAAAAGAAGACCGTCTTCGCGAGTCTCGTCTCAGGTAGGAACAAAAAGAGATTTTTCTTATTGTTTCACTAGACTATAATGGCTTATATTCACAGAAATGATTAAACTATTTGTTTTTGATGGTTTGATTGAAAAGAACATTCGTGCAATAAGCTTCGAAAAATGAACATTTGAAAATTTTGCCTTATATAGGGGAACTTACGTATTCTCGGCAGCTTAAGCCGATGCCGTGCTTGTTTTGTAGTTTTCTCGGACATCAGCAGACAAATTCCGTGTTTGTCTATTTACATTTATGCGTTGCTCAATCCTCTATCGATTCACACCGAAAGACTTGTCAAAATGCTTTTGGAGACGTTTTTACAATGCTGCGAACATCCCTTGTCAGTGTGACTATTGTCGGCAGCCTCAATCTCTTCGGCAACTTTTCCATAACAACTGCTGGTGAATCTCTTCGGCAGCTCCAAATCAGTCGCTTTTTGAGGCTTGCTCATTTGAATTGATGACATCTCCGACGATATTGTTTGTTTATTCTCGGAAAACTCACCAGCGGGAAGCGGGCAAAACAAAGAATCATCTGAGAGTTTCCACTGATGTGTTTTGACAGAAAAATACTGTGTATTTGGCGTTTGAAATTTGATTGCCGATAATAGTCGAATGGTGCCGAAGCCGTAAGTCTCCCTATATGTCACCTTCTTAGCAGTTGGCTAAGGGACCTCCGTTACGAAATGTATGTTTTCATCCGGATAAACTGTTTCAACCGATGAATGTATGTTACCTAGTGAGAACAAATGAATAAATTTAGCTGGTATGCAATCAATTCTACTGTTTTAAGTTGGAAATCGTGTTATTTCCACTATGTCGATAACTGGTACAAAGAGTGTATGAGGGCCCAATTATGGCAATACTCTGGAGGCGGTTTGTTTATATTTTTTGATCAGTAAAATAAAAGAAGTAAAGCTATTTTACGGGTGACTTCCACGACGGGACGGTTCGGTAAGGCATTATCTTCATGTTTTGTACTCAATTACTAAGATTTTTCAATCACACGTTCGAAAACGTTCGCGAGCGGAAGATGCTAATTTCATGATAGAGAGGGGTTTTCAGCTACACTCGATTTTTGAATTTTTCCTCTTTTTTCGTTAAAAATTGGCACTGGAAAGGTAATGTGAGATCATCAAGGCTGTTTTGTATCATAATTTGCATTTAAACTACATTTTGACTTCTTTTTCGAAAATTAATTTCCTCCCATGAACCCATTGCAAAAAATGATTTAACATCTATTTAACCCAAAATTTTTGGAAAATTTTATGAGCGATATCTTCATTACATATTAGCGTTGCATTATCATTCGCTCTTTATGGCGTGCAAATATTCGATAGTCCATAATTGGTACACTTTTATGTCGAATGCTAGGAACGCTATTGCCATAATTGGTACAAAGACATCGCTTTTTAAAATCCATTTTTAGAAGCTTAAAGACATTTTAGTACTAAAACTGTTTAAATCAACAGATTCACAAGGCTTTAAACTAGTAATTGACACCAACAAGTCATGCTTGCGTTTTAGAAACGCGGTTACAACTTGATTTTCATTACTACTGTTGACATATTGCATCCATAATTGGTACACCTATCCGCTCGAATCTTCAGAACCCGATAATACCGTCATTCTGTAAGTTAGACAGTGTAGTCGCAGGTATTCACAAATGAATTTTGTAGTGTCTGTTATTTCAACGACTTTCAAGGGGCGGTCCATTAATTACGTAAGACAATTTTCGGGATTTTTCGACCCCCCCTCCCCCCATGGTAAGATTTTTTGTATGAAAACTAAAAATAAATTGTATGGCGCGTAAGAAATCTCAAACCCCCCTCCCCCCATAAACCCTTACGTAATTAATGGATCGCCCCTAAACACCAGCTTTTTACCTACACTCGTGTTCCTTCATGTAGGTAAATGATTGTGATTATATTGATTCCATATACGATACTCCAATGGTTCCGGAGAGTGGCACAAGTAGCTAGGCCGAGGCTTCTTCGAAGCACGTATTCCTTAGCCGACCGAAAGTGAAGTTTTTAGAACTTTCCTAACTGCGGCCAGCAAAAAAAAACAATTGTTAGAGCTGGTCTGAAGCTTCGTTGAAGCGCTTAGCTGCCGGTTTGTAGTAAGTTATGAGGACTTCTCTTACTACGACAGGCATCAGAAAATAGCACTTTCGCACTGGTTACGAGTAGAGTAAGCGGGTGGTATCGGGTCTTTATCAATCGCTACACGGAGAAATATTTTTACCTAATTTTTGAGTTTACTTTACCCAAAATTATGTATATTGATTAAAGTTTCAACCCAAAATCTCTAGGTTTTCTCTTTCTCCCACACGAATGTTGTCAAAAATAGAGAGAGCTGCATCTACCCAATGGGGGTACTTTGGCCTAATAAGCCAAATTTGGGTAAATGCAACTTTTCTTATGTTTGGGTCGAAAGAACTCAATTTTGCATCAAATCAACCCAAAATTGAGTATATTTTTCTAATGGAATTAAAGCCAAACAACCTAGTGGGGACCTACGAAATTAAGCCAAAATTGAGTTATTGGGCTCAACTACGGAATTGCGTTGAAACAACCCAAAATTGAGTTGAATTCCGTCTCCGTGTAGATCAGTCGGGACGAAGGACAATACCGGTTACAATACGAGGTATCACAGGTAGTGTTTTTTTTTTCAGTAGCCTTTCCTGAGCGCTCCATAATGCGCAATGAGTTTGACATTTTGACAAGGATAGGAAATAAACACTGGAGCAAGCCATGAATTCCCAATTTTCTGAGTGTGCACTTAAGGCTAAGTAGCCCGTCATTCGTTTTGGCAACAATGATGACTTTTCAGCTTGCATTTCAAAGTGATAAAACTCAGTCTTGATGGTTTTTATAGACTTGGAAATGTATCTGTAATCCAAGTAGCAATCGGCTATTCTGGTCATTCCATCCATGCTGGGTGGCAATACCTGTTGCATAGCAACCAACCCAACAAGGTCGTAGTAAGCTGCGACCCATATTCAAATTGTTCTTCCTCTTTCAATTTTGCACATCGTGCAGTATAGTCGCATTTTAATAAAGCTCCTTAATTGTTCTCGAAGTATCCGCGTTTTTCAATTCCGAGTTCCGGTAACGAAATCCCAATAGGTTATGGGCACCACACAGAAAGAGCTGGCGCACGGAATTCCGCAGTTCCGCGGGAATGGAAGCGAGTTCCAGAATTGGAGTTACCGGGTGAAGCTTTTCATCGAAGCAGCTGGCGTGTCAGTGGTTCTCACCGGGGAAGCCCCGGAAGTAGAAGCTGATCGAGCGAAGTTCGTGGAAATGGACCGGAAGGCGAAATCACTGTTGGTGAGTTTTATTTCCGACGAGTGCTTGGAAGTCGTTCGGGAAAAGGCAACCGCAAAAGAAATGTGGGAGAGTCTGGAGGCAACGTACGCGAAAAAGTCCGTAGCCAGCCAGACGTTGATAAGGAAGCAACTGGCACGGCTCCGGATGAAAGAAGGCAACGGTATGCGGAGTCATCTGGTGGAATTCGATGGGCTTGTACGAAAGCTCAAAACGGCCGGTGCAACCCTAGCGGAAGGGGATCTGGTGTCTCAACTTTTCCTGACACTACCGGACTCGTACGACCCGTTGGTGACGGCGCTGGAAAACGTAAGCGAAGAGGATTTAACGCTCGATTTGGTGAAGCAACGGCTTTTGGCTGAGGAGTCAAAACGGTCGGATCGACAAGAAGATGCCAGCGAAGACAAGCCAGCCGCATTTTCCGGAAGCAGTCAACGCAAATTCGATGGTAAGTGCCACAAATGTGGCATGCGTGGTCACATGAAAAAAGATTGCAAGCAACGTGGTCAAGACGATGGGCATAGCAACGGTGCACGTGGTAACGCCCATAGCAACGAGCGAGGAAAACGCGAAGCCAACTGCGTTAAAAGAAGCGCGGTGAGCTTCATGGCGGACGCATCGTTATCAAAACGTGACCGGACCAACACTGTGGCGTTCAAATTGGACTCTGGCTGCAGCGATCATTTGGTGAGTCAAAAATCTTTTTTCTCGTCGTTCGAAACGCTAGTGCGCCCAATAGAAATAAAAGTGGCAAAAGAAGGTCAGGAGATGGTTGCCAGGACGATCGGTAAGATTGATGCAACGACCAACAAGGGGGTCCTGTTCAACATGAAGGATGTCCTCTTTGTCCCGGACCTGAGAGAAAATTTGATGTCGGTGAAAAAGCTGGCACGAGCTGGCATCGATGTAGTGTTCTCCGACAACAAGGCTCTGTTGAAGAAACGTGGCGAAATTTTAGCGACTGGCAAGTTGGTAGGTAGCCTATACGAAATAGTGCTGACGTTGGAAAACGTTTGCGCGAATGTCTGTGAGACGAATCCGGGCACGCTGTGGCATCGGCGGCTGGGTCATATCAGCCAACATGGAATGGACACCATGCTTAGAGAAGGTATGCTGCAAGGAATCAAGAAGCTACCCACGGTCGGTTTTTGTGAAGCTTGCGTGCAAGGGAAACAGTGTCGTGAGCCGTTCAATGGAACTAGAAGTCATGCAAGTCGCCCCCTCGAGCGCATTCACTCCGACGTGTGTGGCCCAATCGACCCGACAGCCTGGGACGGGTCAAAGTACATCGTTTCCTTCATCGACGACTACACACATTTTGCGATGATCTACCTGCTTAAGAAGAAATCCAACGTCTTTGAAAAATTTCGTGAGTATGAAGCCACAGTTTCCGCCGCATTTGGGTTGCAGATTTCGAAAATCACCGTTGACCAAGGGAGAGAATACTGTTCTAACGCCCAGAAACAGTATTACAAGCGAAAAGGCATCCAAATTGAAAGCACCGTTGCGTATACACCTCAACAAAACGGGGTTGCTGAGAGGTTCAACCGAACTCTCGTAGAAAGAATTCGTGCTGTTCTGATTGATTCTGGTGTACCAAAATATCTTTGGTCCGAAGCGGCGTTGGCGTGCGTGTACTTGTTGAACCGAAGCCCCACGGTTGCCCTACCGGTCGGTGTTTCTCCGGCTGAAAGATGGTTTGGTTCGAAGCCAAGTTTGGACAAGTTACGAGTATTTGGGTGTCGGTGTTTTGCATGGATTCCAAATCAGCAGCGCAAAAAGTTGGATCCAAAGAGCCGTGAGATGATTATGATCGGCTACGCACCCAACGGATATCGACTTTGGGACATGCAAGCGCGAAAGGTGAGAATTGCTCGTGACGTAAAATTCGACGAAGATACTTTTCCGTATGCTCAGCTGAAGCCTGTCGACGATGTTCCACTGGTGGTGAATTTCCCTTTCGAGCAAGAGGGGGAAAGCTCTGCAGATGAAGATCTTGGCATTGTGCCTAACGAAGCTGAAAGCGATTCTGGTGGTGATGAGGCTGCTGGTGGCACTATTGAGGATGGCGACATTTCAACGGACTACGAGGATTCAGCAGACGCGCTCCCTTTGCAAATTGAAAGACACGAAACTCCGAGTGAGCCGGTGTCGAGGCGTAGCGAACGGGAGCGCAGGCTTCCTGGTAAGTTGTTCGATTACTTTGTAAACTATAGAGCAACTTCTGGCGAATCGATTTCCACAGATGTACCCATGCGTTATGACGACATCATGCAACGTGACGACCGACAACAATGGCTTGGTGCCGTTAAGGACGAGCTGCATTCGATGGCTGCAAACAACGTGTGGCGTTTCGTCAAGTGCCCGGATGGCGTCAAACCCCTTAAGGCCAAATGGGTGTTCCGAGTCAAGGACGATGTGAATGGAAATCCAGTGCGGTACAAGGCGCGACTTGTCGCCAAAGGTTTTCTTCAAAAGGCTGGGCTGGATTATGAAGAGACGTTTGCCCCCGTGGCGAAGCTGGCCACAATTCGAACGATACTGGCAGCGGGCGTTCAGCAAGGTTTTTCCTTTCACCACATGGACGTCAAGACAGCCTTCCTGTACGGTGAGTTGAAGGAAAACATCTACATGGCGGTCCCGGATGGAGTCAAAGCACCGTCGAACACAGTATGCCAACTTCTCAAGTCTCTCTATGGCTTGAAACAATCGCCAAGATGCTGGAATGAGAAATTCAATGAACAATTATTGAAATTGGGTTTCACACGCTCCCGGCATGATTACTGCCTCTATACTAGGATTCAGGATGGTAACGAAATCTATATCGTTCTGTATGTGGATGACCTGCTGATATGTGGAAGGAACCCAATGACCATCTTGAAGCTGAAAAGGCAATTAACCACGATGTTTGCGATGACCGATTGCGGGGAAGTCAGCCATTTCCTTGGCATGCGTTTGGACTACGATGTTAGGCGTGGAAGTTTACGTTTAACGCAAGAAGCTAACGTAGACAAACTTTTGGCGCGCTTCGATATGGTGGACTGTAATCCAGTGAAGACTCCAATGGAAAAAGGAATCCAATTAACTCGAACTGGGAAACCAACGGATCGTCCGTACAGAGAACTTCTGGGGTCGTTGATGTACGTGATGTTGTGCACCAGGCCGGACATCTGCTATTCCGTTGGATTCTTAGGACGATTTCAACAGAAGCCAACCACACAACATTGGCAGAGCTTGAAAAGGGTGGTCCGGTTCATCAAAGGAACCAAAACTAAATGTTTGGAGTATAAGCGAACCGAATCTGCCGAGCCATTGGTTGGTTACGTCGATGCGGACTGGGCTTCGGACGTCGAAGATCGTAAGTCGGTGAGTGGATTCATTTTCCTCGTTTTCGGTAATCTCGTCAGCTGGTCAAGTAAGAAGCAAACTACGGTGGCTACTTCATCCAGCGAGGCTGAGTATATCGCCCTCAGCTCCGCGGTTTCCGAAGTAGTTTGGCTATCTGGTATCCTGGATGATCTGAAGTTGAAGAGCTCCAACATTCCAATTACAATCTACGAGGACAACCAAGGTTGTATTGGAATGGCAAAGAACTGCGAATCAAAAAGGTCGAAGCATATAGATGTAAGGCATCATTTTGTTCGCGATCATATTTCCAACGGCAGTGTGAAGATTGAATATGTACGCACCGAAGATCAACTAGCTGACCTTTTTACTAAGCCGATGGATGCCAGTCGATTGGGACAACTTGGACGTCGTCTCGGAATAGCGGATTGAGAGGGGGTGTAATCCAAGTAGCAATCGGCTATTCTGGTCATTCCATCCATGCTGCGTGGCAATACCTGTTGCATAGCAACCAACCCAACAAGGTCGTAGTAAGCTGCGACCCATATTCAAATTGTTCTTCCTCTTTCAATTTTGCACATCGTGCAGTATAGTCGCATTTTAATAAAGCTCCTTAATTGTTCTCGAAGTATCCGCGTTTTTCAATTCCGAGTTCCGGTAACGAAATCCCAATAGTATCATTGTACGCGCTAACATGCATAAAGTATGCTGACACTTTTTCAGCTGTGTCAGTACAAAACCAACTGATTTTCTTTGATTCGAAATCGTGAGATGAATTAGTAACAATCATCAACGACTCGTACAAATTTCAATGATGGCCTACTTCGTCTTAAATGCATTGAAATTTAACAGATGCATCAGAAGTGATCCGCCCCTTGGATGGTACTGACCTGAGACGAGACTCGCGAAGACGGTCTTCTTTTTTTGTGATTGCTGAGTTTTTTTCTTATTCCACTTTGTGTTTATACCAATCATGCGCAAGCCGTTCAAATCCTCACATGAACCTCTCAGCAAAAAATGATTGA
This sequence comes from Aedes aegypti, assembly GCF_002204515.2. NCBI lineage: Eukaryota > Metazoa > Arthropoda > Insecta > Diptera > Culicidae > Aedes > Aedes aegypti. Next base: position 192,367,544 of record NC_035109.1, on the reverse strand, counting down.
GTTTGCATCACATCGAATCACAAATAGCCGTTTGAGTGAAATTTCATGCCAGCAAACGTAGCAGACACTAGAAATAATTAATCTTCTGCTTAGATTTATCAGCAACTTTGGAAAAAACTGCTCTGCTGACTGAGGTTTTCAACAACAATTTACTTTGAACACAATACTTTTCGCTTTTTCAGCCATAAAAACGGTGGGCTGCATTTGACGTTTCGTGAGAGGGGAATCTGGGCTGCATATGACGTTGATGTTTTTCCTCTTCGCGAGTCTCTCTCAGGTACTGACTTGCGATTCGCGGCAATTTAGGTATGCTTTCAAATTTGTTCTCTCAAAATGAGCTTATAAAAACGTTGACAAAACGTTATGTTGACAAGAAAAGCATTAAGACTTTGCAATTAGACAAATAAAAATATGTGTTTGTTACATGGTAAATTGATCTTTTCATGGAAATATTTACTCGTTTATTTTTTTCATTATGCCTTTCTACTTTATCAAAAAAGGTTAATAGTGAGGAAAAATGTCATTGCTTTTCATTGACATTTAGTGGTTTTCATCAAATTCTACGTACATTTCGGGAATCCCGAATGTCAGAAATAAAATCCCAGGAAACGGGAAATCCCGCAATTTGTCAAATCCCGGGATGGACACTATAATTGGAACAAATGACGAATAAAATTATTAATAATTTTAAACATAAATCATTGCAATCTTCTATTGCCACAATTAATGCGTTACGTATCTAGGTTAAGTTAGGTTGAATTAATTGAAAGCGTTATTTTTTCTCTTCCAAGCAGGTGAAGTCAACTCACCTATAAAAAATCTTAACTTCTACTGCCAATGAAATGTAATATGTTGTTAACAAAAAGTTAATAAATGCTTAATTTAGTTTTATCAAATTAGGATAATAGTGTTGTCTAACACAGAACACATAGACATAAGAAATTAATGTAATTTTTGAAATAATACTAATAAAGAATTAAAAAATAACTAAAAAATCTTCAGCTCAGCCTAATTAAGTTTTATAAAGCTTGCTATACATGAACAAAACGCTACTCAGAAGGAACATTGTTTTGAAGTTAAAAAAGTCGATGATCATCCAAATTGGAATGCTAATAAGTGTATAAAAAATGGTCATCTGTACAACCCTAGAAGGCTGTCATTCACATCTAATTGAGTCGCAGCCTACTAGTACTACTGTTAAATGGGATTGTAACCACTGATAAATAACTCTTTAGTTGTAAATGCCACGTGTTGCATGTTGTTCGCTGTATTACCATGCTTGTCGCCCTGGCAACCGACGTTAGCAACGGTAACTATGGTATGAATAAACAAAATAAATTGTGTAACATTCAATAGCAACGTTGTAATAAAGTGTAGACAAGACAAGTGTCCGGTTATAAATCAGGAAAATAGATAAATGTTACTTTCATCTCGCACGGGTCAGTGATATATTATTGGCAATTAATACCGATGGGAAACTTTATTCAACGTTGCTGTGCCTGTACTCAACCTGAAGAGTAAGTGCTGAAGCAATCGCTTGAAAACAGAACTTAACAGATAAATCAATTCTAGTGATGTATTAGGACTACTGTTGATTGGACTAGATGGTACAGGAAAAACCGAACTTGCTTACAAAATCTGTGAAACTAAACGAGATGAGTATTTGCAAACTAAAGGTTGCAGAGTGTTCAACGCAAATATAGGTATTCTGAAGGAAGTTACAGTTAACTCCTCTACCAGCAGATTATCAACAAACATTCAATTGCAATATTTTTTTGCTTTTTTGAAATGTTTACACCATTTCTGAAAATGTTTTCAAAAATCTCTTCTCTGTGTCGATGTTGATCATTGGTCATCTGAATTCGAATATATTTCAAAACTCCGGGGGGAACGACGCGTAGCCACGTAGCCCACGTCAATATCTCAAACTAAGGTACCGTGGGGCAAGTGGGTAATGGAATTCGCATAGTTGAGATTCTTCAAATTCTAGAGACTTAAAATTGAAACAAATGAGGTCGTGTATATTTTTTAGCTTGATTCCCACCAAATATAAGCAGCATGCTGAAATTATTTTTTATGAAAAATTGAAGAAAAAAATACAGAAAAAGTTTTTGAAAAATGTCTCCTTACTTTTCACTTGCCCCAAAAGTGGGGCAAGTGAATAGTTTACCGTTTTGAACAATTATTTCAAAAACAAACAGTTATATTCACGATTTCTATTAGCTTTAACATTTGTTGAGGCTTCCCAATGAACAATAACATAAGTAACATGTAAACAAAGAAAATGTTATTCTATTCACTTGAATTTTCTTCTGTTCAGTTATGTTAGTTGAAATGATTCGACAACATTATAACTGCAACCTTTCCAATGTTAGTTCTAACATTATAGGACAGCAATTGCATTTCTGCTCTGTAGAATTTCCACCGCTCGTTATTTATTTTTGAGAAAATCGAATATGACGTCGGATAACTCTTCGGGAGAAATCAAACGAAATCCTTCAATAACGTATTTAGAATCTTTTTTATGTGGATAGACCTATACCCCATTTTTATGTTTTGAACTAGCTTACATAGACATTCCACGAGATTTCCGTGTGTTCTCTAATATTGCAACTTTTCAGTCAACGTCTTCCTTTTAATTGGCTGCCCGAAGTAGACATATTAATATTGTAATGTTTGGCAACATCTTTTAGAGAAGTTCCATGATTTCTAATAGCTTTTAACGCTTGAGTATAGTGTTTCTTGAATTATCAGCACGTTATGTTTTTCTATGATAATTGCGAACCATGTTTACTTATGGCTACTTAAGTACGAAAACTCAAATTCAATCTCTAATGATAAACTTTTCACTTGCCCCACCTGATAAGAAAATTGACGGTGTTAAAATTTAGTTATTTTTAGGTCTACGTCGAATTAATTCTAAAACTATTTTTATTGCGGTTTGAAACTGTCACAGAGGACAACTAAAAAGTGGTACAGAAAATTATTTTCCGCAACTTTTTTCCACTGAAAATATTGAAATAAGATTGTACGCCGCCAACTTGTTACGGAGTAACAGTTGACAGGTTAACAATGTTTCGCTCTATTATGCAAAAATAGCTGAAAAATCTCAGAAATCTCTTACTTATCGTAATGTTCTGAATGGCCTCAAAGGTTTACGCATGAGTTTAAAACGTTAATTCACATAATCAGTAAAATATATCAATTGTTTTCACTTACCCCATTTACCCACTTACCCCGCGGTACCTTATAGCTATTTTTGTCGTATTCGATTATTAGCTATTAGAAACAATGCTTTGATGAGAGTCTGCTGTGAAAAAAATAAACAATTTGGTATAACAATATCAAATAGCATTGTATAGCCCACATTTTATTTATTTTTTATAAATTGACTGAAAACAAAGAAATTTTATAAGAAGAGTGTCGGTCCCCAAGGAACACTGGAATGTCTTCATAACCAGGGAATGATCAATATAAACTTAAACACACATATTTGAAATAAATGATATTTTTGAGAGTTTATAAAAATGATGCAAACAATTGAGAAACAAAAAAGTTATCGCGATTTGAATGTTTTTTTTTGTGAAAAAAATGAGCTGCTGGTAGTGTGACTAATGAGGTTAAATTGTAACAGACATTTTTTTTCCTAGCTGGGACAAAGGTTCAACTGACTGAAATTGGAGGGGCACCGGAGTTTCGAGACCTATGGAAATATTACTTTCTAGATGTACGTATCTTGTATCAGTTCTATTTGCTTGTCTAAATTCACTTGTTTCAGATGTTTGCTGTAATATTCGTGATAGATGCTTCCAGTATCAACAACATATGCCAGTCTTACAAAATATTTAAAAATCTGATGGCACATGACTTCCTGATAGGCAAACCTTTCCTAATCATCGCCAACAAGCAAGATTTGCCAGGATCGGTAGATTGCATAGATATCTGTGAATACTTAGACGTCGAATTCCTGGCCAATAAATTCAGAAACCCTTGTATGTTGGAAGCTTGCGGCAACTGGGCCAATGAGTCGAATGAATACGATGGCTTAAAGCTGGGGATCAATTGGCTTGTGAAAACCATAATTGCCAACAAACAGTTCCTCACCAATAGAATAAACTTTCATCGTGGGATGTTGGAGCACAGCTCTAAATTGTTCCAAAGCCATCGTCCATGCACCGGAATCCGACGAAAGGTAAATATTTTTTTAAATTTTGTATTTTAATATAATATTTTAGTTTATTTTTATTTTATAAATCTATCAACTATTCTCAGCTAAATATTTATTAAGATACTAGTGGTCCCGGCAAACTTCGTTTTGCCATCAAGTAGGCTGTTGGAAAACGTCAAGAAATCCCCCATACAAATGACACCTTAGTCTTCTCCCGTTTTCCCGATAAATCCGGCGACTTTCCAGATTTTTTTCTTCGCACGAACACGTCGCATCCCTTGAGGAGTGCAACAGTGAAAATCTTGCGGCAATCCGTTGGACCGTTCTCAAGCCATTTCGTGACATACAAACACCACTCAATTTTTATTTATATAGATTTATTAATTTATTTCGTTAAAGTTCATATGAGTCCATAAACAAAAGTTAATAGTCCATATGAGACAGATAAATCACAGACAAACAGACGTAATTGCCATCGACCACCAATTTACGGGCAGTTTCAAATTCGCTATGTTACAAGCCTCAAAACCAGAGGCGCGCGCATCGTTTTCATTTGTGTTTGACATTTCACACCAGCGCCATCTGCAGGCCTCGTTGCACATAATCGTGACCACCGTGACCACCAGATGATGATTGCGTGATGTGCGCGATGGATTTTAAGAGAAATCGTTCTTAGTGTTACATCTGTTTGTCGTTTAAATGTTTCATGTTCAATAACTGACGAGAAGTTTCTTGTTTTATCCAAAACTTATTCATATCTGCGGAAATAATCATACACATGGGCTACAACACACAAGCTTTATACAATCAACTCTCCATAAAATATCCGATATTTCGAGATCGAGTTATAGAGTCAACTCTCCCTTACTCGATATTCCTTATCTCGATATCAAGTTAGAGAACCGTGGTAAAAGTTGGTTTTCATGGCTAACTCGATGGTCCCTTGGATCGTATTTGCTCTGGTTTTGTGTTCTGTAACTCGATACCTCTCTAACTCGATGGTCCCTTCAATATCGAGTCATGGAGAGTTTACTGTAGAACCATATTGAAGTTCGATTTTCATGGCTACCTTGATGATCCCTACAACCGCAGTTGCACTGATTTTGTGTCTTATAACTCTATTTCTCCTTAAGGTGGAACAGTTTGGAATCAATCTCTTAGATTGCACTAAAACTTCAAAGGCACAAATCTAGCATCCAAAACAGTGCATTTTTTATTCTGGCTTTGTGTACTAGCAGAAAGCTTAAAATAAGAAGATCAGAAACGTTTGCCAATTATTTCTCCAGATTTGTGTCTTTGAAAACGTGAGTAGGGACACAAGTCGGCCATTCTACCGGCTATCTTTGAATTCCGATATTTTTCACTTAAACTCTCCGATCCATGCAGTATTAAATTAGAATTAAATATATACAATTTCTTTAGAATTGGAAAAGTTTGTTTTATTTTTAGTACATAGTATGCCGACTAGCACAACATAACATCAATATTTGAATATCAGACTTTGTTATAATTTGTATATGACTAAATTTATTCAAAATATTACAAAACACAAATAGTGGAGCACTACAGCAGCTATTTGACAGAATAGTTTTTGGAACAGTGTTCAACCCAATTCGTAGAATTGGGTTTAGTTTTAGTTTGTAGAAGCTTAGTCGGTGATCAAAATTTAAACGAACCAACTTTAAGCAAATTGTAGTTCGGCCAAACTTAAATCTGGTTGGGGTAGAATATGTGATTCAGAACGGGTTTCGCCAGTTCCAACTTAGGTTCAAATACGAATTCAACATACACGCTTAACCTTCCTTAGTCCAATAGAAGTAATAAACCATAGAAGAAGAATGTCGCTGGCGTCGCAGTAGGAACATCTTTTGCTGGCGGAGATAGGCAGGGCTATAAATGTCAACGCGAAAATGTATGCAGTTTGACACTTATATACCCAACATGTTTCTGAGCGAGAACAAAGGGAACACCAGCGACATTATTCTTCTATGGTTTATTATTTCTATTCTTAGTCCCTAACAAAAAGTTACAAATTGTGACTTAGGGTCGTTTTCGACCCGAAAATTCAAACAGCTCGCATATATCAGTGTGTTGACCGAATTAAGTTCTGTTGGGCTTAAATGAAGGGCACGCATGTCTAGTTTCAGAAACCTTTCCGGAGATCCGGATTTGGTCACTGTGGCCACCGGGAACCTGCTACATTTGAAAAAAGGTCCCTTTAGAGACCCTTACTTTGACGATCTGTAGTTCCGTAACTAGACATGTAATCTGAACCGTCCTCATATTGTTGAATAGTTATTCACTTCTTCTTCTTTCTGACCTTACGTCCCCACTGGGACAGAGCCTGCTTCTCAGATTAGTGTTCTTATGAGCACTTCCACAGTTATTAACTGAGAGCTTACTATGCCAATGACCATTTTGCATGTGTATATCGTGTGGCACGCACGAAGATACTCTATGCCCTGGGAAGTCGAGAAAATTTCCAATCCGAAAAGATCCTCGACCGGCGGTATTCGAATCCACGACCCTCAACTTGGTCTTGCTGAAGAGCTGCGCGTTTACCGCTACGGCTATCTGGGCCCCTATCTGGGTATTCACGTGGACTGTGAATAGAGATTCTCGAATCACTTAGTTATTCATACCCGGTTCCGGAAACCCGGAACATCCGAGAAGTAAGTTTCCATCGCAGTTCTGTATATGTATATGTATAATTCACATCGGTACTATTCGGTTGATGGATATTTTGGCATAATTTTTTTTTTCTATAATAAGGAACCAATTACCGGCGTACATTCCCTGAAAAATTCGGTCCAGTATGGTCCATGCGGAACCGGTTCCTGGAGTCCCGGGAGGTTTCCAATCTAGACAATTCGATGAAATTACTCAGATTTGAATCCAAAAACCAAATGAATTGTGTTCAATTCTTTACGATTTTTTATGTTTTGATGTGACTTTGCCAGTTCAATTATTGATGAATGACCACTTTGGTTCTTCTGGCCCACCGGAATAACCCAGGAATGACCACCGGAAATACCCGTATTGTGGGACATTTTAGTTTCTGTACCAAAACTAGGCAAGCGACGGCTCATTCTTCACGATTTTGAATACCTGTGACTCTGATAGTTCAATCATAGATAAATGACCATTATGACTCATTGTTACCACGAAATAACCCAGGAATGGCCACCGGGAATACCCGCGTTGTGCACTATTTAAGTTTTCGTACCAAAACTAGGCATGCGACGGTTCATTCTTCATGATTTTGAATACCTGAGATTCTGCAAGTTCAATTATTGATAAATGACTACTTTGGTTCTTCTGGCCCACCGAAATAACCCAGGAATGACCACCGGAGATACCCGTATTGTGAGGCATTCCAGTTTTTTTTTGCCAAAACTAGGCATGCGACGGCTCATTCTTCATGATTTCTAGTTCAATTATAGATAAATGGCCACTTTGGTTCTTCTGGACCACCGAAATAACCTAGAAATGGCCACCGGAGACACCCGTATTGTGAGTTTTGTGGTTTTTCGGGCATGTGACTTCTCTCACACAATAATAAGTAAATGTTCACTCAGGTCCTCAGGTTTCAGGTTGGCTGACGACGCTTTAGAATCGTTACCCGTTCTGTGTCGTAGTTGATTAACGCACCCAGTCTAGCGTATTGGGGCTCGTGAGATCGAAGCTCACCAAAACGATTCCATTATTTTTCACAAATTTTACGTCTCAATGTGTGCAAATTGTCTACGAACTTCAGGTTTTAGTTTCGGTCACAATAAGACAAAGTGATCATTCATCTATAATTGAACTAGAATAGTTACAGGTATTCAAAACCATGAAAATTGAGCCAATAATTCATCAATAATTGAACTAGCAGAATCACATGTATCCAAAATCATGAAGAATAAGCCGTCGCATGTAGAGTGTCCATCCCGGAACAAAAAATCCTGGGATTTGAAGATTTTCGGCATTTCCCGTTTCCCGGGATATAAATTATACCATCCCGGGAATCCCGGGATTTCCGAGGTGACTGAAAAAATGTATGAAAACCGCTAAATTAACAAGCAAAACAATGACATACTTTCTCAGAATCAAACTTTTTTCGAACAAAAAACCTGAAGTTCGTAATTTTTAAAACACCGTCGGCTGGTTTAATCCCCAAAAGACATGACAACCATAGTTGCGTAACGTAAACTTTATTCGATAAAATAGAAAACAAAAAAAAATCATGAAGGGAAGGGAATAAATGGGTAATTGTTTTCATAAAAAGGCTAAATTAGCTTAGCTTAGCTTAGCTTAGACTGACTACACATATCAAAGTTGCTATTCCGTGATTGACCGAAGTCAGTGAAAATGCACAAAGAATCAACTAGAAGTTGGCTGGGATTGGCCATAATCTTCTTCAATGTGCATAATTCAGTGCCTCTATTTATACAGGGTCAATAACGACGCCGGCCACGTCCTTGCAGTCAGGTGGAATTGGGGGAAGGAATGTTAGTGTGTAACCTTTGCTATTTGGAGACCGTGTTTGCCTCTGCATCTCCACAAAGGTTACTGGGAGGGATGTTTGTTAATGGGAAGGATCGTTGGGTCACAGGATTCACTTTGATAAGCGATTAGACCATGATAAATAATGATTTGTGAGATATATACATGCTTATTTGTAAATATAATATTTTCATTTGATATGAACAATTTCTATGTAGTGGAAAATTATGCCGACACTTGAGGTGACGAACCATTCAAAGTTTGTTGAACAAATACCTAAATGTAATATTGCTACAGCTGTCAGGACGAAAGCATGTATTATTGTATATTACTTATTTGAAAAGAAACAAAAGACTTAATTGGTTGGAACATCATAGAACACTCTTATGCTTATGCCGACACTTACAGAGGCGAACCATCCAAAGTTTGTTGAATAAAGTGAACTTTTCGCAAGTCTACACTTGTAGTGTCGAACCATTCAAAGTTTTTTTTTAATTACAAAAATAAAGGGGTGTTCTGAAAATAAAAAAAAATGTGAAACATAAATAATTCATGAATCAGAGTTTGTGTCGACACTCACAGTGACGAACAATTCATAGTTTGTTGAAAATTCATATTTACGTCCCACAATTGTAACGATTAAATGTGCAGTCATACATATTTTATAGATTAGAAATAGTAGCATGAAACGAGCTCACCAATTGATTCTTTAACCTTCACTGTGCAGCCACAATCCACTCTCAGCCTCACTCGTTTGCTCGGCTATATAAAAGCACTCAGAAAAAAAAAAAAGGCGCGCGACCCGAAAAGGAAAAAAAAACTTGGCTTTCTTGACGCACTGCCCAGCAGCAAGCGTCAAGGTCAAAGGATCAAAAAGAACTAACCGATCGCGGCACTTTTCACTTACTCTAACCGAACTAACCGATCACGCCACTTTTTCACTTACTAGACCGACGCGCGACATGTTTGATCCTGCCCTTGTCGCTGGCCCCGTAGGAGCAAGCGTCAAGGTCGATAGATCAAACAGAACTCTGTTTTCATAAAAAGGCTAAATTACCAAAAAAGTAATAAATGTTATCATTAGTCTACTTATTACGTATCTTTACAGCATTGGCCGTTTCCATAACCCTAGATTGATAAAGCTAATCTGAAAGTAATAAAAATTCCTAATTCTTAATAATTAACTATTACTATGATCCACTACACTGCCGTGAATCGCAAGTCAGTCCCATCTGCATTTTCGTCAAAATTGAGTTGAGTTCAGTTTTCAACATATTTTCCAATGCTCTTTCAGCTCCACTCATAAGATAATATGATTTGTTCGGAAAAATTAGGAAAAAATAGCAAGTCAAATTGTCCCATAATGAAAAGTAACCGCATATCAGTCCCACTACAGATTTCCACCCCGTGTAACACAAAAAAAAACGTTTTTTGATCATCTCTATATTTTTCTGTGAAGTGAAGTGAAAAGCAAATTGTGAAAATTTCATTAAGATCTGATCATGTTTCAATCCTCTGGGATTTTTTGAATATTCGTATGGAAAACGAGTTTGGAAACTTCACAGTCCATTTTCTCAATGCCTACTTTTTACAGATGGGACTGACTTGCGATTCACGGCAGTACAGTACCTTCAATGGTTTTGAATCTCTCTTTCTCGTTAAATGTTTATCATTCTTTCATTTATAATAGAGAATTTGTAAACTTACCCAACATACCCGTACCTAATTATTCAAGGTAAGCTTTGATATGTATTAAGTAAGCAGAACTTTATAAGCATAAATTCGCTGTAATTAATTTATATATTTCAACTGTTTTTCTCGAAAAACAATCTTTATTTTAAATTAAAATTCCATTTTAATATGTAAAACCATTGTAAAATGGAAATTTTACTTCCATTTCAACAAAAATACAAGTTTTAATGAAAATCCTAAAAATCCCGGAATCCCGGGATTTCCCGGGCCAAGCATCAAATTTTGTCCCGAATCCCGGGACAAGCAAAATGGCCGGGAAATGGACACTCTAGTCGGATGCCTAGTATTGGTACAAAAACTGAAATGTCCCACAATACGGGTATCTCCTGTGGCCATTCCTGGGTTATTTCATGGTAACAATGAGCCGGAGTGGTCATTCATCCATAATTGAACTAGAAGAGTCACAGGTATTCAAAATCATGAAGATTGAGCCGTCACATGCCTAGTTTTGGCACAAAAACTGGAATGCCTCACAATACGGGTATCTCCGGTGGTCATTCCTGGGTTATTTCGGTGGGCTAGAAGAATCAAAGTGGTCATTCATCAATAATTGAACTGGCAAAGTCACAGGTATTCGAAACCATGAAGATTGAGCCGTCGCATGCTTAGTTTTGGCACAAAAACTAAAATGTCTCACAATACGGGTATCTCCGTTGGCCATTCCTGGGTTATTTCGGTGGGCCAGAAGAACCAAAGTGGTCATTTATCAATAATTGAACTAGCAGAGTAACATGGATTTAAAATCATGAAGATTGAGCCGTCGCATGCCTAGTTTTGGCACAAAAACTGGAATGTCCCAAAATACGGGTTTCCCGGTGGCCATTCCGGTTCTCAAAAAGGACCAGAATAACCATTCATTCATTTTTTTGGCAAAATACATCAAAACAGGGAATGTGCACCGGTAACAGGGAATGTGCACCGGTAATTGGTTCCTTATTATAGAAAAAAATTATGCCAAAATATCCATCAACCGAATAGTACCGATGTGAATTACATATACAGAACTGCGATGGAAACTTACTTCTCGGATGTTCCGGGATTCCGGAACCGGGTATGAATAACTAAGTGATTCGAGAATCTCTATTCACAGTCCACGAGAATAACTGTTCAACAATATGAGGACGGTTCAGATTACTTGTTTAGTTACGAAACTACAGGTCGTCAATGTAAGGGTCTCTAAAGGGACTTTTTTCAGATGGCCACAGGTTCCCGGTGGCCACAGTGACCAAGTCCGGATCTTCGGGAAGGTTTCTAAAACTAGACATGTGTGCCCTTCATTTAAGCCCAACAGAGCTAAATTCGGTCAACACACTGATTTTTGCGAGCTGTTTGAATTTTCGGGTCGAAAGCGACCCTAAGTCACAATTTGTAACTTTTTTTTATGGAAGCTCCCCTAGGGGTCATTCAAAACTTTTGTTTCCGCAAAAACAAAATTTCCCACAAAAAAGTAATTGGCAGAAAGTTTCAAATTGCTAGGTTATTTCAATCAAAAGTTACATTGATTTGAATTTTAAAATGGGTCGAAAAAGACCCAAGGTCCTTACTAAGGTTAATCGTAGAATTTCATTTCGGTAAACTTAAATGACGAAATCAGTCGGTAAAACATATTTTTACTGATATATCGTTAAATTTTGACAGATGAGCGATATTATTTATTTATTTATTTGTTGAACTAAAATTTTTGAAAGAGGGAAAAATCCCTTAGAGTGATATCAATTGGACATCGTTCTCAAAAGGGCACAAAACCTCTTTATCTTTTCTTATTACGTTACAAAAATAAATCTTAAAACTAAAGGCTCAACCGGAAGTGATCCATATATGAGCCGAATTCTTGAAAAGGAAGCAACCAAAAAGGGAGGAATATCTCTGCAAAAGTTGTATAAAATTTTTAACATAGGAAGTGATTTGCTACCAAGAATATCACGAACAGATATAGGTACTGTAATTTCTAAATTTTTGTATTTTTCTATTATTTTTTTCCTAGGCAAAATATATTTTTTGCAATAAAAAACTATGTGATTGATATCTTGATAAGATTCTCCACAATCACATAAATTTGAATCAATAAGTCTCGAAAACATGCAAATGAAATTTCTTCCGACAGACAGTTTTTTAAACCAGGTACTTTCATCCACAATTGGAAAAATGGAATGACACCATCGACCTTTATCACTAGAATCCCAATCAATTTGCCAAGAATCTAAAGCATTTCTTTTGATTTTAGCATAATATTCCGAATGAAAAACATTTCGTTCATAAATATTTAATTCCGCGAGTAGCTCCTAGTTTAGCTAAATAATCCGCTTGTTCGTTACCAAATATATTACTATGGGCTGGAACCCAAACAAATTTAATTATAAACCCCTGAGAATGCAAATCGTATAACAATTTTCGTATCAATAAAATTAAATAATGGGTTTTAAAATTAAATTTTGAAGATTCGATGGAATTAATACAACTCAAAATAGGGGGGTCCGTAGCCTTAAGGTTACGCTTTCGCTTCATAAGCGGAAGGTCATGGATTCAATTCCCAGCCCCTCCAAAAAATAACCCGTCCAGTCACCAGAAGACGCCGCACGGAGGATCGTGCATAGGGGAGCACATCCATCCTCCGTCAGTATCAGATGGTGACTGAGACAAACTGACCCACTTCGCAGGCAGCCTAGCCTCAAACGACTCAGAAACACGGCAAAACGAACCACCGCAAGAGCAATGGACTATGGGTTATGGAAATCGATTGGACCAACAGCAGAGCACTCTCCTACCTGTTCGGTGTGAGAGCAAAAGAGCAGAAGAGAGTGAAACTAAATGTAAATATAGATGAGTTAAAAATAGAACTGTATCGGTAAGGAAGATACAGATAAACTGATTCCGGCACAATAGTGGCCACGAGCACGGAGTGCCTTAAAAAAAAAAATAAAAATAAAATACAACTCAAACTATCAGTAGAAATAACGAACATATTTGGAGGATGATCCTTTATTATATTACATGTAAAATACAATGCTATCAATTCAGCTACAAAAATAGAACAAGGAGATTTCAATTTGTAAAAATGGACTACATCAATATTATAAACTCCAAAACCTGCACTATTTTGAATTAATGATCCATCTGTGTAATAAATAAATTTTTGGTCGAAGCCACAAAATTTTCGTTCAAAACATAATTTGGCATATCGAACACACATATGTCTTGGTATTTGATTTAATTCTCAATGTAAAGATTTATCAACAAAGGTCTGAAAAGAATGTACATTAATATCACAATTATAAAATGTATTTGGAAAACCAGATAATATGTTTTGGGTAGAACAATGATTAAATGAGTTTAACATTTTACTAGAAGGATTTATTCCGTGTAAATCACTTAAAATTTGAATAAGAGGATGCTGATTTGTGAGACATTGACTTAGAAATTTACAATTTAATTCATGAAAACGAATTTTGAGTGGAACCACTCCTGCCAAAATTTCAACAGATTTAGTATGAGTAGAATTCATTAATTTTAAACAAATTCTTAAACAACGAAATTGATTTTTTTCATGTTTAGAAAAATGAGTTTGAGTGGCACAACCAAAAGTTAAACAACCATATTCTAAAACTGAGCGTATTGTAGTTTTATAAAGAATAATCATATCAGAAGGATGAGCACCCCACCAAGTACCAGTAATTGTACGAAGAAAACTAATCCTTTTAGAACAAATTTTCTGAATGTATTTAATTTGAAAGTTCCAATTTAATTTTGAATCATACTAGAGATGTGCAAAACGGCTCATTTTAGTGTGCGGATCCGATCCAAATCACTCATTTTAGTGAACCGGATAATTTGAATGGTTCAGTGGCTCAGCAGTTCGCAAATGAAGAGCGAACGGAAAAAAGAGCGGTTCACTCGATGTTGCGCAACATACGTCGTACCTTTCACTCTTTCATTAATAGTACATTCTTCCCCAGAAACTCACGATACAAATTCGGACGATTTCCTCTACCCGAAGGAAGATGCAAAATGACGGGGCAAATTAGTTGTTTGGCTGTGAGAGAGCGGAACGGCAGCAATCTGTGTTTGCTTGTGTGTCGTTTCGCGCAAAGCAAGGCACGTGTCAAGCGTTTTAATGCTGCTGAGAAACGAACGAAGCAGAATTGGGGAAAATAATCGGTTCGTTCTTTTTCCGGGTCACTTTTTGTCTGATCCGTGTTGATCAAATAAACCGACTCCCGCCAAAAAAGAGACACGGATACCTCGTTCTTTTGAGTGATCCGGATCTTTTGAACGGCTCCGATTCTTTTTGCTCATCTCTAAATCATACCAAATACCAAGATACTTGTACTCAAATACTTGTTCGATTTCATATCCTTTAAGAAATAAATCTACACTTACTGAGGAATGTTTACGTGAAAATATAATATATTTAGTTTTTTGCACTGAAAACGTAAAACCATTATTGTAAGCCTACGAACCGATATTATCTAAACAAATTTGCATATAATGACGTATTATTTGTCTATTATATCCACTTACGGAAATAACATTATCATCAGCAAATTGAACTAAAAAACAACCATTTGGGATAACAGATAAAAAATGGGGGGTCTCGTAGCCTCGAAGTTACGCTTTCGCTTCGTAAGCGGAAGGTCATGGGTTCGATTCCCAATCCCCCCACACAAAAAACTCCGTCCAGCCACCAGAAGACGCCGCATGAAGGACTGTGCATAGGGGAACACATCCATCCTTCGTCAGTATCGGATGGTGACTGAGACACACTGACCCTCTTTGTAGGCTGTTGCCTCACACGACACATATACATGGCAAAATGAACCACCGCACACCAATGGACTTCGATATGGATATGGATTGGACCAACGGCAGCACTCTCCTCTACCTGCTCGGTATGAGAGAAATAGCAATAAGAACTAGGATATAAATAGATTCTGTATATATGATCCTCGGCATAGTAGTGGCCAAATGCACGGAGTGCCTAAAAAAAAAAAAAGAAAAAAAAGAAAATAAAAAAAAGCAGATAAAAAATCACTTGTGAATAAATTGTACAAAAAGGAAGGCCAAAATAACTATTACGAGTAAATTTAGACGACCCATTGTGATAAAAATGCATAATTTTGAATGAAAATAAGTTGTATATGAAATTGGATTAAATTAAAGGAATTTTATAAGAATTCATTTTATTAAAAAGCAAATCAATAAGTACAGAATCATAAGCTCCAGACACGTCTAAAAAAGTAGAAATAGTATCCTGTTTTTTATTGAAAGCAAGTTTAATTTGAGAAGCCAAAAGTGCTGTACAATCACGAGTACCACGTCCTTTTCTGAAACCAAATTGACATGGAGATAAAATATTATTATGTTCAGCCCATATCTCAAGACGATTTAAAACCATTCTTTCCATAAGTTTACGAAGACATGATAGTAAACTTATTGGTCTACGACTATCAGCCAATGAAGCATCTTTTCCTGGTTTAAGTATACTTACTACTTTAACTGAACGCCAATCTAATGGAATAACATTTTGTAAGAGAAATGAGTTGTAAATTGCATGTAAATGAATTTTCCCTTCATAGGGTAAATTTTTAAGTACGTTAAATTTAATATTGTCAATACCTGGTGCAGTATTGGTGAACAAAGCTCTGGAAAATAATTAATCGATTGCTTTGTTCTAAAACTAATAGATTGAGAAACAAAATCTGGACAAATTTTAGATGCAAATTGATCAATCCAATTATCAGAATACTCCATTAAAACAGGAGAAGAATTATCATAATTTCTCAAATTTCTTGCTACAGACCACAATGTGGATAATGAAGTGTCTCTGTCAAGGTTTTCAATAATTTTTTTCCAATAATTTCTTTTCTTAAATTTAGTGGTACGGGTAAACCAAACTTCTGCTTTACAATATAAGAAATAATTTTCTCTAGATCCTAAACGACGAAATTTTTTAAAAGCTTCCGATTTATTTTTTAAAGCAATAGGGTCCTAAAGCCCTGTCCCAATTTTAGTGCCAAACGCTTAAGTTTAGGCCAAAAACACATGTTTACTCAATTTTCTAATGTTTTCCGTTGGTTTAAGCCCAAAAAACATTGTTTTAGATTTTGTCACATCCTTTGGCTTAAACTCAAATTTTGGGTGTATTTTGTTTTCCGTGTCCCTTACGAAATATCAGATAGGAACAACCCCAGTGGTCGAACTAAAACCCCTGTGGTGTTTTTGTCGACTAAGCGAATGTCAAACATGATCAAAAGTGCCAAGGTTCATTTATGGACCAAATTTTTAAATTAAAGTTTAAACATGATATAGCCATTATTTGAGCGGGAAAAATTGCTAAAGTAGTTACAGTAACATGCTTTTTCGTGTTATTAAATAAAAACAAGATTTCATTAAAAATTTTAGGACCCAATTGAACAATCATTATCCCACCAAAATGTAGGACGTTTATTTTTTTTATTATTGCAAACAATTTTATTTTTCTGAGATTTAAGTAAGCAATTGAACAAAATTTTGATGAATTTAGTGTAATTTTCAATTGGAGTATTTGAATCTTTAAGCTTAATAAGTGAAAAAGAAATTAAATCCGAAAATTTAACCCATTCAACATTTTTTGAATAATCAGGAATAGAAGAATTTACTTGATGATTGTTTTGCATACAATGGCTCATTCTAATCAAAATTGGAAGATGATCACTATTATTTGGATCATTGATTATACTCCAAGTTGACCTAAAAGATAAATTATTTGAACATAAAGATAAATCAATGCATGAATTTTGTAATGCAGGAAAAGCAATTCTGGTGAACGATCCATCATTTAAAATGTTTAAATTATATTCATCAATCAAATCCAATAATAATGATCTACGACCATCAATTTTATCACTACCCCAAGCAAAATTATGGGCATCTAAATCACCCAAAATATAAAAAGGATGAGGAACACTATCTAAAACCATTTTCAATTCAGATAATGAAAAATTTACATTAGGAGGAATATACAAACAAATAATATGAAAATGATAATCTGTATGTTTCACAGAAATAATAATATATTCAAAATGTACATTCAATGATAAATTGATGTATTTAAATTCAATACCATTGCGAATTCCAATCAAAACTCCCCCAAAAGGAATATCTCTATCTTTTCTAATTATATTGAATGATGGAATGCGTACTATTTTTGATTCAGATAGCCAAGTTTCATTTAAACAAAATATATCAATTTTGTTATGTTCAAGCATAACTCTCAATCTATCTATTTTGGAATTATGCTTCTAGAGTTCCATTGTAAAATATTTAAATAATTATTGGAATTTGAAGCCATTACGATGAAAATAATGAAGCAAAGATGGGTCCAAAAGCATTCATTTTTTCAAGTAGGGAGGCAACAAATGGTAAAATAATTTTAATATTTTTTTTCCAAAAATCACCATATCCCAACAATTCTACTAATTCCTCCAAAATTCCTAAAATTGAAGAATTTTCACCAACATTATTGTTATTGTTTGAAGTATTGACATTTTCATTCACATTACTATTTGATGGGTCAGAATCAACTCGTTGAAAACCTGGAATAATACGAGAAGATGAAGAACTCAATCGCGGAAAATTTTCATTGAATGATTTTGCATCAGAATCAATTTTACCCTGAGCTTTAGATGTATTTTTTTGAATTCTTTTTCTTTTTGATGGTGGTTTATAATATAATATATCTTTGGAATTATGCTTCTACAGTTCCATTGTAAAATATTCAAATAATTATTGGAATTTGAAGCCATTACGATGAAAATAATGAAGCAAAGATGGGTCCAAAAGCATTCATTTTTTCAAGTAGGGAGGCAACAAATGGTAAAATAATTTTAATATTTTTTTTCCAAAAATCACCATATCCCAACAATTCTACTAATTCCTCCAAAATTCCTAAAATTGAAGAATTTTCACCAACATTATTGTTATTGTTTGAAGTATTGACATTTTCATTCACATTACTATTTGATGGGTCAGAATCAACTCGTTGAAAACCTGGAATAATACGAGAAGATGAAGAACTCAATCGCGGAAAATTTTCATTGAATGATTTTGCATCAGAATCAATTTTACCCTGAGCTTTAGATGTATTTTTTTGAATTCTTTTTCTTTTTGATGGTGGTTTATAATATAATATATCTTTGGAATTATGCTTCTACAGTTCCATTGTAAAATATTCAAATAATTATTGGAATTTGAAGCCATTACGATGAAAATAATGAAGCAAAGATGGGTCCAAAAGCATTCATTTTTTCAAGTAGGGAGGCAACAAATGGTAAAATAATTTTAATATTTTTTTTCCAAAAATCACCATATCCCAACAATTCTACTAATTCCTCCAAAATTCCTAAAATTGAAGAATTTTCACCAACATTATTGTTATTGTTTGAAGTATTGACATTTTCATTCACATTACTATTTGATGGGTCAGAATCAACTCGTTGAAAACCTGGAATAATACGAGAAGATGAAGAACTCAATCGCGGAAAATTTTCATTGAATGATTTTGCATCAGAATCAATTTTACCCTGAGCTTTAGATGTATTTTTTTGAATTCTTTTTCTTTTTGATGGTGGTTTATAATTGTAATTATCTAAATTCAATGTGTCTTCAAATTCATCATCAGTTAAAGATTCATAAATATTCGAAGCAGTATAATCCGTCGAATTTTTCAAAATTTCGGAATAAGAAAACTGATTTCTGTTTTTCAATTTTTGATGGAATTTGGATTCATTATTTTTATACACAGGACAATCTTTCAGAATGTTATGTTTTTGATTACAATAAATACATAACTCAGATTTTTTATTACATTCCGATGATAAGTGTGATTGACCACATTTTGCACATTTAGGTTTATTGGAGCAAAATTGATTCGTATGTCCAAAAAGAAGGCATCGTTCACAATGCATTATTTTTGGGAAAAAAAGTCTAACGCGAAAAATGACATTATTTACTTTTACAAAATCAGGAAGTACTGATCCAGCAAATGTAATTTTCAAACAATTAGAATGAGCATATTCAGAGCCTTTGTCATTCAAAAAAAGTTTAGACAAACGATGACAATCTAAAACATGAACTGGTAAAATAGCTTGATTTTTGAAAATACCGGTACCATGACTTACAACTTCATCACATTCTAAAGACTCATCATATATAACTCCATTAATTTCGCAAAAATTACTGGGAGCATATACACGATAAGATTCTGCGAAAAGATGAGATTCTAAAAGTGAATTTGCATCATCACGCGAACCAAACACAACTTGTAATTTGTCAAGTGAAACCTTTTTGATTTCCTTGACAGAAGAGTACTTTTCGTAAATTTTGGATGAAATTAGTAAAACATTAATTGGAATTTGTTTTTTCCGAAAAAATACCACAAAAGGACCAGCAAAAGAAATGGGATATATTTTTATACGAAATGTTTTAGCAGTAGAAGATGATGGTCCCGGTTAGGGTTACCAGACGTACTCTTTTAAGAGTACAAGTACTCTTTTTTGCCTTTAAAATTTGTGTACTATTCTTTTTTGCTAAACGGGCTCAAGTGTACTCTTTTTCAGTTAGTACTGACGATAATCGTCAAATCGAATAACTTGTTGAAGAAACCTTTTTCCATGATAATACGGATAATTCACCGATTTTCGACAAAAACTGGCACACAATCAACCTACTAATTATTTTCAATTTAAAAAAAATCAACCAAAGATCAATTTAATCTTATTGAAGCAATATTTTTTATCAAACTTTTTTTTATAGAAACGTCGTTTAGGCGATTTTTATGAACAAAGACGTGGGAATGAAAAGGTTTCAGTTTGAAGTGTATTATGAGAATAATAAAGAGTAAACTATTAAATCAATCAAGTTTCTAAGCTTTATAATGTTTTATAAAGTCCTTAATAAAGCTTATGTCGAAGACAATGCTTGAGGTTCTTTATAAATCTACGTTTCACTCTTCTCAGTTCTTTCGGTTCCTTCACAAACTCAAATTGTTCTACATTTTCTTAAGAATTTTTAAAACAAACCTTATTGGAAAGACAATTTTATTTAAAAAAATCGAATACCAAAAGTCGGGTATCGTAAACATAATTAAAAAAAAAAATGATTGACAAAATCGATTCACCTAGAGTCAATGTTCAATATAGTAAGAAAGTATAGCATGAGAAAAATAAGAGTTAAATTTCGTAAAATATTTGATGAAAAGTTGAGAATAGTGTCTCCCTGAAAAACTTAATTTTAATTGAAATGTATGAAAAGTGGCTGTGATTAAAAGCCCAAACGCAATGATAGTGGAACGGCATGCAACTATAGCATGTTTGTCGACTCAGACTTGGTTCACTTTCGTTCGTTGACAGCTCAGTCAGGACGGGGTGTTACATGCTGGCGAACCGGTTCCGCTTTCCGTTGCCGTTCCGCTATCATTGCGTTTGGGCCTTAAGAATCAAACATTTTTTTTTGCAAGAAAATGTCGAAATTATTAATTAGTAGTGCATTTAAAATTTTTCAAGGTAGGCTAAGTGTACTCTTAAGTACTCTTTTACAGAGTTGAAAAAATGTACTCTTTTCAGTGAGTGCAAATATGGTAACCCTAGTCCCGGTGGAGGATCACCATCTTTTGAAACAGAATTATGCACATCAACATCCATAATTGGGGTGCAAAAATATCAAAATTTAAAAGAAAATCAAAACTTTTAATGAAAACAATTAATAAAAATAATAATAAAAAGATACTTAGGAACTCCAAAGTTAAATGTCCACGCGAAGATGTGATTTCAAGCTTCAAACTTGATGCAACGTCCTCTTGATAATTTTCTCCTCGCACATTACACAGCAATAACTTCCTTCGCACCACACAGGTAATTACTTCTTCCGCACCACACAGGAAAGATGATCCAAAATCGAACAATCCTTTGAATCTTGTTCAGGAGATCTTGAAATACCGACGAATAACATCCGCTTGAAAATCTTCAAACACCGCACCACACAGGATATATTCTCCTACCGCACCACACAGGAATAGCAATAATCAGCCTCTCTTCAAATCGTATCTCAAACGGTCCAAATCCACTCAACTTGAAAATTTTCTCTCCTGAAATTCAGAGAAAAATGTCAGTTGCTTGAAAAAAGAACGTCCTGTCAGATCAACGCCTGCTACAGGAATGATGAGATGAGCGATATTGACAGATGAAAATTGACGAAAATCGGTAGTTTACGTAAATAACTAAGACTCGTTAATCTATTTTGCCACAACAATCAGCAAACAAATACTTTTACTGAATTTCGGCAAAGCGAATCTGTCAAAATCTTAAAATCAGAGCTGCAGGAGCCAACATGTGTTCGGAATGTTTTAAAACGTTCTGGTAAACAGCGAGTGGAAAGCGCCTGCATGTGAGTATTCCCATAATTTATTGCATAATTGTGCCTAGCCTTTTTTTTATTACGTTTTAGGAATATTGCTTGGAACGTCTCACCCTCGAAATGGAATTGCAGCCAAAATGGTCGTGCGGCTATTAAATATTTGCTTCAAACGGAAAAGCGCAACGTTCCCCAAAGTGAGCGAGAAGGGAAATGTGGCTCATATATTTGTGATGCAATAATACATTAACTTCAAATAAATTTGTTTATATTATTTAAATTTATGTGTAGTGTTTTCTTCTTATTCTTCTTCCAATCAAGAAAAAAAATCATTTTCCGGATTTCGGTAATAGTGTGCCGAGATTTTCGGCAATGAATTACCGATCTTTTCGTTAAATTTTGACAGCTGGGTTGATTAAGCATTTTACGGCACAATCGGCACTTCGAACTTTTACCGAGATTTTTGCCGAAATCTCAGCTGTTGGGTTCTCGGTAATTATTTTCGGCGGCCTCGGCGAAACAAATTAAGTGTGTATGCAAAAGCTAAAAGCAAAGATACTATGATGATCCCCTAAAAAAGCTTTCCAAAGCATTCCTGTTCCACGACCCGATATTTCCATGGATCGGTGGCTATTCAAGAAATTTCGGTAATCTCTCTAATTCAAAGACGGTTTTGGAACTTTTAAGGTGAAACATCTCGGAATCCAAAGATGGCCGGCACAATGGCCAACTTGTGCCCCTACTCACGTTTTCGAAGGTACTAATCTGGAGAAATAGTAGGCAATCGTTTCTGATCTTCTTATTTTAAGCATTCTGCTAGTGCACAAAGTCAAAATAAAAAGTACACTGCTGTTGGATGTTTTCTTCGCAAGTTGTGCCTTTGAAGTTTCAGTGCAATCTTAGAAGTTGATTCCAAACTGTTACACGTTAAGAAAGATACGAACACCGTCTTCAGCCATTTAGCTGCACAAACTGTAATCTAGTACTAGACAACGGATAAGCATGATCCAGTGCACAGCCGAGAAACATTCTGGACGAAAAGTTTCAATGGCTGAAGCGGGAATCGAACCCACAGCCCATGACACGATGCGATTACTAATTGCTCGGCCATGAAGCCCACAGATGTTTGGTTTTGAAATGTTACAGAAGAAACACTACACCGATATTGAGGCTGCAATTTCAGATTAGAACGTTACAACAGCATTACAACAACAGGTTACGTGCTCAATAGTCCATTTTACGAGCCGTTTCGGATCAGCTGATCACTCATTTTATGAATGAAAATTTGACAGGAGGCGGTTGCGTATCGTGTGAAAGTAACAGCAATATCATCAATGTTGTAGTTGCGTAAAATGGAGTATAGAGCTTAGTGACATTTGAACACACGTAGACTAGCATACGCTCGTCATACACAGTTTGTTTTTGTTTTCCTCAAAGAAACTTGCACACGCTTTCCAGACTCATCAAAATGCATATGGAAATATTACCCAATTTGAAAAATTTACACCCGGATTCTGGGTGTTTCTCGAGACAGAGTGCATATTGTTTTCCTCTAAGGTTCACAACTACATCTACAGTAGGGCACCCATACCATTGGGCGTGATAACCACTATGGTGTATGCTCAAAGCATAAATTTAGGCAATTTTGCGAACATTAGTTTTATGCGTGTCAATGTCAGATTGTATTAATAAAATTATAACTATTATCTTCTACTGCTGACATTAAATATCCACTGAAACGGAGTTTGATTCTCAGCTTATTATTATACAGCACTTTCACAGTTATTAACAGAGAAATTTATTTGGCCATGTTGTCATTTTGCAGTTGAACATAGATATCATCAATCTTTGAAAGATTATACATAGCTTTTCGCTTTCAAATTTCGTTGGAACGTGGCTAGCCACGTTGGGTAAGCTAGTATATCATATTAAACTAATTCATAAAGCTTTGGAAAATGCTCGAAAATTTTCAATGCGCAGAATTAGGGCATTTCTCGGAATAATGATTTACATGTATTACACGTACAAATCTTTTCAATAATATGGAACTAAAAATATTACCATTTTTTACAGAGCTCAAGATTTAGCATACGAGAGTTACGACCAAAAACAGCTCCCTCGGAGTATCGTAGCTGGCTGAGGGAAAACGACAACAACTATTTATCTAAAAGAAACAGCGTGGCTTCCGAAAGAAGTGGAAAAAGTCAGGTCACCAACATGGGTACTACTGAAACCACTGCAGACTCCAACAGCAATCCAGACGAACTATCGATGGTCGAAGAAGTTACTGAAAGCACCGAAGCCGTGACCACGATGAATGAGAATCACACCGGTAACAAATGAGTAGCAATTCCATTCGATCAATAATTTTTCTAATTGAACTGTTCCTATTTTTAGAAACTATAGTCCTCATAACAAATCGACCAACTGAAGATTTAACTGTTGAGGACCTCTCTTTGACGTTACATAATTCAGAAGCTAACAAAATGTTGAACGGGATTGTCGTATAACATAACACTATACACACCTATTAAATATTGCTCTTGTGCCAAACACTGTAGTTTGATTTTGCGGGTAAATAAATCTGTAGAGAACCTTAACTAATTGTATTACAGTTTGATTCGCGCTGCAGTCAGAAATATTGTCGTGTAAGCAATTTTCTCCACTTCTTACACATTGTGTAAAATTTTATTTGACAAACTATACCCAACTTTATTTTAATGGCGCTACATCCTTGAACACATGACCTGCGTTACAATGTTACGCCAGCAAACTCAATGGCTGTTTGTCTCCAGTTCCTCGGTCGTTCCACACTTGCAAGATTCTGCTCCACTTGGTCAAATCACCTAGCTCGTTGCACCCCTCTTCGTCTTGTACTGGCCGGATTCGAGGTGAGCATCATTTTTGTTTGTTGTCGTCCGACATTCTCCCAACGTGCCCCACCCACCGTACCCTTCCGACTTTGGCGACTTTCTAGATACTGGGTTCACCTTAGAGTTGCACAAGTTCGCAGTTCTTCTTTATCCTAGATACAGTCACCCCACAGTTATGGATAGCACACAGATATGGATCAGAGTTGGATTAAAACGGGAATATCTCATTAAACAGAGTTGCAATTACGCAGAACACATTTTGCCTACGTGAACCATAAATCTGTACAGCGTCGCAATCAATTACAAAATGCTCGATCATATTTTTTCCGTCCGTAGGATATAAAATGTCAACCGTATTCCCACAAACGTTGATTCATAACTGAGGGTAGGGTTACCATATTTGCACTCACTGAAAAGAGTACATTTTTTCAACTCTGTAAAAGAGTACTTAAGAGTACACTTAGCCTACCTTGAAAAATTTTAAATGCACTACTAATTAATAATTTCGACATTTTCTTGCAAAAAAAAATGTTTGATTCTTAAGGCCCAAACGCAATGATAGCGGAACGGCAACGGAAAGCGGAACCGGTTCGCCAGCATGTAACACCCCGTCCTGACTGAGCTGTCAACGAACGAAAGTGAACCAAGTCTGAGTCGACAAACATGCTATAGTTGCATGCCGTTCCACTATCATTGCGTTTGGGCTTTTAATCACAGCCACTTTTCATACATTTCAATTAAAATTAAGTTTTTCAGGGAGACACTATTCTCAACTTTTCATCAAATATTTTACGAAATTTAACTCTTATTTTTCTCATGCTATACTTTCTTACTATATTGAACATTGACTCTAGGTGAATCGATTTTGTCAATCATTTTTTTTTAATTATGTTTACGATACCCGACTTTTGGTATTCGATTTTTTTAAATAAAATTGTCTTTCCAATAAGGTTTGTTTTGAAAATTCTTAAGAAAATGTAGAACAATTTGAGTTTGTGAAGGAACCGAAAGAACTGAGAAGAGTGAAACGTAGATTTATAAAGAACCTCAAGCATTGTCTTCGACATAAGCTTTATTAAGGACTTTATAAAACATTATAAAGCTTAGAAACTTGATTGATTTAATAGTTTACTCTTTATTATTCTCATAATACACTTCAAACTGAAACCTTTTCATTCCCACGTCTTTGTTCATAAAAATCGCCTAAACGACGTTTCTATAAAAAAAAGTTTGATAAAAAATATTGCTTCAATAAGATTAAATTGATCTTTGGCTGATTTTTTTTAAATTGAAAATAATTAGTAGGTTGATTGTGTGCCAGTTTTTGTCGAAAATCGGTGAATTATCCGTATTATCATGGAAAAAGGTTTCTTCAACAAGTTATTCGATTTGACGATTATCGTCAGTACTAACTGAAAAAGAGTACACTTGAGCCCGTTTAGCAAAAAAGAATAGTACACAAATTTTAAAGGCAAAAAAGAGTACTTGTACTCTTAAAAGAGTACGTCTGGTAACCCTAACTGTGGGGCATTGAAAACCGTACCACAGATATGGATCAACGATAAGACAATTTCGAAACAAACGCCAAAACGTATGCTTTCACTTACACACCATTCGTTTACCTTACAGACAAATTGCTGTTTTGATCCATAATATGAGTCTATTTGATCCATAATAGGGATCCTCCTATGAGCCTATGCATGCTATGAATTGTTTGACTTTTAAGCTATCAGTGCACACTTTGCCAAATGTGCAAATTTTTGCCAAATTTTGACAAATTTGTTTGTCATATGTGTATTGACCAAATATATTTGCACAAACATTGATGTGCAAATATTTGTCTAACTTTGTAATAGCCAATACTTGAAGATATGAGGAAATATATATTGTAAAAGTATGCCAAAACAAGTTTTATTTGGTCAACTTTGCAACTCCGTTCAGTTCTCGAGTGGCAAACATGGACAAATAAGAGTTTGTCAAATGTTTGTCCACCGTGTACTGACCTTTGGCAAACAATAGTCAAACAGCAAACGTTAGGCAAACGTCTGAAACGTTAAATAGCCAAATATTTGCACACTTGACAAAGTGTGTACTGATAGCTTTACTGTGCGCCCTGTTTTCAAGTTATCCGTGAGAGAGAGCGAGACAGCACCAACACACGGCGCACGGTAAAAGTCAAAAGAACAAAAGAATGTATAGGCCTATTCACATGACGTCTCAAATCACCTGATCGGGAAGCACTTTGACAGTTCTTCTATGAAAATGACAGGCCCGTGTTAGCACCGGTCCTCCACCGATGTAAACAAATGCATAGACGGATCTGTCACATGAAAAGGCCTATAGCACGTACAAAGGCTCATTGCTTTGAAATTGACATATATATGCTGCATAGGAACTTGATAATCGCGATTCTTTTTGAGGGTCTGCCGCAATAAAGATTTTAACTGTTGTCGATCATGCGGCTACGAATCGGGCTTGATAACTTCCAAGCATTAAATTTGCTAGCGGCTATAAAAAGGCGGAAAATGACCTGAAAAAGCAATTTATCCAAAAACAAAATAAAAATCTCCATGTCCCTTGCAGTCGCCCAAAATTGTATGGAACATAAGGCAATAGAGTAAAATCTAGAATGCCGTGAAAAGTTTACTGCGTTCTGTCAAACTTGAGTACCTTTTGCAGTACCAAGGGATCAAATGCAGTACTAGAAGTGGTACCAAATCTGAACCTGAGTGGGACGGACCTGAGCTGGGTTAAGGTGAAGATGAATCGAAGCCAAACTTCAAATGATTAAGAGCACGGATGTGGAGAACCAAACACCCGTTTGGTTCAGGGATTCAGGGATCAAATGCAGTACTAGAAGTGGTACCAAATCTGAACCTGAGTGGGACGGACCTGAGCTGGGTTAAGGTGAAGATGAATCGAAGCCAAACTTCAAATGTTTAGGAGCACGGATGTGGAGAACCAAACACCCGTTTGAGCTGGAAACCTAATCGATTGGTCACCACCAGCTAGTGACCAATCGATTAAGTTTTCAGCTTAAACGGATGTTTGGGTCTCCAGATCCGTGCTCTTGAAAATTTGAAGTTTGGCTTCGATTCATCTTCACCTTAAGAAAAGTGATCGCTCGATATTTTCCACATTCTAACTTGTTACCGTATTTTGGATATATTACTCCCTCCTTCCACTCCTCCTGTAGCATTTCTGTATCGCAGATTCTGGCTATCAATCGGCGCAGTGGCCAACCTATCCGGTTCCATTTTAATTTAATAAGTTCCGCTTCAATACATCCTTCCCAGCTGCTTTATTGGTCTTGAGCTGTTTGATAGCATTCTTAACGTCATTTGTTGTAGGAGTTCGCACGTCTCCCTCATCTGCCGTACCGATGAAGCTACTCCTCCCACTGCCTTGATTATCCGCCCTTGCGCCATTTAGGTGTTCATGGTAGTGCTGCTTATACATTGAGTTTCTTGTAGAACTTACGCGTTTCCTGAGAACGATACAGCTGCTCTATCTCTTCGTACTCAAACTCTTCCAGGCGGCGCCATTTATCCCAGAATATGGCCGGTACGCTGATCATAAGTACTGTGCAAAAGGATGTAACACATGCGGAAGCTCACTAACAAACTTTGCTACCGCAAAGCCGCGATTCAACTATGCCCGATGAGACTCTGGTATCAAGGTTCACTTCCTGATATGTGACACGTGCAACCAATATTCCAACAAACGTATGCCTGAATTAAAAATTGATTCGAGTTTCCGAGATATTTAAAAATCCTAGCTAAGATCGGGTCAAGTTAGTCACGACACTTCGCATTCAATCGTCTACATTTATTCTCTCCAGCCTAACACATGTTCCACACGCTATTCCATGGATTCTAGTTGGATTCACTCTAGTACATCACCTGATTCACTCGTACCTGCTTCCTGACGTCTGGCGGGCGACGAGGCGGGATGAAGCTTGGAGACGTTGCGTACCGGTACGATGGATGGCTGGATGAACACGAACTTGAAAGCTCTAATTATGAATGCTTCCACCCCGGAGGGGTATGCTGGCAGCAGGTGGTGATCTATGCTCTGGTACCGTGCTTGGGCGTAACGTTGCACCGATTTGCTCCGCGGAGGTGATTTGCTCACAAGGGACTATGGAGCGGGAGGAGGTTACCGCTCGCCGTGGTGATTAGCAGATAGTTGGTGATCTGTCCACTGCGGCGTCGTACGAGAATGGCGGATGTACGACGTGATCGCAGCCAAGCGATCCTCTCCGGTTTTGATGGTTAGGTGCGAGTTCACTCCCGTAGTGCTTTTCTGGCCTGGGTCGGCCGAACTTGGCCCCGACCGGCGACCTTCGTTTGAAGGAAATCTTCAAACGACAACTTTAATGAGTTTACATATACTTTAGGAATGTGTTTGCTAATTTACCTGAGATTTTTGCTCTATTTCACAAGGACTGATAACCATGTGCTTTACAATAATCACAATGGTTTTAGCGAGAATCCTATCAAAGATAATTTAAGTTAACCTCTTTTCAGTGCATAATGCTACAGTATGATTTAAACTCACTTGGTATTTTTCAACTGTTATCTAGCTCGTAACTGTAACTGTAACACACCACGTTTTTTTTTAAATTTTCTGAACTGCTTATGCACCTTCTCATGCGAATAGACTAAACCGGACTGAGACCGAAGCTAGGTGATTTACTATGAAGCTCCTATTCTTTTTCTGGCTTCTATTATATTCGACCGCGAGCGCGTGTTCGTTTTCTATTGGCTATCCGTAACCCCATATGAAAATGAGTGACTTTTTTAGCTTACCGCTTACCTGCTACCAAAGTCTACGAGGGGTATGTTTATTTCTAAATGCATTTGAATTTAAATTATTTTTTATCTTAATCGTATTTTCTATTAGAAAATATTGTAACTTGTTACAAGGATAGGACAAGAAACCAGGCCATTGACATGCCCTATATCAACTGCAGCGATTCGCAGTAGACAGGATGTCACTGGCCCGATCCATCTGACAAGCCAATCGAGCCCTCTGTCACCATAGAAGATGGTGTCTTCATCCATGTCGATAGCCTGCAAGAAACGGTCAAGGAATGATTCCGCTAACGAAATTACTTGAGATGTACGCTGCTGAGAAGTAGAGCTGATTTCATAACGTCGGTAACGCCTGCTGTACAAATCAAATAGAGCTGTCACTTTTCCGTACGGAAAAATGTGCCGCTCAATTAATCCGCAAGTAAAAGTGACACTTTGCTCATACTGGATCGGCTGTCAAAATTACTTTGGTAAAAAAGAGAAATTTTACTTGAGCACATTACGTTTCAGGTGCATACTGCACAATAGATGGGTTTGATTGCTTAGCTTCTGTTTGTATCTTTCCACATTTTGACGGGTATATTAATGCAGCAACATCGTCCGCATTGCATTCTTTTTGTGAAAAACTGTCTGACACTCTTCGTCGAACCAAACGATCCGTCGATTTCTTTACTTTACACGAACCCAATGGCATCGTTGCAACTTCGGTAACACTGCGGAACACGATTTTGTCTCAAGTCCCAAAATAAATACCGCTATTCACTTAATAGGGCACTTGCAGCCTTTGTTTAGTGTGCCCAACGGACCCCTTTGATTTTGCTAGGAAACGTTTTGTAAGCTGTTTTCCGTTTCAAACCGTTACCCAGCAAAATCAAAGGAGGACGGGCACACTTTTTTTGTTGCAAGCGCCCTATTAAGGGTTGCTGAATCCATTGCCGTTTTGAAACATGTCAAAGCACGTCTAGTTTTTGAGATATTGACTGTTGAAAATGCATAATTTGACTATTTCAGCCAACTTGCATGCAAGTATAGCATTTATTTGCTCAATTTGACATGTGTATAACAATACTTATCAATAAATTTCTAATACTTTCGAAGCTCAAAAATTATTTTTTGATGGTTTCAAAAAGTATTGTATTTTGCTATATAAAAGAAACGAAGAATTTTGTATGCAGACTGCAAGCATGCTGAAAAAATCGATTGACTCTAACTTTAATCGTGCATTTCAACCAAATTATATCTGAAATGAAAGTTGAAGTCATATTCTGCATCATGGTCAGTGGATTAGATTACAAAAAGTTTCGATATCAATCATAGTGGACTCGTGGATTTTACATGATGAACGACATGAAAGTTCATCATGTAAAATTACATTTTTTGTTCAATGCATCTTTCAGAACACATTTACGTCATTTCATCAGTTACGTCATGTGTTATTCTGCCATAATGTGAATTACGTCCGCAGTAATTTTCATTATTTTTAAGAGTGGAGGTACATAATTTGATCTTCGAGACACGCAAAAATGTCATTTTTGTTACGCTATGTAATGGCTGCTTTGACACTACTCCAGCATTCCTCAAGAGATGCTTCGTAGAGCTCGTTCGTTAGTTGAGTTGCCATTTTCGCATTCGTATGTCGTGTGGCAGGTACGATGATACTCTATGCCCAGCGAAGTCGAGGAAATTGCCATTACGAAAAGATCCTGGACCGACCGGGAATCGAACCCAGAAACCTTCAGCATGACTTTGCTTTGTAGCCGTGCACTCTAACCACTCGGCTAAGGAAGGCCCCACATGGTACCCCATAAAGGACTTAAATATAGGGTAAATTATGTATTTTGGACAGGCTAAGGATATGTCTGGAAGATTGTGTTACTTTTCCCCGAATGTCGTTTCCCCGAATGTCGGTTCCCCGAATGCCAGTTCCCCGAATGACCCGTTTCCCCGAATGCCATTTCCCCGAATGACCCGTTTCCCCGAAAAGTGGAGCAGTTCAAATAGGTGCTGGAATAGTTTTCAGTGGCTAGGTGGTGAATAGAAAGAACGATAAGCAATCAAAAGAAGGAGGTATTTGATCATTTTCGGGGTTATACACATGTTGCCAAAAATGCTGAGGACGGTAACACTCGTAAGAACCGCCAACCAAATAAAGAAGGCTGCATATTAGATGACCAGTACGTTCACCACCCTGAAATGTATAAATATATGACAATTATGAGTTCCAAAAACTTTTCGGGGAAGTGGGTTATTCGGGGAAACGGGATGTTCGAGGAAATGGCATTCGGGGAACTGGCGTTCGGGGAAACGACATTCGGGGAACCGACATTCGGGAAAAAGTAGCACAACCGTCTGGAAACGGCGATCAATCAACTGCATTAGATATTAATATTTTATTACGTAATTATGCTTATATGCTTAATGTCTCATTGTTCTTTGAGATTCTGGGGATAAAAAGCTTACAAACTGTAGTATAAGCTTCCAAAATAGCGTTTTTTGGTGACTTGTACATTTCGGACCACAAATATACATTTTGGACACCCTCATGTGAATATAATTTGGACAGGGGCGTTATCTCAATATCCATACAATGGTTTTTTAAAAAGACGATTGTTTCATAAAACTTTGAGAGTTTACTTGTGACTTATGCAATTTTTTCGCTTATTGGATGTGTGTATTAGTGATAATCAATAATTTCAATTAATGCAAGCAAATATAATCAGATCCACGAGAAAACGCCTGCAAGTATGCATGCATGCGACATTCCAGTGTATTTCATCGGATGGCCAAATTATATCAACAGAACAAAAACCATAATCTATTTTGGACATCACCTGATTTATGCCTTATATACTCATGTTAAGATTTTAGATGAACTTAGCTTAAATTTAAGACATATTTTATCATATTGCTACTTTTAAACTTTTTATGAACGTCAATTCTGAGCTCTATTATTGCATTTCATGTATGTTCTTGAAATGCACGTCCTCTTGCATTCGTAGGTTTCACAGATGTTCTGATAATACGATTTACAATTTTGATAGTTTTGAAGCCAATTTGTAATTGTTTTGAAAATGGTCATCATTATTAAGTAGCATAGTGTATTAATAATGCAATAAATGATTTCCCGTACATATATTCCTCACCATCTCATTGGAAATGAGCATAGAACGACTAGCCTGTCCAAATTATATGCATGTCGAAGTTATATACGTTACCCTATTTATTTATTTCGTCAACCGACGTAGTACATTTTACATATACATGTTTTTGTTTTATTTCTCAATGCTAGTATATATTATGAAATTAAAAAAAAGTATATAGAAAAAAATGTAGTGTAAGTAATGTCAATTTCATTTTGTTTTATTTTATGTATTGCGATGTTGAATGGATTTGAAGTATGTTTTTTTGCCCTTTTTCCATGTTTGTCCGGAATGATCAAAGGTGCACAGCAACAGAGTAGTATAGTGTGTAGTATCTGTGCCTCCCTCCCAGGTGGTGACTGGTGGTGGAAGTCAATGTTGGAAACGGGCATGGTTTGATAGTCTATAACAGATTCATTCTGCCACCCCTTCTCCGCAACCGCAAGTCCGAGCAACGGGCGCTTATCTCGGTAGGTGATTGCACCATAGAGTCGAAGCGATCCCTTAGGCATCTTGGGGTAATGATCAATGACAAGCTCAGCTTCGCTAGTCATGTTGAATATGCCTGTAAAAGGGCATCTACGGCTATAGGGCCGCTTTTGAGGATGATGTCTAACAGCTCTGCTGTAATTGCCAGCAAACGCAAGCTACTGCTATAATTGCAAGCAAACGCAAGCTACTGGCAAGCGTGGCGTTATCCATACTAAGATATGGAGGACCAATCTGGTCAAAAGCGCTTAGAACGAGCAGAAACCTAAAGCGGTTGGAAAGCACGTACAGGATGTGCTTAAGAGTAGCAAGTGCATACCGGACGGTATCTAAAGAGGCCGTGTGCTAAAGAGTAGCAAGTGCATACCGGACGGTATCTAAAGAGGCCGTGTGCATCATAGCCGGGATGACGCCCATCGGGCTCATCATCAAGGAAGATGTTCAATGCTTCAACCAAAGGGGTACCAGAGGAGTGCCCGGCGCGTGTAAAGAGGAAACGCTCATAAGCTGGCAGCAGGAATGGGATAACTCCACTAACGGTAGATGGACCCATCGGCTAATACCAAATGTGTCAGATTGGTATAATAGAAACCATGGGGAAGTGAACTTCCACCTGACGCAGTTTCTGTCCTGCGTGCCCCAATTGTGCTGGTGTGGAGGAAACAGCGGAGCATGTCGTGTTCGATTGCCCCCGTTTCATTGTTGTTAGAGGTCACATGCTCACTACATGCGGAGGGGACACGTCCCCCGACAATATTATAGAGAGAATGTGTGCGGATGCCGAGTGCTGGAATGCAGTAACTACGGCTGGCACTCACATTATGTTAGAATTGCAGCGCCTATGGCGCGCCGACCAAGAGTTGGCTGCAGAGGATTAGCCCTACCGAGGCTGGTCCCAGTAGCGTAGCTAGGGGGGTGCGGTAGGTGCGGTCCGCGGGGTGGATTTCTCATAACATTAAAAGTTCGACATAGCTTGTTGGAAACTGACAATTTGTAAGATCCCAAAAAGATAATGAACATGACAAGCATAATTTTTGGAGGAGACTAGGATCAGCGATGTACAGGGGCCCCTAGATTATCCCTTATTTTTAATACTTTAGAGCTAGGTTAAAAGTGGGTCGAGGGGCCCGAGGGCCCATGGCTTTGGCCCCCACAGTTTAGGGGCCTACACAAATATTTGTTTTTTATGTTATTTTCCTTGATGTTCAATCGATTGCACTCATGAGAAAACTGAGATTTCGATAAGCGGCGTCGGTGGTGTAGTGGTAAGCATGATTGCCTCTCACCCCAGTCGATCGGGTATAAATTCCCGTGTGTGGAGGCCAGCCTGAGCGTCCGTGTTTAGGCTCAGTACCAGAACTAGGCTGACGTAAAACTACAACCGATGCCAAAAGGTGTCGGTTGACCAGAAAAAGAAAAAGAAGAAGAGCATTCGATGAGGGCCGCTTTTGGCTTTACTTCCTGCAGTTACTTAAGTAGGTTCAAATACCTATTTTGAAAATATTGATTCTAATTACGGCTTTGAATTTATAAAAAAAATATTTCATGAATTCTTATTTCCAAACAAATCTACCTAAGTGTTAAGGCCTCCAAAAATCTAGAGCATTGGTGCGCTTTGAGCTTGCACACATTTTCCTACGATCTGAACCATTTTCTTTGTTTTTATTTCAGAAATGATACAGATATTTTCTCAATATGATAAATGAGTCAAGGCCTAAAAGAGTTCAGTTTTTTAGATTTCTAAATAATGAATTTTGTAAAATGTGTAAGCCAAAGATTTTGATTTTTATTTAACTATTTGGACTGATGGAAATACTAATTTTCTTTTATGTTCAAGACCACTTAGGAGGCCCAAGGCGGGGAAAAATATTCAGGGTACAAACTGAGCTGCAAACAAATAAAATACATAAAAAGGGCAATATTAACAAATTTAAATTTCATTTTTTTTTTCTTAAAATGTGACAGAACAATACGCTCTTTGTATTTCAAGGTTGTCCTTGGGGTCGTTTTTCCATGGGGTTATTTGAAATTAAAAACGTTAATACTCTGATAGTGTTAAACAGAGCAATGCATCTTTTTTGGTCTCGTCTTCAAAATTTTCGATTTTTTGAAGGACGTGGTGGCGAAAGATAAAAATGCATCAGCCTTATCTCAAAATCAATCCTTTAGAAATTACTACAGATATTTCTCCAGAGTGTCTGCGTTAGGAAGTATTTTGATTATTCTAACAATAATCACTTACACTGAACAATCCACAATAACTGCTCCATGAAATTTATTAATCGAATTTTCTTCAGGTATTATTTTTTGAATCATTCTTGAACACCAATCAAAAATCATCAAATTTTTTTGTCGGGAGACCTTAAATAATTCATAAGGATATTTCTTTAGAAAAACCTTTGGTAATTTATACGAAATTTTGCCATGAATTTTACCAACATTTATTTTTTGTTAAACGTTTCGAGAGATTTAGTTAAAAAATACGAGTGAATTCTTTCAATAACTCGCTTAGAATTCTTTAAGGAATGTTTGCAGAAATCCTAACTGGATTTCTACAGAATTAAGACTAGCCATAAATCTAGGGAACTTTTTCCAGTGCTTTCATGTAGAAACTCTACAGAATGTTTTGAGCAATGCTATCAGGATTTTTTCTATTAATTTCTGAAGAATCTTTTCGGGCTTAAAATCGCTATGATAAAGCTAGTAATAATCTGTCTGGCGTTCCTATATGGAGGTCAATTCAATAACGGGATTTAAACAAATTGCCACAGGATTCCAAATAGGTATTTTTTTTCTTTTTAAAGGATTCTTCAAGACTGCCTATAAGAGTCATTCTAGGAATTTATCAAGGTTTCAACCAAGAATTTCACTAAGGCGACCTTTGAGCATTTTCCCCTAAAAACCACTGAAGGGATTTCTTGGCGTACCTTTGGCCAAGCCCGTGGTTTTTGCAAGTATTTGTTAACCATTAATTCCAAGGATTCTTCTACGAATTATTTTACTTATTTCATATATACCCCTTGAGATTTTTCTGAGATTTTTCACGAGTCTTCAAGAAGTTCAACTAGGAATAACCGTAAGCATACTACCTAGTACCGTGCAATATACAGAAAGTTATCCAAGAATATTTCTAAAGATCCCTTCAAACAGAAACATATAGAAACTTCTGAGGCAATCGCTTCACACAAATATTTTTTAATTCCACAAGACGTAGCAATAAAAACTGTTTCCTGGACGAAATTCTAGTTACGCCCTGGTATGGGTGGTTTTTCACAGGTAGAGATTGTCACGATTTTTTTACAAATATTGGGTTTGAATTTGAAACTTGTAACCTTCTGAGTTATTGAATCGCCAAGGGGCTCGGTAGCTTAGTTGGTAAAGCACTCGTCTGGCATACAAGAGTAATGGGTTCGAATCTCCCCTGAGCTCGTGAATTTTTCATGATGTCACTCATAATTCTTCCATCTTTACCACGCTTAATGAGTTAATTAATGTAAATATTGAACGTTTTCGAAAAAAATGTTGAAAGTACGTGTGAGTTCGATAATAAAATAATTTGGCTAACCTCCTTCGGAGGGGCCCCCAAATTTGGCTCCGCACTGGGCCCCAAAGACTCTAGCTACGCCACTGGCTGGTCCCTTGTAACATTGTTTAAGTCGACTAGGAGAAGCAGTTTGCCTAGGCTACTTCTGCTATACTGCCGTGAATCGCAAGTCAGTCCCATCTGCATTTTTGTCAAAATTGAGTTAAGTTCAATTTTCAACATACCTTTTCCAATGCTCTTTTAGCTGCTTTAATGAGATAATAAGATTTGTTCGGAAAAAAGTAGGAAAAAACAGCAAGTCAAATTGTCCCATAATGAAAAGTAACCGCAAATCCGTCCCACTACAGATTTCCGCACCGTGCAACACAAAAATGAACCATGTTCTGATAATTTTTATATTTTTCTCGGAAAGATACCGTTTTGACTCATATTCCGAACACTTAAGGCCAACAGTGACTTCAAATGCATCTGATAGGCATAAATCAGCTGATATTTGTGAAAATTTCAATTTCTCCTGTTAGCTGTTGGGTGTGGCGATAAAATTGTTAATTTTAACTTATGTTGTATTGTTTATACGTGAAAGCGTGGAACAACATTTTGATTCAAATGCCGAACACTGTGTTCAATCTGTCTCATATTCCGAACACCTTGATTCAAATTCCGAACAGCACGAATAAAGCGTATTCAAATGAATAATTTCGCAAATAAATTTATCTAAACTAGTTTTACTGGTCTCGAACTAGAGAATCATCACAACTCCCGAGGTATAAAATAGATTGTAAGACGTTAAAATTGAATTGCAAATGACTGCCATTTCTTTGTTATTTGATGACATATTTCAGCGAAACATTTCAACCGAATCGCCATACAAAAACAGAGTGTTCGGAATATGAGTCTGTTCGGAATTTGAGACAAAACGGTATCGTAGTGAAAAGTAACCTGGGAAAATTTTATTAAGATTTGAACATGTTTAAATCCTCTGCAATTTTCGTATGGAAAACGAGTTTGGAAACCTCACAGCCCATTTTCTCAATGCCTACTTTTTACAGACGGGACTGACTTGCGATTCACGGCAGTATACGTGTTGTGCAACATGTTCCAATCTTAATGAAACTTTTACAACTTGCTTTTTACTACGATATCTTTCCGAGAAAAATATAAAGATGATCGAAACACGGTTCATTTTTGTGTTACACGGTGCGGAAATCTGTAGTGGGACTGACATGCGGTTACTTTTCATTATGGGACAATTTTTTTCCTATTTTTTCCGAACAAATAATATGCAGCTGAAAGAGTATTGGAAGATATGTTGAAAACTGAGCTCAACTCAATTTTGACGAAAATGCAGATGGGACTGACTTGCGATTCACGGCAGTATATGCATTGGTCCCTTCCCGAAGAAATACCGTAAGGTGGTTCCGTGGAGATAAGAGTCTGAGTCCAAGGGTCATGTCGATGCACTGTTCACCACTTGCGCAATTCTAAAAGAATTGCTCAAGCACAGTGCATAGGCTGGTTTTAGCGGGTGGTCGATGGTGCGTCATCCCCACATTCCCTGAGTTACCTTCTCAGGGGATCTGTTTGCAGATTTCCCCCTTGTAAAAAACAAAAAAAAACCTTCTTCTACAGGTGAGGTACAACTACATATCATCTATCAATAACGGATGGCCAATCAAACTCAAGTTCTGATTTACAGAGACATTATACGCAATTTCGTAAATTAACTTTGCGCACGGCCAACTCAATTTAATTAATTACCGGACTCTAATTATAAGTACTACCTGCAATATATTATAAGTCACATATCAAATGAATCTCATCGTCAGTTGTTAACGTTTATATGAATCCCCGTTGGAATGCCCTTAGTAGTCCAAAGTCGAGTATTCTCAGGTTAGCATGGCCTCATTAAACCCAATTGTAAATGCCTTTAATCCAATGATAAAGCTACATTATTGTTTTGGAATAGCTAATCTTTTGAAACCCTATCGAAATCATATGCTTTACTTACTCTACGCAGCGGGATGTATAATAAGCAGCATAGTTTTGTGCATCAAATGCTTTGCCGATACATTCGAGGAGATCCATCAGAAATCCATTGTGACCGCAATAACGAGCACTGCCACAATATTCGTCCTGGAAATGGCTGCAATATCGTTCCCTCTTCAATCCGTCCTTGGTTGCTTGAGGCGCCAAGAAAATCATGTGTTCCATTACATAGATCGGATTGACTCCGAGTTTAATTATCAACTAAAAACATCGTTTGATTATGGTGCATTGAATCGTGATGTCAAAATAAAAGTAGCAATCTCATTTTTGCTCAGTATTATTCTGCAAGCAATATCCACTGTATCCATCGAATGTTGTGAAAGCATTTTCTGCAGCATGCATCGATTCACGTGTACGGTTATAATGATAAATGGGAACATTACATTTTTATGCTTGCTCAAAGAGCTACTCCGTCGGGTGAATCGTATGAACAAATTGTTGAAATCGAACCAGTTGTGGCAAAAAGGCTATAAAGTAAGTATAAGTGTAAACTAAGCAATCTCATCATCATTTAGTATTTAGTATTTCTTAGCCAAAATAATTACCCAAATATTTACACCAATTTCAATGCTCACAGGAACAAAAACACGATAAGATGCTAAAAGCATGGCGAACTGAAATCAAATTCTTTTCAACAATTCATACCAACTGTTATTTGGCAATCGAATGTATGAATAAAACTTATGGTTATTCCCACATAACCACTTTTGGTAAGTGACGAATGGGTAATAGTTTGATTATAAGCATTTTACTTATGTAACAACGATTTTTATCCTTTTACAGCATTTTGTTTTTATATTCTAACTGGTTACATATTTTACGTTTTCATAAACTTCTCTGTTGTCGGCATGAATTTCCTCTACAATATACTATGTGAGTTGTGTGAATAACAAAATTATATATCTAGATTGATTTCAAATAATATCATGTTTATTAGATCCTGTCGCAAGCATCATCACAGTAATAGTTTACATGCTGTATGTTACCGTAACATGCAATGAAGTCACCCGCGAGGTAATGTACACAAAAGATATTGTGGATTTCTTTCACCAGTGAATTGCGAAGTGCGGCTTCATAAGGGGCGAAATTACGGAATTGAAACGAAGCATCTTCAGGCACTTATTCTTTGATATGTGAACAACTAGTCCGCTGAAGACACCGACTCGAATTGATGCAATCGCGCACTTCTATTAGCGTTCCCGCTCTTTGCGACGTATTTACATAAATACGCCGCAAGAAAGGATTGAACTACTGTAAAATGGGCTATCTTTGATAATGCGGGTAACTTTGATAATGAGATTTTAGTATTTTCAAAACGCTTACAAACCACCTGTTTTACGATCACGATCACTGTTTAATGAAGTTATAGTATTAAAGTTCGTCACTTATCCTTGATAGCCTAGCTATACTAGAACATTAACTCATTACGCGTGGTAAAGATAGATAAATTATGAGTGAAATTATGAAAAAATCCCATGTGATGTGCCCCAAATTTCAATTCTTGTTCGCCATTTCATTGTAAACAAGTCTGCTAAGAAATCCCCAAAATATTAGGGCATGATTTGCATTGCACACTCAGATATGAGGTGCCAAAGTTGAGCCTTTGGAAAAAAAAACTTGTTTTTATTAACAAAAACTATGGTTTACTCAAATGAATATAACTTTTTTTTCTAAAAAACTAACGTAAAATGTTTTTACACCATTTGGAAGCTTACAAAAAAGGCTTTCTATAAACAATATAAAAAATAAAAAAAGCTTCAAAATACTGGCTTCTTTGATGTTTTTTATAAAGCGGGTAAAAAATCGAATAAGCTTATAGTACATCGAGTACTTTTTTGTCCCAAGTTGTCCCAGGCTTCAATTCAGTTCCAAGGATACTTTGAGATGTAAACTAAAGGATCGTGAAGAATTTAGCTGCACAAATTTGC
The DNA here is from genome assembly GCF_002204515.2 of Aedes aegypti. Taxonomy (NCBI): domain Eukaryota; kingdom Metazoa; phylum Arthropoda; class Insecta; order Diptera; family Culicidae; genus Aedes; species Aedes aegypti. Next base: position 192,326,914 of record NC_035109.1, on the reverse strand, counting down.
ACTTTTTTAATTTAAGGCTTTTTGAATTTTTCCAATATGTTTAACCATTTTCTATTGAAAACAGCTAAAAACTAATTTAGAAAATAACTGAATTTTGCTAAATCATCCATATCATCATTCCTATGTAAGTTTTAATATTTATAACGGTTTGCACAACGTTAATCGCATAAATGGCTTATATGCATTATAAGTAACAAATATTAATGTTTCGCTATAGGTCCTATTCAAAAGTTAGTCGCGAAAACTTGTTTTTGAAAATAAAACATCAAATTTGTATCATAAAACTCATAAATACGACATGAGATGGAAAAATTTTTTTGGCCGCCAGTCTGCATGGAAACCGCTCATAGTGCGTTATTGACCCTACACGGGAAAAAAAATCTGTGGTAAAAATGACTATTTTAGCTGACTACGTCCATTCTTAAAACTACCATGCAATTTCAGACCAATTTAATATGTTTACGGTACATCCCACCACATTACTGGTACATTTGACAGCAATAATTTACAACAATCGGATTTCGACTACAGACATGGTAAAATCAAGCGCATTTCTGGTCTGCTGAAAATTGCCAGTGCGAGCGCTTAAGTTAACCCCCTAATATGGTAGTTTTTACCGCACAATTTTTTTTTGCATGTATATTAATAGAGGCACTGAATTATGCACACTGAAGAAGACTATGGTCAATCCCAGCCGAACTTCTAGTTGATTATTTGTCCATCTTCACTGACTTCGATCAACAACGGAATAGCAACCATTGATATGTGTAGTCAGTGTAGTGTGTAGTCCAAGATAAGCTAAGCTAAGCTCTTTCCCATGGTAGGACAGGTGATCGAATGATTTTCGACGAACTTTAGCAAAATCAAAAAGTAACAATTAGCTCAATAATTCTATTTTCTTTCAAAAAAAACTATAAAAGTTACCCCGTTTTACGGTACTTTAAAATGGGGTGAAGTTGATCACTTTTGAGTGATTCTGTTCTGTAACCCCTAGTAGGATGCACGAATTATCATCCAAATATTTTTAAAACCTGTACTGGTTGGATATTTATCGGGTAATACAAACGAAATTTTGACGAAATGTTCTCCTAATAACAAAAACATTTTTTTAGGAATCAAAAAGTGGAGTTTTTGATTCCGGGGTGAAGTTGATCAATTACTGCGATAGGTTTCCTAAGATAAAGCGATATGCTACTTACTAAATTTGAAGTCAGTGAATCTGGATCAAGTCTCAAAAGTTTTACAACTTAATGATATATCGGTCAATTTTAGATTTGAATGTTGTAAATTACAGAATACATCACATTAAACGCCTAAGATTATGCCATTTTCTATCAAATTAGCAACTCGCGCACAAAATATACATTTTGTTCTCTGAAAATTATGTTTTATCCACAAAGCAAATTCAAAACTGGATTCACAGAACATATCTGGAATGTATGAAACAGTTTATTTAAATGGTGTCTTCAAATAGCCTTGACAATAGTCGATTTTATGGAGAAGAACTCTTCAACAGTTTATCAAACATTTCCTGAAAAGTCTATTTTTCCATGGTATAATTATCTTGAATGTCAAACCGAATTTAAGAACATCAAGATCAGTCATCAGGTAATACGACATCACAGAAATTGTGCTAATTGAAATCGAATCATAGCTCTCCTAGCAGTTTATACATGTGGGTACGTGATTGATCAACTTCTCCCCACTGATCAACTACACCCCGAATTACGGTACTATATAAGTGTAGTAAAACACTTATTATAAGTTTCAAAGTTTATTCGGGAATGATTTCTAGTCAGTCAATTGAATAGAAATATTACTTGTAGAACGCTAGTGGCGCTGTTGTCACAAAACTGATTTAACTAATTATTACCTTTAATTGCTATTTTTAATTAATTGATCGATCCCACGCAATAGAGAATGTTTTGTTTCGGCATTTGACACTTTGAGGCCCAGTGCTCACGCTGTCACATCGCAGCAAACTAGATGTTGGTCACACGAATAGCAGCGACATTGCCATTCTTAGATTAATGATTCTACTGTCAATTGTCACAGATTGTATAAAAGTCATAGTCTACTATGATCGGGATAGGTTAGTATCCAATTATTACATATATTTTTATAACATAACATACTATAACAAGTAAACTTATTATTAGAAAGGTTGCATTACACAAATCATGAAATATTTTTCAAAGCACAACACATTTTCGCATGTAAAGCCCAATTCGCTGTTGAAAGGTAAACTCTTTTTTCTGATCACAGTACACAGTTGAAAAAAAATGGAGCCGCTGTTAAAAATTTCTGCAATTCCATTCCATTTCAGCAACAAATCAGGCTTAATACATAAAAGTGAAATCTACACACTTAATTAGGAATGCCGAATTTCGGCTAATTTAACCGGGATCCGCACAGCCGAGTAGTTGGCAAACAAGTTCCCTAGGATCTCAGGAAATAAAAGCCGAGTATCAGTTAATCGTGCTTCGTTGCTAAGCAACCAGACAATTTGTTAGCTGAATCTCGGTTAAAATTAGAAAACCGAGATTCGCACAGCCGAGCTTGTGAAAAAAATCTATGTGTGTACATTCCAGAGCGGGGCGATTCCAGAAAATTTTGGTCTCAAAGGGGAAAGTTTAATCAAGTTTAGGAAACATTGGCCTAGAAGTATGCAACGTTGCGTGTAATTTAAAGTAATTTATTCGATTTTGTTAGCAGTATACTTATTTATTTTCCAAAAACTATTGATTTGTGTTGGATTCAAAAAAATTAATCGATATTTATTCTCAAATAGAATTTTATACAAATACTTTTAGATTTATAATCGTGTTTGACATGTTTGAAATATGCAGAAATATTCAAAATTTTTTTCAAAAAACTATCAAAGTGATCCCGTTTTACGATATCTACAATAACTACAAAGAGTACCATTAGTTATATATATTTTGTTTGTTTTCAAACGACCACTCTTTTTCATTTCAGAACGAAAATTTGTCACATAGAATCCATAAACTGGGCAGCGATGCTACAAAATTCATAAAAGCAGAAAGAAGAGGTACATATTCGATTTTACTTTTCTATTTCCTAAACTTAAACTATAAAATTATATACCAAGTGCACTTCATCCATATTATTCATTTTTCTTTACTTTTTCTCGATCACAAATCAGATCATCTATATAGGTCTCGTCAGAAATCCACGACAAATCTTACGAAACATCTGCAAAAAATGAATCATGAATCTCTCAGATTTCTGCCAAGAATCCATCAAAACTACTAGTCATCCCCGAATCATATCTATTAAGGAATTTTATTGAGAATATCGCAAAGAATTACCTCAGGAATATTCTTAGGGATTTCTTTGGAGATTCACAACTTTGTTTTGTGCATTCCTTCTGTAAATCATCCGGCAATTTTTAGTTCTACATACATTGATTCCAATATGCATTTCTTAGGAATTCCTCCATTGGGGCCTTCCTTAGCCGAGTGGTTAGAGCCCGCGGCTTCCAAGGACAGCCATGCTGAAAGTGTCTGGGTTTGATTAGCGGTCGGTCTTTTCGTAATAAAAATTTTCTTGACTTCCCTGGGCATAGAGTATAATCGTACTTGTCACACGATATACGAATGCGGAAATGGCAACTTTGGCAAAGAAAGCTTTCAGTTAATAACTGTGGAAGTGCACATTGGACCTAAGCTGAGAAGCAGGCTCTGTTCTAATGACGACGTAATGCCAACAAGCAGAAAATGTAGACGTCATCAGGAATTTCTACAACAGTTTTCTCAGAGATTACTTTGGCGCCGTGTACAAATTACGTTTTAGGGGGAGGGGGAGTAAACCGCAGGGTTGTAGTATTTTCAGCTGTGAATGCTCAAATAAAATTTGGAAAAATCCATGATTTTTTTATGATGAAATCCGTAAAAATGAAAATCTATGAATCATTTGAAAAATACTCAAGGAATGTTTGGAAGAACTGCTCGAGAAGCTCGTTCCTATCAAAACAACTGGAAGTAGTATTGCTGAATTTCCTGGGAAAAATCTAGATAAATTCCTTGAAATTTAAAAGAGTTTCTAAGAAATCTCGAGAGGAATTTATAAGGGGATGCCTAGAGGAGCTCTTAAAAGTATTTCAGAATAAATATCTTAAGATATCACTACAAGAATTTCTTTAGCTTTTCATCGGGGAACCTGAAAAGGAATTCCGGGTGAATGATTGCATAAAAGTCTATGAAAGTTTCTTTGGAACCCCAAAAATTATCTACAAGGGTTCACTGCAAAGAAAAAGATGAACATAGTTATTTTAGAGACCATTTTGGTTGAAAAAGAGACTTTAGAGACCTTCCATAAAAATAGAGACTTTTTGGATGCTGGAATTTAAAAAAGCCATTTTTCTAAAAAGAGACCTGCTACCTAATTCATTTTGCCATTGGGTCTGTTTGCAAAAAGAACCACTTCAATTCGACGCATATTATGGCTAAATGTAAGTTCAGTAGCTTCAATACAATCGTAATCATTTCCCCGGCCAATTTATTTACAGAAAGAAGATATAGGGTGTCTGTACCAATGATAGTGGCAATAGTTACGGGTTGAGGGATAAAATATCACCAGAAAATAACGGAAGCTCGTTTTTCATCTGAATACGTCATACGAAAGCTTTTTTGTTCTGTTATACGTAAAAAATAATCTTAGAATGATAAAATCATTGAATCTTTCAAAAAACCATTTCCTCCATCACTGGAACATGTTCCAGTAATAGTGGTATTTGCTAACGTCTGTTCCTATAATAGTGGTTTACATTGATTTTCCATTGAAACCTACTATTATAGGAACGTCCCACTATTACTGGTGCAAAGGAGCAAAAAAGTTAAGGATTTTAATTGTTTTCTACTATTTCCTTACTAATTTACAGACAAATTTTATACAAATTCATATCAATTTGATAAGGGCCATGCTGGGAAAATACACATACAAATAAAAATTGACTATAACACGCTTAAAACCGCACTACCACTATTATTGGTACACACACTACCACTGGATCAGCCACCCTATGAAGACAATACAGCGATACGAAATGCGAGTTTCTTTCTATATACTCTTCTTCTTTACAGACAAACATCGATCTTGAAATGGTATCCCATCAATTGTTACACCAAAAGCTTGTATTTTGCGCACATGATTTCTTCGATATTGATTTGAAATTTCTTAATTTGGTAAGATTCGTAAGATTTTGTTAATTTACTGCTCGAATAACCATTTTTCTAATTTACTTCCAGATGGTTGGAGCAGTTACGACTTACCTAATAATTTTATTGCAATTTTAAGTGAGTGATTGCTCGTATAGCTAATGCAACCGGAAAACGGACTCTAATCATCTAATATTCATGTGCCCATTCGGCACCCATGTCGTTTTATTATCGGGATGGCAATTTTAGTTGCGTGCCACTACATCATGGAGAAACATTTCGTCCGTGTTAATTGGAGCTTATTTCTAATATTTTCAAGTGCCGGATTGGTGCCATTTTCCATCGATAAACGAACACTTCATGTCAGGGAAAGTGTAGGGAAATTTATTCTGTGGCTACTCGTTGTGTCAATCAACATCACTTGCTTTTACCAAATATATTCAAACAGTTTGAGAGGCAATTGGCATGGAATGGTGGTCAAATTTTCTCAATGGTGTATACTTATCCTAATAACTGTCGATGCCGGTTGTATACTTGTTCAAGCTTTGCTATGCCGACGGAACCACATGCTACTTATCAATGACATCGTGGTCGATGACTTTATAATCCGCGAAAAGTACAGATTGCAATTGAACGATCAAAGGATTAAACGACGCACTTTGATTAAAATTTTGCTTTTGGGACTACACTGGTCTTTAATACATGTTTGTGAAATAATTAGCACGCAAGAGAAATTATTGGCTCTGCAAAAAGCACTCACATCAGTTCCCCTCGTATGGTTGTTGAACGTTAGACTATCGATGGTAAATGACATATTTTTTTCAAAAATAAGACAATATAACACTTTCTTGTATTCCAGCAAATATTCTACATTGATTTGGTGGCTGAAAGATTGCACATCCTAAATGGAGAGCTCCAATTCTTGGGCAATGAGGATATGAATTTTGCCAATGGACAACCCAATTTTCGTGAAGTCATCAGAAGGGTTCAACAGACTTATACTGCCATATGGAAATGTTTCCGAAAAATAAATTGCATTTTCGGTTGGTCTACCGTTACATTAGTTTTAAAATTGTTCGTTTTGCTTATCATTACTAGCTTTTGGTGCATCAACGGACAGAAAAGTTTCAACAATAATGGCTGGCTATATCTCGGTAAGTCAAAATATGTTTTATTTTCACAACATAAAGGCTGTTCCAGAAAGTATGAGCACGACTTTGATAACGAGAATCACAATATTTTTTAATAACAATAATAACAATTAAAAAATTTTATTTTTGTTAAATTATTGATTTTAGAAGGTCAATTCTTCTCTACCCAGCACTGATCCTACTTTTGTGTTTCGTTGGAACTTAACTAGTAATGAATGTTTTTTTTTTTCAAAATCCTTCGATGTGGGGAGTTTAAGTACATTGTATCCAAGATGTTCCACAAGAATTTTTGTTTGAAATTTTATTTGGCTTTGCTAGAAAACAATTGACAAAATTATGAAATTTTTAAAAATCAATAGTCACATAAGATAACTTTACGAAATCATAGCATTTCATGCATTTTTAATACCAATAAAAATAATTAATTTCTGATTTACTTGTGTCAGATATCTATACTTTTGGATTTTTACATGATTTAAAGTATATATCTTCTTTTTGTCTTTACGTCTTCACTGGGACAGAGCCTGCTTTTCAGCATTATATTCAATGAGCACTTCCAGAGTTATTAACTGTGAGCTTTCTTTGCCAAAGTTGCCATTTTCACATTCGTATATCATGTGGCAAATACGATGATACTCTATGCCCAGGAAAGTCAAGGAAATTTCCATTGCGAAAAGATTCTGGACCAACCGGGAATCGAACCGAGATCCATGGCTTTGCTTTGTAGCCGCGGACTCTAACCACTCGGTTAAGGAAGGCCCCAGGGTTAACGTATATATGAGGACTTGCTTGACCTTTTTATAAAACGACCTCAGCTAAAGTCGGATTTTGAGTTTCTAGTCAAAGTTCATATACCTAAGTTTATAATTTCCATTAAAATAAGTGATAGTGATAATCATTTATCGTATAATATGATGATCATGAGAGTGCCAATTCTAGTCCATGGGGTGACGCCTACAGAGTGGTAATGGCTAAGACCAAAGGTACCATAGCGCCCCAAAAGAAGTCGCCCGAGTTGTTTCGATCGATAATCTATGTACTCTTCCCGCACCAGGCCTCTAGCGCCGTATATGCGGCAGATGAAGGAGAAGAAGTGGCGAGAGTGACAAACGAAGAGCTGGCAGAAGTCGTGAAATCATTCGCGTCAAACAAGTCACCAGGACCCGACGGTATCCCGAATGTTGCCTTAAAAGCGGCAGTGAACGCGGATTCAGACATGTCCAGAACCACGATGCAACGCTGCATTGATCAAAGAATCTTCCCGGATGTATGGTAGCGACAAAATTGGTGTTACTACCAAAGGCGGGGAAACCACCAGGTGATCCGTCGGCGTATAGACCTATCTGTCTACTAGATACGACGAGCAAGTTATTGGAGAGGTTGATTCTCAACAGGCTAGTACCGTATACGGAGAGTGCGGACGGCCTGTCCAACAACCAGTTTGGATTTTGAAAAGGTAAATCTACTCTGGACGCCATCCAGTCGGTCGTTCAGACAGCTGAGGTGGCAATCGAACATAAAAGAAGCGGCATCCGTTACTGCGCGGTTGTCACTCTGGATGTGAAAAATGCGTTTAACAGCGCAAGCTGGGAAGCAATAGCACACGCACTTCACCGTCTCAAGGTGCCGGTGTAGTTGTGTAAGCTTCTAGAAAGCTATTTTGATGGTAGGATTCTGCTGTATGACACAGAGGAGGGGCAGAAAAGCGTCCGAATTACCGCGGGAGTACCTCAAGGTTCAATCCTGGGCCCGCTGTTATGGAATGCGATGTACGATGATGTACTGAGGCTGCCCCTTCCGACGGGTGTTAAGATTGTTGGCTTCGCCGACGATATCGATGCAGGAAGTAGAGTTGACAGCAGCGCACTCTTTTTCCATAGTTGAGGAATGGATGAAGTCTAGGAAACTAGGACTGGCCCGTCACAAGACTGAGGTGGTGGTGGTCAACAACCGCAAGTCCGAGCAACGGGCGTTTATCTCGGTAGGTGATTGCACCATAGAGTCGAAGCGATCCCTTAGGCATCTTGGGGTAATGATCGATGACAAGCTCAGCTTCGCTAGCCATGTTGAATATGCCTGTAAAAGGGCTTCTACGGCTATAGCGCCGCTTTCGAGGATGATGTCTAACAGCTCTGCTTTAATTGCCAGCAAACGCAAGCTACTGGTAAGCGTGGCGCTATCCACACTAAGGTATGGAGGACCAATCTGGTCAAAAGCGCTTAGAACGAGCAGAAACCTAAAGCGGTTGGAAAGCACGTACAGGATAATGTGCTTAAGAGTAGCAAGTGCATACCGGACGGTATCTAAAGAGGCCGTGTGCATCATAGCCGGGATGACGCCCATCGGGCTCATCATCAAGGAAGATGTTCAATGCTTCAACCAAAGGGGTACCAGAGGAGTTCGCGACGCGTGTAAAGAGGGAACGCTCAGAAGCTGGCAGCAGGAATGGGATAGCTCCACTAAGCTCCATTGCCCCCGTTTCATATTGTTGTGAGAGGTCGCATGCTCACTACATGCGGAGGGGACACGTCCCCCGACAAAATTATAGAGAGAATGTGTGCGGATGCCGAGTGCTGGAATGCAGTAACTACGGCTGTCACTTACATTATGTTAGAATTGCAGCGCCTATGGCGCGCCGACCAAGAGTTGGCTGCAGAGGACTAGCCCTACCGAGGCTGGTCCCTTGTAACATTGTTTAAGTCGGCTAGGAGAAGCAGTTTGCCTAGGCTACTTCTGCTACACGTATTGTGCTATATGCACTGGTCCCTCCCCGAAGAAATAAGAGATAAGGGTCTGAGTTCAAGGGTTGTGTCGATGGGATTCTAAAAGAATTGCTCAAGCACAGTGCATAGGCTGGTTTTAGCGGGTCGTCGTTGGTGCGTCATCCCCGCACTCCCTGAGTTACCTTTTCAAGGGATCTGTTTGCAGATTTTCCCCTTGTAAAAAACAAAAAAATATGATGATCATATGGTGTTGAGACAGACCGGACTAGATGATAATTTAGCGTTTCAAAGATATGGAAGTAACTTCATAAATTCTGATTATTCCGATATTATTTTGATACAGACGTATAATCAAACAGATAAGTTCCATTATGCAAATATTTTGATATTTCGAATGCTGGGGTACATTTTCCAGAAACCATTAAGGCCCAATTAAAAATGGTGCAAAAGTCAAAACTGAAAAAGCAGTTTTCTATTTTTAAATAGACAAATTGAAGAAAATAAAAACACACAGCTCTTTTATTTGCCAAATAAAAAGGCTGTGCGTTTTTATTTTCATCAATTTGTTGTTTTAAAAGAAGAAAACTGCTTTTTTAGTTTTTACTTTTGTGTCATTTTCTCTTGCACCTTAAAAACCCTTGGTTCAGTCTATCCAGCCATATATGATATATATTTTTTTGATTTTTATTTTACATATCTGTATGGCCTAGTACAAGTTGTTAACTGAGAGCTTCATTTGTCAAAGTAGCCATTATCGCATTTATGTATCGTGTGGCAGGTACAACGACTATGTCCTAGGAAGACAAACAAATTTTCATTACGAAAAGATACTGAACCGGACCAGGGATCAGATAACCCAGACACCTTCAGCATGACTTTGCTTGGTACCCGCGGACGTTACCACTAGGCTAAGAAAGGCCCCCAGCTACACTGATTTTAATTTTGTGTTCTATAACTTGAGTATCGATATCTTCCTAACTTTAATATTAAGTTATGGAAAGTTGACTTTGTCTGTTATGGATAACAAAATGAACGAGAATCATTTACAAAACAAACGTGTCATTTTCTATTGCGAAAATAAGAGCATATGGAATTCATTGAGGGGTCCTGAGGATTTCCAACGAATTCCTTATTAATTGTAATAGGATATTGAGGGTTATTGGAGAAATCCTAACACGACCGTAGTTTTCGGGAAAAGTTCAGCATTAGTTTTGTTCAACACTATCTCAAAGAACTTGAAACGCTAGACTCTGAAAATTGACAGCGAGATTCTTGGGTTTTTTAACTGGAGCTTAAGACTTTCTAGCAAAATTATTAACATTTTCAGCAAGATTCTAACGGAATCATTCAGGTTCTTGACATGTTACTGAAGATATTGAGAGATTGTGAACATTCCTTGCAAGATCCTGAGGCTGCCTAGCGGATTCCTGGGAGTTTCTAGCTAGATGTTTAGCATTTTTAGAGATTTTTCAGCAAAACATGTGAATTCTTTGTGCCTTACTGAGGATTGCTAGCGGCAAAAAGTGGAATCTATATGATACTGAGCAGGTTCACTGATGAATCACGGAGTTCCTAACGGGCTGATGTTTCAGCAAGAATCAAGAAACTCGAGGTATTTTCAGCGATTCCTGGCAAGATTCTTTTGATCCCTAATTTTTCAGCGGTATCTTTATTCAACACTATCCCAGAAACAAAAATAAGGCGAGAATCTGAAGGAGTCCAAATAACCGTAAAGGTAAACGCGCAGATATTAGCATAACATAGCATAGCATAGACTGACTGTACATGTCAATGGTTGCTACTCCGTGATTGATCGGAACTGGTAATAATTGCACTGCGATCCAAATGAATAAGGGATGGGAGTTTCCGCTTACTCTCGGAATGCAATTTTAGCAGCTCTAATATTGTTGATCAATAACGGCGCCGGCCAAGTCCTTACAGTCAGTTGGGATGGGGAAGGAATGTTATGGTGTAATGATTGTTGCTTCTAGAGACCGAGAATACCTCTGCATCTCCACAATCACCACGGGAAGGATGTTTATTAGTGGAGAAGGAAAAGATCTGGGAGTCACCTTTGGTCGGTGATGCGATCCATGGATAAGGAGAAAAAATACGGTTTATACTTAAAGCTAGTTTTTAGTTTTGTCTCAAAAAGTTTTTGGTAGAAGATTTGAAATAAACGTCAACATCTGTAATGTCGAACCATTCAAAAGAAGTTTTTATTAATGGCGAAAAAAAAAATATATGGGGCCGTCCATAAATGACGTAGCATTTTTTCACTGATTTTTTACACCCCCCTCCCCCCTCGTAGCATTTCGTCACAAATGTTGGTACTCCCCCCTGGAAAATACGTAGCATATCAAGCACCCTCCCCCCCTTTATTTTTTTAATTTGTTTTCCTTAGTGACTTGGTTGAAACAAAAAATTGGAATTGAGAAGTTCAATACAAAGTTTGATATTAATTACTGTAAATGTAAGAATAATCTAATCTAACAGTTTGATATACAGTAGCGCTCAAAATTAATTTGGAAAAGTTTCAAGTAAACATTTTCATTTATTTTGGTTTCCAGGTTCATATAGGCTAAATTATATTTCTTTTGCTGTTCTTACCATGAAAAACAAGTTTACTATAGAAAATGTGAAAACAAATTTTGATTGGATTGATGAAGCTTGTTACTGTCGAGTTAGGGTTTAATATATTTAATAATATATTTAACAAACATTTTGTTATATTAGAGGATTGTTTTTTTCAATTATTCGTTGTTGGGAAATAGATTTCAATGAAGATGATAAAGAAAATATATTAATTCGAAATGAATCATCGTTAATATTATCCAATTTCAAATCATTTTAGCAAACAGTGGCCAGATACATAAAAGATTACACTTGAAATATTTGGAATGTTTAGAAAATTTTAGCGATTATTATACAAATACAATAATCTCTATTAATATTTCAGTTAAATTTCATTATTGTTTCCATACTGAAATAATCTTACGAAACCTATAATGAAAAAGTCAAGGGGGTGGTCACTCTACACAGTGTGCCCTACACACATTGGGCGCACATCAGCACGCTCAGCGGCACAATTTTGCCATAGTAGCATCTGCTATAAAACTGAACTGAAAATTCTGAGAAAAAATCCCAGCTAGCCATGGTTTTCAAATGTTTTGTTTACTGTCACCCAGAGATTTTTTCGCATGGAACTAGAAAAAAATTTTCTTCCTAATTATTCATTTATTTTACATTTTAGGTTCACAAAACTGAATGATTTTCGGAAAGGATATGTGAATTTCATTGACTGTGACCATGACTCCATTTGTATGATCCACGGCGGCCGAGGGGATGGGCTCGAAAGCCTTTTTTAATGCTTGATTCCATACCGTGAAAGATAAAAGGATGATGGTTTCTTCTCCCACGAATCAACTAATTGTTGGAGAAGAAAGGTGACATGCCTTTTCCATTACAGAATGTTAGAAGTTGCATCCAATTACCGTAAAATGGTGGTGGTGGTTGTGTAATACAGCGTTAACGAAAAACAATCGTTTTTAGTCGAGTAGTGGTGATCGTGGAAATAATCATTGGCAGAAGCTTCATATGTTTTTCGTTCAAATGAAAAATTATTGTCAATAAATTACTCATAAAGTTTGTATTTTTTTTAAGCTATATGGTTCTTTCATTCCGCAAAAATCCCGTTGATATCTAGAAGAGAACCAGAGCAACTTGAATAAGTTGCATGTAATTTCAACTGATTTTCTTCATTAATCAAATAACTTGCGAGCTTTGGAATACAGATGCAAACCAAGGAGGGTTGATTTTAAATTTCTGAAAATGTTTAAAATTACATTAAAAGAACGCTGCGCTGCAATTAGTTTGACTTATAGCTAAATAATTAAATTTGCAAAATTACGTTTCTAGAGTAAATTTGTAGAACGAGAGGCAAAATAAAAGAAAAATTAAATGTCAATGTTTGCTGAGATCGTTTCTTCGTAATTTCAGTTCATTGATATTTTATAGCATGTGATCTTATAGCAAGCTTGGCACGCTCGGCACACCTTGGCACTCTGAAGGCACAACCAAAAATAAAGTGCACCGACCAAGTGTGTAGAGTGACCACCCCCTTGGAAAAAGTTGAATAATAAAAAATCTCCAAATTACCGAGTTATTAAGAAAATTGAATGATAGGGCAATTTTTATAACACTCGAATCTATTCCATCAAGAGCATTGATATATCAAAACAAATGATGAGTTGATTGGGTGGAGATTTCCTGCAACATTGAAGACATAATTCACGGAATATTTTTTTTGTTTTAAATGTAATATTTGCCAAGAAGAGCATATTTTATTTTGTTGAAGATATAAAGCTCCAACAGAAAATGTGGATAAAACTAAAACGCCTGAATTTATGTGATGTTAACAAATGGCAAAAAAATGTACTCCAAGTAGTTAGAGTATTGATTTTAAATCAATTTATTAAACTTTTTTGTTTATTTATAAATGTATTAATTTAGACACAAATTTAATATAATATTCACATAATTATTCAAAGCTTCAAAACATTTGTTTGATTGCATTTATCTAAAGTTTGATAGATATTTTTTCAATCTTGTCATATGAATGTTTTGAAGCTTAATCATAATTTTATAACCCAAGTTTATTAGTAAAAAATTAAAGTTTGAAAAAAAAAAATTCTATGCAATTTTTTCAGCGCCTTTCTTTTAACGAACTTGATTTAAGATGATTATAGAAAGAAGCCACACCTCAAATTTTCAAGAACACAAGTCTTGAGAACCAAACAGCGCTTCCCATTGAAAATGTATCCCATTAGTCACCACCAGCAAGCAAGCAAGTTGATTTGATTTTCCACGCGATCTGTTGCCAGATTCTCCAGTCTTGTGCACTAAAAAATTCAAAGTTTGGCTTTGCTTTATAATCACCTTAAAATGCTACGTCCTCTAGCTAGGACCACTCCCTCCCCCTCGTCACACTTCGTCACAAATACGTGAAGACCCCCCTCCCCCCTAAAAAGCTACGTCATTTATGGACGACCCCTATGCGTATGTTTTAAATTATATGAAACAGGAATAATGCCGACACTTATAGTGAAGAACCATACATAGTTTGTTCGAAAATTACATAAAAGTTTTACTGAACATTTATGCTTCAAGAAGAAAAGTTTTTGGTAGAAGTTTCAAAATAAACGTCGACATTCATAATGCCGAACAATTCAAACAATATTTTAAGTAATGTCAAAAAGTTTCTATGTTTATTAGAATTGTATAAAACAGGCACAATGCCGACACTTGTAGTGACGAACCATACAAAGTTTGATTGAATATTACAAAAAAAATAACGTTTACAGGAAAAAATGTGTTATCATAAGCATGAAACGAGCTCACCAGTTGGTAATCCAACCTCGACTGAACACTCGCACTCACACAGCGTGCCGCACTCACACGCGAACCGAAAACCAAACTCCCAGCGTCCTAAAAACGAAGCGTCTTGTTTGGGCTTTCCAAAACACTGCCCAGCAAAACCCGCGAACCGGAAACCGAACTCCCGACGTCCCGAAAACGAATCGTCTTGCTTGGGCTTTCCAAAACACTGCCCAACAAAACCCACAAACCGAAAACCAAACTCCCGGTGTCCCGAAAACGAAGCGTCTTGCTTGAGCTTTCCAAAACACTGCCCAGCAAAACCCGCGTAACGAAAACCAAACTCCCGGCGTCCCGAAAACGAAGCGTCTTGCTTGAGCTTTCCAAAACACTGCCCAGCAAAACCCGCGTAACGAAAACCAAACTCCCGGCGTCCCGAAAACGAAGCGTCTTGTTTTGGGCTTTCCAAAACACTGCCCAGCCAAACCCACAAACCGAAAACCAAACTCCCGGCGTCCCGAACGAAACGTCTTGTTTTGGGCTTTCCAAAACACTGCCCAGCAAAACTCGCGCAACGAAAACCAAACTCCCGGCGTCCCGAAAACGAATCGTCTTGTTTGGGCTTTCCAAAACACTGCCCAGCAAAACCCGCGTAACGAAAACCAAACTCCCGGCGTCCCGAAAACGAAGCGTCTTGCTTGGGCTTTCCAAAACACTGCCCAGCAAAACTAGCGTAACGAAAACCAAACTCCCGGCGTCCCGAAAACAAAGCGTCTTGTTTTGGGCTTTCTAAAACACTGCCCAGCAAAACCCACAAACCGAAAACCAAACTCCCGGCGTCCCGAAAACGAATCGTCTTGTTTGGGCTTTCCAAAACACTGCCCAGCAAAACCCGCGTAACGAAAACCAAACTCCCGGCGTCCCAAAAACGAAGCGTCTTGTTTTGGGCTTTCCAAAACACTGTCCAGCAAAACCCACAAACCGAAAACCAAACTCCCGGCGTCCCAAAAACGAATCGTCTTGTTTGGGCTTTCCAAAACACTGCCCAGCAAAACCCGCGTAACGAAAACCCCGTAAAGGTAAACGCGCAGATATTAAACAAAATACATACTGAGGGTCGTAGGTTCGAATCTCATCGGTAGAGATTCTTTTCGGGCTAAAAACTTTCACGAACTCCCAGGTTATAGCCACACGATAAATATACACATGCAAATATGGTAAATTGGCAAATAATGCTCTCAGTTAACAACTAAGGAAGTGCTCATAAGAGCACTAAGATGAGATGCAGGTTCTGTCTCAGTTGGATGTAACGCCAGGAAGAAGAAGACCATGAAGATTATCAGAAAGATCCTCGGGTTTCCTAATGAGATACTGACAGGAAGCGAAAAAAAATGCCATAATTCAATAAATATGCTTAACATTTCTTTTTTTATGATTGACAGAATCATCGCTTAGCATAGTATTTATAATAAGCAGCCTTGCTTTACTGTGTCATTCTGCAGCCAACTGCAAGAGAAAGGTAAGTGAAATTTGAATCATAGTTCGTAGCGCACGGAAAAAAAACGTAAAATGCGATTAGTGAATATTACTTTAATTTCATCAAGTCACTTGATACAGCGGAGGCCCTGCTGAAACCGGATTACGACTACGAAGACTTGGACGTACGTGATTTCCTAGCTCAAATGCAACATCAACCGTTCGTCACATCGGCTAATGGTTTCTTCGATATAGATTATTGCTTGCTTGGATCGGTAAGTTATCAGGTATCTGTAGGGTAACCACCATATAAGTCTCAGCAGTTGGAAAAATCGAATGTTAATTGAAATGACCATCGCTATAGAATCCAATTAATAGAACTATAGCAAAAATATTGTTGGAGTACTGAATTCACTATCTACTTCTGAATAATCCTACTCTCAATTTTAACCTTTCGGTCGTCGCGCAAATTTTTGTAACGCGAGTAGTCGCGCGTTATACTTTGTACAACACCCTTGGTTTTGCGAATATCTCAGGAGTCTGACCACTTAGATAGATGACGTCTTCGGCAAAATTGATCAGTAGCTTATGGGCTATCATTTTCATAGCCAAGAAATTCGGGATTTTGCCATTAGGCGGCGCTAGTGAGCATTAAGCTTTTGTTTCCCAGATATCATGATCCTGACCACTTAGAAAGATGGTGTCTTCGGTAAAGTTGTTCGGTAACTCAAGGACTATCATTGTTTGAGCTAGTTGATTCAAAACGTTGCCACTAGGCAGCGCTAGTGAGCATAAAACATTTGTTTCGCAAATATCTCAGGAGCCTGATCACTTAGAAAGATGGTGTCTTCGGCAGAGTTGTTCAGTAGCTCAAATTCTTTCTTTGTTTAATCCTTAAAGTTAGAGATTTATTAAAATAATGATAGTCCCAGAGCTTCTGAACAACTTTGCCAAAGGTGCCTGTCTAAAAAGTCAAGATCCTGCAGTATCCGCAAAACAAAAATTTCATGCTCACTCGCCGCCTGTTGGTAAAATATCGTATTTCTTGGCTCAAATAATGATAGCCCTTGAGCTACCAAACTACTTTGCCGAAGACACCAACTTTCTAAGTGGTCAAGCTCCTGATATATCTGCAAACATATGTTTCATGCTCACTAGCGCCGCCTAGTGGCAAAATTTTGAATTAACTAGCTCGAAAAATGATAGTCCTCAACTTACTAAACAACTTTGCCAAAGACGACATCCTTCTAAATGGTCAGGATCCTGAAAAATCTGCAAAACAAAAGAAAAACTTCCATGCCCACTAGTGCCACCTAGCGGTCAAATTCCGAATTAAATGAGGTACCATCAGATAGCGCTTCACCTCCAGAATAACTTTACTAAAGACCCCAAGTTTCTATACTATCTGGATTTCGAGATATGACGATTTCAAACTGTGGTTTCCTCGAAGTGCGTTCATTATTATGCGACTTCCATGTACATTTATTGATTTTACCGTATTATAAAGGGTCATACTGTAAATAAAAACTGTCGAATATTGTTCTTAAGAAGATTCTTGAGGAATAAATTTTGGTTTGGTGTCGATAGATATCTTTGTTGCAAAATGATAGCATAAAAATCACAACTGTTGTACAAAGCAGACTTCCATAGCAAAACTATGGAATAACCTAGAAAATCCATGCCGGGATATTTGGAAGTTTCACGAGAGATTTCTTTTAGCTAGGGTTTTTATTTGAAAAAGCAGGATTATATGATAGCACCTATAGAGTAACCCTAGAAAGAAATCAGTAATAAACCCCGATACTCTTGTGAGAATTATTGATGCATTATTAATTATTGGTGAAATTCAAAATAATAATCAAAATAGTCATAAATAATCTAATTAATATTTTGTAATCCACAAATGAATATAGATAATTAGTAATATTTTATCATGGAATTACCCATTCCGATATATTGAGAAGTTTTATTAAAACATTGAACTCTCAATTTCAGACACTTGCAACTACCGCCACTTACATAGTGATAATGCTCCAACTGGAGGGAAACTAAATTCACACTCAGCTAAATATGCCACCTATTACTCATCGAACTAAGAAGTGCCTTGATGCAGCTGTGAATTTCCATACCACTTTGCGCAGCGGTTCCCAACTGAGCGAATGTAGGATGATTGAAAACTGAAGTATGACATCTGAGGGTGATCTATTTATTTGGGACGTTTCGCTCATGTGTAAATCACGTGTTTGCATGGAGATAAAGTATGAAGTGTTTCAGCTAATTACTTCTAATCTGAGTATTGCACACACAAAATACGCAATGCCAGGGCGTACAACAAAATCAGATCTGGAAACGCATGGTGATTACTAAGAGAACTAATTAGCGCAAATCTAAAAAAACAGTTTAGTCGATACGTCGTTACATCAAAACGGTTGGAAACCTCTGGCATAGTATGTGCTAGAATGTGTATCTTTCATAAAACAAATATAGGTATGCACAGTTGATTCAGGCGACAATCACTTGACCACCCACCCAAACACCGTTGCCTCGACGGTGCTTCGAACACAATCAGTTGTTTACAAGCTACCCACTGCAATAAGCACGACATTGTTTGGCAAACACACTAACAGAATGACACGATTTTTTGAGAAGTTTACCCTTTTTTGTGTGATAACTGTGATAACTGCACTGTCGCTCATAATCGTTACCAGTGTGCAATTGGCTTACGAGCCTGCAACAGTGATAAATCGTGATAACGACAAGCTCATGTATCAGCTAAAAAGCATACGCCAAAGTTCTGGTTGGATCAACAACAGCAGTGAAAAGTGCCAGCAACATATCCATACGAAGTTATTCATACTAGTGCGGTCACCCAAAAGAAATAGGAAAGTGCGCCAAACAATCAGAGACACGTGGGCTCTCACTGGAAACTACCCCACCGTACAAATAAAATTTGCATTAACAAAGCTACCAAGCCAGCTAAACGAGCATGAAAGCTTCATTCATAGACACCTGAAACGTTACTATCACCAATGTATTCCGGGTGACTATCTACTAATTACCAACGACATGCACTTTATCAACACACCGCAAATTATAACTGCCATAAACCAGCGATTACCCCGAAGTCACACAGCAATATGCGCAAAAGCGTCGCCCAACGAAAATGCGATGAATGAAGTTAAATATCTAGGGCAGTGCAACGTCCAAGCACCAATCCTTTTCTCGAAAGACGCGGTGCGTGGCTTATTAGATTTAAATATTCACAACGGCCGCTCAGCAATGGCGGAGAGCATTATCCGGTATGGCGAGCATTTATATCTCACGCCGAAAGAAACACTGCGAATTATCAACGGTTCGATAGATGCCAGCAATTTGCTGTTCTTTTTCTCCGATCGGGTCGAAAGCGCATCCGATATCAGTCTGCTGTGGAATGCATCGAGAGATTATACGGCTGTGGAATCTTGATTAGTAGCGAATAAAGGAAACGATGTACTTGTACCAAAACCGCAGGGGATTTCTTCTTTCGATGACCGACCACTTAAATGATTGACTGAAAAACCTAAATGCAGAGTATACTGGGGTAAGTGCATAGGCAAAACTAGGGGGTACCAAAGGTGTCGTGTACCCCATAGGATTTATTGAGTTCAAGGAGAACTCCACCCAATTATTACATTATATAAAAATGGGTAACTTTCGTACATTCCCCATTTCGAACGGGGCACGGTGTGCTGAAACATACATATTATCGAACTTGCATGAACCTCCGATATTTTTTCACTAGAAGATAGCCTTGGTAGTCAAAACAAGCTTGCGGCATATTAAAAAATCTTTCAACGGCAAAAATTTGAAAAAAGTCGATTTATGTATTCTTGGCCTTTCTCTCATAGGAAAATATTAGAGTTACACTAATGTTTATGAATTTTTACCGGTTAACGACCAATTTGACGTATATTGAACACGAATGAATTATCAGATGTTTTGAATTGAGCATAATTTCCTACGCACAGTCATACAATATGACCAGCCCATGGTAGTATGCCGTTTTATAACGACTTCACTTATTGACATAACCTTTTATGAATTTAAAGTAAACACACTACAACTCATCAATCTAATCCAGGCCGGCCTAACCTTTTTGGTTTATTTTAACATAAATGGTTGATCCGTTTGCAATAATAATCCGACCAGAGAAATTATTACCTTTAATGAAAATACTAAAAATCACTAGTAAGACGAGCAACTGCCTTTAAACTCTAATATGTTGCTTATCTTGACAGATAGGCTTATTTCGTATGCGACTTACATACTTCTTCAATGTCGAGTGCTCGACTTTGGCAGGCCTGATTTAATCCATTTTCCCAATTCTACTGCATAATTGAAATCATTGGAAAATATTAATAAACATGTAGCTTTCTTAAGCTTTCAAGCCAATAAAATTAAACAATTACATACAGCCATAAACATTTACAGATATACAAATACATACGGCACTGCTCTGTTTCGATTTTATACGGCATTTTTACTCCTTCTTGCATTGTTGTTCACAATTATTTTGAAAGAGTGAAAGATAGAGGAAGATTTTTACGCAGAGCTCTATAAGGTATGTCTACATTGAAAACTAGAGCTTATACAATTATTGTAAAATATCTTTACATACACAGAATATGTAAGGATTCAATGCAGAAAAATTAGAATTTCAAAACCAAGAATGGAAAAAAAATCAGCTCTAACGACAAACAACACGGTATCTGAATGGTCCAAGAGGGCCGTCACTCTTGCAGCAACATGATTTCAACACCTCAACACGCGCGATGATCATAGATATATCGAGCATCCGATGAACTGTTTGTCGTAGGACAAAGGGTTTGTCGGATATTGTAACATGTCGCGATTAATGCGAATCAATTCAAAATTCACGGATAAACTCTCACATACCACGCACGATTGACTTTCAGATTAAAAACAACAAGCTAGGAGACAAATCGTGGAGTACAATCAGAAAAAATCCTCTAAAATTATGACTTTGATTCGTGAACACTGATCGTCAGCTCACAGGCCGAGCGATTCATTTTTCGCGGAGCGGAGTTTGTTGTGATGGCTTGACGACTAAAGGTTTGTCGTTGTTGCTATGATTGCATGATAAAGAAAAACCACGATGCATCATATGTTTTATCATGATCACTAGATTTCCATCCTTGTTCAAAACAAAAAATCTTAGAGATTTCACCAGGACTTCACGATGACCGTGGCAGCACCGGCGAGACCAATCACGTAATGATGGTTTTGCGAAATTCGGAGAAAACCGTGCAAAAACATACGAGCTACTGGCACGTGTTGATGTACGACGTAACCCGAACACTCGAAACTGATGTTAAGACTGTATAATGTATTCACTGTAAATCATGTTAAATTGAACCATCTTTCAAGACTTTTTATTTATTTATTTATTTATTTATTCTTCATGTTTATCGGACTTCATGGTCTACATAAACTTATTACGACTAACATACTAATAAAAGGACGAAATCTATTACACACCACATTACATCACATGTAAAAACAAAAAAAAACAACTATAAACGTCAAATTAATCTCGAACGGTTGATTCTATTGGCAAAATGGCTGGACGGTTCGTCAAACTCGAACAGATCTTCCACTGTGCTGAACGTCCTAACACAAGCTGCAATCGGTTCGTTGTACCCAAACAGGGTCCTGTGGTATCTGTTTTCAAGCAGAGTTGTATTCCGCAGCATCCTACTCGGAATCCGAAAATTCACCATTGAACGCAGTTCGGGGGAATCTATTTCACCATTGATTAACTTTGCAATTAACAAGGCTTGCTGGATTTTCCGTCGACGTTGCAAAGTATCTATTCCAAGCAATTGACACCTCTCCGGGTACGGTGGTAGATTGACTGACTGTTATAGTCATACATAATAAGACGTTGGGTACGATGAAACGAGATTACATAATATTTTACAACACTGATGACGAGCTTGTTCTTGTTACACCATTCAACAAACAGTTGTAGACGATTTTGCAGACGCAAACAATCATCAACGGATCGTACCTCGATAAACAGTTTGAAATCGTCCGCATATACTAACTTGCAACCTTCATCAAAATGCAACGTAACGTCATTGAAAAACAGCGTGAATAGTAGTGGTCCCAAGTTACCCCCTTGTGGAACACCTGACTTATTCGAAAATGGCGACGACACGCTATTGTTCAGTTTCACTCGCAGATCTCTTCCAATAAGATAAGAGTTTAACCAGGATACTAGTTGCGACGAAAAACCGAGGCGAGATAACTTGCAGAGCAGAATTGTATGGTCAATTTTATCAAATGCAGCTTTGAGATCCGTGTAAATAACATCCATTTGTGCTTTTGCTTCCATGGTCGCTATGCATTTCGAAGTGAAGTTCAGTAAGTTCGTCGTCACAGACCTTCCTGGCATAAACCCATGCTGGTCAAAAGAGATATAGTTCTTTACTCGATCCAACATAGCTCCGTTAACGATAATCTCAAAAAGCTTCGAAGAAGATGATAGACTGGTTATACCCCGATAGTTCGCAACGTTTCGCCGCTCAACACCCTTAAAGATGGGACACATAAACGATCGCTTCCATATCTCTGGAAATTTTGCTTGCTCAAACGACCGGTTAATAATGTCACTCAACGGTTCCGCCAAAACATCAGGTCCAGGAGAAAAAGAGCATTTGAGTTTCTTTGCTGCATTCACAACCATTTCCGGAGTAATGGCAAAAGTGCCCAGGTCAACCAAATTACAGGGAACATTTGAAGCAACATCCTCTGCCTCTTGTTGCGAAGCAGTGTGGCTCGAAAAAACACCAGCAAAATGTCTCGCAAATAGCTCACACGACTCCAAAGAAGACGTAGCGGTCGCATTGTCAAGGTATACATTTGAGGGTACCGATGACGTTTTCCGTTTTGATTTAACGAACTGCCAAAATCCTCGTGGATTACTACGTAGGTTTGATTGCACTCTGAGAACGTACGATTTATATAGACTGGCATTAAAATGACGATACGCATTAACTGCTCGGTGGAAGATACGAGTATTAGCACTAGTATGTCGCCGATGAAGCTTTCGTTGACATGCATTTCGTTCGCGTTTCAATTGACGAAGTCGGGATGTGCTCCATGCTGGAGTAACGGATGGCCTCACACGGGGTACATTCATTTCAAGCCACCGATTGATCACATCGCAAAAACTTTCTGCCATATCGTCTACTTCTCCAGATGAAAATAACGACGTCCAATCAATACTGTTCAGATTTGCGTGTAGGGTAGAAGCGCCGATTTCGGTCATATGCCAGTTGTAGCCATAATATTATACACCGTTTTACACAGCCAATCAGCATGTAACCTTTTGTGTTCAGTAGATCACATTGACATGGTAGAGATACAATCATTTATTCGTCAGAATTGTTTCATAACATAAGAAACACAATTCCCTTATAATTTGAACTCCCATACTCTAATTTGGCCAGGGTACTCCTAATTTGGCCACTTTCATGAGAAATCAATTAGTTTGGCCAATTTAGAAACTAAATCTCTGACCGAAACTGGTTCGGGTGGCCTATATTTACCAACGAGATTTTCAAAGTGAAGAAATGGTTTCAACTCATGTCGAATATTATACATACATTATATGAATTGGAAGCCTGCATTTGTCATATTTGTAGTAGAAATAGGGCTTCCAATATAATTTGTATTGACATTATTTCTTAGGCTGGCCAAAAATGGTACTTTTTTATATGTAGCCTATGTGTATCCATTTCAGAGATTTCCTATTGTGATTGGAAAACTCTGCCGCATACGTAAATTAACAAGTACTGATTTGATTCAGCTATTATGATCAACTCCTTAGGTGTGGAAACAATGTAGACACCTGATGGAAAAAACTTGCATAAGTTCACAGTCTATGTCCAAGTTGGAACGTTTTTCCAGAAGGATACAAAGTGTTCGTATGAAAAGCTAGCTATCCAGAAAAGAATAGTGATTTTTTATTATATAAAATGCGGCACCATGGGCTGGTCATATTGTATGACTGTGCGTAGGAAATGATGCTCAATTCAAAACATCCGATAATTCATTCGTGTTCAATATACGTCAAATTGGTCGTTAGCCGTTAAAAATTCATAAAAATTAGTGTAACTCTAATATTCTCCTATGAACCCAAGGGCAAGAATACAAAAATCGACTTCTTTCAAATTTTCGCCGATGAAATTTTTTTAATATGCCGCAAGCTTGTTTTGACTACCAAGGCTAACTTTTAGTGAAAAAAGATCGGAGGTTCATGCAAGTTCGATAATATGTGTGTTTCAGCACACCGTGCGGGGTTTTCGTCGTATACTTAGTACATTTTTGCTAATCGAGAATCCCACCTCTCTCCAATAAGAGTGATGTACTTATCGCCAGTGGTGGAAATATTCTCTTTTGATCCGCCTTAAAAACGTGAGGAGAAGGTAATTTCAACGCACTCGCGAGCATGCTATAATAATTATATGACAGGAACTGCAAAAGATATTTTTTTTAATGTTTTTTTTTTTAAAGGCACTCTGTGCTCGTGGCCACTACTGTGCCGGATCTGATACTGACGGAGGATGGATGTGCTCCCCAAAGCACGGTCCTCCGTGAGGCGTCTTCTAATGGCTGGACGGTTTTTTTTGTGTGGAGGGGCTGGGAATCGAACCCATGACCTTCCGCTTATGAAGCGAAAGCGTAACCTCAAGGCTACAGACCCCCCTTGCAAAAAGATATAAAAAAAAAGTTTTTCTCAATTAGGACACAACACTTTCGGAAGTAAAATTTCTCAATGGAACCCTGCTCTAAGCCTCTTAAGAAACTCTCTAAAGTTAAAAAAAAATCAGAAGCCAGTTCTGGGCCATGAAAGACGAAAACGAATTATTACAGTGGAATTCCGTTTTTGGTACCCCCCGATTTTGGCAACAAAATGGATCCGTTTTTGGCAACATTTTTCAATATCATTAATTTTTTTTTCTGTAAATATTATTGTGTAGCTTCACGCTTACCGCATTCCAGAGTTTAATTTTCGCCGATATTTCTCAGAATGTCACCTACTTCTTGGAGCACCGTATGAGCTTATTTAATTGTCTGGCCGTATAGTCGTACCGTTTCATGAAGTAATTAATCGCTATGAGTATCAACTAGAGTTCCAACATCTTTCCTCAGGCATTCACGCTTTATGACCAGCCCACTTAAGTATGCCGGTAGACAATTGTAATTAGTAAAAGTCAGTTTTCTTCAGATTTGGAACAGCTTTTCTTAACAAAGCAACATTGATATAAGAGGAACAAAAAGTCTAAAAACACACAGAGTTTTCATCTACAATTTTGTTTCGTCATTTCAGCTCACTATTCTTTTTATTGTAGAATTACATGCATTGCTTATGTAGAACATATCGTAGCAAAAGAAGCAAATCACTTTTTAGGAAACGATCCAACATTGTATTCCAGTATTACTCATGCTAGAGTATACTACGTGCCATATCAAGATTTAATTCAAGTATGCCTGCCGCATGAAATTATCAAAATTTTCCTTACGAAATCCTGGTGACCCCTGGGGTTGTCTAACTGGATTCTAGAGAATCTTTACGTTTTTTGACTCCTATGTTTTTAATATGAGCTTCTGAGAATTTTCAGCGAAGTCTTAGAAATACTGAGCGAAATTTGGGAATTTCTTCTTCTTCTTCTTATTCTTCTTGGCATTACGTCCTCACTGGGACAGAGCCTGCTTCTCAGCTTAGTGTTCTTACGAGCACTTCTACAGTTATTAACTGAGAGCTTTCTTTGCCAAAGTTGCCATTTTCGCATTTTCGCGTATATCGTGTGTAACTGCCACACTGATACTCTATGCCCAGGGAAGTCAAGGAAATTTCCATTACGAAAAGATCCTGGACCGAACGGGAATCGAACCCAGACACCTTCAGCATGGCTTTGCTTTGTAGCCGCGGACTCTAACCACTCGGCTAAGGAAGGCCTATCGGATATTACTTAGGCGTTTCTTGCTGGAACCTGAGAATGTATATTGTGGATGCTGTTCAAAATCTGTCGATTCCTTGTAAACTCAACTAAGCAAGATTATGTGGATTCCTAGCAAGCTAGTTTAGAACCCAAATGGGTTCTATACCATTTTGTAATAATTTTCAGAGGAATTTTTCATCCATATTTAAAAGACAATATACACCGTCTAAAACCAAAGGCTGCACTTAAATTATACAACGGACACACGGAACAACTCAGTGATGGAAATTGACGAACATTTCTTCTGAACTGGAACAAAAACAAAACCAAACGCTCCCGAGCGTCAGAGCGCTGGTTTACTCGCATCTGTCGGCTCCCGAGTAACTGAAGCTAAAAGTGATTCGCGAACCTGTTCGGAGCTGTTCAGAGTCATATTGTGCTTTTGGGGAAAATGCTGCTTCCCCTCCGAGATTCATGGTTTTCAAGGGCTTTTGACTACAAACTAGTAGTTTGCTGTCGATATGATGGTTATACAATTAATTTGTCTGTCAAAACCATAATAAATCACACCTTGCTCGGTTACTCGCGAGTAAACGCTCCCGAGCTTGTTGCTACTTCTTTTGGCATGTTCTCCCGAGCAGACGGGTGCGGACTTACTCTCACCTAGCCAGTTCCCGAGTCTGTGATGTTTGTTATGTGTTGGTATACACTCGTGAGCTACTTCGTGATGCGAACTTTTCCAGCACTGCCATTCATTGAACATGAAGAATTTTAGTATGACGAAAAGATTCCTCCCACAGGGGCGAACCTCCACGAAATCGAACCTACACTCCGTAGTACAATATGCCTAAACGATTGACGCCGCTACCTCACGGCTACGAAGCCCACATTTCTATGGGAAATCTTTGCTTAGTCAATATTATGTTCCAGAAAATATAGTAGTTTTTTATTGGTACATCAAATGATTTCAGCTGTTTTTATGTGCTTTATGACTGTAGTCTATCATTTGATATCAGATGTCTTACTATGCAAGAAATTTAATTTAAAATAATCATATTGAAATTATCGAATATTGTCAAATTTTACGCTTGGGATTAAAATAGAAACCGTTTTTCCTTTAAGTTTGTTTAACTAGAATCAAAAAACACCTAGAACTTTTTTGTAAATACGCTTCCAATGAAATTTCTGTATTCTTACACTACTTTGAGGAATTGTTCTGTTGTTGAACAAAGGTCATTTTAATCGCATAAGTGTTTTTACATGAACTAGCTATACAAATAGTATACATAAAGTTTACAAAACATCATTGAAGATATTTCACCTTTAAAAGTGTGTAGAACGCCTATCAAATTTAGCCTTCAGATTTATAACATAGTCCTATCCTACGAAAATCTACTTCGAAATGGACCGTTCAAAAGTCTGGCCATCATTTGGTTCCATAATTATGATGGAACAACGTCAAAATGATATATTTGAAAATAAAAAAAAAATGGTTCCGATTTTGGCACGGTTCCGTTTTTGGCAACTGAAAATTTCGACTTTGTTGCCAAAAACGGAATCCCACTGTACTAACAAATTGCGAAAAAGCTCAGAAACTTGCTATGCAGTTTAAAAGTTCGCATAATTTGAATTTAGGACTTACTAGTCCAATTGAAAATCAAGTTACTCAGGACTTCGCAAGCATTCTCAATCAAGATAACGTATTCGAAAATTCCTGGGAGATTGATTTAGAAGAAGTGAGAACTATTATAAAATAAATCAAAAATATGAAAACCACTGGCAATGATGGAATTTTCTACATCCTCATCAAGAGACTTCATTCAAGAAATTCATTCTTAGTATATATATTGACCAAATGTTCCCAGTTGGCATATTTTCATGACAAATGGAGAAATACCAAGGTTGTACCGGTTTTGAAACGGGACAAAAATCCTGCAGAAGCTTTTGAATAGCTATCGTTCAATCAACTGTCAAATTGTACACTTCAGGTTAATTATCAGAACTCCAAGTCTGAAAGACTTCCTGTAAAAGCTGGTGTTCCTCAAGGCAGCATTTTGGGACCAATATTATACAATATTTACACATCTGACTTTCCTGGGTTACCTCAGGGATGTCAAAAATCTTTGTATGTGGATGACACAGTCCTCTCCGCCAAAGGACGAAGCTTGCGTGTCATCTTTAGCCGATTGCAAAAAAGTTTGGATCATGGTTTGGATATTTTTTCCTTCTTTCTTGCAAAAATGGATGATTTCTTCTAATGCTTCCAAAACTCAACTAATAATATTCCCACATAAACCAAAAGCTCTTTATTTGAAACCTTCAAATAGACATGTTGTCACGTTGGCCCCTCTCAACCAATAAATTGGTCAGATGAAATTGACATGCTAGATAAGAATTTAACTTTCAAAAATCACATTGAGGTCATTCAAGCCAAATGTAACAAATATGTAAAATGTCTTTATCCCCTTATTAGCATAAGCATAAGCATTAGGCCATAGGGGCCATAGGGGCATTAGCATGGGGGCCCAGATAGCCGTAGCGGTAAACGCGCAGCTATTCAGCAAGACCAAGCTAAGGGTCGTGGGTTCGAATCCCACCGGTCGAGGATCTTTTCGGGTTGGAAATTTTCTCGACTTCCCAGGGCATAGAGTATCTTCGTACTTGCCACACGATATACGCATGCAAAATGGTCATTGGCACAGTAAGCTCTCAGTTAATAACTGTGGAAGTGCTCATAAGAACACTAAGCTGAGCAGCAGGCTCTGTCCCAGTCGGGACGTAATGCCAGTAAGAAGAAGAAGCATTGATGACCGTACAATTCGTAGTGCTACTCCGTGAATGACCAGTATAATCGAATGTGCACAAGGAATACTCCTAGAGTATCTCAAGTTTTAAAACCAGAGGCAGACAAGTAGAAAATTCGAATGTCAATGTTTGCTGAGACCGTTTTCCGATAATTTCAGTTCATTGAGTTTTTATAGTAAGTAAAATTATAGCATGCCTGGCGCACCTTGGCGCACTGAAGGCACAACTTAAAACAATGTGTGCCGACTGAAGTGTGTAGAGTTAAAGAGTCTAAAATACAAAGAGGCGAAATCTGATCATATTGAAAATAAATCAGCTAGCAACTATGCCGAATCTAAGAAGCAGCACTGCCAATGTGGAATCCCACGCTAAAAGTGGTTCACATGTTTCATGTGTTGAGTTTACACAGGTTTGGGTATTGTCGCACGGCCACCAAACAGGATCGCGCCAGTGAGACTCGCGACGCGCCTTAACTCGCTGCATTTTGAAATCAGTTTTTTTAGTGTGGCGCTGCATTCTCGCGATTTTTATGAACACAGCGCACTATTCACATATTAGCTGCGACGTTCGGGGCCAAAGAAAACAATAATTTTAAATAAATGTTGGTCTTGATTTCTACCGGATACATAATAACGAATGAAACATTGACTGAATGTGTGGAAAACCAATGTAATCAATAGGGCATAGTTTATGCAAAATATGAAAATTGCAACCGACACTCGTGTATTTAGAAAAAATGCTACTTCAGAAGAAGCAAAATTTTCGTGGACAGTAACTATTTTGTGTGAGTCGTTTTCAGCGTGTAAGAAAAAGTGTTTGACAAGTCTCTTGCTCGATTGGAATGACATTGACAGTAAATTTGGAATTCCAATTGGAACATTTCGTTTCTTTGCCTATAGTTTCTTTATGTAGAGTGACCACCCCCTTGGAGATGTACTGAACGCATAACAGTCCTATTTATATAAGAAATCTCATAGAATATTGGACTGTTATGTAAGTATGGGCAGTGTAGCTTGGGAGTAACTTTCCATCTTCAATGTACACTTTCGAGAACTCCAAACATTAAAAAGTCAATAACGGCGCCGGCCACATCCTTACGGTCATCGAGGAAGAGAAGGAATGTTAGTGCGACATCCATTGTTACTAGAGATCGAAATCATCTCTGCATCTCCATAATTGTCATAGGAAGGAGTTAGTGGGTGGGATCATGGCTGCATGATCAGGATTCACCTTGGTAACCCGACTAGAGGTATATAACAAAAATAAAATATTTTTTATCAAAATATGATATACATATCTTATTGCGATATAATTCTGTTAGACACTGTTATCCACAGAGAATATTAAAACAAAAATATAACATAATATGTTATATTTGTTTTGAATATGTTTCTATTTGTTTATTTTCCACAATTCTATAATAAAATCAAATACATATCAGTGCATTTCAAGAAGTTATAATATTTCTGGACTATATTTACAAAGTCAGATTTATTTTAATTTTTACAATTGTCAAATAATTGATCAAAACCTCGTAACTAAATGAATTACCCTGTATATTACACAGTATTATAATTTTGATACAATGTATCAAAAATTATAACAGGGTTTGATAGGTTTTTTATAGGTTTAAAACACATTTTATAATATTTATTATACACTTCATACAACTTTTTGTTATAATTTTAGTTATTTTAACAACATCCTTCATCAAAATTGTAATAACCTATGTTCGATGAAATCTTTATATCATAGTAACATAAAGTGATATAATTTTGTTATGTACCCATAGTCGGGAAGTGATGCCATTCATGCCACCTCAGTTCAAAAAATCACCTATCAGTACTCTTAAGACAACGTGAACATACGGTAAGTCGACACTTTTAGCACTTTTAGTTATTTTTTATAATGATAAAAATCAGGTAAAAGGAAAGTCTATGTCGACACTAATAGTGACGAACTGTTCATATTTTGTTAAATCCATTCATTTAAGTAACATTCCCACCGTTGTCATGATAAAAAATACGTTTCATAATACATGTACTTTTAGAGCAGCATGAGAGCATAAATGACCGTACAATTCGTAGTTGCTACTCCATGATTGACCAGAGCAATCGAAGTTGCACAGGGATTTAGTGAATGGGGCTTGGCATTAGCTTATCATTCTTCAATGTGCACAAATCGAGAGTTCAAACTTGAGAAGTCAATAACGGCGCCGGCCACGTCCTTACGGTCATCGGGGAAGGGAAGGAATGTTAGTTAGACAACCATTGGTTTAGAGACCGAAGAATCTTCTGCATCTCCATAGTTGTCATGGAAAGGATATTGGGTTAGTGGGATAAGGTAAGGATCTGGGAGTCATCTTTAGTTGATGATGCGATCCTTGATATATTCACGCCTGACCGGATTCGCGATATTATTCGATAAATGAATTGTATGCTGAACAAGAGTTCATCGTTCGCCCTCGCAAGAGCAAGCAACGCGACCAAAGGATCAAACACTACTAACACTAATCACGCGATCCGCGAATCTTATATACTATCGTGCCGCGCGAGCGACGCGTAACACGATTGATCCTGCCCGCATCACCCGCTCCCGCGGGAAGCAAGCAACGCGACCAAAGGATCAAACACTACTCCGTTTCATAATACATGTACATTTAAAATAAAAACATGAAACGAGCTCATCAAATTGACATCCTTATTTGAAACCTCAAACTTTCAATAGCATAAATCTAGAGAACCAGACAGCGGCTCAAGCTGAATACTTGATCACCATCAGCCGAGTGACCAATCGATCAAGCCCTCAGCCCGATCCGCTACCCGGCTCTCCGGACCAGCGCCTCTGAAAATTTGTGGTCCGGCTTCAATGCATCATCACCTTCTGCTTGGGCTTTAACGAACGCGTGCAGAATAAACCGACTTATTTCCGCTATAGACACTTTTTTCAAAAACTGCACCAGCCGAATCTAATAATTTGCGGAGACGATAAAAACGTGACAGATCAATTTTCAACATAGGGGGGTCGGTAGCCTTGAGGTAACGCTTTCGCTTCATAAGCGGAAGGTCATGGGTTCAATTCCCAGCCCCTCCACAAAAAACCCGTCCAGCCACTAGAAGACGCCGCACGGAGGACCGTGCTTTGGGGAGCACATCCATTAGCGTTGGGCAAATTTGTCTAGAACATCGATGTTACTGAATCGATTCACATTTGAACTGCCGAATCGATTCACCGATTTAATCGAATTCTTTGAATCGATGTTTTCGAATCGATTCGAATCGGATAAAAATTGACATTTATGAAGCTTGAAGTGACACCAAATGCATTTGCATTCGATTTCAACAGCTTTCAATCAAATCAATTCTGAAAATCAATCGACCAATTTTATTTTTTTTTATTTGGAGCAGGGAAAAGCCCATTTGAGCTGAGCAATATTGTGCACTTTCTCAAATGGGCGCAAAACCTCCTCTTCTTTTCGTATCAACAGACTATTACACATTTTTCCAACTGATACAAACATTACTGAAATCTACTTAATAACTATGACTAATATAAACCTAGCTTGCCAGAACCAGATAGAATTTTTTTACGAAGATTTGGACGGGAAAGATGAAAATCAAATTCATTGAAACAACGGTTGAACGATCGGCACATACTTTTAAATGGTTCATGATGCCCGTAGTTTGTGCGAGCACCGTGCAAAAATAGGAAGGAGTTCGATCGAAGTTGACGGTATGGAACATTTATATTGAGGAGAGATAAAAGTTGAGCACAATCCAATCTCGATTGGAGTAGGTCGGAAACAAGAAGACTTTTTGAAACTTCACGGCGAACACTCAACAACTCTAAGCCGATTAGCTTGCAACGATCTTCATATCTGGGCAAGTTAATTGGATCGTTCCATGGGAGATATCGCAGAGCAAAGCGCAGAAATTTCCGTTGAATTGCCTCAATACGAAATATGTCAATTTGATAGTACGGTGCCCAAACAACTGACGAATATTCAAGAATAGACCTTACTAAAGAACAGTACAATGATTTTAAGCATTGAATATTTCTGAAGTTTTTAGCGACGCGGAAAATAAAACCAAGAGTTTTAGAGGCTTTAGAGGCAATGAAGTCGATATGCTCCTTAAAGGCCAGTTTTGGGTCTAGTAACACACCAAGGTCCTTAATGACAGACTTTTTTTTAAGAGATGTGGATTGAATTTTATAGTCGTAATCCATCAAAATGCGTTTACGAAAGAACGACATTACAGAGCATTTCGAAGCGTTTAGGTGCATGCGATTAGTTTCACACCAATCGGTAAATATCCCGAGCTGAGATTGCAAAAAATAATGCATCATCTACATTATTTACAATCCAATACAGTTTGAAGTCGTCGGCAAATGAAAGTTTGAAAGATTTAAGTAGAAGATTAATGTCATTAAGATACACGAGAAATATCAATGGTCCTAGATGACTTCCTTGTGGTACCCCGGATGAAGCGTGGAAGTAGGATGAAACAGCATCACCTAATTTAATGGCCATTTCTCGGCCGTTCAAGTAGGAGTGAAGCCAACTAAGAAAATATCCGGAGAAACCGAGACGTTCGAATTTTGCAATAGCTATCTGATGATTGATTTTATCAAACGCGGCCGAGAAATCGGTGTAGATAGAATCTACTTGCTGCCCTTTCTGTAGAGCTTTGACAATGAAAGTTGTATATACCACCAAATTTGTATTAGTTGAGCGTTTCGGCATGAAACCATGTTGGTACTCCGAAATGTAATGATGACAGTGATGAAACAAAAAGTTGTAAACAACTTTTTCGAGCAACTTCGAAACGGCACAAAGAGCAGCTATTCCACGATAATTGCAGACTTCACGTTTGTTCCCCTTTTTGAATACTGGGTATACATAGCTTCGTTTCCATTGGAATGGAAATGATCCAACTTGCAGAGATTACTACATCAAGATTAGTTCAAAATATGGTTTCTATTGTGGAATTAAGAACTCTTTAACTCTTTAACTCTTTTACTCATTAAGAAATCTTTAACGATTTCAACAAAATGAATCGAATCAAAGAATCGATTCACCCGATTTTAGGTGCTCCAAACATCGATTCAAAAAATCGATTAATCGGAAAGCAAACATCGATTTTCGCAACATCGATTCAAAATCGCCCAACACTAACATCCATCCTCCGTCAGTATCAGATGGTGACTGAGACAAACTGACCCACTTCGCAGGCAGCCTAGCCTCAAACGACTCAGAAACACGGCAAAACGAACCACCGCAAGAGCAATAGACTATGGCTTATGGAAATCGATTGGACTAACAGCAGAGCACTCTGCTACCTGCTCGGTGTGAGAGCAAAAAGAGTAGAAGAGAGTGAAAGCAGATGTAAATATAGATTAGTTAAAAATAGATCTGTATCGGTAAAGAAGATACAAATCAACTGATTCCGGCACAGTAGTGGCCACAAGCGGAGTGCCTTGAAAAAAAAAAAAATACAACACATCCGTTCGCGCGCGCTGCGCACTACGATAAAAAAAATAATATCATATTATTAATAGAAAATAAAAACTATGTCTTAGGAACAAGCTTTTGGTATTCAAACAAATTTTCAGACCAGCCATGTTGTATGCTGTACCAATATGGACTACCTGTTGTAATACCAAGAAGAAAGCTCTGCAGAGGATTCAGAGAAAAAAATCTGAACTGCTACGGCAAATGAAATGTAATATGTTGTTAACAAAATGTTAACAAGAGCTTAAATTTGTTTTACCAAATTAGGATGATAGTGTTGTCTAACACAGAACACCTAGATATAAGAAATGAATGTAATGTTTAAAATGATACTAATAAAAAAAAATTAAAAAATAATTAAAAAAATCAAATATCTGTAAGTTTTTCATAGCAATAGAAAAATAAAGTGTTTTACTGTATTTAACATTCTACTGTGATTGTAGTTCTTTTAAGAATAAAATGATAGTATTTTGAAGCAGATTATCTAAGATGTTTCATGTTCAAACATTTATTAAAATAAAGCTGGTACAATTCGTAATTTCAGGTCTTGTCAGTCAGTCGTCGGGTGTAGACGTAGTTATTTTAAATTATTATTATTTTTTTTTCGCTTTTTACAAACACCGCGCGCGACCGGTAAAAATGCAGTGTAGTGTAAAATCTTGCAATATCAGTGACGATCGCTTCCTATGGAAGTGCGAGTTCTGCTTCAAAAACTTCCACGCGGCATGCATTGGTGTGCAACGCCATCAGGAGAGTTTTTTATCTTATCATATATGGTTCCTCTCTGCGACGATTGCCAGCATAATTTGAAAACCGGAATTGACACCCGCAAAGTGTTCCATCAACATCAGCAGCTAATTGATTCAATTAGGGCACAAAATCATCTCACCGGGCTTTTGGACATATCTATGAAATCTTCAAAACAGCACATTGAAGATTTTGTTGAAACGTTGACTACAGATCTAACCGGCGAACTAAAAAAGATCTGTACTGAAGTTCAGTCACTGAGCAGTCTAACCATTGAGATGGCTGCTCACTGCAACGAACATAATGCCAGTCAGCCACACATGACAACGGATGCGATAGTTGAAATTCAATCGATCGGCAATGAAATTTTGAGTGAAGTTAAAGTCTTAATCGATACACTGAAATGAATTAAATTTTTGTAGTCGGGTGAAAATCGTTGGTGCAGTTCTTAATTTTACCATGGATTCGGTAGATCATACAACAAAATTTGTTTGCGTGTACTGTTAACTCACCACAAACCAACATTGGCACTGTTCGATTCTTGGAAGATGAGTCACCCCCTAGCCTTTTAGATGAGTTGGCTGATCAAGGAATCGAAACTGTTAATTTGAATCCGGGCCGAAATTCGAATGGCACTGCAGGTTGGCGTTTGCTAGGAACAAAAAAGGTTTGGCGCTCTGATTGGACAGAATATGACAATCGTCAGCAGCGTCCTGCATCACAGCAAAAAATCAAGGATAAGGCCCAAAAACGGAAGAAAGCGAAAAAACACAGAGGCCATAACAACAGTATCAATCGAAAAATAAACTCCATTTTTTCAAAAACTCCCTCCAAGCACACCACAAGTAAAAATGTACGCGGCAATGTGAAAAACAATACCTCACAAAAATGGTTCCACTACAACGACAGCAACATGAAGCGCAGAAGCAATGGAGCAGTTTCTAATGGTCTTCCCTCGGATAAGGATTTACTCGCAGCAGCAAAGCTGACTTTTTCCAAGCCTCCAGACAAGCAACGTGGGATCAAATTTCAAAGAGGCGAAATTTTGAATCCGTATCCTGTCGATGATGGATTCCCTTCGTGCTCAACCTCTAGTTCGAACTGGTTGTTTGGTCCTGTCTTAAGAAACTCCTTTTCGCAGCATTGTTCTTCGTGCTCCTGTGAAAAAACGTGTTTTCGATCAACTTGACGCAGTCTTCAGACATAGATCCTGACAATCCAATCGTGGCTGATGAACAACCAGTTGGTAATATTTTAAATAATGACAATGTATCTAATAATGGATCTGAACTTTCAAATAGTGTTATACAAAGGGATGTGTTACCATCAACTTCTTCAGAAACAAATACTACCGAAATTTTAGTATATTGCCAAAACTTTAATCGCATGAAGAGTGCATCTAAAATGAACGAAATTTATAAAAGAATTGTAACTTCATCCTTTTTCAGTTGTTTTGGGCACTGAAACTAATTGGAATGAAAAAATTAAAAGTGAAGAAGTTTTTGGTAACAGTTTTAATGTATTCAGAGATGACCGAGATCTGGTCCTTACCCAAAGAATGTCTGGTGGCGGAGTTTTCATCGTAATATCTACGAAATTCAATTCAGAATTAATTATTTCATCAAAACATAAAGAATTTGAACATGTGTAGGTGAAAGCACACATCGCCGGTGAAACACATATATTTGCTTCTGTGTATTTTCCGCCAGACCAAGCTTGCAAATCATCATATGAAATTTTCTTTCAAACTGCCGAAGAAATTGTATCCCAATTATCTCCAGAATTCAAAGTGCATATCTATGGTGAGTTTAATCAGCGTAATGCTGTTTTCATTCGTGATTCCGAAAACGAAAGCATTCTGCTTCCGGTTGTCGGTGAAAACGAATCATTACAATTTATTTTTGAAAAAGCTGCATTTTTAGGTTTAAATCAAATAAATCATGTGAAAAACCGGCAAAACTGTTATTTGGACTTCTTATTCTCAAATATTATGGAAGATTTCTGTGTGAATGAATCTCTTTCTCCACTATGGAAAAATGAATTTCACACAGCTATTGAGTACTCAATTTTCGTTCACAATAATCACAATTCTGACAACTGTGACTTTGAGAATTTCTTTGATTATAAAAACGCTTCTTATGACGGAATTAAACAAAAATTAAATAGAATAGATTGGCAATCCGTTTTGAAAAACCAAGGAGATTTAGAAAGTGCAGTGGCGGATTTTTATTCAATTTTGTCGGAAATTATTCAGATGGAAGTTCCACTATTGCGGAGACGTCGTAGAAATGGGTCGAAAAACCCTGTTTGGATTAATAAGCAAATAACTTATTTAAAAAATCGTAAGCAAAAGGCTCATAAAGTTTACAGGCAACAAAAATCTCGCGAAAGTTTAGAAAATTATTTGTATATTGTCAACCAACTTAATCAAGCCATATCCGCTGCACTTGAAGAGTACAACACAAAAATAGAAAATAATTTAAAATCTTGTCCTAGGAACTTCTTTAATTATGCTAAATCGAAGATGGAGTCTAACAATTTTCCATCTAAAATGACATTGGATGATAGAGCAGCAGATAATCCAGATGGCATGTGCAATCTTTTTGCTACTTTTTTCCAAGAGACTTTTACTAGCTTTTCGGATAAAGATCGTGATTTTGAATATTTTTCTAGTTTTCCTGATTTTACAAACGATATCGGTGTTAGTCAAATACTGGTACAGGACATTTTAACAGGACTGTAGAATTTAGGTTCCACCAAAGGATCAGGGCCAGATGGAATCCCACCTATTTTACTGAAAAACTTAGCTAATGAATTTACAGCACCATTATTTTGGCTATTCAACAAGTCACTTGAAATGGGCAGATTTCCAAAAGAATGGAAAAGATCGTATCTCATACCCATTTACAAGTCTGGTAGAAAATCTGATGTTCGAAATTATCGTGGAATTGCTATTATTTCATCCATTCCAAAACTATTTGAATCAATTATAAATAAGAATGTGTTTAGCCAAATAAAACATAGAATATCGAATACACAACATGGTTTCTATAAAGGTCGTTCTACTACAACAAACCTTTTGGAATTTGTACATTACACTTTGAATGCAATGGATAGAGGTAACCACGTCGAAGCACTTTACACCGATTTTAGTAAGGCATTTGACAGACTAGACATTCCTATGTTGATTTTCAAGCTCAATAAAATGGGAATTGCGATGAGACTCCTCAACTGGATTGAATCATATTTAGCAGATCGCCAACAAATAGTTAGATTTGAGGGAAAATTGTCTAAACCTGTTCACGTTACATCAGGAGTTCCCAAAGGGTCGCATTTAGGTCCATTGTTATTTATATAATTTGTTAACGATATTTCATATGTGCTTAAACATCTTAAAATTCTTATTTATGCCGACGATATGAAACTTTATATGGAAATCAATAGCAACAAAGATAGCGACATTTATCTGAATGAAATAAGTATATTTGATAAATGGTGTAGCAAAAGCTTACTTCAATTAAACGTCAAAAAATGTAATTTACTCACATATAGCAGAAAACGGAATACACCACAGATTACTGTCTCTTTAGGAAATCAAATTGTTCAAAAGTGCGATAAGATTAGAGATTTAGGTGTCATATTAGATTCAAAACTTACCTTTACTGATCACTATAATACAAGGATGGAAATCTAGTGATCATGACAAAATCCATGATGCCTCGCGTTGTTCTTTATCCTGCGATCATAGCAACAACGATTAACTCTTTGTCGTCAAGTTATCACAACAAACTACGCTCCGCGAATAATGCATCGTGTTGCACGTGTGCTAGCGATTAACTGTTCGCGAAAAAATGTTTGATTATTTCGAGGATTTTTCCACTTTTACTTAATGATCTACCTGCATATATGTTGTTTGTGATTCTAAAACCATTCGGACATTGGTTGAGCGATAAATAATAGCGCGAATGCGACATGATTCAAGTTGATCGCTACTTGTAACAACATCCGATAAACTCTTTGTCCCACGACAAACGGTGCATCGGATGCTTCATATATCTGCTCTACACACGCGTAATGAGGTGTTGAAATCATGCTGCTGCAAGAGTAACGGCCCTCTTAGATTATTCCAATACTGTGTTGTTGATCGCTAGAGCCGATTTTTTTCCATCCTTGCTATAATACGATTATCCATAAAGCAACCAATGTGTTGAGCTTTATTAAGCGTTTTAGCTACAATTTTCGGGATCCATATACGATTAAAACCTTGTACATTGCTTATGTAAGATCAGTTCTAAAATATTGTAGTATTGTGTGGTCCCCACATATAAAACCACATGGTGATAGAATCGAATCAGTACAGAAGCAATTTCTTTTATATGCCTTACGCAAATTAGGCTGGATAACGTTTCCACTGCCATCATACGAGGCTCGATGCATGCTTATCGATATTCAAACCTTAAATGAGCGTCGCGAAATAGCCATGATTTCATTTGTCAATGATATTGTATCGCAGCGTATTGATTCCACCAATCTTTTATCATGTTTGAATTTCTACACGCCCGCTAGACAGTTAAGAAATCGGAATTTGTTTGCATCAAATAATCATTGAACTAACTATGCAAAATTCGGCCCAATGAATCGAATGATGTCTCTATATAATCAGCATTGCACAGAAATTGATCTGACCATGTCGCGAACAAAGCTAAGACAATATTTTAATTCCTTAAGATATGATACAACATAAAATTAAGCAAACATGTAGTCTACTATTGATTGACGAAATAAATAAATAAATAAATGAGTTGCTACTCAGTGATTGACCGGAATAATCAAAATCGTATAGAAAACCAACAAAGTAGCATACCATATTCAATGTACAATTTCGAGAATTCCAAACTTAGTGATGTCAATAACGGCGTCGGCGCATCACCGAATTCGCTTGCTTGGGCTTCGCGAATCCCACTCAATCCGCACATGAATCTACAAATAAGGATAAACTAGAGTTGAAGCGATCCACTTTTTTTGGAACACCGTCATCCATGTAAGTAAAATATCATTCATTGCGTTATTATAAGTAAATTAAAAATGATGTCATTGCGACAATAATGGGTAATAGAGTGGTTCAAAAAATCGTTTTTGCTCCACACCGCTCATTTGATTCTAGATCAAATTCTGAGTGTCCTCCCAAAATTTTAGCTCATTCGTATGAAAACTGAGACTGCACAAGCTCATCAAAGTTTATATGGGAATTACTATGGGAAAAGCAAGCAATTCATTCAATTGGTCATAGTGTTTGCCCATGTGTTCTTGAGGATTAGAGCTACGTTGATACTGTGAGATACATTCATCTGCTACAACTTTGCCGAAGACCGTTTTCAAACCGGATGCCCCAGTAAATAGTTATTGATTTTTGAATGAGTTGTAAAACTTTGGCTATAATTATTGGGCTGTTCTGCAGGCATCACTGAAAAATGCAGTAAAACATAGTAGCCATGATTTGTGCGTGCTATCTTTCGCGCCAGGTGCAGCAATGTTGCCTGTTCAGAAGTTAAATGAGCACTGCTTAAGAATTTGTGACAAGATTTAAATCAATAACTAATTACTGAGACGTCCGATTTGAAAACGGTCTTCGGGAAAGTTGTAGCAGATAAATGTATCTCACAGTATCAACGTAGCTATAATCCCCAAGCGCACATGGGCAAACATTATGGCCGATTGAATGAATTGCTTGCTTCTCCCATAGTAATTCCCATATAAACTTTAAATGGCTTGTGCAGTCTCAGTTTTCATCCGAATGAGTTCAAATTTTGGGAGGACACTCAGA
Source organism: Aedes aegypti (assembly GCF_002204515.2). Taxonomy (NCBI): domain Eukaryota; kingdom Metazoa; phylum Arthropoda; class Insecta; order Diptera; family Culicidae; genus Aedes; species Aedes aegypti. Next base: position 192,286,110 of record NC_035109.1, on the reverse strand, counting down.
ATTTGATCTAGTATCGAATGAGCGGTGTGGAGCAAAAACGATTTTTTGAACCACTCTAATGGGTAAGCTACAAATTGTAGTCGTAAGCCTCAAATATGAGAATAGTTTAAAACCACAAAATCTATGGGTCGTTGCGGTAAATATTCAGTAAGATGTTGAAGATGTTTTTTCTGTATTATTTACAATTTTGTGAGAATATTTTAATGCTTTGAAGAAACCATAAAATTTGCTCAGTAAATTAATGGTTTTTAATACGAATAGGATTAATAGGAAGGGGCTTTCCTTAGCCGAGTGGCTAGAGTCCGCGGCTACAAAACAAAGCCATGCTGAAGGTGTCTAGGTTCGATTCCCGGTCGGTCCAGGATCTTTTCGTAATGGAAATTTCCTTGACTTCCCTAGGCATACAGTATGATCGTACCTGCCACACGATATACGAATGCAAAAATGGCAACATTGGCAAAGAAAGCTCTCAGTTAATAACTGTAGAAGTGCGCATAAGAACACTAAGCTGAGAAGCAGGCTTTGTCCCAGTGAGAACGTTAATGCCAAGAAGACGAAGAAAGAAGAAGATTCACTTGGGTTAATTCTACGAGCGGCGTGAGGTGAAAATTGTCGGTGTCGTATTGACCAATGCACGAGTTCACTATTTGATTTTTGAGCGGTGCCGTGTTATTTATGTGACCATGGCAACGAGTGAATTCGGCACCGCTCAAACGTCAAATTAGTGAACTCGCTCATTGGACCATGGATCAATGCACGAGTTCACTAATTTGACGTTTTAGCGGTGCCGAATTCACTAGTTTTCATGGTCACATAAATAACACGGCACCGCTAAAACGTCAAATAGTGAACCCGTGCATAGGTCCATATCGAGGTGACAATTCTCGACTCGAGTTAAGTGACTCGCCGTACAAATCAAATGGAGAGTCACTTCACTCGAGTCGAGAATTGTCACCTCGCTATACGACACTGACAATTGTCACCTCACGCCACTCGTAGAATAAACCCAACTTTTCGGTGGCAAATGCAATGCTTCACAACGCCTACTTGCTACTTGTAAATTTTACGGAAATGAAGCTATAATTAGATTTTTTATACCACTAATACAAAAAAGGTATTCCTTATTATGGCAATGTAAAAACCATATTAAAATAAGATTGTCGCCACTTATTTCTACTCAGTGAATCTACTAGTAACTTTCCTCAGAGTAATCTTCCCCACGTCGTATATGATAACGATGTGTCTAGCTAGTTAATACCTAACTTAGCTTAGCTTACCTTAGACTGACTACACATATCAATGGTTGCTATTCCGTGATTGACCGAAGTCAGTGAAAATGCACAAAGAATCAACTAGAAGTTCGGCTGGGATTGGCCATAATCTTCTTCAGTGTGCATAATTCAGTGCCTCTATTTATACAGGGTCAATAACGGCGCCGGCCACGTCCTTGCAGTCAGGTGGGATTGGGGGAAGGAATGTTAGTATGTAACCTTTGCTATTTGGAGACCGTGTTTGCCTCTGCATCTCCACAAAGGTTACTGGGAAGGATGTTTGTTAATGGGGAGGATCGTTGGGTCAAAGGATTCACTTTGATAAGTGATTAGACCATGATAAATAGTTTTTTGTCAAATATAAATATGCTTTTATGAAAATATAATATTTTCATTTGATATGAACAATTTCTATGTAAAGGAAAATTATGCCGACACTTGAGGTGACGAACCATTCAAAGTTTGTTGAACAAATATATAAATGTAACATTCCTACAGCTGTCAGGACGAAAGCATGTGTTATTATATTTTACTTATTTGAAAAGAAACAAAAACTCGATTGGCTGGAACATCCTAGAACACTCTTATTCTTATGCCGACACTTACAGTGGCGAACCATCCAAAGTTTGTTGAATAAAGTGAACCTTTCGCAAGTCTACACTTGTAGTGTCGAACCATTCAAAGTTTTTTTATAATTACAAAAATAAAGATAAAAAGAAAGGGGTGTTTTGAAAACAAAAAAAAATGTTAAACATAAATAATTCATGAATTAGAGTTTATGTCGACACTCACAGTGACGAACCATTCATAGTTTGTTGAAACATCATATTTACGTCCTACCGTTGTATCGATTAAATGTGCAGTCATACATATTTTATAGATTAGAAATAGTAGCATGGAACGAGCTCACCAATTGATCCGTCATCCTTGACTGAGCAGCAACAATCCACATTCAGCTTAACTCGTTTGCTCGGCTATATAAAAGCACTCAGAGAAAATAGGCGCACGACCCGAGAGGGAAAACAACTGACGACTGCTCGGGCTTTCTTGACGCACTGCCAAGGAGCAATCGTCAAGGTCGAAGATCACACAGAACTAACCAATCGCGGCACTTTTTCACTTTACTCGACCGACGCGCGACATGTTTGATCCTGCCCTCGTCACCAGCTCCCGCAGAAGCAAGCGTCAAGGTCGGAAGATCAAACAGAACTCCGGTGTGTCTAGCTAGCTAATACCACAGACAAACTAATACCATCAGTGCACCTGTATCCGCTCATGCTCCAGTAGCCCCCTCACACTGAAAAAAGTTAAGTTTCCACAAAGTAAATTTGAAAACTATACGGTTCAAATCGACAAATTGAATCATACTGTGGACATTTGTTTGTGTTTTGCTTTAGCTTTGATCACCGTTTACTTAATGGTTTTCAGTTTATTGGTGCTTTTCGGTGATGGTTTAAAACTTCCGTTGAAATGAATGATACACTACTACAGGTTACGCCTTTTGTTTCCATCTAATGGGCTAATGGATTATGCCCTCCCATCGCGGCAAGGTCACATAACCAAGGAGAGGGACCAAAAAATTTATAGTATATCGTGATAAATTTCAAGTTATTTTTTTTTTTTGACTTTATTTGTGTGAATTTTAAAAGTTATCTACAAATTACTGCCGGTTATTTTTTAGGACTTGCTCCGGTGTTTTAAATACTACAAATCAAACAGTAGTTCCTTAAAATAGTTCCAAAACCTGACATGTATCTAGAAGCCTATTTCTGTAGGTGCCAAAATTTTACAAATCGAACTTAGAATAGTCGAGATATTTTGGGTTGAATTTAGCATTCCAACTGATTTTCAGGCGTCGTCCTCGGTGTGCTAATCGATTTTTTGAATCGATGTTTGGAGCACTTAAAATCGGGTAAATCGATAATCTTCATTCGTTTTTTGATTCGGTTTATTTTGGTGAGTTGATGAAAAAGAACCCGAATTTGGCTTTAAGTATTTGTTGTTTTATTGAATTTGAAACTGATTCAATTAAAAGATGTTAAAATCAAATGCAAATGCATTTGGTTTCATTCCAAATAGCATAAATTCAATTCAAACTCGATTTGAATGATTCAAATCGATTTAACAAAATTGATGCAAAAGACTTGAACCGGTGAATCTATTTAGTAAAATCGATGTTATGAACGAATTTGCCCAACGCTAGCTGCATGCAAAAATGTGATTATTTATGTTACACTGTGTAACACAAGAAAGCTGGCTGTGATATCTTTGTAATACCAAAACCATAAAAACATTAAATCAACATTTATTATCGAGTACACCATTGACTAGAGGGAGTAGCTGCTTCCTAGAAGCTTTAATATTATTCTGTTCATAAAAGCTTCCGTCTAGAAAACTGATGGTTTCAAGTTTTTTGACATTGAAGTCAGGCACCATACTGGAAGTTATCGCAGAAACAATCTATGAAGAATAATCAAAAAGATATATGAACATATAGAATACAAGATGAAACCTTTTTCTTTTTACCTGTTGTTGCAGACTGAAATCAGTGATGTTGATTATTCCCAAATCTCTCCTCACGCTTCCATCTTCAGAGTTAACCTTCATACCCATGAGCACAACTACATTGCAAGCTGTCTTCTGGGCAAAAGCTTGCAGATTTTCGGCAGCATTTTCAAGTTTGACGTATTCTTGCACCAAAATGGGATATCCAGGTATGGCAACGATTCGCCCTCCCCTCGACGCAATTTTCAAATCTTTGGACAAAATCTGCAGAGAGTTGAGACTGGATACATCGCTACGCTTCGCAACCAATGTATCGAACAGAGCTTGTCGAGTTTGTTCCTTTTTTTCGATGCAGATATACTGTTCTATTGCTTCTGCCATTTCGTGATCTAATGGGCGAGCTTTGTCTGCATCCTTGGAGAAGTTTACCGTATCTAAAACAATTGGACCTGCAGTCCAGAAGATTGGTTATATAATTACAGTTGCATTCTTCATTCCTCGTTATTTTATGTAGAAAGATATTTGAAAAGATGCCTTAAGCCCAGATGGTGGAAATAAAATAAATAAATCAATCAATAAATTCCTCACTCCTCAATCCATATTTCTCATTTTTCACTCATTCCTCGTTCCTCATTTCTTAATCTTCATTCCCACTCCTCATTCCTTATTCCTCATTTCTCTCTGATTATTCCTCATTCCTCACTCCTCATTCCTTAATCCTCTTTCCTCATTTATCAATCTTCACTTCTCACTCCTACATCCTTATTCTTTGTTCCACATTCCTCATTGTTCACTCCTCATTCCTCATTCCTTATTCCTCACTCATCATTCTTCATTCCTCGCTCTTCACTCTTCGCACTTCGCTCCTCACTCCGCATTCCTCATTCCTCATTCCTCACTCCTTATTCTGTACTCCTCATTCCTCGCTCTCGGGGAAAACTTGGAAGGGTTCCTTATAGTTTTCCTCGACTAACTCGAGAGTAAACCTTTGTGGATTTTCTTGGAAGAACCCCTTTACGAATATTGTGCATCCGAGTAATCGCTGCAACATCGCTCAACTGTCGCGCCACTGTATACATATATATAGTTCTCACGTTAGCACAAAATCTTAAAAATGAGTGTTTTTGTAATCCTTTTGGGAATAACTGGATATAGTAGCGTAGGAGTTTTTAACTGTTTCCCGGAGCAAATTCTGAAAAAAATCCTACAATTATCCCCTGGGAGAATTTGTTGAGGAATCTCTATAGGTTTTTTGGAAGAATCCCTGGAGGAGTCCCTGAAGCAATCCCAGAAGAAATCTCTGAATAACTCACTAGAAGGAGAAGTTTCTGAAGAACCTGTGTATTGTGGATTAGTTGGGCAATAGTCTCTGAAGTTTTCTCTTTACTCTCAAGACTTTTTCATCAAGATTTACTGCAAGCAGAATGAGGAAAACAAGTAACCATTTTGGTTAAAATTTAAACTTAGATGTTCTATTAGAAATAGAGACTTTTAGGGAGTTTCATTTTCATTTTCATTTTGCAGCGTTTGGTGGGGCAATGAGAGCGCAAGTCAGTCCAAAGCCGGGGTAAGGGATAGGTAATGGCCGTAATAGTCTATGCGGACCACTTGAACACCATCGGAAAGGATAAGAAGGGTTGGGGTAGGGTATAGGGAATGGAGAAGACTTGACACAGTAATGCGATTAATGCTGCAAAATGTAAATGTGCTGAAAGCAATTTAATTTGAGTTTTGAAGTTTGATTTGACTTATTAAAATTCCAAATAGATCGGCCATTGTACAAGTAAGAAAGAATATGCTGATCGCTTTCTAGAAATTTTATAAACAACAAAATAATAACAATATGAGAGTGATGCTAAGGGCTGCTGATGGCACAATGCGACGCTTTAGGAGATTTTGATACTGAATGAACATTACTATACAGAGCGCAATTTAATCGATGGTGATAACTTTACAAACTTTATCTGTTTTTACACTGATTGACGATGCTGATTTATATAAAAAATATTTAAAAAATATTTGATATTAGTTCATTTGTTTGTGTGATCTAGGTGTTAATAATGGAAAAATTTTACATACCATTGATGAAATACTTCCCTGACCAGAAATATTATATTTTGAGCGCCCTTTTCGAAGCTATTCTATCCAGGTATCCATGTACTGCTTTCAATCCTGAAATTATTCTTATTGTGCATGCTCATGCATTATATTAGTGATGCTCATAATCATGCAACAAATAAGAAGGAGAGAAAAAGAGAATATAGGAACAGTGATTAGTAATGAGTTAATTATGTAGTTTTGTTAGAATTATAAACAATTAAACAGCAGTAATGAATAACTTATAAAATTACTTTGCAGCATAGCTGAGCCTTTCGGAACGTAAGACCGATGTATAAAAATAATTTGTTTCGAAATTGTCCGCGTGGTCTTCTAGTGCCCCTATTAGATCAGAATCAGTCATAGACATACATATCGAATGCTCGCCATGACCCTATGACCAACATTTGTATATGTATAGACTTAGCTGATGTGGCTTTTCTAATAGGTAGTTCTTTCACTCATTGATTGTCTTCAAAACTTTGTCAAGTATAGAAAATTGATTTTATTTCATTTATTACTACATTAAAGCTACATTGTACTTATTAAGTATTAGGTATTATTTTATGTTTTTATCACTATTGATATTATCAAGGCCAGAATTCCCAGTGAGTGAAGAATTTTATAGTACTAGAACACCATAGAAGATCGCTTAACATTACCTAATCATGGAACGGCTTTTTGCTCTATTATTTTAGGTAGATGCTATTGATCTCCCTTTGCTCCTATCCGCAACCCGGTGCACGCGCCCTGTTGGTTTTCGAAAACCTCGTAGAAGATTACAAACCGTCAATGGCATTCCCAATTACTATCCCACATTGCACATTCAAGGGTCTGATTGTGCTCCTAACCCACCCTCAGTCTGTAATCTTCTCGCCAGTTTGAAATTATATTTTCCCGAAGTGAAAGTAATTTTGATGAGTCATAGCGTAGTGCAGCCCAACTGCATAGTACAGTAGTTTAACCAGAATCTTTAGGTCAGAAGATAAAATCTAAATTTTGTAATAAAAAGGTTGCCATTGCTTTGAAATTTACCCAACATCTAATCAAAACTACTAACAACAGCGATCAATTATCAAAATTCATCGCTCCCTGGAAAATATAATCCCAAGCCCAGGGAGAAATAGAGACTTTTAGGGAGTTGCATTAATATATAGATACCAGCCTTGAAGATGACACAGTTCTTCATCTTGATTAAACGTAAAGATTCCTATGATATACCCAGATTAACGTAAAAGCATTCAATCGCTCATAATATGTAGAAATAATTTACACGATTGTATTTGCCTTTTAGAGCAACCAAAAGACGAAAAACAGTAAAATTACTCACCGTACAGGAACTTGAGCAGATCGACAGTTTCGTTGGACTTCTCCTGCAAGGCACCCGAATCTCTAACGATCTTCGATACCAAACTGGCACAGGAACCAACTTGTTCTATGCACTTAAAAATGTCATAATTCAACATCGAACTTTGATCGAAAGGCCTGTGGTCCACCACGCCGACCACATTCGCCCGATACCTGGAAAGATGATGATCCACCAGCACATAGGAAGTGTCCCCTCCCACATTCTCCGGCAGGTCGATTTCGTCCCGGCATATCAAATCGGTCAACTCGATTCGATTCTCCTGCAGATAGTAGACGACTTCGGTCTTCAGGGGCAGATCTTCCCGCGCTACGTTCAAAACCGGCACGACACAATCGGAACCTTTGACCGTTGACCGGAGAAAGTCCCCGGCGGATGTCCGGGAAAGATGGAAAGCCAACGCGATGCTGCAAACTGCCGAATCCAAATCGCAGCTTTCGTTACCGAGGACAACAATCCGAGGAAGCTATAATAAGGGTGTTTTCTGAACAATATTACATAAACTGAAAACGCTTATTTTACCCACTTACCTTAAGAGAAGTTTTGCACTGTTTAATGAAGTTATTCATTTTGAATTTTGAAGTTAATTAATTTATTAAATACCTATAAATACTACAGAAAAATATGTGCACTCGATAACAGCTGGCGAATCGGTCGGAGCCAATGTCATATATAACAGGTCCGGCTCTTAGTATGTGTTTGCTTGTATTAGTCACGAAAAAGATGTAAACAAACGATCAGCTGATGGTGACGACAAGGCTGCGAAAAATTTTGTTCGCAGTTTCCTCAACGTGACGTCATCTTCGGCTGCTTCGTGAACTTTCGGCTCGCCGAAGTTAGCATTGCACAACTACCACTTCAAAACTGATGTTATCACAAATACTGATTTGATGTTCGCCCGCACCTCTAAATACCCCACATCGGGTCGGAGCAAACCCAAAAGAACGTAAACATTTAGTGTAACCCGTGCTGAACAGTAAACAGTTGCACTGCCGGTAGATACATACACGGTGGTTTGCGAATAGGGTCCTAAAGCCATGTCCCAATTTTAGTGCCAAACGCTTAAGTTTAGGCCAATAACACATGTTTACTCAATTTTCTAATGTTTTCCGTTGGTTTGAACCCAAAAAACATTTTTTTAGATTTTGTCACACCCCTTAGCTTAAACTCAAATTTTGGGTGTATTTTGTTTTCCGTGTCCCTTTCGAAATGTCAGATAGGAACAACCCCAGTGTTAAAACTAAAACCCCTGTGGTGTTTTTGTCGACTAAGCGAACGTCAAACATGATCTTAAGTGTCAAGGTTCATTTATGGACCCAATTTTTAAATTAAAGTTTAAACATGATATAGCCGTTATTCGAGCGAGAAAAATTGCTTAAGTAGTTGCAGTAAGATGCTCTTTCGTGTTATTGAATAAAAACAAGGTTTCATTAAAAATTTTAGGACCCAATACCCTTCAATGGGTGAATATTTACCCATTCTCAAATAGCACACACTTCTGTCAAAAAATGGGTGAATTTTGAAAACTCATTTATGGATGAAAAAATAGTTAAAGAAAACATTCCATAGATGCAGCTGTGTTGTGCGCAGGTAACTTTTTACCCTTTTTATGCCGCAAGCGAGATTCATAAAAAGGGTAAAAAAATACCCATCATGTGACAGAAACCGCTTTTACCCGTTAAGCCTGATTTGCTGCTGACAAGTAATTTCTCAGGCTATCTTGATGCATGGGAAATTTCTGCAAGGAATCGATCAAGAATGCTCTTTTTTCTGATCGCAGTACGCAGTTGAAAAGAAATGTCAGTTCAAATTTTGGAGAAAATATCAATACCGGGTACCCCCGTTGGTTTAACCACATTTTATCTGAACACTTTTTAATCTGTACCCCACTAATTTGCACATCGTTCAAATTAAAAATGGTTCAAACGTCATTTAGCTCATGGAACGGAGTGAAGTGAGATGGAACGCTGTGGAACGGAACGGAGTCAAAACAAAACAGTGAAAGAGGTAATCAAAAACACGTTTCTAGGGTGACTAGATGTTCAAATTAAAAATGAACCCCGATGGTTTGCATGAGGTACCGTTCAAATTAGCGTGGGTGTACGGTATTTGTATTGTTACGATACTTAACAACCCATAGATTACCATACATTATATTGGAAAAATCTCATATACCATACAGTGAACTGTTCAAAACAATATATTGTACTGTAATTGTATTGTCATTTTACAATATACTGTATTGTGTAGAAATGATTATGATTTCAATGATGGTTTCTAGTTTGTAGATAGGATTACGAGTTGCATATCGCAGCAACCTAGATTTCAGGTGGTAACTATAGCAACGGTTGAGTGTTAAAGATTTTTCACTTGAGTTGTAAACTTTTTCAAATATAGACGTGTATTTCTTAGCTCTAAACGCTGTTTTACTTCGCTTCCAAGTTGTACTGCTCAACAGGTTATGAGCCCAGCGGAGTAAAAACTGTGTAAGAAAAAGTTTTTTGCTGACAGTGATTTTCGACTGATACAGAAATTCAGATCAGGATTCAAGTGGAGTTATCAAAATGGACATGGACTTGAAGACGGGAGCTGTTCGTTTGAATTTTGATAATTATGATCTGTGGAAAGAAAGGACCAAGCAGATTCTCATCAGAGAAGGACTGTGGCGTGTTATCGCGAATGATCTTCCCCCGAGATCCGAACGGACAGAAGCATGGATCGATAAGGATGAGCGTGCTGCAGCTACTATCGGGTATTTGGTTGAGAGTAGTCAGTTGCAATTAATCAAGAATGCTGCAACAGCCAAAGAATCGTGGGACACCCTGAAGGACTATCATGTGAAGCAAACGTCGGCAGGTAGGGTAGGACTTTTGAAGCGCATGAGCCGTTTGGAATTAGAAGAGGACGGAAATGTCGAAGAGCATCTGATTGCAATGGATGCAATGTTCGACAAGCTGGCGGAAGTTGGCTGTGAAATAGCGGACGAGTTGAAAGGTAGTTTTATATTGGCAAGCTTGCCGGAATCGTACGACGGTTTCCTCACAGTGATGGAAGGACTGGATGGGGGATATTCTATGAAATCGTTGAAATCGAAGCTATTGAACGAATTCTACAAACGCCAACAGAAGTTCACGAGTAAGGATGAGAAGGCAATGAAAGCGGGAATGAAAGTGTTTCATCATCAAGACCGAAGGATTCCAGGGTTGCCAAGTGACCATCGTGTTTGCTTCGAATGTGGTAAGCCTGGCCATATACGAAAAGGATGCCAAGAATATCTATCGAGACTTGCGAGAGAACAACTAATGGATGAACGATTTAATAAAAAGGTATCGAATGCGAAGGTAGCAGTTCAGGAGGAGACTGGGCGATCGGTTTGTTTTTCTGCAGTTGAGCACACACACGTGGACCATCAATGGATAATAGATTCTGGCGCATCATGTCATATGACATCAGATAGGAAGTTTTTCACAAGTATCAAAAGCCAGAAGGATGTGATAAAGCTTGCGGACGGAAAAGAGCTGGAGTCATCTGGAATCGGGCATTGTATCATTATTGGCGTTGGAGACGATGGCAAAGCAACCGAAGTCAGACTGAAAGACGTTCTTTATGTCCCTGGATTGAACAATAATCTAATTTCTGTTAGTATGGTTACAAAATCAGGTGCTAGAGTTGAGTTTGGATCATCTGACTGTTTTGTACAAAAAGATAAAAGGATTGTTCTGGTAGGCACTAAGATAAATGGTGTATACAAACTGAAAGGCAAAGCATTGTAAATTTGAAACATCAAGGAGGAGTGTAGAAATGATGATGATTTCAATGATGGTTTCTAGTTTGTAGATAGGATTACGAGTTGCATATCGCAGCAACCTAGATTTCAGGTGGTAACTATAGCAACGGTTGACTGTTAAAGATTTTTCACTTGAGTTGTAAACTTTTTCAAATATAGACGTGTATTTCTTTGCTCTAAACGCTGTTTTACTTCGCTTCCAAGTTGTACTGCTCAACATATTGTATTTCCAATGTTTTGAATGGTTCTGTTTCAAAACGTTATATAGTTTTTGTATTGTATTTTTTATCAGGGTAGAACAATACGCAACGAGGTGCACCTACCGTTCATGTTTTGTGGGTGTATTCGTTTGGCTCACAACGCTGCTAGGCATCCCGCTGTTTGAGTGTTGCATCAGCATTTGCTGCCTGGCATGGCTCGCGTTCCGACCTGTGCTGTTTGGGTTCATTCACATATTTCATAACGCTGAAAATGGCCATTTTTGACACCCACCCACCCCCTCGTAACACTTTATGGCCGGTACGCTGATCATAAGTACTGTGCAAAAGGATAGGACAAGAAACGATCAAGGAATGATTCCGCTATCGAAATTACTTGAGCTGTACGCAGCTGAGAAGTAGAGCTGATTTCATAACGTCGGTAACGCCTGCCGTACAAATCAAAGGGAGCTGTCACTTTTCCGAACGGAAAAATGTGCCGCTCAATTATTCCGCAAGTAAAAGTGACATTTCGCTCATACTGAATCAGCTGTCAAAATTACTTTGGTAAAAAGGAGAAATTTTACTTGAGTGATTTACGTTTCAGGTCCGTACTTGGCTTTATGTATGAATATTCTGCAAAATTTTGTAAGAGCCGTAACATCAGCAGGACACCCACCCTATAGCGTTTTGAAAATTGTGAATAAGCCCTTTGGGCCGACCTGCGTGAGAAATGATGCTGTTTGGGCCGGCCCGCCAGAGAGATGATTGTTAGGGCCCATTCACAAATTTCATAACGCTAGAGGGGGTGGGTGGGTGTCCTAGCGATGTTACGGCTCATACAAAAACTTAATAACATTCATACAAAAAGCGTTACAAGGGGGTGGGTGGGTGTCCAAAATGGCCAATTTCAGCGTTATGAAATAAATGAATGAACCCTTAGGCGAGCTTTGCTTGTATTTGACAGACATACACCCACCCTGGATCAAATTGGGTCCTAAAATGTTTAATGAAATCTTGTTTTTATTTAATGACACAAAAGATCATGTTACTGCAACTATTTTAGCAATTTTTCCCGTTCAAATAACGGCTACATCATATTTAAACATTAATTTAAAAATTTGGTCCATAAATGAACCTTGACACTTATGATCATGTTTGACGTTCGTCTAATCGACAAAAACACCACAGGGCTTTTAGTTTTAACACTGGGGTTGTTCCTATCTGACATTTTAGAAGGGACACGGAAAGCAAAATACACCCAAAATTTGAGTTTAAGCCAAAGAGTGTGACAAAATCTAAAAAAATGTTTTTTGAACTTAAACAAAAGAAAAACATTAAAAAATTGAGTAAACATGTGTGTTTAGCCTAAACTTAAGCGTTTGGCATTAAAATTGGGGCAGGCCTTTAGGACCCTATTGATGTCGATTTGAGGCTCCGTGGATGGCAGAGTGGATCTTTACAGGCACTCTACGTGTAGGCAATTAGTGTGACCCGTGCTGAATAGAAAACAGCTCTGCTGGTCACCCGATCAGCTCGCAGTCATTTTATTGGCAGTGGGGCAATGAGTAAGAACAGCTGCTGTCGTTCGAACGAAAACAAAAACAGAGAAAAATTCTCGAACTTGCTTGAAAAGTTGTAGAGGAATTTATTTCTATCGGAAAAGCAGCGAATTCTATCCGGTAAGTGCCAATTAAGTTGCTAATTAGCGAAAACGGTGATAGAACTTTTAATTTCCGATGCCCTTTCATGTGAAGGTTACATCTGCAGTGCGAAAAAAAACGATTTCAAAGCGTGCGACGAACTTGATAGAAAAGCCTGCCCAAAGGGAGAGGTGAGAGGTTGAAAATTACGCAAAAAGAAAATGTCGTTTCGGCTGCTGACGACGCGAATTTACAAACATGGTCGATTGTTGGTTCAGAGCTACTTCAAGCGAGACATTCACGTCAACATTTTGGACAACGGTCGCAACCGGGGCATTCCCAGCGAACTGAAAGCTGGCGGAGCGCTCAAACGGCCGGAACTTCTGAACCAGAATCATCTCCGGACCAACAGTTTCCTGCGCTTCGGAAGCCAGGCGCGCCGTTTGTTTGTGGACAATGTGCTCAACCGGGTCACCAATCCAATCTCGGCCGAGCTCCGGCAGCAGGCTGCTAAGCGGTATGAAATGAATGTGTTTCGCAAAAGAACGGATTAATCATAGGTATCTTTACATTCATTTCAGATTGATGTTTGGAGATTCGACGCCTTTTTTCGCATTAGTGGGAGTGAGCCTGGCCTCTGGAGATGGGATGCTTACCAAGGATGATGAACTGGAAGCCGTATGCTGGGAGATTCGGGTTAGTTAGTTTTTTCGTATTCAGAATTTATTTCGTACTTTACGGGCACGCTACCGTATGCTCTCCACGTGTTCTGACCCCGCTCTAGTGTCGCAATTCTTGGACCGAGTGAATTCATTACACCGGTGGATAGTCAATCAGCAATCTAGTACTACAAAGTAAATATTTTCTATTTTCCAGAACGCTGTATCCAAATTTCAAACCAAAGCCGGTGAACAAGATATCGAAAAACGCCTAGACGAAGAACTTGGTCTTAATACGCTGAATATTGGTCCACCACTGGCCAAGGGATGCTCAGCAGTAGTATACGCTGCAGCACTCAAAGAAGAAACCGAATCCGTCAACAGCGTCCCATGCGAACCCGCTGAACACATTGACTTAAGTGCTGAAACGGAGCAGCTTCTTTCGCCGACTCAAAATATGGGACGATTCATCCACAATTTTGGCGGCAGCGTCGATAATTTGCACGGCAGTGGTATTCGCGAAAGCCCTCGGTACAATACGGCTGTTCCGCTGCAACGAAATCTACAGGATATGGCCATCGACGGTCTTAGGCAGGCGGTTGGCCAGGATAACGAACCGAATGTCGAGACTCAAAGAAACCGAGAAAAGAAGCGAGGTCGGGTCCGGTTCGATAGCGAAAGTATGGCGAGCCGAAGGTCCCGACTGTTGTCCGACGCGGTTGATGAATTTTTGTATGTACAGTCGGGCGATAGTGATATAGTTGCGACGGTATGTATGAATAAGTTAGAAGGACAAGTCTATACGATCTTTAAAAAACTTTTAACATTTTAGCTTCATGAATATAATATGGACGCAACCATGGAAGAATATCCATTGGCGCTGAAAATGATGTTTAATTACGATATTCAAAGCAATGCCATGGCTATTTTGAAGGCAATGTACAAGGAGACGGTTCCAGCAAAAAGAAGGAATGCAACCGAAGTCGATAGCTGGGAAAAATCGTGAGTATGATTGTGGTAGTACAGTCATCTCTCCCTTACTCGATATTGAAGGGACCATCGAGTTAGGGAGGTATTGAGTTACAGAACACAAATCCAGTGCAAATTCGATCCAAGGGACCATCGAGTTAGCCATGAAAACCAACTTTTACTATGGTTCTCTTACTCGATATCGAGATACGGAATATCGAGTAAGGGAGAGTTAACTGTATTATTAGTAGACCATTGTAATTACATCAACCATTCCGCTCCACAACTCTCGCTTGGCTGCCTCTTACAACCCTAGCCGGCTTTCCTACTTGTACTGTCAGTTTAGAAGCGAACATCATATTTGCGGGATTCTCTGCCATTCTGATTACATGCCCTGTCCAAAATATCCCAAATTCCTCGTACTCGACACAAACCACTTGATTGCAGAAACTCGCATCCTTCTGGAGGACTTCCTGGAGTTATGTGAGACAGGATAAACGCCAACCAGTTGACAGTCCTAGCCAAGTTAAGCCGTGTCTATAGCGGGTGTAAGCAGTGGTCACTAACCGTGTGCCTAGACTTCGTATGATACTGGCACATCATGTTGTATCGGTTGGTAATAACAGACTTTTGTATAAAACCTCGAAATGCTAAACGTGTTACCGATTGCGTTGCAATCGCCCATGAATTTCGAAAATGCTTCTCAAGTCTTTCGGCAGCGATGCAAACACTAATCAGCCTCTGTTCTCAACTTCCTGTTCCATCAACTAACATTTCTGAGTACATGCCCGGCCCATCGTAACCTCCCAATTTTTGTGAGGTTGACGATGGTTGGTTTTCCCATCAGCTGGTGCCATTCATAGTTCATCTGCCTTCTCTACGTTCCGTCTTCCATCTGCACTCCGCCGTAGATGGCCCGCAACACCTTCCGTTCGAAAACACCAAGGGCGCGTTGATCCTCTGCAGGTAGGGTCCATGTTTCGTGCTCATAGTGGAGCACCGGTCTAATCAGCGTCTTGTAGATGGCTAACTTCGTAATGGCGAATTTTACACGATCGAAGAGTACTACAATATCAATATCGTCGGCGAAATCAAATAGCCGGACGGACTTCCTGAAGATCGCATCACTTGTGTCCCTGCTCTTATCACACCCTCTAACGCAAACCTTGCCGTAACTCTCTGCAAGATTCGAAGAGATTCGAGAGTGTCCCTGGTACTCGAACTACGCACTCGCACAATCCTCGCCTTGATCAATCTTATCAGTTTGTCCGGAAAATCGTATTCGTGCATGACCTGCCATAGCGGATCTCGTAGCTCGTTCGCCCATAAATCTCGCCTGATATTGCCCAACGAATTCTCTAGCCATTGGTGATAGACGATGGCATAAAATTTGGGAGTATCCCTTGTAGGCGGCGCTCAAAATTGTGATCGCACGATAATTGGCGCAATCCAACTTGTCGCCCTTTTTGTAGATAGAACACACGACATTCCATCCACTCCTCCGGTAATACTTCCTCCTCCGTTCCTCCGTTTCTCTTGGAGATCTGGAGGCAGGAGTCTTTCGTCCTCCTCGCGTGCTCCCATAGTTATTTCCTTGGTGTTACATCACTTGGAATTTTATTTACTTGGTGTTACATTAATCAGTTAGTTAGACCGAATAAATTGGCGTTAACGATTTTACGTCAATTTATTCGGTACCGTGACCTGCTCTAATTCCGTGTATTGCCTAATACCGTGTATTTGGGAATTATGTGGATTTCTAGCATATTATATTATTTATTTTTCTAAATGATTGTCACAAACGTTAGCACATTAAGTAGTATTTAGAAAGCCATGACAAACTTAAACTAAAGTTGCACACACAAACAAGCAAAAATAATGTTAGAATGTAATCGCCTGGTGCCAATACACGGTATTAGGGCACGGTTGCCAAATACCGTGTTTCAGTTATAGTTCCAAAATGGCGAAGTGAAATATATATTTTATTTCCCGAATCCATCATGCAAATCTCAATACGTTCTTCGATACAAAAGTTTTATTTTTGATGCGCTTCGTTCGTTCAATTGAGAGATGTTTCAAAATGTGACTCAGCAGTCGGGGTCAGATGCACGGTATTTGGAACACTGGTATGTTTAACAACATCAACTGTAACTATGGTTAAAATTTTCAAAATGGTTCAAATCATATTTTTTATGCAAAGTATATAAAACGGTCTACTATATAAAACATAAAAGACTTGAACATAATCATACGTTATTTTTATCTGATCGATTGAAACTTGAATTTTTTTAACCTCACGGTAATAGAGCATGTCACGGTATATGGCTTTGTCCCTCCAACTTCGATTTCAACCCACGCTCTCCAGATCTTGTTGCACTTGATCAAACCACCTCGCTCGCTGTGCTCCACGCTTTCTTGTACCAACCGGATTCGACGCGAACATCATTGTCGAAATTCGCTTCGACTAGCGTTTTACCGGACTGATAGGGGGATTTTTCGAATCTGTAAGCTCCAGAGCAATTTGTATTCACGGCTCTTTTATTGGGAGTTTATAAATTCCCTGCATGGAATAACACAAAGTTTAAGAACGGAATTGTTAATAACTCGATTTAGCGCATAGTTGTAGTATAAATAGTTTTAGATTCACTGATTCAGGCAATGAAATCCACATTAGAATAGTAAATAGTCAACTTACGTTTAGTTTCCCTATCGTATTTTAGCTCCGGTGATTGGGTCAACCTTGTTGGTTTTTAGTGGGTAAGCTATAATAGTTCATTATTTAGTTATTTAGATTTAGGAAGAAATTCTATAGATTTGCATAGCTTACCGGATTCGATACAAGATTAGATATAGGTTAACAGTCTCGGTGTGCTGATTACGTAAGTTCGTGTCGTCAATAGTCTTAGTCTAAATAGCATTAATTTATCAGCAGTTTGTATAAGTTCATAATTCATAGGATTACCTTTCAATTTCATATAGTTCACTAAGATTTATAAAATATTTTAGCTAGTAAACTAGATTGTAAACTTTCAATAACTTGGCAATTCACTTCTTTCTTCATTTGTTTTAATTCTGACTCACGCTTGTGACAGGCGGTAGCTCTGTCACTCCAATCCAGTGTCGCCAGAATAGCAACGGTATAGCTGTTACTGAGGCAGAAACATAATGGGCGCGCACTGTTCAATAGGACAGTTCACACTCCCCCCAGGTACGCCAGTGTTCAGGCTGGCTTACATCCATCGCGCCTAACGTCCAGAACCGCAAGTTTGGTGACCGCCCGAATGTACACTCCAGTGGATGTTCGTACCGTGGCTGAACGAATTTCTCCATCTTTACCCGGATGAACTTCGATGATTTTCCCCTTAGGCCAGCAATTACGGGGTAGTTTGGGGTCTGCTATCACAACCACATCACCTACGGCAACTGGATTGGTTCGAACGAACCACTTAGACCGCTTGGTGATTTCCGGCAGATAGTCACTTAGCCAACGCTTCCAGAACGTGTTGGCTAACATCTGCGAAGCTAGGATGTTTTGTCGGATAGCGGAACTGCTCTCGTCGATAGTCAAGGCTGGTAGCGAGTAACTTTTTAGTGACTTGGTCACTTTTTTGAGGCCAGTCACTTTAAAGTCTCTTTTTTGAAGCCATTTCAACTAAAGTCACTTTTTTCGTCAAAAAGTCACTTTTTTCAACTATTTTGAGCTAATTTTTCGGGAGAAAATTTTGAATCGGCCAACTGTCGATTAAAGTCGTCGGAAATAGATGGTTAATCTGCTTGCAATGAATTCTGATGTAACATTCTAGAGGCTCCAGAGAAACCTTCAGAGACTATTTCGTAACTATTTATCCAGAGATTCCTTCTGGAATACTTTCAAGAACTCCACCAGGAATGCCACCAGCAATTTTTCAATAGAAGCTCAGAGGAATTTCTTCTCCATTTTATACTAAAAATTTTAGAGCATTCCCACGCTACTACCTCCAGTAATTTTCACAGAGATTATTCTGAAGAAAAAATCTCAGTATTTCCTCCAGATCACTGATTCTTTCACAGATTCTTCAATCGCTACTTCCAGGGATCTTCCCGCATGCCCTACAGAAGTTTTTACCCAAAGGTTTCGAAAAAAATCGACATTTTTACAAGAAACCCTACAATACCTACGCATTTTTCATTTAATCCAGGCCTTTTTATGAGGATTCTCTCAAAAACTCATCCATAATTACTCTCCGGAATTTCTCAAAACTTACTTAAGATATTATTGGATAAAATCTTTTCCAAGAATTGCTCGATGAATTGCATCTGGGATTCCTCATTAGATTCCTCTAGAAATTTGTCCAGCATTACTTCAAAATATTATTACTGCGGCTCAAACAATTCACTGATATTTTTTCAAATACAAGACCTGCATAGATTCTTTAAAATTTAATTCAAGGTTCCACACTAGTTAATACCTGAGAGAGACTCGCGAAGAGGAAAAATATCAACGTCATATGCAGCCCATATTCCCCTCTCACGAAACGTCAAATGCAGCCCACCGATTTTACAGTCACCCCACAGTTATGGATAGCACACATATATGGATCAGAGTTGGATCAAAACGGAAATATCTCATCAAATACAGGTGCAATTTCGCAGAACGCATTTTATCTACGTGAACCATACATCTGTACAGCTTCGCAATCAATTCAAATATGCTTAAATATATTAATTCCGTTTGTAGGAAATAAAATGTCAATCGTATTGCCAGAAGCGTTGATTCATAACTGTGGGGCATTGAAACCCATACCACAGTTATGAATCAAAGATAAGACGATTCCAAAAGAAACGCCAAAATGTATGCTTTTACCAACACACCATTCGTTTTCCTCGCAGATAAATTGCTGTTATAGTGTTTTGATCCATAATATGAGTCGATTTGATCCATAATACGGATCCTCCTCTTCCACTGATCCACATCTGTGGGGTGGACATTGTTTGGAATTTCTATTTAAATCGACACTTTTTGGTAAATAATCGCAAATTTTGAGGTGTTTTCTCAAAAACAACTATATTCCGCAGTGCTAGGGAGGTAATTTTGTTCTGTACATCGTCACCATATTTTTTAATCATATTTTGTTCTGAAAAATGACCCTTAGTTGATCCATAACTGTGGGGTGACTGTATGGCTGAAAAAGTGAAAAGTATTGTGTTCAAAGTAAACTGTTATTAAAAACCGCAGTCAGCGGAGCAGTTTTTTCCAAAGTTGCTGATAAATCTAAGCAGAAGATCAATTATTTCGAATGTCTGCTACGTTTGCTGGCATGAAATTTCACTCAAACGGCTATTTATGATTCGATGTGATGCAAACTCAATCATTTTTTGCTGAGAGGTTCATGTGAGGATTTGAACAGCATGCGCATAATTGATATAAACACAAAGTGGAATAAGAAAAAACTCAGTAATCACAGAAAAAGAAGACCGTCTTCGCGAGTCTCGTCTCAGGTTAATACTACAGCAATTATTACAGTTATTGCTCCGACCATTGATGGATTAATATGCTTTTATTATCATAGCAATTTATCAAGAAATATATTCATCAAGAATTCAAGAGAATTTTCAGTTATCCTTGTAGGTATTCATCATTATAACTCATACAAGTTTTATCAGAAATTACACTAGGATTTTTTTTAGAAATTCCTCGTAAATTTTTCAAAATTTTACACAAAAAATATGATTTTTTTTATTTTATTTTTTTTTGGTTCGTGGTTTTTCTTAAAAAAAAACAGATTGAATACATGAAGGTATATAATTTACGGCAAAACGAAAAGTTACTAAACGTAATTTTACGAGGAAGTCTTAGAATGTGAATACCTTCCATTAAACTTACTGATGGAAAATGTCTTCCTTAGTCGGCGTTTAAAGGACGCGATTTAAGCAGTATTCCAATCAAACTCGATCTTCTGTCATCATTTTTTATTTGAAATATCGAAATATTGACCTTATTAGGTAGAAGAGCTGGAGTTTAAATGGAAATGTGAAATGACAAAAATTTTAATTTTACAAATGTTCCAAATTCTTATTAAAATTTACAATATGAAATACTTTGGTAATATAAAAGACACAACATTTTGAAAATATCGAAAATCTACTAAAAAGGATTATTTACGTAAATGTAAACTACCCTGTTTGAAAAAAATCTAGGCGATATCTTGTAAATTTGGAAGCACAATAAAAATGACCAAATATGGTACTCAACTAGATCTACTAGACCTAGCAGATCATATGGAATATTCCCTATCATGATTGATATTGATCGTAAAACAGTATACTAGAATTGAAATAAAATTGATTACGGCTTGCTTTTCAAGTCACTTTTAGTCACTTTTTCTAGAATAGAAAGTCACTTTTTAGTCACTTATTTCTCAAATTTGGTCACTAAAATAACTTTTTTCGGTACTAATTCTTGCTACCAGCCCTGTCGATAGTGGAGAATGGCTTGATTCCATTTGAAGAGCCAAGCAAGAAATGGTTCGGAGTTAAAGCGGGAGCGCAGTCATCGTTAATCGGAACATGGGTTAACGGCCTGGAGTTGATAATATTTTCAACTTCAATCAGTAAGTTCCGCAGCACCTCTTCGGTTGGATTTCGTGGCGGATTGATAGACTGAAGATTTCGCTTTACGCTGCCTATCAGTCGTTCCCAACTGCCACCCATGTGTGGTGCGAGAGGCGGGTTGAACGACCAGGTTGTATCGACGGTGACGAATTCCCTCATTACTTCATCTACGTTAACTGCTGCGGCGGCTTCTTTAAGTTGGCGAGCCGCTCCGACGAAATTTGTCCCCCTATCAGAGTAGAATACGCTGGGCGTGCCGCGACGTGCAATGAAGTTGCGTATCGCTATTATGCAGGAATCAGTGGTTAAGGAATGTACAACTTCTATATGAATCGCCCGAACTGTCAGGCACGTAGCGAGCATTCCCCATCGTTTTTCAATTCGCCGTCCTACGGCGACCTCATAGGGTCCGAAGAAGTCGAGGCCTGTGTGTGTGAACGGCGGTGAATACGCTGCAAGCCGGGCAGTCGGAAGGTCGGCCATGATCGGTGGGCGTGGATCAGCTTGATCAATCTTACATCGTTGACAGTTCTTCCTTATTTTAGTGTTTTTTTTTTTTTTGTTTTTTACAAGGGGGAAATCTGCAAACAGATCCCCTGAGAAGATAACTCAGGGAATGCGGGGATGACGCACCAACGACGACCCGCTAAAACCAGCCTATGCACTGTGCATGAGCAATTCATTTAGAATTGCTCAAGTGGTGAACAGTGCATCGACATGACCCTTGGACTCAGACCCTCATCTCCCCGGAACCACCTTACGGTATTTCTTCGGGAAGGGACCAGTGCATATAGCACAACACGTGTAGCAGAAGTAGCCTAGGCAAACTGCTTCTCCTAGCCGTCTTAAACAATGTTACAAGGGACCAGCCTCGGCAGGGCTAATCCTCTGCAGCCAACTCTTGGTCGGCGCGCCATAGACGCTGCAATTCTAACATAATGTGAGTGACAGCCGTAGTTACTGCATTCCAGCACTCGGCATCCGCACACATTCTCTCTATAATATTGTCGGGGGACGTGTCCCCTCCGCATGTAGTGAGCATGCGACCTCTCACAACAATGAAACGGGGGCAATCGAACACGACATGCTCCGCTGTTTCCTCTACACCAGCACAATTGGGGCACGCAGGAGATTCTGAGTGCCCGAACCTATGCAGGTACTGTCTATAGCAACCATGTCCTGACAGAAACTGCGTCAGGTGGAAGTTCACTTCCCCATGGCTTCTACCGTACCAATCTGACACATTTGGTATTAGTC
Source organism: Aedes aegypti (assembly GCF_002204515.2). NCBI lineage: Eukaryota > Metazoa > Arthropoda > Insecta > Diptera > Culicidae > Aedes > Aedes aegypti. Next base: position 192,263,768 of record NC_035109.1, on the reverse strand, counting down.
GATGGGTCCATCTACCCTTAGTGGAGTTATCCCATTCCTGCTGCCAGCTTCTGAGCGTTTCCTCTTTACACGTGTCGCGGACTCCTCTGGTACCCCTTTGGTTGAAGCATTGAACATCTTCCTTGATGATGAGCCCGATGGGCGTCATCCCGGCTATGATGCACACGGCCTCTTTAGATACCGTCCGGTATGCACTTGCTACTCTTAAGCACATTATCCTGTACGTGCTTTCCAACCGCTTTAGGTTTCTGTTCGTTCTAAGCGCTTTTGACCAGATTGGTCCTCCATACCTTAGTATGGATAGCGCCACGCTTGCCAGCAGCTTGCGTTTGCTGGCAATTACAGCAGAGCTGTTAGACATCATCCTCGAAAGCGCCGCTATAGCCGTAGATGCCCTTTTACAGGCATATTCAACGTGGCTAGCGAAGCTCAGCTTGTCATCGATCATTACCCCAAGATGCCTAAGGGATCGCTTGGACTCTATGGTGCAATCACCTACCGAGATAAGCGCCCGGACTTGCGGTTGTTGACCACCACCACCTCAGTCTTGTGACGGGCCAGTCCTAGTTTCCTAGACTTCATCCATTCCTCAACCAGGGAAATAGAGTGCGCTGCTGTCAACTCTACTTCCTCCATCGATTCACCATAGACCACTAGGGTGATATCGTCGGCGAAGCCAACAATCTTAACACCCGTCGGAAGGGGCAGCCTCAGTACGTCATCGTACATCGCATTCCATAACAGCGGGCCCAGGATTGAACCTTGAGGTACTCCCGCGGTAATTCGAACACTTTTCTGCCCCTCCTCTGTGTCATACAGTAGAATCCTACCATCAAAATAGCTTTCTAGAAGCTTACACAACTGCACCGGTACCTTGAGGCGGTGAAGCGCGTGTGCTATTGCTTCCCAGCTTGCGCTGTTGAACGCATTCTTCACATCCAGAGTGACAACCGCGCAGTAACGGATGCCGCTCCTTTTATGCTCGATTGCCACCTCAGCTGTTTGAACGACCGACTGGATGGCGTCCAGAGTAGATTTACCTTTTCTGAATCCAAACTGGTTGTTGGACAGGCCGTCTGCACTCTCCGTATACGGTACTAGTCTGTTGAGAATCAACCTCTCCAATAACTTGCCCGTCGTATCTAGTAGACAGATAGGTCTATACGCCGACGGGTCACCTGGTGGTTTCCCCGCCTTTGGTAGTAGCACCAATTTCTGTCGCTTCCATACATCCGGGAAGATTCCTTGATCAATGCAGCGTTGCATCGTGGTTCTGAACATGTCCGGATCCGTGTTCACTGCCGCTTTTAAGGCAACATTCGGGATACCATCGGGTCCCGGTGCCTTGTTTGACGCGAATGATTTCACGACTTCTGCCAGCTCTTCGTTCGTCACTCTCGCCACTTCTTCTCCTTCATCTGCCGCATACGGCGCTGGGGGCCATGGGCTTATGGGATGGTGCGGGAAGAGTACATCGATTATCGATCGCAGCAACTCGGGCGATTTCTCTTGGGGCGCTATGGCTCCTTTGGTCTTAGCCATTACCACTCTGTAGGCGTCACCCCATGGACTAGAATTGGCACTCTCGCATAGACTTTCAAAGCATGCCCGTTTTCGACTCTTGATTTCCTTTTTGAGAGCCAACTTTGCCTCTCTGAATGCTGCACCGCGTTCCTCTCTTTGTGCTTCTGTGCGTGCGCGTTGCATTCTTCGTCTAGCCCGAAGGCAGATTGCTCGAAGATTTGCAATTGATTCGCACCACCAATACACCGGCGGCCTGTTCTCTCTAGGAGGGGCTTTTCTCGGCATGGAAGCATCACACGCTCGTGATATCACAGCAACTAGCTCTTCACCGTTTAGGTCCAGAGTGTTCCGTTCGCGCCTCAGGGCTTCAGTGAATACTTCGCCGTCGAAGCGCGCTGTTTTCCATCCTCGGGCTTGGGTCGAGTTACATCGCGCTGCCTTCCGCCCGCCTGGTATTATACTATAGCGAATCGATTGATGATCGCTATGAGTATAACCGTCATCAACGCGCCAGTTCATGGTACCTAAAAGGTTAGGACTACAAAACGTCACGCCGATAATCGATTCTGCACCATTTCTGCGGAAGGTACTCACTGTACCCACATTTGCCAGCTCTACATTTAAAGCGGCCAGGGATTCCAGCAATAGTTGGCCTCTTTGATTGGTGCAGCGGCTACCCCACTCCACTGCCCATGCATTAAAGTCGCCAGCTATCACTACTGGCTGCCGATTAGCTAGTTCGGCTATCATCCTGTCAACCATGTGGGAAAATTCTTCAATCGACCACCTTGGGGGCGCGTAACAACTGCAATAGAACACGCCGTTGATTTTTGCTATCGCAAAACCGTCATTTGAGCTAGAGACTACTTCTTGGATTGGGTATCGTCCTGTCGTCCCTATAGCTGCTAGCTGTTGAGACCTATCCGCCACCCAGTTCCCGTTGTTGGCTGGTATGCGGTATGGGTCCGATAGTAACACCACGTCAGTCTTGGTTTCCGAGACTGACTGCCAAAGCAGCAGCTGGGCTGCATCACAGTGGTTTAAATTTAACTGTGTTACTTCCGTTTTGGCTGCTTTGATACTCCGCTTGTGCCCGGACATTTGGGTCCGCCCGTTAAGTGTCCGTTGTCTACTCTGTCGACACATATTAGGCACTTAGCGATTTGCTTACAATCGCTTGCCCTATGGCCTTCAGCGCCGCATTTTCTGCACATCTTACTTCTGTCGGGACCATTGCAATTCCACGACTTATGGCCCTTCCCGAAACACTTGAAGCAAACTTCATGAGGCTGTTGTATGCTCAGCCGGCAAACCGACCAGCCTACCTTGAGTATGCCCAAATTCTTCGCTTTGTTGGCCTCTGCGACCGGCAGCCTGATCGCCGCCACCTGGGTGCCCTGCGGGCCCTTTCTAAGGTGGATGGCCTTACTGGCTACGTCGATGTCACACTGCTCTTTGAGGGCAGCCGAGACCTCCGCTGCATCGGTGACCTCATCCAGATTTTTACACTGGAGAGTCGCTTCAGCAGTAAGGGATCTTACATCAACCTCGTCACCAAGTACTTCTTGTGCCAGTTGTTTATAGACTGCACCCTTTTCCTTGGCGTCCTTCTTTAAGACTAGGATCATTTCACCAATCCTAGTTCGCCTTATGCTTCGCACGTCTGCGCCCAATGGCGATAGCTTCTCTGTGCTTCGCATCGCCTTCAGAACCTCGGCGTATTTTGCTTCCTCCGTTTTGATAACGAGGGCTTCGCCTAAATTCCTACGTTTCGCTGTTTTCGGTTTAGCGCTCTCCTTGGGCTCCGTTTTCGGTTTCCTCTGTTTTTTCTTATTTCCAACTCGTATCCACGGGTTGCTGTTGCCTTGCGCCCGTGGTTCCTGTGGATGCACTGCCTGGTTCCGGTTAACCCGTGGCTCCTTTTTCTTGGCTTTCTTGGCCTTAGGATTGGTGTTGGCCTCTCCTTTGTTGCCATGTCCTCTTGATCGCGGGGCTTGGCTCGTGCCAGCTTTTCCGCTTTGGAGGACGGCCGCGTAGGTCACTTTTCCCTTAGCAACCATACGTCTTTTCGCCACGTATTCATCCCCGGAAGCTTCCCTCTTGCGCATCGCGTATCGAATAATATCATCAGATATATTCGCGTTGCCTGTGAAGGAAAACACTTCGGTCTGACACGACCTAGTGTCTTTTTGGCCTTCTACCTTGCCAAGTTGTTCCTTGGCTTTCTCGTAGTCCTGCTTTGCAGCTAGGACTGATTGTCGCAATTTCAGTAGACTTGTTTTCAAGTCTTTGCTGATATTTGTGTTGCTCTTAACATACTCGATGATGACATCAAGTTGCTCAGCAGCTACCTGCATTTTAGGGAGGTACTCCCTATTGCGATCCATGGCCTCGATTAGTCCCGGGCCATCGGTCACCACACATGTTGCACTGGAGCGGCCAGTGCCTGCCGTCGTCACAGTATCTAGGCTTTTGCCCACACTGTTTTCAATAAAGTTGGTCGCCTCCTTCCTTGGCGGGAACCTTAGCCGGTTACTGATAGGTCCAGAAGCCTCTCCTTCACATTCCGCTAGTTGTTTGTTTTGGTTGATCATCTCTTATGGGTCCCCCTAAGAGCCGCTATCCATCTCCGCTGGAATAGTCGCCTTTATGATCCCATGGTTATCTATGCAAGCAGGGAGGCCATGCTAGGGTTGACATAGTCCTTTATGGGGTACTATGTTCAGAGCCGGATCGGCGCAGGTCAGGTAATGGCATCTGAGCCTACTCCCGCCCAGTTGAAACAACCAGGCGACGGATTTGGAACGTACTCTAAGGCCTGCCACGGTTTTACGGGACGGGGGCAGCCTGCGCCATTAACCCACTCGCCGTTTCGGGCCAGTGTCACCCGACCCTACTAAGGGAGTAGAATGTCGCCGCTGTCAGCCTCAAAGCATATTATCCAGTACATATACCGTTACTTGTCCTTTATCGTGCGCTGCCAGTATACATAATTGGGGCCGTACTGGCGTTGGTCCCAATGTGCTCGAAGCACTCCTACTCGTAATTCCATGCCTTGTCCGTTTGTATCGCGACCAGTATGCCATAATCAGGATCTCACTGGCATCAATCCTGATGTGCCGGTTGGCACTCCTGTTAGTTTGGGCTAGGGTACTTTAAGCGGCACCGGTCGCTGTGACAGAGTTGCATTCGGATTTTTGTGGTTTTTATGAAGGTTCATCAGAGCCCACTGCGAACTTCACCACATCCTGGGCAACTCCCCAACTCGCAGAGGTCCTGGGGGGGGGGGGTCCGTTAAGCCCCTGGACTTTCGTCCCTGCTGCCCCAACAAAAAAAAAAAAAACGCATAATGCGAAGCCATAAGGGTGAAAAATTTAAACTAATTTACAACATCCTTATAATCCCACCCTTATTTAGCCTCAGGTTTGAGACTGAAGAAGAGAAGCCGATTGTCTCGGAGAAGCACAAGGTCACCTGCACCATTGCTCCGGGTAGCACAGGAAGGGCACAATACTGTAGAGGGCGCCCTGGTACTCCACAGGCTCCGTTTGCGGTTAGGTTTTTTTAGACCCCCCTAACCATTCATTCTTAGGCACGGTAAGCTTAAAGCGACATGAATTAGGGGTCACCTGTGAGATGGACTTTTACCACCGGAACAGGCAGTCCGTAGTGTTAATTCTTAGCCAATTGAAACAACCGCTACCGACACTACACGGCTATCTAGGCTGTTCGGGAAAAGGAAGTTAACATTGATGATTAACTCCTGACGTGCCCAAACAGCCAGTGTACGCTGCACGGATGTGTGAAATGCTGAATTTTTGACGCAGTTCATTAATCACTGACTCGTGATTTTGATGATGGAACTGTTGGTGGTAGTGCTGAATTATCAAGTTGGTGGTGGGGTGGTCACGAGGCAAAATAATTGGTTTCTTGGCGTTTTCTGTGGCGTATTGGCAGGCTGCAATCCTCGTCCGCATTCGCATTAGTCCTTTGCTATCTAGCCATGGCGTTAACTGGTAAAGGCTGCTCTGTTTAGGAATAGGTTTTGGGCTATTGGTGTTATGCTGTGACTTTTCCAAATGTGCCATTTCTTCTGTATAACCGTCTCTTTGAGCAGAACGCAGGATGTAGGCTTCAGCAGAAACTAGTTCTTCCGCGGTAAGGGGGCCAATAATCTTTTGTTTTTTGCATAGTTTATGCTGACAGTTAGTAAGGAATCGGAAGACAAAGGCAGTGACGTTCAACATACGCTTCCAACTAGAAAATTCTTTTGGATCGATTGTAGAGTCGCAGGGGCGTGATACGCAAGGAAACTGGGACGAAGTTCTTCTTCTGTAGAAGCGTTCTTCGTGGGCTGCTGAGGCCAGTCTTTTTCACGAAGACGTAAGAATTCTGGGCCTACAAACCATCTGCTGTCAGGAGAGAGATCCGGCCGAGGGCTCCACTTGGTACCGTCGTCAGCCACATTCATCTTGGATGGTACCCAGTACCATTCATATGTTTCCGTTGTCTCCAAAATTTCACTTACACGGAAAGCAACAAACTGTGTGTATCGCCGGTGGTCAGAGTTCAACCAACAGAGTACATCACGAGAATTGGTCCAATAGTACTTTTTAGTTATTTTTATGGACAGCGAGTCAATGATCGTATGGGCCAGCCTAGTACCGATTACTGCAGCCTGTAGTTCTAATCGAGGAATGGAGACGAATTTCAGTGGTGCAACTCTAGTCTTCGCTGCAACGATTCTACATTCGACAGTCTCTTGCGTCACAAATCGCAGGAAGGCAACGGCAGACATTCCGGTTTCACTGGCATCAGCAAATATGTGGAGCTCGGCTTCCTCAGGTTTCTGGATTGATGATCTGTAGCACCTGGGAACTTCAACTTGTTCAACTTGAGGCAATAACTTTAGCCAGTGCTGCCATTTTGTAAACGAGTCATTGGTTATCTCCTGGTCCCACTGTACCCCGGAGCACCATATTTGTTGTAAAAGCACTTTCAGATACATCAGAAAGTGAGCGATTATCCCAAGGGGGTCGAAAATGGACATTAGCACCCGAAGAACTTCTCGCTTGGTGGGACGCCTATGGCCTTCTAGGAGAGCGCGATCGTAACGCTTCCATCCGACTTTATAGGTGAATGTATCTGAAGAGGTACACCACCACATTCCCAAAACCTTCTCGGTGCTGATTTCTGCGGACAAGTCCAGGTCTTTCTCGTTAATCCCGCTTTCGTTTAGCGCTTGTAGAACTTTTGGAGAGTTACTGACCCAATTACGAATTTCAAATCCACCTTGTTGATGGACGTGTTTTACATCTTTCGCTACTTTTACTGCTTCTTCATCTGTTTCCAGGCTGACTAGCATGTCATCCACGTAGTGTTTCTTTTGGATTACTTCTGCAGCTTTGGGAAATTCTCCTGATTGGCGCTCTGCATTAAGGTTTTTAACATATTGCGCACAGCTGGGGGAGCAACAGGCTCCAAAGGTCATAACCTGCATCACGTAGGTTACGACGTCTCCATGCTCGTTCTGCCACAAAAAGCGTTGACATTGCTGATCTTCTTTTTGAATGCGCACCTGATGAAACATTTCCTTTATGTCTCCGGTAAGGCCAACTCTATTTTCACGAAATTGCATCAATATGGCTAGCAATGAACAGAGCTGATCCGGTCCCTTTAGCAGGGCGGAATTCAACGAAACGCCGAAGGAGCACGCTGCACAGTCCCAAACCAGCCGTACCTTGCCTGGCTTATTTGGGTTTACAACCGGGAATACTGGGAGGTACCACACTCGGGAAGACTGCTGACTAACTTCATTTTCCGAGAGTTCTCGGACATATCCTTTGGATACATAATCCGCTATCATTTCTTGCAATGTCGCAGCTAGTTCTGAATCCCTATCTAGACGCTTTTGTAGACAGTGGTGCCTTCGTAATGCGATTGCATAGTTATCTGGCAAGCGGGTGTTATCGTGACGCCACAACAGTCCAGTAGTGTATCGATACCCGTCATAACTGGTCAGTTGCTCCAAAAGATCCTGAGCTCGTTGATCCTCAGCAGAGAGAAGGAGTTTTTCCGGTTTTGTGATGCCGATACTATCTAGCGTAAAATGCTTTTTAACGGCCTGATCTAACTCATCATCGCTCGTTCGTTCACACGAGCATACATGGAAGGTATAATGTACCAGATTATCTGCGCTGTCTGTTCGTGAATTTCCTCCGCCGCATACTGTCCAACCCAACCGCGTTTTAACAGCAACTGGTTCGCCAATATTTCCTTCTCTAATCTTCAATACAAGACTAACTTGAACGTGCTTCATTCCGATGAGGATTCTTGGCCGAGCGTCGTAGTATGAATCGATGGGAAGTCCCTTCAGATGTGGATATTGATGTCCCATTTCCTCTACATTGAGCGTCTGGTGTGGAAGCAACAGCTCCTCAACTGTTCTCACTCCGGCTAGTTGGAAACTATTGGACGTTTTACCTGTCCCAGCGATATCGACTGTAACTGATTGCGAATCTTTTTCACATCGCTGTGTTCCTCCCGTCCAGCGAAGGCACAATGGTATAGTCGTACCTTTTAACTTGAGCTGGTCCGCCAGTTCTTGATCTATTAAGCTCAGGTGGGAGCCTTCATCCAGGAAAGCGTAGGTGTGGATGGAACCTTGAGGCCCACTGAGTACCACAGGTAGGTACCGGAACAGTAGCGCATTGGATTTTGATTGGTGAGTATTGCAATCATGTGTTGCGACTTCCACAGCAACGGACGTCTGCCTTGGAACTGAAACTATAGACGATGATGTTGGTGATGTTACTGATGCCGAGTTGTTGGGGTTCTGAGGAGTTCTCTGGTCGTTGTGAAGTAATTCATGGTGTTTATAATTACATCCATTTCGACCACACGGTTTAGCATCGCATCCACCTTTATGTCGGCGTAGACAACTTCGGCAGAATCTGAATTCCCTTACGATGGCCCATTTAGATTCACGGGACAGCTCCAGAAATTGCTTGCACTTAGAAAGGATTTTGCAACCTCCTTTGCATACCACACAGTCCTCGGAGATTTTGGTCAACTGTTTCGGGACTTGCGCACGGTCGCCTTCTTCTATATTGACGGCCTTTGGACCATCACATGGCTCTGAAAGTGTCTCAGAATGAGCATTCAGAAAGGCGTTTGATTTTTTGTTTCCTCGTCCTTCATTACGCGATGAACTTGGCTCATGTGCATCAGCCGGGATCACAACGGTGCTAGCTGCCTCGGCCAAAGAATACACCCAATTTCCAAAGGTCGCCAGGTTGACACGCTGGAGAGTTTGTCGATGTCTTGCCCAGTCTAATTTTAGCGTCGCTGGAAGCTTGTTCACTAATTGGTGGAGAAGGGAGACATTGTACATATAGTCATCAAGCTCGTACGCATCTACCGTAGCGCAAAAATTTTGCACGTTCACTGCAAACTCGACCAACGTTTCTAGTTTGTCCTCGCGTATTGGTGGTAAGCTGTTTACCCTTTGGATCAGAGCGTGGACGTCAGCCTCGGGTTGACCGAATCGCATTTTCAAGGTACGCATAATAGCTGGAACATTCGATGGATGCATCAATAAACTCCGCGCCGTTTCATATGCCTTCCCTTCCAAGGATTTCTGAAGCCGAACAAGATTTTCCTCGTTCGTAAAGCCGCACATATTGGTCGTGCTGTTAAACATTGACATGAAAACTGGCCACTCCTCGAACTTGCCGGAGAATTTGGGCAAGTCTTTGGAGATTCCTTGGCGGGCTGCCAACTGCTGACGTGAAAACGAAAATGGCTCGAAATCTTCTTCTTGGCGATTCGAATGGAATTCTATTTCTCGGCAGGTTCTTCTTGGATGACGACTGGTTTGTCCACGTGATTCTCCGCAGCTTCTGGCAATAGAAAATGTTCCAGGGGGTTGTTCACGACGACGATCACGACGTACATCAAACTCGTCAATCTGGACCTCACTATGGCAGGATCGATTAGCCGGCTGAGTGGAACCAATTTGCACTTGTCCGGAGTAGCGCTGCGTCGAATGTCTCTGTGGTTCAAAGACTTCTGTGCTTCGAGGATCCAATGCATTTCCCGTGTGGCTTGATGATCCAATCTGAAGGCGATTTATAGCAGAAGAAAGAGGTTGCTGGATCCCGGTAGTAGCAACACATTTGGGACAACTCCAGCTCTTATCCGCGATTTCTTCTGTGACACCAACACAAGCAAAATGGATCCATTTGTCACACTTGTCGCATTGAACCATCTCGTCGTTGTCTGACCCCTGGCAGAACGTACAGCTCTGATCCGTATCTTGTTCGTGATCCTTGTGATGTCCGGATGAATCCTTTCCTTCTTCGGTAACCACCACCACTACATTAGCCTCACCACTGATATCAATCACTTCAGACTGTTTTTCCTTTGATCGCGTACCTTTCGAACCGCTTTTACCATCCTTTCCACCTTTCCGACCCGACATCGTTCGCGTAAACGGAATTTATAACTTGTCGAAATTCGCTTCGACTAGCGTTTTACCGGACTGATAGGGGGATTTTTCGAATCTGTAAGCTCCAGAGCAATTTGTATTCACGGCTCTTTTATTGGGAGTTTATAATTTCCCTGCATGGAATAACACAAAGTTTAAGAACGGAATTGTTAATAACTCGATTTAGCGCATAGTTGTAGTATAAATAGTTTTAGATTCACTGATTCAGGCAATGAAATCTACATTAGAATAGTAAATAGTCAACTTACGTTTAGTTTCCCTATCGTATTTTAGCTCCGGTGATTGGGTCAACCTTGTTGGTTTTTAGTGGGTAAGCTATAATAGTTCATTATTTAGTTATTTAGATTTAGGAAGAAATTCTATAGATTTGCATAGCTTACCGGATTCGATACAAGATTAGATATAGGTTAACAGTCTCGGTGTGCTGATTACGTAAGTTCGTGTCGTCAATAGTCTTAGTCTAAATAGCATTAATTTATCAGCAGTTTGTATAAGTTCATAATTCATAGGATTACCTTTCAATTTCATATAGTTCACTAAGATTTATAAAATATTTTAGCTAGTAAACTAGATTGTAAACTTTCAATAACTTGGCAATTCACTTCTTTCTTCATTTGTTTTAATTCTGACTCACGCTTGTGACAGGCGGTAGCTCTGTCACTCCAATCCAGTGTCGCCAGAATAGCAACGGTATAGCTGTTACTGAGGCAGAAACATAATGGGCGCGCACTGTTCAATAGGACAGTTCACAATCATCTTTGCAGGTTTGTTGTCCGGTAGTCTTGCAACATGCCCTACCCAGCGCACCCTTCCGGCTTTCGCCACCTTCTGGATACAGGGCTCGCCGTAGAGCCTAGAGAGCTCGTGGTTCATTCTCCGCCGCCACACACCGTTCTCCTACACACCGCCAAAGACGGTCCTGACTCCTGAGCACCAATCGTTCGAACACTCCAAGTGCTTACAGGTCCTCTTCCAGCATGGTTCATGCTTCACGTCCATTGAGAACTAACGGTCTTATTAACGTTTTGTACAGGGTACATTTTGTGCGGGGTGGATCTTTCTCGATCGCAGCTTCTTCTTATTTATTTGTTTGTATTTGATCCATCTGACATAACATTTGTCTTAATGAATATAAGTAAAACTAACAAACTAAACGAGCAACAAACATCAACATTACATGAAATACACACTTAACTATGTCTAAAGTATTCAGCAAATCGATTACGAATGCATCGTCATAGTGATGTTAAAATCGAAAAGATGATAAATTTCGTTGCCATATATCTAGTTGGGTCATGCTGTTCGTATAGAGTGTTCCGACTGCCGAGACTGACAAAATTCCGTCTACGCAGATTTCGCTCTGGAGCGTAGATGCTAACATCAGCCAGAAGGGATGGCAAATCGATGTCCCCTTGAAGCAACTTGGCTACAAAAGCGGCTTGCGATACACAGCGCCTGTTCTCCAAAGTATCAATCCCCAATAAACGACAGCGGTCTTCGTAAAGAGGCAGGTTACTGGGATCACGCCAAGGAAGATTTCTAAGGGCGTGGCGCAGGAATTTTCTCTGAACAGATTCCATTCGGGTAATCCAGCTGGCGTGGAACGGACACCACACTATCGCAGTAAATTCCAGAATCGAACGAACTAGAGCGCAGTAAAGGGATCTCAGACACAGCGGGTCGCTGAAACCTTCTGTTACCTTCAGAACAAAACCAAGCTATTTGTTTGCTCTCGAAATGATGTCATTGAAGTGGTTGTTGAACGTGAATTCTTCGTCCAACCAAACGCCCAAATCACGGACACGTTGTACTTGTTCAATCGCTGTACCAGATAGCGTGTATTGGAAACGAATAGGGTTCCGCTTTCGGTTAAACGATATAACTTGGCATTTTTCAATGCTCAACGTCACGCAGTTTCGTGATCACCACGCTTCGAAAGCATTCAACAATCTCTGAAGGTGATGGCAGTCATCCAAGGATTCAACGATCATATAGACTTTTGTATCATCGGCGTAGAAAAGCCTGGTCCCGGGCGGTAAGACTAGAGATGCGTCGTTGATGAATAGCGAGAACAACAAAGGCCCAAGATTGCTGCCTTGTGGCACACCGGATAAATTCGTGAATGAGCTATTAGAGCCTATTTTTACGCATAACGATCGATTGGTGAGATATGATTCAAACCAATCGATTAAGCTATCGGACACGCCACATTTGCGAAGTTTTTGTAGAAGGTTTCCGTGGTCAACACGATCAAACGCCGCTTTCAAGTCCAGATACACTGCGTCCACCTGTTTACCAGCATCGATCGCTCGTATGCATTGCGTTGAAAACTCAACGAGGTTAGTAGCGACCAACCTTTTCGAGAAGAAACCATGCTGATCACTGGAGATGTACTGTTTGCAGCTATTGAATAAGGAGTCGTTGATGATAATTTCAAATACCTTTGAGTAGACACATAGTGAAGTAATACCACGGTAATTACTCACGCTACGTTTGCAAGGCTGGTAGCGAGTCACTTTTTAGTGACTTGGTCACTTTTTTTAAGCCAGTCACTTTAAAGTCTCTTTTTTGAAGCCATTTCAACTAAAGTCACTTTTTTCGTCAAAAAGTCACTTTTTTCAACTATTTTGAGCTAAACTTTCGAGACAAAATTATGAAACGGTTTTTTTAAAATTTAGGTTAAGTTTAAAGTTAGGCCATCACCAGAACAACTTCATGCCAGTATCAACATATTGGTTCATGATTTTCTTGTGAAAAAAGCTTGGAAAAAGTTAATCTTTCATAGAGTTCCATGTAATTCCTTGACTTAGTTACACAAAATATTAACCTTATAAGATGGAAGCTTTAAAGTAGAATCTAATAAAGCCAAATAAAAAGTATTCTTCAGTGAATATTACATTTGACGGAACTTCATCTATACGCTTATATATTTTTTAGACTGAATCTTAAATTCTTATCGACTTGAAGTCATGGAAAATTTTTGGGATCTACGCAGTTTATAATGAATTCAATTTTAGTGGTTTGGCATCTTAATTTTTTGGGAGTTTGGATGGAAATGTAAAATAACAAAAAAAAAATCACGTATGTTCCAAACTCTTATTAAAATTTACAAAACAGAATATACTTGGGTGATATAAAATACAAATATTAAAAAGCTGATTAAAAATGATTATTTACGTAAATGTTAACTTTTCTGTTTGAAAAAAAAAAATGTAGGCAATAGCTTTAAATTATGGTATTTCCAAATATGGTACTCAACTAGAACTACTACCTGCAGTAGATTGTATCGAATATTCCCTATCATCGTAAAACAGTATAATAGAATTAAAATAGAACTGATTACGGTTTGATTTTCAAGTCACTTTTAGTCACTTTTTCGAGAATTGGAAGTCACTTTTTAGTCACTTATTTCTCAAATCTGGTCACTAAAATAACTTTTTTCGATATCACTTTTTGCTACCAGCCCTGCGTTTGTCACCTTTTTTATGAATTGTAAATAGGAACGACATTTTCCAACTTCGTGGGAATACTCGGCATCCAAGTGAACGATTGAACAGCTTCATCAAAGGTATAAGCAACGCTGAGCATCTTTTTAGTAGCGCTGGCGGAATCCCGTCTGGTCCAGGGGTGTTTGTTTTTGTTTTGGGTTCGTACGAAGGTTCTGTTCCGTTCTTCGTTTATAGCGAGCATACAGTAAAGCATTACAATTCCTGTACTAACGACTTGCTTCATTGAATGCCAATTTTGTCTGTTGCGATCGATTATTGCAATAGCACCGAAGGGCAGCAGAACGTCGGCGCCTAAGCAGACGTAATTGACTGTGAGACTAAAGTGGCTTGCTGGGCGGGCGACGCGGTGGAACATTATTCGTGATTGCTTGGAGCACAGAATTCGTGAAGAAATCGACAGCTTCATTAATATCAGGGATCAAATCCAGATGGTTCCAGTCAACAGACATTAATGCGGCATTTAATGACTCAAAATTAACTTTTTGAAAGTTAAATCCAGTGTAGTCGTGTGACATCTCGTATGTAACTGGCAACGGGCACATGACTATCAGCTCAATTGCAGGATGATGGTCATCAAGTGTCGTGAGTGCTTCGGCCGCTACAAGAAGTGTGAAATTAGGTAACACAGTATCACAGACGAGGACGAGATCGAGGGTACGGTTTGTCGTGTTCGTCAATGTGTTGACCTGAGAGAGTCCGTGGAAGCAAAACCCGTCCAAAAGTGCAGAACTCGCTGGGCACATACGAAAGCGATCTAGATCAATAGAGAGACGATTGTCCGCTTCAGCAGCCCAGTAGATGTCTGACTGATTATAATCACCAAACTGAAGAAATAAGTCGTTTTCTGAGAGGTTGTTGTGAACGGCTGCGATTGACTCAATATGACAGCGAATAACATGCGCATCGTTCTTCATGTCAGGTGGTAGGTAAAATACCCCAATGCTCACATTTCTGTCAGGCAACAGGATCCTAACCCAAAGTTGTTCAAGCTGATCATTGACAGGTGTAGGGTCCGAACAGCAATTGAATTGCGAAGAAACAGCTATCAAGATTCCGCCACCTCTCGATTTATTGCTGTTTAGAGCGCTGCGATCTGTCCTGAACACGGAGTAGTGACTCCCAAATAGCTGAGCTGACAATATACGGTGGTCTAGCCAGGTTTCGGTTAAAACAAGCACATCATAATCCAGCTCGGTAACAGCAAGGAAGAAGGACTCGATTTTTGTACGCAAGCCACGGACGTTTTGGTAGTAGATGCGCAGACTGGAAGGTATGAGATCGTCAGGTAGTATACTGTCAGCACATTCTGTGTACTTACCTGACTGCACAGGTTGGGAGACCCCTTCACCATACCCTACTACAGGACCGGGATGGCTGTCGAGCGCTGGCTGCATGGTCACGACTGTAGAGGGGGACAAAGGAGCTCCCGTAGTGCTAAGGATTGTGCGTCCCGGGTGTTGAAAACGATGCTCGTTGTTACTACGCATGTCAAAAGATGACGAATCAGCATTGGTCGCAGTAGGAGTGCCAAGAGAGATATCTTCAGCTAAGCCATGGGGTACTTCTTACAACGTCAAGTCAGGATACGGCGAAGATGATGAAGTGAAAGCACTCGTCATCATTGTACTTGCCTGAGATAGTGGAGTCTTCTTGAGTCCTTAGTAGGCGCGACATTCACTGATGATGCGTCTCCGTATTTCACGACTGATGTTGTTATCAATCGTTAACAAGGATCCGAGGTAGACGAACTCTTCAACCACCTCGAAAGTATCCCCGTCTATCGTAACACTGCTTGATATGCGGGCTTTGTCGCGCTCGGTTTCTCCTATCAGCATGTAATTTGTTTTTGACGCATTCGTCACTAAACCGACTTTTGTCGCTTCGCGTTTCAGGCGGGTGTACAGGTCTGCCACCATTCCAGTTCTGGCGACAATATCCATCTCATCCATGAAGCAAATAAATTGGCTGGATCTTGTGAAAATCGTACCTCGGTTATTGAATCAGGCTGAGAACTTCTCGCTTGTGCTGCATTCTTCTCATTCTTCAACTGCTCGCATACGCCGTCGTACCCGTCGTTTCTCTGATTCGGGGCCGCTGAACCTAGTGCTGCTGTTTGGGGTTTACCTATGATGGCAGATCATATGCGGCTATGCGTAACCTTGGGCTACTTTTGAGTCCTGTTGCCGCTCGATGTCGGTGCTCGGCTTCGACGCGAGTTGGTCACCGTCGAAAGTTTTGAGCGCATTCATACATGCGGTATGTGTGAACATGGGTGATGTCGGAGAAGAATTTTCCGTCGATTAGAACGTGGGGTGAAGGGAAGTCCCTTTCAAACAACAACAACAGAACGTGGTTGATTTGGTTTTCGGTTTGATCTCCAGGTGGCCTTATGGATATATTTGCGGGGGAGAAGGTGCTTTGGACTACCATACCACGAGAGGCAACAAAATTGACGCAACGTTGACCGTTCGATACGGCGTACAGGCTGTTCCGCCCGATCATCGGACTGTACATTAGTGTGGGACAAAATTTAGATTCTCGCTCCAGTCCACTTTTTGGATTGCTTTTAGGTCCCATAACAACTGTGCAAAATTTCAGCTCGATCGGAGAAACTATATTTTAGCGCCAGCCGTTCAAAGTTTGTATGGGATTTACTATGGGAAAACTTACTTTTGCAAAGAAAAATCGCCAGAGGTCGCCCTTGATCTCTATAAAAATTCTGAACACATACCTCGATAGGTATTTTTACGATGAAGAATATTGCCGAAGACCGCGAAACAATCCGACACTTGTGAAAAAAGTTATTCAATGAAAACCTATTGGCAACGCGACGTTGATTAACACGTAAAGGAATAACAATAATAACAAAATCGAGCAAAATTTCTGAATAGTGTATGCTTAATAACTTTTTCACAAGCATCGGATTGCTTTGCGGTCTTCCACAATGTTGTTCATCGTAGAAATGCCTATCGAGATTTGTGTTCAGAATTTTTATAGAGGTCAATGGGCGGCCTCTGGCGATTTTTCTTTGCAAAAGTAAGTTTTCCCATAGTAAATCCCATATAAACTTTGAACGGCTGGCGCTAAAATATAGTTTCTCCGATCGAGCTGAAATTTTGCACAGTTGTTATGGGACCTAAATGCAATCCAAAAAGTGGACTGGAGCGAGAATCTAAATTTTTTATATAACCGTGTCCCAGGCTACTGTACATCTCCTCTAGTCCTACCTGGGCGTTCATGTTACTAACAACAATTTTCACGGGGCGCGGCGAGCATCCTTCATATATCTGCTTTAGCTGCGCGTAAAACGTTTCTGGCTCTTCGTAGGGTGAACCATACGTGTGGTACGGTATGACCAGCGTACGTTGATAATGGATCATCAAAATAACCAAAACGGCCGCTATGGAAACATAGACAGCGCCACCGTAGCCTTGTGTGTTTGACAGAACAGCAATGCTGTCACAATGTTAAATCCCATATACAGTGGCGCCTTTGTTTTGATGCAGTGAGCACTGACAAAAACTACATTCAATGATCCATGCTGAAGAGACGGCTTATCTTCATCCTACACCTCCTTGGTTGGCTGCGATCCAATAACGCATTGCCGCATCTTGCCCAGCTTATTTGGCTTTGGTAGAAAGCAGCCCCTCGATGCCCACATTTCCACATCTTCTGTTAAGTTCTACAAAGTTCCTGCAGCGCTACGATATCAAACTTACGGAGATGTTGTTCGTCATAGTTTAACCTGCAAAACCAAGTGACTTACAGTTCCAAGTTTTCAATCGTAATCCTCATTTCGTCGCGTGGGTCTTTGTGGATTGTTCCAGGTCGTATTTTCTACTGTTTTTTGCAGTAATATTGTTACGGATAACTTATTGGGCATACGCCAACACTAATTTCTCGCCAGAGCGCCAACGTGTCAGATCTGTTTAACGTCTCATTTAACCCTCTATTACCCAACCCCGCCTTTAGACGGGGTACACTTTGGAATTTTGTGTATTTTTTCGTAGGTCGGAAATCAAAATAATTTTATTTTTGGCTTACACCTTGACTCATAACACGCATATAAGAAAAGTTTTTTATGACTTTTAAAACTTTTTTGTATTTTTGAAAATTGTTTGAAAAATTGCATTCTTATATAACCGACAAATGCATGGGGTTCATTTAACGTGTAATATAAAAAAATGTACCTTTTATATTTTTCTATTATCAACCTATCACAGAAGAACAACTTCGTGGTATTAAACTAATTTTAAATCTGTTTTTCCGTTATTTACACGGAAAATAAAAATATTTCCAGAAAAATATTAAAAATTTAATATTTTTAAAAGTACCGTAAAAACTTGAATTTTTATTATTGCCAAAAATCAGTAATTAGAAGAGGCTTCAAGAAAAAAATAAAAAGGATAGGGATGTTCAAAAATAAAAATTATAAAAATCAAAAACCAAAATTCATAGATTTGTGAATAAAAATAAATCAATACCCAAAACGCGTTTAGAACGATTTTAGATAACTAAACATAATATTTAGATCGAAATTCGATTTAGAAAATTTGGGTATTAGAGGGTTAACACTAAGAGACTCGCGTTGACACCCTTGTATTTGAAATTTGACACTCAACCACTCTTTGTTTGTGCTGCGCCCAGTGGCGATTCCCTAACCTGAAATCTACCTGTTCCATGAATAGAAATTCTTGACTTTATGCAACCAATTTGCATCTATCAAGTGAAGATTTGCTAGAAAGGAAAATTCCAGTCATTTACTATTTGCTTTATGATCTCAATTTGTCGAAAAAAAAAGAAAATCTCCCTAATAAAGACAAATAATAATAATAATAATTTGTCGAAAAAGGCATTTTTAGATACGTAGAACAGGTAAAAAGTGAGGTTACGAGTCGCCTCTGGCTGCGCCTCCTGGTTAACAGACACTCAGGACGCATCTCAACATTCAATCACTAAGTACACAACCCTTAGCTGCTGGTCTTTGTCATCGAGGTAGGTACATGTGAGCCCCAGAGCTATATTGAAAGCTCTTTCAAGTTTGTCGACTTACCATTCTACAGCCCAATCTACACATCTCTCGACACTACACTATACTAATCTTTTTGCTCAATCAATAATTGTCCCGTCATGTTGAGTTCTCGTTGCCTATCAATCGGTTGGATTGTGTTCTCTTAGCTTAGTTGTTAAAGGATTGATCATAAACGAACTGGATGCATTTTCAATATTGGCCCATCTATTAATCATGTGGCATTTATAGGATTGATTGAACTCTCTGCACTATGCATACCGTGACATGCTTTGGGGCTGTTTGGGCACGTCAGGAGTTAATCATCAATGTTAACTTCCTTTTCCCGAACAGCCTAGATAGCCGTGTAGTGTCGGTAGCGGTTGTTTCAATTGGCTAAGAATTAACACTACGGACTGCCTGTTCCGGTGGTATAAGTCCATCTCACAGGTGACCCCTAATTCATGCCGCTTTAAGCTTACCGTGCCTAAGAACGAATGGTTAGGGGGGTCTAAAAAAAACCTAACCGCAAACGGAGCCTGTGGAGTACCAGGGCGCCCTCTACAGTATTGTGCCCTTCCTGTGCTACCCGGAGCAATGGTGCAGGTGACCTTGTGTTTCTCCGAGACAATCGGCTTCCCTTCTTCAGTCTCAAACCTGAGGCTAAATAAGGGTGGGATTATAAGGATGTTGTAAATTAGTTTAAATTTTTCACCCTTATGGCTTCGCATTATGCATTTTTTTTTTTTTGTTGGGGCAGCAGGGACGACAGTCCAGGGGCTTAACGGACCCCCCCCCCCCAGGACCTCTGCGAGTTGGGGAGTTGCCCAGGATGTGGTGAAGTTCGCAGTGGGCTCTGATGAACCTTCATAAAAACCACAAAAATCCGAATGCAACTCTGTCACAGCGACCGGTGCCGCTTAAAGTACCCTAGCCCAAACTAACAGGAGTGCCAACCGGCACATCAGGATTGATACCAGTGAGATCCTGATTATGGCATACTGGTCGCGATACAAACGGACAAGGCATGGAATTACGAGTAGGAGTGCTTCGAGCACATTGGGACCAACGCCAGTACGGCCCCAATTATGTATACTGGCAGCGCACGACAAAGGACAAGTAACGGTATATGTACTGGATAATATGCTTTGAGGCTGACAGCGGCGACATTCTACTCCCTTAGTAGGGTCGGGTGACACTGGCCCGAAACGGCGAGTGGGTTAATGGCGCAGGCTGCCCCCGTCCCGTAAAACCGTGGCAGGCCTTAGAGTACGTTCCAAATCCGTCGCCTGGTTGTTCCAACTGGGCGGGAGTAGGCTCAGATGCCATTACCTGACCTGCGCCGATCCGGCTCTGAACATAGTACCCCATAAAGGCCTATGTCAACCCTAGCATGGCCTCCCTGCTTGCATAGATAACCATGGGATTATAAAGGCGACTATTCCAGCGGAGATGGATAGCGGCTCTTAGGGGGACCCATAAGAGATGATCAACCAAAACAAACAACTAGCGGAATGTGAAGGAGAGGCTTCTGGACCTATCAGTAACCGGCTAAGGTTCCCGCCAAGGAAGGAGGCGACCAACTTTATTGAAAACAGTGTGGGCAAAAGCCTAGATACTGTGACGACGGCAGGCACTGGCCGCTCCAGTGCAACATGTGTGGTGACCGATGGCCCTGGACTAATCGAGGCCATGGATCGCAATAGGGAGTACCTCCCTAAAATGCAGGTAGCTGCTGAGCAACTTGATGTCATCATCGAATATGTTAAAAGCAAAACAAATATCAGCAAAGACTTGAAAACAAGTCTACTGAAATTTCGACAATCAGTCCTAGCTGCAAAGCAGGACTACGAGAAAGCCAAGGAACAACTGGGCAAGGTAGAAGGCCAAAAAGACACTAGGTCGTGTCAGACCGAAGTGTTTTCCTTCACAGGCAACGCGAATATATCTGATGATATTATTCGATACGCGATGCGGAAGAGGGAAGCTTCCGGGGATGAATACGTGGCGAAAAGACGTATGGTTGCTAAGGGAAAAGTGACCTACGCGGCCGTCCTCCAAAGCGGAAAAGCTGGCACGAGCCAAGCCCCGCGATCAAGAGGACATGGCAACAAAGGAGAGGCCAACACCAATCCTAAGGCCAAGAAAGCCAAGAAAAAGGAGCCACGGGTTAACCGGAACCAGGCAGTGCATCCACAGGAACCACGGGCGCAAGGCAACAGCAACCCGTGGATACGAGTTGGAAATAAGAAAAAACAGAGGAAACCGAAAACGGAGCCCAAGGAGATCGCTAAACCGAAAACAGCGAAACGTAGGAATTTAGGCGAAGCCCTCGTTATCAAAACGGAGGAAGCAAAATACGCCGAGATTCTGAAGGCGATGCGAAGCACAGAGAAGCTATCGCCATTGGGCGCAGACGTGCGAAGCATAAGGCGAACTAGGATTGGTGAAATGATCCTAGTCTTAAAGAAGGACGCCAAGGAAAAGGGTGCAGTCTATAAACAACTGGCACAAGAAGTACTTGGTGACGAGGTTGATGTAAGATCCCTTACTGCTGAAGCGACTCTCCAGTGTAAAAATCTGGATGAGGTCACCGATGCAGCGGAGGTCTCGGCTGCCCTCAAAGAGCAGTGTGACATCGACGTAGCCAGTAAGGCCATCCACCTTAGAAAGGGCCCGCAGGGCACCCAGGTGGCGGCGATCAGGCTGCCGGTCGCAGAGGCCAACAAAGCGAAGAACTTGGGCATACTCAAGGTAGGCTGGTCGGTTTGCCGGCTGAGCATACAACAGCCTCCTGAAGATTGCTTCAAATGTTTCGGGAAGGGCCATAAGTCGTGGAATTGCAATGGTCCCGACAGAAGTAAGATGTGCAGAAAATGCGGCGCTGAAGGCCATAGGGCAAGCGATTGTAAGCAAATCGCTAAGTGCCTAATATGTGTCGACAGAGCAGACAACGGACACTTAACGGGCGGACCCAAATGTCCGGGCCCAAGCGGAGTATCAAAGCAGCCAAAACGGAAGTAACACAGTTAAATTTAAACCACTGTGATGCAGCCCAGCTGCTGCTTTGGCAGTCAGTCTCGGAAACCAAGACTGACGTGGTGTTATTATCGGACCCATACCGCATACCAGCCAACAACGGGAACTGGGTGGCGGATAGGTTTCAACAGCTAGCAGCTATAGGGACGACAGGACGATACCCAATCCAAGAAGTAGTCTCTAGCTCAAATGACGGTTTTGCGATAGCAAAAATCAACGGCGTGTTCTATTGCAGTTGTTACGCGCTCCCAAGGTGGTCGATTGAGGAATTTTCCCACATGGTTGACAGGATGATGGCCGAACTAGCTAATCGGCAGCCAGTAGTGATAGCTGGCGACTTTAATGCATGGCAGTGGAGTGGGGTAGCCGCTGCACCAATCTATTGTTGGAATCCCTGGCCGCATTATATGTAGAGCTGGCAAATGTGGGTACAGTGAGTACCTTCCGCAGAAATGGTGCAGAATCGATCATCGACGTGACGTTTTGTAGTCCTAACCTTTTAGGTACCATGAACTGGCGCGTTGATGACGGTTATACTCATAGCGATCATCAATCGATTCGCTATAGTATAATACCAGGCGGGCAGAAGGCAGCGCGATGTAACTCGACCCAAGCCCGAGGATGGAAAACAGCGCGCTTCGACGGCGAAGTATTCACTGAAGCCCTGAGGCGCGAACGAAACACTCTGGACCTAAACGGTGAAGAGCTAGTTGCTATGATATCACGAGCGTGTGATGCTTCCATGCCGAGAAAAGCCCCTCCTAGAGAGAACAGGCCGCCAGTGTATTGGTGGTGCGAATCAATTGCAAATCTTCGAGCAATCTGCCTTCGGGCTAGACGAAGAATGCAACGCGCACG
Organism: Aedes aegypti; assembly: GCF_002204515.2. NCBI lineage: Eukaryota > Metazoa > Arthropoda > Insecta > Diptera > Culicidae > Aedes > Aedes aegypti. Next base: position 192,241,321 of record NC_035109.1, on the reverse strand, counting down.
CACAGAAGCACAAAGAGAGGAACGCGGTGCAGCATTCAGAGAGGCAAAGTTGGCTCTCAAAAAGGAAATCAAGAGTCGAAAACGGGCATGCTTTGAAAGTCTATGCGAGAGTGCCAATTCTAGTCCATGGGGTGACGCCTACAGAGTGGTAATGGCTAAGACCAAAGGAGCCATAGCGCCCCAAGAGAAATCGCCCGAGTTGCTGCGATCGATAATCGATGTACTCTTCCCGCACCATCCCATAAGCCCATGGCCCCCAGCGCCGTATGCGGCAGATGAAGGAGAAGAAGTGGCGAGAGTGACGAACGAAGAGCTGTCAGAAGTCGTGAAATCATTCGCGTCAAACAAGGCACCGGGACCCGATGGTATCCCGAATGTTGCCTTAAAAGCGGCAGTGAACACGGATCCGGACATGTTCAGAACCACGATGCAACGCTGCATTGATCAAGGAATCTTCCCGGATGTATGGAAGCGACAGAAATTGGTGCTACTACCAAAGGCGGGGAAACCACCAGGTGACCCGTCGGCGTATAGACCTATCTGTCTACTAGATACGACGGGCAAGTTATTGGAGAGGTTGATTCTCAACAGACTAGTACCGTATACGGAGAGTGCGGACGGCCTGTCCAACAACCAGTTTGGATTCAGAAAAGGTAAATCTACTCTGGACGCCATCCAGTCGGTCGTTCAAACAGCTGAGGTGGCAATCGAGCATAAAAGGAGCGGCATCCGTTACTGCGCGGTTGTCACTCTGGATGTGAAGAATGCGTTCAACAGCGCAAGCTGGGAAGCAATAGCACACGCGCTTCACCGCCTCAAGGTACCGGTGCAGTTGTGTAAGCTTCTAGAAAGCTATTTTGATGGTAGGATTCTACTGTATGACACAGAGGAGGGGCAGAAAAGCGTTCGAATTACCGCGGGAGTACCTCAAGGTTCAATCCTGGGCCCGCTGTTATGGAATGCGATGTACGATGACGTACTTAGGCTGCCCCTTCCGACGGGTGTTAAGATTGTTGGCTTCGCCGACGATATCACCCTAGTGGTCTATGGTGAATCGATGGAGGAAGTAGAGTTGACAGCAGCGCACTCTATTTCCCTGGTTGAGGAATGGATGAAGTCTAGGAAACTAGGACTGGCCCGTCACAAGACTGAGGTGGTGGTGGTCAACAACCGCAAGTCCGGGCGCTTATCTCGGTAGGTGATTGCACCATAGAGTCCAAGCGATCCCTTAGGCATCTTGGGGTAATGATCGATGACAAGCTGAGCTTCGCTAGCCACGTTGAATATGCCTGTAAGAGGGCATCTACGGCTATAGCGGCGCTTTCGAGGATGATGTCTAACAGCTCTGCTGTAATTGCCAGCAAACGCAAGCTGCTGGCAAGCGTGGCGCTATCCATACTAAGGTATGGAGGACCAATCTGGTCAAAAGCGCTTAGAACGAACAGAAACCTAAAGCGGTTGGAAAGCACGTACAGGATAATGTGCTTAAGAGTAGCAAGTGCATACCGGACGGTATCTAAAGAGGCCGTGTGCATCATAGCCGGGATGACGCCCATCGGGCTCATCATCAAGGAAGATGTTCAATGCTTCAACCAAAGGGGTACCAGAGGAGTCCGCGACACGTGTAAAGAGGAAACGCTCAGAAGCTGGCAGCAGGAATGGGATAACTCCACTAAGGGTAGATGGACCCATCGACTAATACCAAATGTGTCAGATTGGTACGGTAGAAGCCATGGGGAAGTGAACTTCCACCTGACGCAGTTTCTGTCAGGACATGGTTGCTATAGACAGTACCTGCATAGGTTCGGGCACTCAGAATCTCCTGCGTGCCCCAATTGTGCTGGTGTAGAGGAAACAGCGGAGCATGTCGTGTTCGATTGCCCCCGTTTCATTGTTGTGAGAGGTCGCATGCTCACTACATGCGGAGGGGACACGTCCCCCGACAATATTATAGAGAGAATGTGTGCGGATGCCGAGTGCTGGAATGCAGTAACTACGGCTGTCACTCACATTATGTTAGAATTGCAGCATCTATGGCGCGCCGACCAAGAGTTGGCTGCAGAGAATTAGCCCTGCCGAGGCTGGTCCCTTGTAACATTGTTTAAGTCGGCTAGGAGAAGCAGTTTGCCTAGGCTACTTCTGCTACACGTGTTGTGCTATATGCACTGGTCCCTTCCCGAAGAAATACCGTAAGGTGGTTCCGGGGAGATGAGGGTCTGAGTCCAAGGGTCATGTCGATGCACTGTTCACCACTTGAGCAATTCTAACTGAATTGATCATGCACAGTGCATAGGCTGGTTTTAGCGGGTCGTCGTTGGTGCGTCATCCCCGCATTCCCTGAGTTATCTTCTCAGGGGATCTGTTTGCAGATTTCCCCCTTGAAAAAAAAAAAAAAAAAAAATACCATGACATGCTCTAATTCCGTGTGTTGCCTAATACCGTGTATTTGGGAATTATGTGGATTTCTAGCATATTTTATTATTTATTTTTCTAAGTGATTGTCACAAACGTTAGCATATTAAGTAGTATTTAGAAAGCCATGACAAATTTAAACTAAAGTTGCACACACAAACAAACAAAAATAATGTTAGAATGTAATCGACAGGTGTCAACACACGGTATTAGGGCACGGTTGCTTATGTGTTCCAAATACCGTGTTTCAGTTATAATTCCAAAATGGTGAAGTGAAATATATATTTTACTTCCCGAATCAATCATGCAAACCTCAATACGTTGTTTGACACAAAAGTTTTATTTTTGATGCGCTTCGTTCGTTCAATTGAGATGTTTCAAAATGTGACCCGGCAGTCGGGGTCAGATGCACGGTATTTGGAACAAAGGTATGTTTAACAACAACAACTGTAACTATGGTTAAAATTTACAAAATGGTTCAAATCATATTTTTTATGCAAAGTATATAAAACGGTCTACTATCTAAAACTTGAAAAACTTGAAAATAATCATATATGATTTTTTTCTGATCGATTGAAATTTGAGTTTTTTTAACCTCACGGTAATGGTAAATCTAATATTACCTATGTCCTTTTGCAGCCTCATCGAACGAACGGCTTTTCTTCCTCCGCACCCGAACGTCGTCGAAATGTACGGAGTATTCTGTGATCAAATTCCGGACTTGCATATGTCTTCTTCCCTCTACCCGATGGCGCTACCCCCTCGAATAAATCCCCACGGCTACGGGCGCAACATGAGCCTATTCCTGCTGATGAAACGATACAATTGTAGCCTGCACGATTATTTGTCCCAAACGTCGTCTCTCGATCTTCGCACGCGGATCTTGTTGTTTGCACAACTATTGGAAGCAGCCGCCCACATGAACCGATACGGGGTGGCTCACCGTGACCTGAAAAGTGACAACATCTTGATCGAGATACGGCCGAATATGCCGCCAAACTTGGTGCTGTCCGATTTTGGCTGCTGCATAGCTGATAAATCCTACGGACTGCAGGTGCCTTACTCATCCGGGGAAATCGACAAAGGGGGCAATACCGCTCTGATGGCACCGGAAATCATCAACAAGCAACCCGGAACCTTTTCGGTGCTTAACTATGCCAAGTCGGATCTCTGGGCTTGTGGAGCAATTGCCTACGAGATTTTCGGTTCCCACAATCCATTTTACGGTGGAAAGGTAATATATTACTAGTTCTCAAGACATTAGTAACTGTTTTCATTTATTATAATAGAATAAATAGCCTTGGCATAATGGTTATTTGGCATGACATGAAGAACAGCCTATTTAAAATAAGGAGCCTATGATAGAATAACAGTTATGCGAAATGGCCATTATACCAAGTGGTAATTATCCCATATGTCCAGTTTTAAATGGTTATGGCTAACATCTGTATGCCAAATGGCCTTCTTCTATTTTGACTCGCTATATTTGTTGCAGAGCGATCCTAGCACTTTGAAAAATGTGAACTACAGGGATAATCAGCTTCCACCCATGAATGAGAACGTGCCGCATGTCGTACAGAAGTTAGTCGAGAATATGCTGCGCCGAAATCCAAATGAGGTGAGCAACATGCTAACGCCATAACATTATTTCAATCAACATTTATCATTCATTTTCTTCCATTCCGTAGCGACTTGGTCCGGACGTAGCGGCTAACGTCATGCAGCTTTTCCTGTGGTCTCCATCGTCCTGGATGAAAACCGGGTTCACTCCTTCCAGCAACGAGATTCTGCAGTGGTTGTTGAGCTTGACGACCAAAATTTTGTGCGAGGGTCGCCTCCAGCCGGATAATGAAACCATGGGTCGCCGAACCTACACGGAGTATTTGCTGATTTCCAGCTTTTTGGCTCGTGCACGCATTCGTCGGATCAAACGTGCCCTCGATTGGATCCACGCTGTACAATAGTGGGATGTAAGAGCACTGCGACATTGAACGCAACCATATTGTACTGAGCTACTTAAAGACTTGTGTGATTTGTATATTTATGTGCTTATCGATCGATGTATAATCAATTTATTGATAACTCCACTAACGGAAAACAAAATAGTAGGTAATATAGGTAAATGCCTGATTATCGTGTTAGATTGTGTACAGCAAACCATATGTTGATATTTTATTGATGCTAAAGCAACTTATTGTAATATATTATGAACTGAAAATATATAAGTTGTTATTGCATTTGAAGATAAAAAGCTTCGAAAAAAACTTTTCTCTCTTTTCTTTTTATTATATTTGACTTCTTCTTTTTCTTCATTTCCCATACCATTCATCCTCCAACATTACCTATTCATCTTCTACCATACTCCAGCAGCTTGGATGCAAGTTCTCGACAACTTTTATGCAAGCACTATAGACACGATAGATCACGTTTTTTTCTCCAGAGTCGATAAATGAAGAGTCGCGCAGAGTGAAACCAAATTTACCTATCGAGCAGACCAGCAAAACAGATAGCGGTTTTTTTCAAAGACGAAGAAGAACAATCATTCGAAGAAGTCCTTTCGCGCAACTCTGTGTATATACTCTGGTTAAATTTAACCTTCCGGATGTGGCGAAATTTGTAACGCGAGTAGTCGTGCACTCTGTAGTTTGTACAACTCCCTTGATTTTTCAACGGGGGTATATGCAACGAGGTCGCCTACCGTTCATCTTTTGTGAGTGTGTTGTTGTGGTCTCACAATCTCGTTGGTTGCGGGTTGAAAAGCATTACCGTTTGCTGAAAAATATAGAACCATCTTCGGCAAAATTGTGACATGCGACATGCGGTGATCATTCAGATACGGAATTATATCATCAGGCGGCGCTAGTTTGCATGAAACTCTGGTTTCTGTTGGAAGCCATGAAAACAACTCCAACTTTAGGGTAGCTTATTCTAACCACAAAGAAAACAAGCTAGTCCATTCTCTGCAGACAGCTACTGACTGATAACCCAACTAGCAACTGGCTCCTTTTATTTCATTCAGGTATCTACAATTCATTCTTTACCACTAAGCATAACAAAGCATACCTCTAAACACTACCGATGCCCGTACTGTTATACCTACGGGTGCGACAGTACAATCCCAACAGTTTGAAGATACCTCAGAAACTACGACTACGACGAATCTGCGCCGAATTTATGAGTTTTTTCCTTTGAGCTCGGTTCTGGGCCAATCGCTTCCAGTCGCCGTTAAGTGCCCTTAAGTCCTCTTTATCTGTAAAAAGCCATCGTGTGTGCGGTCTACTACAAAGTCGGTGGCCTCGTCCGGGTTCTCTGTTGAATATTATCTTTGCTTGTCGTTCTTCCGGCATAGGGGTCGTCCATAAATGACGTAGCTTTTTAGGGGGGAGGGGGGGCTTCACGAATTTGTGACGAGGGGGAGGGAGGGGTCCTACCTTGTGGACGTAGCATTTTGAATCACTTCAGTAAAACGAGAGGCACTGAAAAAATGAGATACAATTATTTTTTATCAAACTTATTTTTTCTTTGTTTAACTTAAGAAGTTGGGTTATAGAATGATGATTCAGCTCCGAGACATTCATATGATAAGATTGAAAAAAATCTAAGAAATTTTAGATTGATAATGTAATGTAATCAAACAAATGTTTTAAAGCTATAATTATGTAAACATTATATTGTATTCATGTCTAAATACATGAATTTATAAATAAACAAATTAAAACTTAAATAAATTAATTGCTTTAATGACTTTCAAAGCTTTGGTTTAGCCTTATTCATATTTTCTGTTATACCTTTATTTCTTAAAAAAAAACCTAAATATAACATTAAAACAAGATATTTATTCCGTGAATTATGCTTTCAATGTTGCACACTGAACCAAGAAATATCATAGAAAATATTAAAAACCTCACATACCCTTGCGATAATTGAAATCCGATTCATTTCATGTGTATCCATTGATATTCATTGAAAGAACACATAAAGCTCATTATGATATTTCATACCATTCATTTACCAACACTGTGGATTGTATATGACATAAAGTCATGTATGTCATACGATAAATGTTATGTGATTTTCCGATGTGAAAATTCAGTCTTATTATTTTCGTATTTGATTCGTACTTTCGTGATGGCGAATTTGGTTCTGTTCATTGTGATGGATTTAAATCAGTTTAATTGTAAGCGTCATGATTTGGAACTGTGAAATAGTTAACGAATATGTGAAAGAAGGGTAAGTAAAATATTCAAAACACAAATTGAACGTAATTAAATTTTGGAATTAAATTTACAGGAACCATCAAAAACTTTGGAACAAGAACGAAAGGGACAGAAAGTTCAGCACGACCAGAAGCATGGGATGTGATTTTTTTAAGTTATCAATTATTGTGATTGGCTATGCAATGTAATTGATTATTAATTAAATAAATGGTGTTTCAATCTAATTACATTGTTGATTCTATTAAAAAACTGAAATGAAATCATCACAAACTTATTATACTATCATATAAAAACCATTGACAATATTGATGTTTGTCATCTGAATATAACATAACATTCATTGGCAACATACAATAATTCATATCTTCAATTTTCATGAAATGTATGTGTTATATCAGATGAATCTAATTAAATCGAAATCTCACAAGTTTATGTGATAAGTTGATGAGCGTTATGTGAAAAGCTCTATGGAAAAAAACTATATGTGTTTTCAGATAAATCGGACATGATTACTTGGTTCAGTGCAGGAGATCTTCACTCAATCAATTCATGGATTTGATTTAATATACCAATGCTCTTGATGGAAATGCCTGAATACAACTTGATGGAATAGCCTAAACAACAGATTCGAGTGTTATCGAAATTGCTCTTTCTTTCATTACATTTGCTTAATTACTCGGTAATTTGAAGATTTTTTTTATTGTTTCAATATAGGTTGTCTGATTATTGATTATTTCAGTATGGGGAATGATAATGAAGTTTTGCTGAAATAATAATAAAGATGAATAATTTGTTCAATAATCGCCAAGAATTTCTAAACATGCCATATATTATAAGCGTAATCTTTTCTATATCTGGTCACTGATTGGTAAATGGTTTTGAATTTGGATAATAATGACGAATATCCATTTCAAATTAAGATGTATTGTTTATCATTTTCATTGAAATCTATTTCCTAACAACGAATAATCTAAAAAACTATCCGCTAATATAACGAAATTTCTTTTCAACATATCTCGATTACTTTTTCAAATCGGCGTAAGTAACTTTTATACGGTTTTGAGAAAATTAATTAGGAAAAATCACAATCTATCTTCTAAAACTGTTTTAAAATGAATCATTTTTTTAACATTTTTTTGCCGTGTACTTCGCTCAAATTTTGCATACACTCAGCTCACGTTCAAAAACTAGGTAGTTTCTATTATTTCCCACAAAAATAATTATCAGAAAATGATAAGCCGTTTCATTCAGTTACTTTCGACGTTTTTCTACCAGTGTAAAATCGACTCAAGTAGTGTTTTGTTTTGATGCGTGGTTAAGTCACTTTGTCTCTCCATACAGCGGGGCGGCGAAAGTAGTGGTTAGGTTGCGAAAGTTGAAAATGTTACTTTCGTCGTTTTGTAAATCCGGAAATTAAACGTTCTAAAAGTGAAAAGTTGAGTTGGTACAGAGCGGTACGTGTAGAATTCCGCCTGCTTAACACGTAGGATCGATAAAGTAAGTTTGTATACTTTTTTGACTTGAGTCTGTATGAATAAGTTTTCGAGATATTATGAAATCTATTGTACTCGTTACGGTTAGCATTATCAATCCAATCAAAGATTTTTGTTTGTTTCTACATTTTCAGCTGAAAAATTGTTTTTCATGGTTACAACAGCAAAAGTAATACAATTAATAGTAATACTGTTGTCCAAATTACTTTTGAGCGCTACTGTATATCAAACTATTATTCGTTAGATTATCTTTACGTTTCAGTCAGTAATCAATATCAAACTTTGTATTGAACTTGTGAATTTAAATGTTTTGTTATAACTCAACTGGCAAGGTAAACAAATAAAAAAATGATAGGAGGGGGGGGGGGGGGTGTTCTTGTAATGCTACGTATTTTCCAAGGGGGGGTTTGAATATTTGTGACGAAATGCTACGAGGGGGGAGGGGGGGTGTAAAAAATCAGTGAAAAAATGCTACGTCATTTATGGACGGCCCCATACGGGCAACGTGACCAGTCCAACGCAGTCTGCCGCTCTTTATACACTTGGTAGAACTCGTGAATCATGCGACGCCGCCAGATCTTCTCTTCTTCTTTCTGGCGTTACGTCCCCACTGGGACAGAGCCTGCTTCTCAGCCACAGTTATTAACTGAGAGCTTACTATGCCAATGACCATTTTTGCATGTGTATATCGTGTGACAGGTACGAAGATACTCTATGCCCTGGAAAATCTAGAAAATTTCCAACCCGAAAAGATCCTCGACCGGTGGGATTCGAACCCACGACCCTTAGCTTGGTCATGCTGAATAGCTGCGCGTTTACCGCTACGGCTATCTGGGCCGCCAGATACCGTTTTCTAATTTACTCGATTGTTTGCAGCACTTTATGTTCTCCGGTTCCATGTTGACCACCAGCTATCATGTACTTCGTTTTTGTGGTGTTGATCGTGAGTCCGATCCTCTTTCTCTGCCCGACGGTCGATCCCGATGATGTCGATATTGTCCGCACAGCCAAGGAGCATATGAGAACGTGTGATAATGTTACCGCTTCTCTGCAAACCGGCGCTCCTGACAGCACCTATGTTAAACAGCAAGTTAGAAAGAGCGTCACCCTGCTTCAATCCATCTAAGGCTGCGAACGATGATGAAATCTCGTTCACTACTCGCACACATGATTTCGATCCATCAAGCGTTGCACGAATCAGTCAAATCAGCTTCGCCGGAAAGCCATGTCCGGACATAATTTGCCACAACTCGTTCGTCTTCACTGACTCGTACACTGTTTTGAAATCTCCAAACCGATGATGAGTCTACAAGTTGTACTCCCGGAATTTATCGAGGATTTGACGCAGGGTAACCATTGGATCCATCGTTGATCGGTTCTCTCGAAAACCAGCTTGGTATTCGCCGACAAAGGATTCCTCATGCGGTCTCATTCTGTTGAACAGAATTCCAGACATGATTTTGAGAAGTTCGGCCGGGAGTTCGTCCATCCTAGCAGTCTTGTTGTTCTTCAGACCATTGATAGCTTTCTTTACCTCATCTAGCGTTGGAGGTTCCACAGCTCCACTTCCGGTATCTCCGTTCAAAAATGAAGTACTTCTTTCCCCCTGGCGGCCACCACTGTTTTATCCGTCAGCAAGTTTCCTTCGCGGTCGTTGTACATAGCGGGATACGGCGCACACCATTGACAGAATTGTAGAACCGTCGCATGTCGTACCGTTCCATAGCTTTTTGCGCCTGAGCAATTACTGGCTCTTCATGCTCCTTTTTCTGCGATGGATTCGTTTTTCGGCTGCCCTTGCTTCCTTGTATCGCTCTCTGCTCTGACGGGTACCAGACACCAGCATCCGGCTTCTAGCCAAGTTCTTGTCGTTCGTCATTCTCTGGCACACTTCGCCGAACCAACCGTTGCTTGGTCTCGTTGAGCAATACAAACTGCTCGCGCTATTGTGTTCACCGCTCCGTGGACTGACTCCCACAGATCGCTGAGGTGGATGCTCTCGTTGATTTCGCTAATCCGCTCGTCGAGCTTTTGATGGAAGTCCGCTGCTACACCATCTGCTGACAGGTGTTCGATATTAAAACGCAATGATTGTCGATTTCTTGAGCTCGAAACGGTTGATAACCGCGCTCGAATTTGCGAGATAATGGTCTGAGTCGATATTAGGACCTCTGAAAGTTCTAACATCGATGACATCGGAAAAATGTCAGCCGTCTACCAGAACATGGACCATTTGGTTGTAAAGTTCGCCATTTGGGTGTCGCCAGGTGTGCTTACGGATTTCCTTGGTTGCGAAGTAGGTGCAACGGTCGTATTTTGGACCCCCTAAGGAAGTGGTTTTAGTTGTGTGTCCCAATTAATTAATTGCACAGCGTAACCAAGTCAAAGAACATGTCAAAATGTAGAGAAAAACTTCCTCTACGAGATAAAAATGCCCAAACGGTCATGTAGGATCCAAAACCGTCGAAAATAATTGAATTGTGAAGCACTGTTTTTCATTATTTTGGACACACTACTACATTTTGGACTCTCAAAGTATATATTTTGGACCCCCAGCAATTTTTCATCGTTTGGCGACAAAGTCCATGACACTTGATAATATGCTTGCCCATAGTCTAATCAATCGATCGACAATGGAAAACCGAAGAAATTCTACGCTTTTTGTCCAGAAATTTGAAAAAAGTTTTTGTTTTATGCACCGATTAAATTAAATTATTTTCAGATAAAATAAATACATTTTCTCTGTATATACGGTTGATGCAAGTGCGGAATAGTCCTATCTTCCTAAATGGCATGCAAATTGAGTTGGTCTTTCGATTTAAACCGGGAAATTTGCAGGAAAATGGCCAAGGGGGTCCAAAATATATAGGGGTACAAAATATATTGGTTACCCTACTGATGGCCAGCAAAGTTCACTAAATCAAGCGTGTGCTAGAATAAGGGCGTAAGTCGCATGATCGATTTCTCTTCATTGATCCTCTCTTCTGTGAATAAAGATGACAAGATGCGAGTTTGTTAGCATGAAACTTTTGTTTTGCAATTATCTCAGGAGCCTGTTCACTTAGAAAGATAGCGTCCTCAGTATCGTTTTATTGTGCAATTTAAACCAAATTTTATCTTATACGAATGTTCAAATACTATTTTGCATGTTTGGTGAATAAGATCACTAAAAAGTTTGATAAACAATTCTTTAAATTTCATATAACCATCAATGAAACCAGAGTTTTATACAACTTTGGCGAACCGTAGTCTAAAATTGTTAAGTGTTGGAACATTTCTGAAAACGGCATCAGATTCAGAAATCCCAAATCTACTAGAGACACATAATTTAATCATTGAGACAGGCAAAAGGCAGCCTCAGCCGAGTGGTTAGAGTCCGCGGCTATGGGTTCGATTTCCGGTCGGTCCAGGATCTTTTCGCAAAGGAAATTTTCTTGACTTCCCTGGGCATAAAGTATCATTGTACGTACTACACGATATACGAATGCGAAAATGGCAATTTAGGCAAAGAAAGCTCTCAGCTAATAACTGTGGAAGTGCTCTTAGAACACTACGCTGAGTAGCCGGTTCTGTCCCAGTGGGGACGTAATACCAAAAATAAGAAGAAGAAGGAAGTGCATATAGAACACTAAGCTGAGAAGCAGGTTTTGTCCCAGTGAGGACATAATGCTAAGAAGAAGAAAATACGCAAAAATGTAATTTTGTTACGCTGTGTTAATGAAGCTCTGGAACTGCCATGGGATAGAGAGGATTAACCATTATAAAAACCATGGTAAAATAGTTGTCAAATTTCGAAAAATAATCCATAGACACGAAAGGCATTGAGGAATGTAATGAATAAAACTTTGAGCCCATCACTTCTCAACCGTGGACCAGGTTATGCTTGGATTATGCATGACTAACTCAAGGTTATAGTTTTTCAAAATAGTGTACAATGTTCGCTAAACCACAATCCACAACTATTAGAAAATTTTACAAATTTGTCCTTCTTTTCTTGTTGTTCTGAAAGGTACTCCAATATAATGCAGAATTTTAGGAGTAATGGCTTTCACAATAAAGGTCGCACCACAACACAATTTTTAAAATAGTTTGTAGACAGTTGTTTAATATCAAATACAGCACAGCATAGAAATGAATTCAAAACCTAAACGCAATACAGTATGTAAAAATAAGGTACCAACCGCCGCAACTGCTCCAATTCATAGCTCTCGCCAAATCAGATTCGTCAGATGGCTCCCGTTCCTCCACCTCAGGATTTTTGCCTCATAAGGATCCGTTCGTTTGGCAATGGTAGCGCTAAGTTCGTCGTAACAGCTGTACCCGTCCCTTGGGCATGCAAATCCATTCTCGGTCAGTCTTAACATTGGACATACGTCATTTTTACCATCACCTATGTAGAAAATTTTCTCATACTCCGTGTCGGCTTCGTTGAACTGTTTTTCCAGAAAGTCGTCTAGGATTTTCCCTTTGCAGAGGTTTTTCGAGCTTATATTGCACTCAGTTTGATTGTGAAAAGGATGCACCTCCAACAATCCATTGTCATTGAATTTGGCCGGATTCGTAAAGGTGGTATGAATGTATTTCTCGATGTCGTTAAATTCGTTCCACGCTTTGATGAATTCCGAATTTGAATCGCTAATTATGATGATGTGAAAATTATTCACAGCCATTTCGGCGATACATGACTTTATTCCAGGTACTTCTGGTATTCCGCGAATGGCCGATATGATATCCGAAGGTGTGAAACCATTCTGATGCAACAGCCGAAATACACGCTGCATAAAAGGGATCCAGCCACATGAGCGCACAATGCTCTTCAGCTCCGGAGTGATCAGATTCTGATCTAATAGATCACGCACTACAATGTCTGTGTTGTGCTCGCTGATGGTGTGGTCAAAGTCGAACACGGCCAGCCTTCGTAGAATGCGCCCTCGAGATGACATAGCTCTATGCCGAACCTAGAATACCTAAAAGAACAGTTGTTGATCAGTCCAACTACGTACTTATCGTGAAAGGGAAACTTAATTGATTTCATGACATGATTCGTTTTGTTTATCGGTACAAAATACCAGTCCCCATTTGAATACATTGTATCCATTTGAACAACAGGGACTTTCACCTTACCGGCAAATGAAGTTGCTTTAACCCAATCAACAATCTCCCCTCGAGGGTCTATTGACCACACCAAAATTTTAAAATTTATATAGTTGCCCATAGTGATGCCAATGCAAAAAAAACTGAAATAAACGACTTGCACTATCAATTTTAAAATTATTTTGGTATTTTTCTGCAACATTGAACAACTTCTTATTCAGGTTTTTATGATGATTGGATGAAAATTACATTTGTTATACTGCCGTGAATCGCAAGTCAGTCCCATCTGTAAAAAGTAGGCATTGAGAAAATGGGCTGTGAAGTTTTCAAACTCGTTTTCCATACAAGTATTCAAAAAAATCCAGAGGATTGGAACATGTTCCAATCTTAATGAAACTTTCACAACTTGCTTATCATTATGATATCTTACCGAGAAAAATATAAAGATAATCAAAACAAGTTGCATTTTGGTGTTCCACGGTGCGAAAGTCTGTAGTGGGACTGATATGCGGTTACTTTTCATTATGGGACAATTTGACTTGCTGTTTTTTCCTAATTTTTCCGAACAAATCATTTTATTTTATTAGTGCAGCTGAAAGAACATTGGAAAAGATGTTGAAAATTGAACTCAACTCAATTTTGACGAAAATGCAGATGGGACTGACTTGCGATTCACGGCAGTATAGTATTCCAAAGAACACAAGCAACATGATTGTGTTTTAGCTCGCTTGTAAAGTATAAGGGAAAACCATAATGAACATCAGCTTAATTTTTAAATGTGAGCAAACATATCACACTAGGTTTAATGTGAAGATACATCTGAGCCACAACTCAAATTTTCAAGAGCACAAATCTAACGAACTTAACAGCCGTTCAAGCTGAAAACTTGATCGATCGGTCACCACCAGCGTGTGAACAATCGATCAAGTTTTCAGCTCAAACCGCTTTTTTTTTTTTTTTCTTTATTAAAGAGATTTTTAGCCGAAGGCTAGTTCATCTCTATTCCGCTTTTTCTCGTCGAGGTTTACAATATTATTTTACATCGGTAATTTGTTTCTTCTGTAGTATAAGTAATCCAATATTCGTAAGATACACTAACTGTATTGATTCAATGCATAAGGCATTTCGCGTTTGTGAGGTAATTCAAAAGGATTCAGATATGACGATACAGGTCGGCGTCTTTTAGAAAACTGATGAGAGCTTCGATGGAAGTTAAATCGTTTCCAAGCGTGTTTCTGATACTGCCGCTGATGTTGTACTGGTCTCTGAGGAACGAATACTGTGGGCAAACGCATAAGAAATGCTCCACCGAAAAAGGGATGCTGCAAACAGTGCAAATTTTATGAAACGGAGAACCACCCATGTTGTGCGAGACTCTAGTATGACCTGTACGTAGCCGCGAGATTACTTGCTGGTCACGTAACTGTTCCAAATCTTTCCAAGAACCAATGTTTAGTTTGATTTTCCTTGTGAAGAGTAGCTCATTTCTGTTCCAGTCGAGCTGCCATTTGTTGAGAATAACTTTTTCGATCCACTTTTTAACATCGGGTAGAGGTGTTTTATTGGTGTGAAGTAATCCAGAGTGTCCTATACCAGCTAGATTATCGGCAATGCTGTTTCCGGCGATGCCACAGTGGCCAGGAACCCACATGAAAACTGTGTCTGGAGGGGAACGGCGAATAATCTCTTGGATCCATGCATGCTTAGGTGCTTGTGACTGTATAGCTGCTAGGACACTTGCGGAATCGGACAGAATAAGAAGTGGTTTAGTAGAAGGTGTGGTAACGGCTATCACAATGGCAGCTGCCTCAGCAGAAAAAATCGAGCATTGATTTGGAAGTCTAAGACTCATGTCCGATTCGCTGTCGTGAATTCCAATCCCGATTCCATAACGGGAAAGGGATCCGTCCGTATATCTATGCTGATAGTCACGGTATTTGGTGTTGAGGAGATCCAGGACCGTCTGATGAAGTTTCGATGAGTTTTCTCCCGCTCTAAAATGATTTTTGATCGAGTTGTCAACTTTTAGGGTTGGAACTTGCCAATCTTTGGCTCCATGCCAGTGAACTTTTGCCACTAGGGGGAGCTCCGTGTTGGCAGCGTTACGGAAAACTCTTTTCCCCTCGTCGAGGAGGAAGAGCCTTCGATTTGTTGTTATTTTTTCGGCATAGGTTGCAGCCTTGTTACAGATTGCAGCGGCGATGCGATATTCAAAAGGTGGTATTCCAGCTTCAATACAGGCCGACCATGCAGGTGTAGAGGGTAACAGACCGGAGATAATCCGAACGCAGGTGTTGTACGTTGGTGCCAGTGTTTTAATGAGCGCATTACTTGATAGACAGGTGAGTTCTAGGCCATACAGGAGGCGGCTATCTATGATTGCCTTGGCCACCCGAAATCTGATGGCCCTGTTATTACTTCGATGACGTTTGGAGATAATTTTTATCAAGTTGAGACGACTTTTACAGTTGTCTTTTACGGTGTTAAAATGTTGCTGGAAGCTGAGTGAACTGTCGACCAGTACTCCAAGGACACGAACTGTTTTCTTCACAGGAATAGTCTGCCCTGCTATAGTGATAGGTGCACCACGGACCCAATGTCTAGATGAACAGATGTGACATCTTACACTTTTGTGTGCTGATAGGCTGAAGCCAACCGAGTTGGCCCATTTAGCAACTGCATTGACTGCTGCTTGAGCCTTTCTTCTAGTCGCGGGCTGCGTGCGGCCCGAAAAAACGAGTAGAACATCGTCCGCATATACCAATATATGAACGCTTTTCGGAATTCTTTTGAAGATCCCATTCATAGCAACGAGAAACAGTGTCACCGCTATAACAGATCCTTGGGGCACACCTGTTTCTTCAGCAAAAGGATGTGACTGTGTGTCCCCAATCGATACCCGGAAATATCGGTCGAGTAGAAAATTTTTTGCAAAGCTGATGATGTGACCTGCGAGCCCATATTCGACGAGTTGCTTGAGTATGGCAGGAGTCCATGTCCTATTAAATGCTTTTGCAATATCTAGTGAAATCAATTCAGTGTGGAAACCTTTCTCCTGGGCATCTTTTAGCACATGGCCGAGGGAAGCCAAATAAGTATTTGTTCCAAATCCGGCACGAAAGGCGTGTTGGCGACGGTCCAGGTGTTTACCACCTTCCAGAAAATGTCTTAGACGGCGATTAACCATTCTCTCCATTAGTTTGGAAAGACAGCATGTGAGCGATATTGGACGGAAACAAGCTGGGTCCTGTGAGGAGTGATTGGTTTTCGCTATAGGGATAACTAAACTCTCTCTCCATTCTTCGGGATAGGAGTCTGATAGCCACAACTGATTGAAAAGTTCTAGTACCTTAAGCTTTCCGGCCATAGGGAGACTTTTGATAATTGGGTACCCAATACCATCTGGACCAGCCGAATCGCCATTGCAGCTGCCCAAAGCATGTTGAAATTCAACAAAGGAAAACGGTTCATTAATGGAGAGATTACTTATATCATTTGGAACATCGAAGTTCCGAATAGAGTTTCTGGAAGGATTAATTCGACGTTTGAAGTCTGTATCGTAGGCATCGATTGCGGCCAAGTTTGCAAAATATTTCCCTAGCTCTTCTGCTATTTCCGAGGGATCGGTGATTGTCTTCCCCTGAAGTCGGAGTATTGGAGGGGCAATTCTTCGTTTCCCAGATAAAGCATTAACCTGGTTCCATAGATCAAACCGCTGTCTAGTTCTCTGGATTTATGCTCTTGAAAAGTTGTAGTTTGGCTTCGATGCATCCTGTGTGTGTGCAATCCATCTAACCCCCACTGTCCGGCAGTGGTATTATGAAAAAAAAAGGTTTTCAGCAAAACTGCTTTGGCATAACATTTTTGCAAAAAGCTTCAGTCCGGGAGTTAGAAGGTGATAGCTCTATTGCAGATCCGGTGACCCATTTCAGAATGGCTGGAGAGCCCCGCATGTATGCATAACCGTTATCAAATGGATAATGATGATGCATACACATTTCCTGTTTCAAAGATGGTTACTTTTAAACTGGCGCGTATTTAATAATTGGGTGTCAATAATAATGTAATCAGAACAACCTCACCAAAATTCACCAAGGCGGCGTTATCATCAAATCAAAGACATATTAAAGACCTCCATGTCCCTTGCAGTTGCCCAAAAATTTATGGCTCATAAGGTAATCTAGAATGCCGTGAAAAGTGTACTGAGATCTGTCAAACTTGGGTATCTTTTGCACTACCGAGGGACCAAATGCAGTACTAGAAGCAGTGTCTGCATATTTCAATATACAGTCAACAACGCCGATCCTCAGTAGGCTCCGTCATCGTTGAATTCTTCTTTGTGTGAATGTTTGATTGACAATACATGCACGAATCTGGTAGAACGTGCATTCAGTTTTTCAATTACTTTTGCTACACTAATTCTCATCCACTACTGAAATTCAAATTCAATTTCACTAGTGAAAAAAATCATTTCCGTCAGAATACCCCATAAAACATCCGCAAATTGCAAAAGTTGTATTTTTTTATTAAAAGACAATCATGATTCATCAACTGGAGGCATCACATTGCCGTTTTCTTACACCAGTAATATAAAATTCATTTGTAATTTTTTATATTCAATTTTCAATTTCAGTGCCTCTAGGTGAAACTGAATTTTGAAATGACACCAACAGTGGGTGAAACTGAATGTGTGCGTGTGTTGCACCCACTCTCTTTCTCGTCGCATTCGCACTCGAAGTCAGATTGGCTTCTTGCTAGCGGAGTTTGTTTTTGTTCGTTTTCGCACTGATCGGGTATCATTCGGCTGAATTTTTACGACACTGACTAGAAGTGGTACCCAATCTGAGCCCGAGTAGGACGGACCTGATCAAATCGAATCAGCAACTAATTGGGTGTGCATTCCCTTCTCCTCGTGACGCACTTACCACTTGTCATTTCTAGACCACATTTTTTATGCCTAATTTTACGCATTTTTTATGTAATACAATCAATTAACACAATTTACAACATCACGTTTTTTTTTCTTTGATTTATCCGGCGGCGTTGTACTGTCAGCCAAAATACACAGTGCGAAAAATATCACGTGGAAACAAAAAATAACAAAGCCAATTGAAACCGGTCATAAAGCATTCTACCGAAGGCGTCTTTGATCACACGTAACGCGCTGAACTTATTTTTCACTGCTTGATAGTAAGGTTATTTTCAATATACACTTCCGAACAACAATCCGGATGGCTTAGCACCAGCCAAATCCACGGCAAATCGCGGAAAACGAGAGAACGAAGAAAAGTGTTGCAAGCAAAACAAAACACGACCGTTAGCACCAACGCCTACTGCGATCCTTCGTAGTTTGGCTTCGATGCATCCTAACCTTAAATTTTAGATTTTTCTGGCAACTTGCTGAATATAAAAAAGCAGACATTGCAGAATTCGTTTTCATTTGATTTCGAAGCACGATCAAAGCAAGCGTAGAAAACGATTGTTATCGTTTCATGATCTCCATTTGGGTCTACCCCGTTTGGCATAATGTCATTTGGCATAATGCCGTTTGGCATACAGTCGTATGGCCTAAAGTCGTTTGGCATAACAGTTGTTTGGCATAATAGTCGTTTGGCATAATGGTCGTTTGGCATAATTTGAAAAAGGAAGATACTGCAGTGGTACAGTAATATGCGGGGCCATAAGATGCGTCATAAAATACCATGTTCCTTTTTTTCAAATGACATGCAACAACTTAGGCGTTGGATACATTTTTGTTAAAAATGCGCTATAATATCCCGGACATAATGACCCCGGAAGTCATGTATGACTTCCCGGAAGTCATGTCAATTCCAAAAGAGCTTTATTGGATATTGGTTTTCTGGATAAATGGTGTTAAGAAGTATGTCATATCAATAACTGAGAACGGAATGTACGATCGTGAGTAGTTTATCTACACCCCTTTGTTCAATGGAAGGAATTTGATCAAATTTAATATTTTTCACAATTTTGCCGCCTATCAAAAACCTCTTCCATATATGATGAAAAATAGCACATTTTATGATGTTGTTCCGAATGTTCATTCTTCTTAATTTTATTGCATGTTTGATACCATGATCGTCGGAACCCATGAAAAATGAAAGTATTTTGAGACACTGACGCAATAATTACAAAGATATCATATAACAAATCAAGCTGTCCGAAACTGAGGGACAGGAGGTGCTTAACGAAAATTGTAATTTGTCCATATTTAGTTCAATTGTGGTACAAAATACATTCATACTATCAAATTAGGATTATTTTCGATCAAGCTTGCGTGATCCAAAGTATTTTTTTCATGTTCAAAATATTTATTAAATAGGCTCAAAATTAAGAAAATACGTAAATTTTTTATAGATTTTCAAACTTTTCTACTTTTTTAAAAAGGCATGCATATTTCATGGATGTGTTATTCTACGCAAACATTAGTCTACATAATAGCTTTCTTTTCTAATAATACACCATCTTGACTGGACCATGATTTCACAATATTTCGACTTTGTCCGGTATTGGGTGCTGTCCGGCACTGGGGGATCTCCCCCTATCAGGCTTGATAATTCTCCTCAACATCATCAGAGTTCGGTGACATACTCTAGAGCAGCGTGCTGCCAGTGCCTCTTTGCGAGGGAGCCAAAAAATGCTAAGCAGCGAGGCAACGAAAAATGAGCGAGGAAGATGCAGCACAAAAAAAAACCGAGTTGAATTCCATCAAAAAAGGGTGCTCTCACAACTCCCCGAGGACTGTCTGTTCGGGCGGCAGACTCGAGAGTTCGTTTGAAGTGTGAGTGATGGTGAGCATCGCAACGAGAGAGAGAGAGTGTCTGAAAAAATCCTCGCATTTTTCTGCACTCTCACTCGAATCGCTTAAGGATCTATGTTGAAAATTTTGAGTTTATTTTTTTCTCCTCAGAAAAACGGCAAAAAGCCTCCTCTTTGCCTCGCAGAGGAGTTTCTATCAAGCCTGCCCCCTATACTAAAACTAATAACAAAACATGCAAAAAATTGGAACACAGCACATCAAGTGCACTGTATTATCCAATCTACCACCGCGACACGGTATCCCGTTCATTGTACCGTGTGAGAAAGCAATTGCGGTCAAGCGTAGTATTTGGCTGGTAACACTCATTCAGTCCCACAACAAAAAGTAAACAATCCCACAACCTCACGTTATAGTCGTGCCGAACCATTAGCCACTGCGCCACCTCCGATGACATGCAATACGATACCTATCTTTAGAGGACGCGTCTTTATTTTTGGATTTTTCAACTTTCGGTTTTTATTTTCCCTTATTTTTTTAGTTTTGCGCTACGACCTACTAGAGCAGATTTTGTTATAGTAAATATGAAATCTTAAGTTTCTGTAGTTCTTCGATATCATGTTTTTTTGTGATTACCCTCATATATAATACATAATCTGAGCAACATCTACTTACGATTATTGAACTAGTGTAGTTTTCTTTTTGTAAATTTTCTACTTTGTTGTGATAGCTTTGAAACGTTTATGAGATCGTGTCAGACACCAAACAGTTATCTCTTTGCCGGTTCCAACGCTACTGTCTGAATTATTTATACTTTGCAAAACAAAAACAAACCATCAGTACGTTACGCTTTAAAGGTATCGGGCACACTAATACATTACAAAGTGGTTATTCTTCTATGTTTTTTACAAACATTTGAAATCTGGCGGTTCGATGTTTAAATATATCCCAAGTGTGAGTCGCTATCACGCGTAGAAACACCGTTACATTGAATCAACAAAACTATTATTGTTGAATTTGAAATCAACATGTTAGTTGTACTGAAAGTCATATTTTATCACAACACCTCATAAATCATAAATAGTTTATGATCAGCGATCTGTCCTGTCGATTAGTTAACAACATGTGCTGATAGCTTTACACAAATTTTATAAATTCTGGTACCGTAAAGTGCCGTAATTCAGCGCAGTTAAGGAATAAAACGATTCAAATGGTTACTTAAAAATTAGTATCGCATCAACAAAAAAGCTTTATGGGTGGATCGCTAGCAAATCTATTCTAGATTACGGGAAAAATATAAACTAGACTGTATTCATGATTTACATTCGTGATTTTTTTGAAATAGTTCACTCGTTGAAATTGCCTAATTCCGCGCATTTTTTAAACGCTTTTCCATATTCCGCGCAGAAGAATGCCTTATTTCGCGCACTCATGAGCCAATCAAATTAAAATTAATTTTGATGAGGGGCTGCATCCATTCGTTACGTAACATTTTAAATTGAAAATTTTCAACCCCCTCCCCTCCGTAAAACTTTTTGTATGAGAAAACGTAGAGTTTTGTATGAACCGTAACTTTTTAGTCTAATAATAAAAAAAAACTGATTTTTTTTTTATTATTTTTGTCTATCACATGAAATAGAGATAACCAATACCGTGGCATTGGTACGTGTGAATTTCGTCTAGGGGAAAGTGGCAATTTGGCCATCTTAAGAAAAGTCGTTAAAATTGCAATTTTTAGATCAATACACTAGATATGCACGATTTCCGTTGTCCTAAAAAAATGAATTTGAATTTTTCGTCGATTTTGTTTCGATGGGGTGATATTTTATGTTGTGAAATCATCTCATAGAATCTAACAATTCAATTATTTTATTCACTGAACTGGAAAGTTTAGAAATGAAATACTCTTTCGAAATCTACTGAGCTCATATTTGGCTTAAATATGTTTCTTATTGCATAGTTT
This sequence comes from Aedes aegypti, assembly GCF_002204515.2. Classification (NCBI taxonomy): domain Eukaryota; kingdom Metazoa; phylum Arthropoda; class Insecta; order Diptera; family Culicidae; genus Aedes; species Aedes aegypti. Next base: position 192,219,367 of record NC_035109.1, on the reverse strand, counting down.
TAGACAATTCGGTCGAGAAAAAAAACCATCTTCTTCTTCTCGGCATTAACGGGAATCGAACCCAGACATTTTCAGCATGGCTTTGCTTTATAGCCGCGAACTCTAATCACTCTGCTAAGGAAGGACCCTGAAAAACCCCCATGCCAATGTGAATCATTCCACCCCATTGGCGAAACCGCCCCGACTACCCTTATTTGTATTCTGTTCATACAATACAAGGACTAGTTTGCATTATTGCTTGGAATCAATAAGTTTCAAGCAAATCAATTAATGGTGTCCACTAATGCCACGGGCAACTGAAACTTAATTTTTTTAAGCAAAAAAGAAACCTCAGAAGAAGGGCCCAGATAGCCGTAGCGGTAAACGCGCAGCTATTCAGCAAGACCAAGCTGAGGGTCGTGGGTTCGAATCCCACCAGTCGAGGATCTTTTCGGGTTGGAAATTTTCTCGACTTCCCAGGGCATAGAGTATCTTCGTACTTGCCACACGATATACGCATGCAAAAATGGTCATTGACATAGTAAGCTCTCAGTTAATAACTGTGGAAGTGCTTATAAGAACACTGAGCTGAGAAGCAGGCTTTGTCCCAGTGGGGACGTAACGCCAGAAAGAAGAAGAAGAACCTAAGGGTCATCCATAAATTACGTCACACAAAATATGGCCATTTTCAATCCCTCTTCTACACTCAGAGATAAAAATAGTCACAGAATTACTAAAGTTTATGCATTAATGACTATTTTCTATCTGCCTCTCTTTCATTTTCCTGTGAATTTTCATACTAACTGTCATTTCGACTGGGTTGAAGCTTAGCGATGCTTCAATCCAGGTGAATTGACAAATAGGAATAAAATTCCCAGCAGGATGAAAGAGAGGCAGATAGAAAATAGTCATAAATTACTAAAATTTAGTCCTTCTGTGACTACCCGTATTTTTGAGTGTACGTAGGGGAAGTGGTGGTAAAATGAACACGGGTGGTAAAATGAACACCGTGCCTTTTACCGAGAAAAAACAAATTTCGATTAATTTTTATCACGCACGGACGAGCAGAGTCTGCAGAGCATAAATCTGAGTGTTCGAGTTGATATGGAGGTCAGTTGAAGTGAAAACATCAACAAAAACTAAGATTTTAGAAAACCACGTTTGAAAATTAGAACTGACGTAACTTTTAGCTCGGAAGACTTGAAGTTTTTCAGTGATGTGAATATCGTTATGATATGATGTCAAATCTGATACCTTCAGATTTCTTTTTGAATAAGTTACAATCATTATTGGATGTATTTTTGGTGGCGCAGTGAAAATTTTCAGAAATATTTGTTTTGCTCACGTTTTTTGCATGGTGTTCGTTTTACCACCAACCGCTGTTCATTTTACCCACATAGTGCAGGTAAAATGAACATTTGCATCGCTTTTTGATAGCGATGAAAATATGTGAAAATTTAGCTATTTTAGTCTGAATCGATGTAGCTGCTATAGATTACATCCCTATTTTTGATGTTGTGCGGTTGAACTATACAAATTCCTCGTTTTTCTATCAGAAACAAGATGATTTCCTTAAGGTGTTCATTTTACCACCCCTTCCCCTAGGGATCGTAACCTTTCTATGAATCATTTCCCGAGAATGTGTCGTACTTTGTGGGGTCTTCTTCAAATTACGACATATGTTGTTTTCCAATAATTCTATATGGATTGTATAATATAAAATGTACATTGGCAATGTTATTATGAATCCGACAGAAATAAGGACAAACATTTTTTTTTAATATATTTTTTTCACAATTGAATAGTGCGCTGTGTTCATAAGCATCTTAAGAATGCAGCGCCATACATGTCATTATGACAGTTATGTCGGGAACGAGTCACACGTCGCGTGTCCCACACGCGCGTTCCGATTTCATTATGCTAAGTCAATTTTGTGCGCACAGATGTAGACTATTTTTTTGGGGCTGTGTACAAATCATGTGGTATTTTTTCCCTGTAAGGGACCGTCCATAAATGACGTACACGGTAAAAATCAAAAATACTGAATAGCTTAATGTTTAATATTTCATTGACATTTTTCATTTTTATCATTTGCTATGCTTATCAAATATGCACTAGATGAATATATGTTATACATTGAAATGAATATTAGGTGTTTATTTCCTCATGTGCATAAGTGTTGTGGTTTCCAATCTTTGGACTTGTCGAAATTGATTGAAATTTCCAGGCAGCAAGCAACGACACGTTCGCTGAAAGTTGTTGATCTGTAGTGAAGCCAAATACCGTACTGATGGAGTTGTGTTAAGAGGTAATTCAAACAATAAATAGTATTGAGCTCAATTAACTATGATATTATATATGTTTCAGGAAATTTCTTTGGAGCAGACGAGGACAGCAGGAAATTTGCTAGATTTCTACCTGATCAGCAAGAGGCGGGCGATTTTGTAATACTATACTGCTTTTCGGTAAAAGGTAGACCGGAATTTGTTCCAAATCAACGATAACATCACCGATTTATTTATTTATTACAGTGAACCACACGAGGAGGAATATGATCCGGGAATTCATCGCAGTGCAAGACGACAAGCGTCGTTGTAAGGAAAAAAAAGTTGGATGAAAAGAATATTGATTTCTGCGTGCTGCAAAAACAAAGCTGGCCCATAGATTCGCAGGGAACGGAATGTTGGAACCCAATGGATTACACAAGAACCCCGTCGATGTCGAATTTGGACCCGGGAGTCAGGATACTGTGGGAAATATTCCCGGCGTAGCACTCATGGCGACAATCAAGCGAAGAGCGTCCGGTATCCAATCCGCAGTTTATCTGCACATTTTCGTTGCAGTTCTAAATGAATGACAAAAGTAAGCAGTTGGCGAAAAACTCATCCCTTACCCCTTTTTTTAAATACAATTTTCTCTAAATATGAACGATAATTGTTTTTTTTTATTTTTTTTAACGAAAACTAAAATAATTAATAGTTTTAAGCAATTTATAGAATTAACTTTCATAATACATTGGACTATTATTAGCGAAATATGCATACGCTGCTATAAAAGTCGTTTATACTTGCGAGGCATATTTCATGAAAATTCATTGACAGGAGTGAATAGACCAAATATGATTTTAGTATGACTTTTACGCTATTTAGCATATAAATTTTTAACCGTGTAGCATTTTAGGGGGAGGAGGAAGTCTACGATTTTGCTACGAACCATGTATTAAGTATGGACAAATAGGCTACGAAGGGGGAGGGGGTGTCAAAAATTGGTCAAAAAATGCTACGTCTTTTATGGACGCTGCCTAAGTGGGCTTTCCCGATATTCCGCTTGTACATGAAACGTATGTATGCATGAAGTTACTTTTCAAAGAAAGAGACAGATGTGAAGACGGATATAGCATTAGACTGGCCCTTAAACAAAAAAGTTGTAAATCTCAACGAGGCACCCCCTGGATATGTGCCTTAGGGTAAGAAAAAAGGTCTCTCAAAATTTCAACTCATTTGGTTGCACTACCAGCTGGCGCATTTAATTCGAAGTTTGTATGGGATATTCGTTTCAAATATATTGAAAATTGACCCTTTGTCACTGTTTCGTTCTGTATACTAAATGATCGTGTTCAATTGGGCCCAGAATGACAAATACATTAGTTGATACCCTAATGAACATATTTGCAGAAGGTTGTATCTGGATTCAAGCTCATTTTCAATAACATTTCAGTTGTTGAAAGTTAGGCTTGAATCAGAACTTCCGTACAATCACATATATGCATTAGACCTGTTCATATTTGAAAACATGTCGGGAAATCTTCCGGTCAAGCAATATTCTGAATTCTCTTGCTAAGAACAAAGTCTGGTCAAATTTTCAGCTCATTTGATAATGATTTCAGTATGCTTCAAGTTAAAAATGTGTTTTTAGGCTTATTTTAAGGTTTGAAAAATCATAACTCAAAACTCATAAATCAAAACCACTTGCTTTTACCACCAATTGAAAGCTAATTCTATTCTGCTAAAGTTTATCGAACACCCCAATATGATTACATGAAGTTTAAATATTGTTTGATCGAGATTTGTTCTCCACAGTACCCATAAATCACGGTTTTCCAAATATGTATGGTGTATAAAACACACATTGACATTATTTTTTCAGGCCCTAGTCAACGGGCATCAAATAAAATAGATCTATGAATTTATTAACCATTAACAGATTACATGTTGCTTTAGGCAATAAATTACAAAAAATGCCCAAAGATCGAACAACCCATCCCAACCTGATGATAGTTCTATCATGTATGATACATGTACCGACGAATGAATGAATTGAACAAGTTAGCATTGCTTTTTCTTTCCGAGTGATGATTGTTATGATCGCATTTCACTGACTATTCAGAACGATTTGAAAACAATCATCATCATCGACTAGGAAAAAGCAGTGCTAACGTGTTCATTTTTTACATTCTTTGAAGCACATGGTGGTGTTTTTGGCTCACCCACAGCGGATTTACAGATGTGCTTCCTAATTACTTATTTTTTAAATTTATTTTCGTAAGATAAAAGGTAACTTTAATAGTGATTGGGTTTTTGATATGCATAGACATCATGTTCTAGAAATTTGAAATCCAAAATTTTCATACAGGTATGTTTTTTAGACAGAAAACTCCCCAAAAATAATGATTTTCAAGAACCTCGAAGCACAAATCTCAACCAAACTATGTTAAAACTTGCTCCAATCATAAATTCGTGTTCGACAAAAGTTCGTACAATTGAATAAACTACTATGCAGAGGTATTTCCGATAAGTTTTGGTGTTCCGTTCAGTAGTTATGAATTTTCAAAGCTTGAAAATAGCCCAAAAACACATAATTGACTTGAAGCACACCTAAATTTTCTCCGAATCAACTGAAATTTTGACCAGAAGTTCATTTCAACATGAAAAATCCAAATATTGGTTGACTGACGAATTTACAGACAATTTTGAAAATATGAATAGGTCTAATATGCATGCACCATGCGCAGCAGCTCGCCCAGCGTCATAGGTGGCTATGATGCGCCTAGTGGTGACCATCATGCTATGTTGAAGAAATACAGAGTAGTACCGTTTTGACTCATATTTCGAACACTTAAGGCCAACTTCAAAGTGACTTCAAATGCATCTGATTGGTATAAATGGGCAGATATTTGTGTAAATTTTAATTTCCTCGCAAAGCCCAACTGTTAGCTGTTGGGTGCACCGATAATAATGTTGATTTAATAAGTTTTAGTATTGTTTTTACGTTAAAGTATGGAACAACATTTTGATTCAAATGTCGAACACTGTCTCATATTCCGAACAACTTGATTCAAATTCCGAACAGCACGAATAAATCGTATTCAAATGAAAAATTTCGCAAATAAATTTACTTGAGCTTGTTCTTCTGGTCTGAAACTAGAGAATCATCACTACTCCTGCGGTATAAATTATATTGGAGACGTTAAAATTGAATTGCAATTGACTGCCATTTCCTTGTTATTTGGTGACATATTTCAGCGAAATATTTCAATCAAATCGCCATACAAAAACCGAGTGTTCGGAATATGAGTCTGTTCGGAATTTGAGACAAAACGGTATTTCAAATTAACTTCAGATAGTTGAAACACCAAATTTATTAATTTTAATCATGATAAAACCTTCCACAATATTGTTCGCTCTGGTATCAAGTAGTGTTTTTGACATTCTGGGTTCAATTGAACGCGATCAGCAATTTTCCCGAACCAAACAGGATATGTTGAGCTGTTTCCCATATGTTTGAGCAGGTAATCCCATATTAACTTCAATTGAAATGCGCCAGCTCATGGAACGATCAAATGAGCTGAAATTTTCAGGAAGTCTTCCTCTATCCCTAAGGAATAATTCTGGAGGGTGCCCCGTGGAATTATACAACTTTATTTTTCTCCCATACTGAGCTGGGCCAGTCTAATATAGCATGTTTTACTTGTCTGTTGTTATACGAAGAACAGTGCGCGGAATTAGGGCATTATGAAAAAAGACGTAGCCTAATTCCGCGCAATACTTTTTTGAATAATACTCAATAATTATGCTAATATTTGATGAGATTCCATAGAAGCACCATGAAACATATCTGTAGCAAGTAGTTCTATGGAATATTGCGTAAAAAATAAAACATTTTTGATAAAGAAATCGCGTTTGTTGTTGTCCTACAGTCTTAGCACGGACGCAAAGAAAATTATAAAAATGACGTCTACTCCGACGGGCCTTCACTGATTATTTTTTAATGCCGCGAAAAAATGCCTTATTTGCTTTTATTTGGTCGCCGTTAAGTCAGAGGGAATCAAGTACAAAACTTGAGAAAATTAGATTATTCTCGCATTAGATGCAAAATTACTTTACCCCCGTTACACTTTGATCAGATTTGAAGAATGCTGTAAACTGCGAGAGGTATGTAATAAATTTACTTTGGATGATGCAGTCAGAATGGACCAAGTGCTTATCACCATAACAGCGAAAATGATCAGCGCGCTTAGGAATGCGAGGAAATGAAAGACATTTCAGGAGATTTGTCAGATTTTTCGACATCGAATCATTCTTCTACTTATCCATCAATAGAAATTTATAAATATTACATGATTCGATGCATTTGATTTTGATTTTTAACCATTTACCATATTCGGATGGGTGGTCAGAAATTGCAACAAATTCTGTGGAGACAGAGCGGACCAAGTGTTGAAAAGAAATAAAATGATTGATTACTGCATTTTTGAGTCAATTTCAGAGTCCGATAGAAGTTTACGGTAGTTCTATGGTGTATGTATGGCATGTCCCACGATCCGCTTATTGGACCAGCATATTTTGGTCGGTACTCAAGATTTTCACTTAGTTCACTCTGACTGAACGCATATTTGAATATTTCTGGTCTTCAACGCCCTGACCCTGCAAAACCTTAATTTTCAAGCTATCGTAATGCCACTGATTTTGGTATTTACTATATGGGTTATTTAAGAATGTACGATACTGGTGTCGAAGGGTCTTGATAATCTGTTTATCTTAGATATATGCACCCAATTTGACCATGCAAGCATTAAATGATTGTTATTTTTCAAGAAATTGTTCAGTCAGAGTGAACCAGCTCACTGAACGGTGGTCTTTGGTTCAGTCAGAGTGGACTAAGTACGCATAGTCCATCAAAAAATCGTTCTATTAGAGGTATGGAATATGATTTTTCATGATTATCACTTCACATTATATTGTTTGAATGTAACATAAAGACGTGTAAATATAACCAAAATTTAAACGAGTTCACAAATTACAGAGCGTTAGACTTTAAACCCATTTTTCTCAAAATATCAAAAATGTCACTTGGTCCACTCTGACTTAACGCCGACCATTTGTGATTCAAACTTATGCTAAATCAAAGTAGCCTCGAATAGCATTACAAGTTGTGATAAAGTACGTCTTACTCAGGTGAGGTTCGGGCAACTAATGAACATTATTTATTCGAAAATAATTTATGGCTTACTATTAATACAATCTATAATTCAATGATTACTTAGTTTCTAACATTCCCCCTTAATCTTGAATTACAGAATTCCAAGGGTCTTCATTACTCCTTCAAGCTTCGCTACTGGAATCGCCTTGGAAAGAGCATCCGCGATTTGCTCACCTGTTCCAACGTGCTCAAGTCCGATGATATTCTGCGCCAATTTCTCTCGCACGAAATGGTGTCGGATATCAATATGCTTGCTGCGGGGTGAATATCCGACCTCCTTCTTCGCCAAAAGCACAGCGCTGAGATTATCGCAACGGATTTGAACAGCTTCGGAAATCCCTTGGAGCTCTTCACATAGTCCACGCCACCACAGGGCTTCTTGGGTCGCCGCTGAAACAGCCATATACTCCGCCTCCATTGTGGACAAAGCAACTGTGGCTTGCTTACGACAACTCCACGAAATCGCACCACCTGCTTGCTTGAAAACATAGCCAGTGATCGAACGACGAGTATCGGGATCGTTTCCCCAGTCCGCGTCACTGTAGCCGACGAATGCTTCTGCTGACTCATTCGAATACGTTAGTTTCCTCGACTTCGTATCTTTCAAATACCGCAGTATTCGTTTCGCTGCTGTTCAATGTGCCTTTCCTGGATTTTGATAGAACTGGCTTACCATGTTGACTGCGAAACTAATGTCCGGTCTAGTCGACTGCGCCAAGTACTGCAGACTTCCCACCAGCTCTCAGTATGGCACGCTCTCCATCAGCGTTCGTTCCTCATCGGTGTTTGGACACATCTCCTTCGTTAACTTCTGGTTTGGATCAGCAGGATTCGCCACGACATTGCAATTGGCAACATTGAATCGCTGCAGCAAATCGTTGATGTAGCTCTCTTGATCGAGCATCACTCGGCTATCGTCTCTGGTCACTCGCATTCCAAGAATTTTGCTGGCCAAACCGATGTCCTTCATTTGAAATTTGGCCATCAGGTCCTTCTTCAGCCTATCCACCCAACGCTGGTTGTTGGAAAGCACCAACATGTCATCCACGTATACGGCTACGATCAAAATTATACCACCTTCAACTTTGAAGTACACGCACGTATCGTATGATGATCGCTTCAGTCCTATCCGTTTCAACTCTGCGTCCAATTTTTGGTTCCACACTCTACTGGCTTGCTTGATGCTATAGAGTGCTTTACGCAGCCGACAAACTTTCCTGGATGAATTTGGATCGACGAATCCTTCCGGCTGTACCATGTAAATCGCTTCATCACCTAGATCTCCTTGCAAAAACGCCGTCACCAAAGACAAATTAAAGACCCCCATGTCCCTTGCAGTTGCCCAAAATTTTATGGCTCATAAGGTAATCTAGAATGCCGTGAAAAATGTACTGCGATCTGTCAAACTTGGGTACCTTTTGCACTACCGAGGGACCAAATGCAGTACTAGAAGTGGTACCCAATCTGAGCCCGAGTGGAGGTCCGTCACCGCATCAAGCTGATGGATTTGGAGGTTCATCTTGGCAGCCATCGACATTAGGTACCGGATGGTAGCATAACGAACTACAGGTGAAAACATTTCGTTGTAGTCGACGCCTTTAACCTGGGAAAAGCCCTTTATCACCAAACGAGCTTTGTATCGCTCCACAGTTCCATCCAGGTTTGTCTTCACCTTGTAGACCCACTTGCATTGTAAGGGTTTCCTCCCGCTCGGCAGGTCGACCAGATTCCAGGTTTCGTTCACCGCCAGGGCCTCGAATTCCGCCACCATCGCTTCCTTCCATCTGTCGCTGTCATGCCCGGTAATTGCCTCACGAAATGTCTGTGGTTCGATCCCTGTGTCAACATAATTTATCTGCTCGGGTTGGGAAACGCTATCAGGGAAAATATTACAGCTCATGATATAATCACGATACTTGCCTGGGGTAACGTGCTCCCTCGCACTGCGCCTTACCAAAATTGTGGGTCCTTTGATTGTGGAGGGAGCACGGAAGGTTGTTGCTCCTCATCGATAATCGAATCTGCATCGATAATCCATCGGATGCATCGTCAGCCTCCATTGGTTCCCTCTGGATAATCAACTCACTGTCTTCTGGCTCATCTATCGTGTTGTTGCGCTTCGATTGGCATTCATCAAGGAATATCACATCCCTGCTGACAAACACTTTCTTGCTCACTTTGTTGTACACCCTGTACGCCTTGGAGCCTTCGCTGTAGCCAACGAAAATACATGCTTCAGACTTCTTGTCCCATTTCTTCCGCTTCTCCTTCGGTACATGCACCATCACATTGGTTCCGAATATGCGAAGATGCGACACATCCGGCCGTTTGCCAGAAAACTTTTCCTCCGGGGTTACCGATAGTCCTTTTGTCGGCGAACGATTGACCACATACGATGCAACTGCGACTGCTTCTGCCCAAAAACTGTTATCCAGACAGCATACTCCTCGCTCTCTCGACCAACGTCCGATTCATCCTCTCTGCCAATCCATTTTGCTCCGGGTTGTAGGGAGCAGATGTCTCGTGCTGGATTCCTTCCTTTCGCAAAAAGTTTTGGAAATTTCGGTTGACATACTCTCTGCCATTGTCTGTCCGTATTCGCTTGATCCGTTCTCCAGTTTGGTTCTCCGCAAAAGCCTTATATTCTTGCAACGCCTCGAGCACTTCCGTTTTAGACTTCAGAAAATAAACGACGGTTTTTCGACTAGCGTCGTCGATGAAGGTCAGAAAGTAACGGCTGCCTCCAATCGACTTGGTTTCCATAGGGCCGCACAAGTCCGAGTGGATCAGTTCCAATATTCGGTCTTCTCGGTGCCCCTTCGCCTTGAACGGTTGACGACAATGCTTGCCTTGAATGCACGGTATGCATCTCTCCGAGGTTTCCACATCATATTCCAGTCCGGTTACCATCTCCTTTAATCGCTTCATTCCACCGGCGGACAGATGCCCCATACGCCGATGCCACATCTCGTACTTGTCGTCCTGAACCAAATTCGCAATGGGCTTCTTCACTTCGGATAGCTTGTAGAGGCCATTCACTTCAAGGCCAATCGCAACTACCTTGTTGTCGGGGTTGACAACTTTGCACTCCTCCTTCACAAACACCACCTTAAATCCCTTTTGGCATACCTTGCTTACGGAAAGTAGATTAATCGCCAAATCAGGGACGCAAAGAACATCGCTCATCGTGAGGTCCACTGTCGCTTCACCGCAATCTGCCTCCAGCTTCACCGATCCTTTTGCCACAACGGCCACCACTGCATTGTTGGCCACGTTGATCCTCGTCGACACATTCAACGGATTTTCCAGCATATTTTTGTTCCGGCACAAGTGTGCGGTTGCACCAGAATCAAAAGCCAATCGCTGTCGTTCCGCTCAGATGACTGCACTGCACGTGCAGCAAAGAATGCCGCATGCCCTTTTTGAGTATCACGCTTCTCTTTCTTCTTCTCGCTCGCTTCCTTCTGGCATTCCGACGCAAAGTGTCCCAGCTTCCTACAACGGAAGCACTTCACGCCAGACTTCTCGACTTGCTTCTTCGATGCGTTTTGCTTGCTGAAAAACGCATAATTGTTTTCGGACGCTTTTGAACCGCCCGTGACCTTCACCTCCTGCATGATCTTAGCCTTGACCATGTCCGCTGTCAGTGCCACTCCGGATGACTCCAGACCCAAAATCAATGGATCGTACTTCTTCGGCAAACCTTTCAGCAGCAAACTGCACATCCAAGTGTCGTCCACCTTGAAGCCGACTTCCGCCAGCTGGTTACACGTGAGCATAATTTCGTTCATGTACTCCTGTGGGGACTGGCAAATGACATCATCGTCCCTCTCGAATACCCGTCAACTTACGAAGAAGATCAATCCTGCGGGTAGAACCGCTGTCCTCGAACGTGTTCCGCAAGTTGTCCCACGCTTCTTTAGCAGTTTTCGCATTCTGCACCAGCCTGTAAATGCTCCGATCGATATTCAGGCAGATGGTTGCCAGAGCTTGTTCTGACAATTCCTCACTTACTTCCGGATCTCCTTCATTACGCTCCTTCACGGCACACCAGGTCCGCTCCTTGATGAGGACCATCTTGGTGCAAAACGCCCAGGAATTGTAATTTTCCGATCCACGAAGCACTTCTCTCGCTTGCAACGAAACCATACCTCTGGGTAATCTCGTTCCGCCAGCTTGCGCACCGGGACGTCTTCCATCTCCAACGACTTGATCTTGAGCACCTACGGCACCATCAGCGGCTTGATTGGACATCATTCTTCACGAAAGTCTTCAAAATTTTCAAGATTGAAAAAAAAAATTCCTCCGCCAAACAACGCCGTTCCTATGGAAACTTCTTCTTCTTTCTGGCGTTACGTCCCCACTGGGACAAAGCCTGCTTCTCAGCTTAGTGTTCTAATGAGCACTTCCACAGTTATTAACTGAGAGCTTACTATGCCAATGACCATTTTTGCATGTGTATATCGTGTGGCAGGTACGAAGATACTCTATGCCCTGGGAAGTCGAGAAAATTTCCAACCCGAAAAGATCCTCGACCGGTGGGATTCGAACCCACGACCCTCAGCTTGGTCTTGCTGATTAGCTGCGCGTTTACCGCTACGGCTATATGGGCCCCTAAACTATTCTGGGCCAATCCAGCTTTTTACGTTCGCATGCCATAAAATTTCAATCACCCCTTTCTGACTTCTCTTGCCAACACTATAATTGTTTTATGGCAGGATCAAAGCAAGCTTACTGGTATTGAAAATATTTTACGCTGATATCAAAACGTCAAAAGGATTCATTCTTGATTTTACAAATTGCTGCAATGATTTATTTGGAACGACTTTCCACGGATTTTTAGCGGTCTGTTTCTTCAGTGCAGAGTTTAGAGGACAAAGGTTTAGAAAGTGTTTGATTTCTCACCTGAACATGGATATTAAAGAGACGCTTATGTCGCAGTCATGTCGATTGCTGATCACTTTTGTTCGATGATGATGCTCTGCTGTTTTTTTTTTTAACTAAGCCTTACTGTGGGGAACACCTACACAATTCCCTCCCTCTCTTTCCCACAATGTTCCTATAATCAACCTTATTACTTCTCGCTTCTAAATGATGATTCCAATAATGAGCCTATGCATGCTATAAAACGTTTGACTTTTACTGTGCGCCCTGTTTTCAAGTTGCCTGTGAGAGAGAGCGAGACAGCACCAACACACGGCGCACAGTAAAAGTCATGAGAACAAAAGAATTTATGGCACGTACAGAGGCTCATGTTCTGATTGGGCCTAAATTTAAGATTTGTCATAGCATATCCAAGCATGTACTGGCATTCTGTGACGAACCACCTTTGAGTTCGGACGCGCTTTCATAGCGCTCTTGTAAATATTTTACAACTAGACTTCTGACCCCGAGCCCGCGCGCGTACCGGTCAGTCCGTATTTCAATTGTATATATTTATTTTCTACTTTTGACAACATAGCTCTGCGCGCTTCTCGTGCTTTGCCAGTAATTGCAATTAAACTTTTTTTTTTTTACCCTCGACGCGAGCGTAGCGAAGTAACTTTTTTTTACCCCCGTGTGTGTAGTGTGGTCATATATCAAACATGCCTTGCGGAGTGAAGTCTTGCAGCATCAACGACGACCACCTTCTATGGAGGTGTACTTATTGCGACAAAAAATACCACGCTGCCTGTATTGGAGTCCAAAGACATCGGGAACACATTATTACCGCGTTTATGGTACCAATGTGTGCCGACTGCCAGGACATCCTTATGAAGGAGGCCGACGTGCGGAAGCTGCTTCATCAACAAGAAAAACTTCTTGAAGCAGTGCGCTCACAAAACGACACAAATCAGCGTATTGCTGCTGACCTAAGTAAATTCAGCTTAGTGTCAGTATTATTTGAAAGCATTGAGCACCTGCTCAATGAAGTAAACGAATCGTTGGCTTTGTCCAACAAAAACAACGAAAGCATACGCAATGCACTCGACCAGCACATGGTGTCGTGTGACTCACGCGTGACTTCAGCAATCACCGACATCAACATATCGAATACAAAAATGTCACAAAAAATTAAAAACTTTTTTGACGATTCTGCATTGGCTATTGAAAGGCAGTCAATTCGGCAGCAGAAGTAGCAGTAAATGCAATCACGCCAACGAAGCCTCCAACCACTCCTGACCTACTTCCAATAATAATTGACGAGGTCAGAAATGAATTGGCCTCATTAGCCAAATCAGCTGCATTTGCAGCAATAGCAGAAGCATCAACGACGACGGAACAAAAACATGCAGAAATCCTATTCTTATCGAAGGAAATATTGGAGGAAGTTAAGTCTGTCTCATCTGCTGTCGAAACTATCGAGAGCAGCACTGGAAGAAACTTATCGCAAGCCGACAAAACATTAGCCGAAGAGTTAGCCGAAGACATTCTTTCATCGGTCATCCATAAATCCAACACCAAAACCCATAAACCAAGTCGGGCTCATCAACAAATTCAACATCAGCAGAAACCACAGCCGTCACCCAATAAACATGCAAATAATGTCATCAAAGAACTTTTCGCTGAACGTCGAGCAAAAATGTCCAGAATACGATCCGTCCAAACGACTGAATCTCAACCACCAAATAGTGGTTGGCGATTTATAAACAACGGGAAAAAACGACTTTGGCTCCAAGACTGGTCTAAGTATGATGCCACATACTCAAATAAAATTGCTGAAAAAGGATCAACACAGAATAAACATGAACGGGATTCCAACCTCAACAAGAAAAGCAACAACAACCAAATCAAACCATCAGACAAGCAGCTTCTAGCAACTGCTAAAGTGCAATTCGCGGGTCCGCCACCTAACACCGACCACCCAATCGCTGCTCTCACGGTTCCGAAATTAATCAATTTCAGAAAGGGTGAAACCATAAACCCCTACCGCGTTGAAAAGCAAACACAACCACAGAACAACACACAATTGCCAACAGTGCCAACAACAAATACTGCACCATCATCAACGTTAACTGAATCACCTGGCTCTGGTCACTCGATCCCTTGCGACCACCCATCGTCACCTTAACACAACAATCAGCTGAGGGTGATGGCCGCTTCCTAAAATCAAGACTGCGTGATCCCAACATCATGAAGATCGTCCGACTGTTTCTGGCATACATGAAGGACCAGCCTGCGAATATCTGCATTGATGGCAACACACCAACCAGCATTAGGATGGTCCTCGCGTCGGAAGGATTGCCAACGGATCCCGATCATCTTCTTCGAATTTTTTCTGACGTTCATCAGGAATATGGAGTTGGCCCAGCTGAAGCAGCAGCGGATCTGGAGGCGTATCGTCGGTACCTATCGAGCGAACGTACTAACCGACTTCAACAATTGCGGGAGAATTCGCACAAATTCTTCTCTCCCTATCCAGGACCGTCAAATTTTCGCAAGTAAGGACGCCCACTTCTACGGAAGAACACAGTATAATTTTATCAAACGACGTGCCTCCAAACACTTCTTTGCAATGTAGACAGAGTGTGACTGAAATCTTGATATTGCGGGGAAATTTAAAAATTTGGATTGCTTCGCGGAAATAACGCGCAGTGAGCAATCTCCGCGTAGAAGAAATAAACCACAGTAAGCAATACATTTTGAAGAACAATTTAAGTCATTGACAATTTGCAGCAAAACGGTATGTAAAGTGCGGAATGTTGTTGAACCAACATTTTTCAACGATGTTCTCTAAGAAATTCTAGCAAAATAAAACTTTCGATGGATTTTCGTACATGCTCGTATCTTATAAATTACGGTCCGCCCTGTATACGCCATGTGTAACAAGATTCGAGACCAACGTCGTGCGAAACCGCTCCTTACGTGAGGGATTTTGTTACTATTGCTTTTCAGAACAGTTCCCAATGGCCACTGCCTGTACATAATTTCCATCTACGCGGTATTAATTAACATCTCACATGTAGCTGTATTTACGATTACAACATTTTTATCGAAGACAGGCAAAAATGAGAGCTAAACATTCGATTGAGCTACATTAAGCCAATTGAGCTGAAGGGCGTAACGGTGCATTTCATTTAAAAGTTCTAAATTAGTGGGACCTGCAGTATTTGTCGGGCGAGGAACCGAGGAATTCTTTGAACTCCAATTAAGTTTTACATTTCACGGTGACAGCAGATGCAAACATAAACAGCTGTAATGATTTTCAAAGTCATCGGTGACTATGATGAATTTGAAGGAAAATTTTGGTGATCAACAGC
Source organism: Aedes aegypti (assembly GCF_002204515.2). Taxonomy (NCBI): domain Eukaryota; kingdom Metazoa; phylum Arthropoda; class Insecta; order Diptera; family Culicidae; genus Aedes; species Aedes aegypti. Next base: position 192,203,669 of record NC_035109.1, on the reverse strand, counting down.
TCTGGATTTTCCAGGATTCAAAATTTTTCTTGCAACGCGTAATATACTGTCAAAATTTCAATCGCATGAAAAGCCCAGCAAAAATGAAGGAAATTTATAAAAACATTTTAAGCTCATCCTTTTCGGTTATTCTGACAACTGAAACAAGCTGGGATGAAAGCGTAAAAAGCGAAGAAGTCTTTGGAAGCGGCTTCAACGTATTCAGAGGCGACCGGAATTTTTCAGAGTCCGGAAGAAAATCAGGTGGGGGAGTACTCGTTGCTCTTTCAACTGATTTTAATTCTGAAGTAATCAACACACAACATTTTAAAGAATTCGAACATGTCTGGGTAAAGTCACACATAGCAGGTGAAACACACTTGTTTGCCTCAGTGTATTTTCCACCTGACCATGCACATAAAGGCACGTATGAAAATTTCTTACAATGTGCCGAACGAATTTTATCACAACTCCCCCCAGAGGTTAAAGTTCACATCTATGGTGATTTTAACCAACGCAATGCTGATTTCATTCGGGACTCTGAAAACGAAAGTATTTTACTTCCAGTCGTTGGGGACAATGAAACATTGCAGTTTATTTTCGATAAAACCGCAAATTTAGGACTAAATCAAATTAATCATATTAAAAACAGACAAAACTGTTATTTGGATTTCTTATTGACAAACATTTACGAAGATTTCTGTGTAACTGAGTCATTGAATCCATTATGGAAAAATGAAGCGTTTCACACAGCAATCGAATATTCCCTATCCATCCATAAAAATGCAAGACCCAACGACTATGAATACGAGGAAGCCTTTGAATACAAATCAGTAGACTATGAAAAAATTAAATGTAGATTAAATAGTGTTAATTGGCAAGAAATAATCAGAAATGAAGGAAGTGTCGAAACTGCTGCATACATATTCAATGAAATTGTACTAGAAATCATAAAACAAGAAATTCCTTCCAAAAAAATACGACGAAACCTCAGTACAAAAAATCCAATATGGTATAACAACCACATAAAAAATCTGAAAAATCGGAAGCAAAAGGCAATTTATAAGAAACACCAGAAAGATGAAAACTTAGCAAAATATTTGGACATTTGCACTCAATTGAATCTTGCCATCAGTGATGCTTTTGAAGAATATAATTCAAAAACTGAACTTGAAATAAAGTCATGTCCAAAGAACTTCTTCAATTACGTAAAAACAAAACTAAAATCTGACAATTTTCCATCTGTTATGCACCTTGATGAAAATGTGGGCGACAACAAAGAAAAAATTTGCAATCTATATGCAAATTTTTTCCAAGAAATCTATACTACATTTTCAGAAGAAGACCGCGATCGCAATTATTTTGCGTTTTACCCGGAATTTTCTAGAGATATTGGTGTGAATCAAATCAATGTGCGGGAAATTTCAGACGCTCTAATGAATTTGGACGCTTCAAAAGGTCCCGGCCCTGACACGATTCCACCAATATTTATGAAAAATTTAGCAAAAGAACTTACAGCGCCATTGTTTTGGCTTTTTTATAAATCCCTTGAATCCGGAATCTTCCCAAAAATATGGAAAAGCTCCTTTTTAGTGCCTATCTTTAAATCTGGCCGAAAATCTGACATACGTAATTATCGTGGTATTGCCATTATCTCTTGTATTCCAAAACTTTTCGAGTCAATCGTCAACGAAAAACTATTTCTTCAAATCAAAAATAGAATTACTGACACACAACATGGCTTCTTTAAAGGTCGCTCGACCTCAACAAATTTACTTCAATTTTTTGACTATTCATTGAATGCAATGGACAATGGAAACCACGTAGAAGCTCTTTATACGGACTTTAGCAAGGCATTTGATCGCATAGACATACCAATGCTACTTTTCAAACTAAAAAAATTGGAATCGAGCCAAGACTGCTGAAATGGCTTGAATTGTATTTAACTGACCGCCAACAAATAATGAAATTCAAAGGAAACAAATCAAAACCAATTCAAGTCACTTCGGGTGTCCCTCAAGGCTCTCATTTGGGACCTCTTCTTTTTATTATGTATGTAAACGACATTTCCTTCATTTTTAATAAACTCAAAGTGTTAATATATGCTGATGACATGAAGCTCTATCTGGAAATAAGAAATGAAGAAGACATCAATGTATTCCGCAATGAAATAGAAATATTCTACATATGGTGCAAAAAAAGCATATTAGAACTGAATGTAAAAAAATGCAACCTAATATCATTTAGCAGAAAAAGAACAACACCGCGAATTTAAATTTCATTAGGAAATCAAAACGTAGAAAAATGTGAAAGAGTAAGGGACTTAGGAGTAATCTTAGACTCTAAGCTTTCTTTCGTAGACCACTACAATACAATAATTCACAAGGCTAATAACATGCTAGGGTTCATAAAACGCTTCTGCTACAACTTTCATGACCCATACACAATTAAAACTCTATATATTGCATATGTAAGATCAATCATGGAATACTGCAGCATTGTATGGTCTCCTTTCTCAATGACACACGAAGAAAGATTAGAATCTGTACAAAAACAATTTCTACTATATGCTCTTCGTAAATTAGGTTGGACATCATTTCCACTTCCACCCTACAAAGCGCGCTGCATGCTTATTGACATACAAACTTTGAAAGAGCGGCGTGAAATCGCAAGAGTTTCATTTGTAAATGATATCGTTTCGCAACGTATTGATTCTACAGAAATTTTATCAAAATTAAATTTCTACGCTCCTTCTAGGCAACTACGAAATCGTAACTTATTCTTGACAAATCATCATCGAACAAATTATGCCAAAAACGGGCCCCTAAATCAAATGATGGCCATTTACAATCAGCATTGCGAAACTATTGACTTTACCATATTATTATTATCTCGTTTATTTGGCAGGCTCAGGCGCCGATTGACTTTACCATGTCTCGGCAAAATCTAAAAACATACTTCAAATCCATTAGAAATCGCAACACATAAAATAAAACAAAATGAAATTAACATTACTTACACTACACTTTTTTTTTCAATATTTTTTATAAATTTCATAATTTTAGTATTAAGAAATAAAACAAAAATATGTATATGTAAAATGTACTAGTCTACGTCGTTTGACGAAATAAATAAATAAATAAATTATAAAATACGTTCATCATGACGCTTATACATTTTGTACATTTCAAAACGCATTTGCCTAGTATTTGTGAAATAATGGATAATTTGGTTTTGAATAGATTTTTGCTGACTCCTATTATACGCAGAATCCTTGAGAAGTTTACAAACGGCTATCTCAAATAAAAGACGAGCAGAATTGTGGACGGAACCGTATTGTCTTCGTTGCAAACCATTCAGTGTAGACCTCGGTGTAGACGCTTCAACTTGAATGAACAATGTTATTTAGTATTATTCCGAACATGCCTACAACTGTGAAGATTATTATTGTTGCTAATGCTGTATTTACTCGTTCCAAACTTTTAACATTGCTCCACATAGCTCTCCTCGGATTCCTAAAAAGAAATGCAGTTATTTAAAGAAAATGTTTAAATTCAGATATTGAAGCTCCCTAGCTATACGAGACAAATGTAAATAGTGAAAATTCTTGACAGTTCAATCAACAATCTCAAGCCACAGCCTACTAAGATCGAGCTATAAAACTTATAGGCAAGAAACATCAAATTCAATTCACCCCCTGCTAGCGCAAAAAGCTGGATAACCTGATAAAGTACGTCTTACTCAGGTGAGGTTCGGGCAACTAATGAACATTATTTATTTGAAAATAATTCATGGCTTACTATTAATACAATCTTTAATTCAATGATTACTTAGTTTCTAACAAGTTGCTGAAATATTAATGTGTATTTCCATATATAAATAATTTTGTATGAAATGCGCGGAATTAGGCACTGCGCTGAATCAGGGCACTTTACGGTATACGGTGAATCTATAGAAGAATTAGAGTTGACCGTGGCGTTCAATTTCAAATTACGTAATTGTCCAAGAGGGATAAGTCTAATTTTTCTGTTTATCTCTTTTTGGTTTTAATTTCTAAAATCCGAATTCAAAATTGATAAAAGACATAAATGAAATTTGAAATGCATCATTAGAACGAATATTTTTGCAGGAAACAATTCCATTTCATTAAGTGTTTTTTACCATGCATAACAATACAAACAAAACATGTTTTCAATTTCGTTAATTTTTTGAAGTTTACGTGCTAATCTCAACTCTTCCTAACTCGATATTGAAGGGACCATCGAGTTAGGGAGGTATCGAGCTACAGAATACAAAACCAGTGTAACTGCGATCCAAGGGATCTTTAAGTTAGCCATGAAAACCAACTTAACCAACTGTTGACGCGAATCAACACCACTGAATTCTACTAGTCACTGTACTTTATTTACACTATACTACACTACTGTTCACTATTCACTTTCACTATTACTGTTCACTTCACTTAGATCGGGTTATATTCGCGGCGGTTGGAACATGGCTGACTCGTCTACGCGGAGGGATCGCGTATTTATAGCACCGCGCCACGTGGAATAGTCGCGATGCGCGTAGCTCGGTCACACACTCGTTCTAACTGGGACAGAGCCTGCTTCTCAACTTAGTGTTCAATGAGCACTTCCACAGTTATTAACTGGCGATCGGAGTAGGCTAGATCCTCCGTAGGGGACTAGACCGAGTAGAGCGGGCGTAGCGTAGTATAGTTTAAAAGTCGCAGTAGGCTAGCCCCACCGTCGGGGTCGTCGGGGCGCCAGTGAACCGGAAGTCATCCTCCAACCGTAATCGCTGGACCGACCAAGGCCAGGCTAGCTCGAACAGCAGCAGCGGAGAACGAGTAGTCGTAGAACAACAAAGGGCACATGAGCGCCCAGAAGAAGTTCAACAGGGCTCTGATGCGAGGCCAGCGTCGTCGCACAGAAAGCTGTCCATAGCCCCGGCGAGATCTTCAACCGCCAATTGGGCAAACCGAGTAGAAATTTCGTGGTGAGCAGCGTTTTTGACGACATTAAGCTCCAACAGCGAACTAGCAGAACAGCTAGAGAGGCTGAGATTGATGAAGTACATGAGCATAGCCCTCCCCCGATGTAGTTGCCTGTTGTGGTTCCGGGGGGGATCGAGGCACAGGAGCAATAGGGAAAGTTTTTTAGTGGTTAAGTACGGCTAACGTGAGTCCCATACCGTGCCAACGCACAACAGTCCAGACTTTTGAAGCTTTTTTGTACCCTTTGTACTATGAATTTAAAAAAAAAACAGTTAAGAGTAGAGTCTATGAATGGAGAGTTGCGCGAAGAGTGAGATTTCTTACGCGTCAAACAATTTATGTTTTATTTTCATACAAAAAATCTTGCCATGGGGGGAAGAAGGGTTAAAAATCCCGAAAATTGTCTTACGTAATTAATGGACAGCCCCTAAAGCCGTTGGTCCCGAGATGAACTAGCCCAGGGCTAAAAAACGACATTTGACTTCTTGCTCTGTTTGACTTCAGGTCATAATGTTTTTAAGGTTTGGAAACCCTCTCACATTTTTAAGAGCATACAAGATTGAATGGAGTTTCATTGGGTGCTGTTCAGATGAATTTTTGAAAATTCTTGCGATCTATGTTATTTTCAGAAGAAACTAAGGTGTCCAGTCCAGTGCAATTAATTAATCTGTGCATCTCTGCCCATCACGAACCGAAAATAATTGCACAACCTATTCAAGATTTTTAAACGATGTATACCAATAATATAAATAAACCTATAAGCATGTAAAAGGAGTTCTTTTCAGTCCTAGTAAGAAATTGTTTGTATTTGATTAGAAAGATTAGTTCCATTAATTAAAATACTTTTACATCTGTAGTCAATGGTTGACTTTGCGTTCACCCGGATAAAATAGCTTGATTGAACTCGCTTACCTTATCACGAATATACTTTCTGTTTTCTTCGATTTCTGCCAGTAACCTGCCTCTCAACGCTTGCAAGTTGGGCATTTCGTTACAGTCACGGATGTTCAGCATCGATGAGAAGTAGTTGTCCCAGACGGTTTTCCGGAAATACCGTGGCATCCGTGCCTTGATGTTCCAATTGACGATATCTTTCTGCACTTCCATGTATGTTCCGAACAGCATGACGTGTGTCGTTCCAGCAACACCGTACAGGTCTGGCTGATAAGTCCACGGCCTCCTTTCGAGCATTTCAATGCAAGTGAAACATTCCGTTGTTACGACCTTCCGGATAAAACGACAATATTATAGTAAACGTACATTCAATCTAGTCAAAATGCCTACTTTTCTGAAGGTTGTGTCCTTGGGAAACAATTTGAGATCAATGGAAACACCAAAGTCAATCAGTTGCACGCACGGTATCGCAGAATCCAAATCAACACTGTTGAAAAGAATAAGGAAAAATACAATGAAAGGGGTAGCACACTAGAATTTATATCAAACCTACGGATTCATTAGCAGAAAATTATCCGGTTTGATGTCGGCGTGGATGATCATACAGCTGTGCAGGTGGTCTATAATGGACAGTATCTGACTGGTGATGACCATGGCGATAAATTCATCGACGTTTTTGCTGGTCACTCGCTTAACTACGTTGCAGACGTCCAGAATGTTACCGAAACGTGAAAAAGGCGACACAAGTATGCTGGCATTATTTCCCACAATAGCGTAATCGACACTCATCATTCCGGGAAGCTGGAAGAAAATTATAAGAACAAATCAATATCATATGGGATACACACCGCTCTATTTGTAACCACTGTAAAATGTGAGACTTTTTAAAACCTGACTGAATCGCGAAGCTACAAATAAATACTAAATCGATTCAGTGAAGTTAGTTCTTAGTCGTTTGCAAATTTAGGAAAACTATACCGAAAAGACGGGAGTCAATGGTAGAACCAATAGCTAACGAAGAAAACCGCAAGTCGACCACGTTTTGATTGATACACAATTTTATCGACATCGAAACGTTTGGTGGCGCTAATATTGACTGCGAGCACTATCTGGTAGTGATAGAACGATGCACCATAACTATTCGTTATCAATAATGTACGGTACCGACGCCCGCTTCGGTACAACAAAGCGATATGGAAACAACCAGATGTTGTCACTGCATACGCGCAGTATCCTGATGCAGTATCTTCGGTGCGCTCTAGTTATCCTCGAAAATGGTAGGGTTGCTCTGCTGCTCATTGATGAGAAAACGCTTCAACCAAATCAGCTCCTGTCTGACCTCCACTAGTGCCGCGAAATTTGTCTCTTTCCCTATTGCTCAAAACTCAAAGACGGCTGCACCAAATTGCTTCATTTTTTTCACAACATACTCTTATTAATGTATTATTCCGAAGAGTGAATATCCGAATACGATACAAATTCTGTAGTCTGAGATATATTCGTGGGTAATGGCCACGCGTCGGTCCCCCAAGGAATTTTGGAATATCTCTCTCTCTCTCTCTCTCTCTCTCTCTCTCTCTCTCTCTCTCTCTCTCTCTCTCTCTCTCTCTCTCTCTCTCTCTCTCTCTCTCTCTCTCTCTCTCTCTCTCTCTCTCTCTCTCTCTCTCTCTCTCTCTCTCTCTCTCTCTCTCTCTCTCTCTCTCTCTCTCTCTCTCTCTCTCTCTCTCTCTCTCTCTCTCTCTCTCTCTCTCTCTCTCTCTCTCTCTCTCTCTCTCTCTCTCTCTCTCTCTCTCTCTCTCTCTCTCTCTCTCTCTCTCTCTCTCTCTCTCTCTCTCTCTCTCTCTCTCTCTCTCTCTCTCTCTCTCTCTCTCTCCTCTCTCTCTCTCTCTCTCTCTCTCTCTCTCTCTCTCTCTCTCTCTCTCTCTCTCTCTCTCTCTCTCTCTCTCTCTCTCTCTCTCTCTCTCTCTCTCTCTCTCTCTCTCTCTCTCTCTCTCTCTCTCTCTCTCTCTCTCTCTCTCTCTCTCTCTCTCTCTCTCTCTCTCTCTCTCTCTCTTCTCCAGGGCTTCAGTGAATCCTCCTTCGCCGCTGTTTTGTATCCTCGGGCTTGAGTCGAGTTACATCGCGCTGGCTTCCGTCCGCCTGGTGTTATACTACATCGATTAACGATCGCTATGAGTGTAACCGGCATCAACGCGCCAGTCCATGGTACCTAACAGGTCAGGCCTACAAAACGCCACCTCAATAATCTGTTCTGCACCATTTCTACGGAAGGTGGTGGGGTTGTCCCACTTCACTGCCTATGCATTTCACATCAACCTCGTCACCAAATACACTTCTTGTGCTAGTTGCTTATAGGCTGCACCCTTTCGCTTGGCGTCCTTCTTTAAGTAGTATTATTTCACCAATAGGGATCTTCCAAATAGGACGTCCATCATAAGGGGGAGGGGCGCTATGAAAGCGACATTTTTTTCCTTACTTTTATTTGTTAGGCACTCCGTGTACTTAGCCACTACTATGCCGAGTATCATATACAGAATCTATTTAAATCCTAGTTCATATCGCTATTTCTCTCATACATATTGGGGGTCAACGTGACGTAGTTGGCTGCACTCTCGCTTCATAAGCGGAAGGTCATGGGTTTGATTCCCAGTCCCCCCATCAAAAACCTTTTGTCAAGTCGCTGAAAGGTTCTGCGCGGGAGACTGTAACGTTCATTTCCAATTTAGTTAATTTCGAGCTAGTGCTAGTGCTCGAAGCTGCCGAGATAGCTGCCTCCTCGTGGCAGACTAAGTTGATCGAAGCGGGACCGGTGAGAAGAGCACGGCTGTGTTCAGGGAATGTGCCAAGGTAATTTAACTCGCAATGGCCGTATAACATGGAATGTTAACCACCGACTCTCTGCCAAAATAGGAATCCGTTTCGAGCATCATCCGGCACGGAAGTTCTGAAGGAACTAGCGTGACGTTTTGTGACGTTTGTGACGAATTCCCGTTCCACACAGAAGTCGACCCTAATCTCCAACCGTCCGTTTGGGAACGAGGAAAGCGCTGAGAAATACTGCGAAAAAGCGTCCCAAATCCACGGGTGAGTCACGCTAATCGGAAGCGTCCGCATGTTACTAATGAAGGCCGTTTAGGGCGCTTTTTTTTCGTTACTTTTTAATCCGAGGCAGCAAAGCATCCAATCCGGACAAACACTTGGCGGTGGGAGATCCTGGTGAATCGCTGGATCGAGGACCTAACAGATCTCGGTTGTCGGCAAGAGATCCAAGCCCGTCGGCCAGAAAAAATACCTGTCTGGTGGCATTCACAGAGTGGTCGGTGTCTGCTAACGGAGGTTCATCGAGCGCGAACGTAGTCAAGCTCCACAGTGAAGGGCATTCAGAGGAACGGAGGCGGTGCAAAAAGGTCCGAACAGCGAGACCATCGACCATTGTCGGCGCGAAGAAGACGGCGAGCAAGACGAGGTGACGAACTCTAGGGAGAAGAAGCCGTGAGTACACTATAGCATGCGCACAAGTGATGATCGCCCGCAGGGCAAGAAGGAGACCATAATCTGGCCGAAGACCATAGCATAGGGCATTAGCGTAGGAGTTAGCATTATCGAAGGCGTGTGATAGATGTGTGTGGGAGCGCTAAAATACAGAATGCTTCGAAATTAATTTTGTGGCTCTATATTCTTTTTGTTTGAGGGAAAAACCCAACAAGACGGTGCTATAAAGGGGAGCACCCGTCAATCTCGGCAATCAGACGGCGACTGGACTATGTATTTCTCTCGGATGGCAAATCATCCAACATTTCACTGGAATAATGGCAACCGACCAACAATGCAAACTCAACCGGAATACTCTCGATGGACTCGTTGGATACAACATATTAGCTGTGTTCAACGAGCTGCTCGAACTTGGTTGCAACCACTTGCGAGTCAGGTTTTGGTGTTCATTGAGCCACTCCAACCTACTTCGAGTCGCTCGGGTTTGTGTTCATTGAGCCGAGTCCAACCAACTCCGAGTCGCTCGAAACAGGTTGGAAGCTAGAGTCCGAGCTAGTTCAACCAGCTCGCAGTAGCTCGTGTTTTTGACGTTCAAAACGTAAACATTGAGAAAAAAAAAAAGCAAAATTCCGAAGCGATACGGATTGTTAAGTGCGCGAATTTTTTTTCACGTGGAATTCCGGTAAATTAGTGCGGAGAGTGACAGTTTTTCATAACAAACCGAAGGTGACCGAAAAAGAGCGTTCATTGAGAAAGCAGCTTGGAGTTGCTCGAAGTAGCTTTGACAGTTATTTGTTGACAAAAAATACGAGCTAGTACAACCAACCCCGAGCAAGTTCGATCAAAGTCATTGAACACAGCTATTGTCAACAATGTAGAAGCAGCAGGAGATGTCCTTTCTGTCGGTAAAGCAGAAGAGGATTGATCACAAAAAAAAAATAGAATAGTTGAAGATGCCACATTGCGAAGATAGCTGACTTTGTGCTAAAATGAGGGAGTTAGTACTTGTCAAATGTGAACCCGGGTAGAGGTGAATAACAAAATAATGGTAAAATAAGAACAAATTTTGCAATCATATCTAGTTTAACCATTATTATGTTATTAATCTATGACATTAAAAATCGCATCAATAGCAAAACAAACTATCATAGAAAAATTTGTCATTGATATGTTATACTTAAAATTCATGTAATAACTAATCGATAACAAAATATACTATCATGGTAAAATTTGCTATTTGTGCAAAAATACTAAAAACATTGAATATCTAAGGAATAACAAACATCGCCATCATAGTAAAATATGTCATTATTTTGATATTTGAAAACTTTATTTAAATAATTCATGAGAACAAACCAATATCAAATTTTGCCATAATAGCTCATTTTACTATTTGTATGATATTCATTAAAGATTCAAAAAGCAAAAGTTTTTTAGCAGGCAAGCTAAACGTTCATTTTTAAATCATGCCAAATTTAGATATTAAAGTCAAAGAACTAAAATTAGCATTATTTTGATCTACTCGTGAATAGCTTATTTAGTTATTATTATTATTTTTTTTTTTTGTGGTATTCAGTTGGAGCTGCCTGACAGCTTAACTTGTCAAGGCTGAACCCTCGGTCTGGCTTTTGCCAAGTTTCCCCTCTACCAGGACCAATACTCAGACGGACTAGGCAATGGCGCCCACATGAACACTGTTTTTTATTAGTATTGTGACGTGGTAGTTTTTGAAAAGTACCCATATTCCCTTGCTTCTGAGAAAAGGAAGCATTATGAAAATCAGCAGCTCCATTAGAATTTGTTTGAAATAGTAGTGTAGAATTTGTTTGAAATAGTAGTGCATTACTAATACTGTCTAGTCGAAATGGTTTTGAATAATTTGTCATACAAGTGCTATTCTGATTACTATTGTCTTTTACGTAAGATTAGAGTCTTAAATGTCAAGTGTCGTCAAGTCTTAACAAAATTAGGCTGTTTAGTAGTAGTTCTAGTTAATTTCATTTTTTGTTGTTAAAAGTATTTATTGGTCATTACGTTCATATATCCTTAAAGAAAAAAGTCGCTTTCCTTGTCTGTTCAACAATTTTTCGAAACTAGCAAGTGTACCCTAATGATCGATCTCAGCGTCTTAGTTTCCATAGTCATTTTTATAGTGAATATTGAAGAGTAAAGTTACCTTAGGCTTCTATTACAGTCTCCTACAAGATTCACTTTTCGGTGGCAAATGCAATGCTTCACAACGCCTACTTTCTACTTGTAAATTTTGCGAAAATGAAGCTGGAATTAGATTATTTATACCGCTGTTACAAAAGAGGTATTTCTTATTATGGCAATGTAAAAACCATATTAAAATAAGATTGTCGCCACTTATTTCTACTCAGTGAATCTACTAGTCATTTTCCTAAGAGTTCCTATGTATTCCCTACGTCGTATATGATAACGATGTATCTTATCTAGCTAGCTAATAGTAAGAGTGGCTACGGATCATTCTGGTTAGCAAAAGGCAAACTGAACGTCACCAATAGTATTAATGTCCACTTCGAATAGATTAATTATTTGAAATGGGCATCAATTCTATCAATGACGCAGAATGTCCGTTGGATCACATCCGAGATATTATTGCGTCTATGCCATATGAATTATGACGCGGCTTTAAGCAAAAAGTGCCAAAATGTGATACCACCACTACAGGTTACGCCTTTGGTTTCCATCATATGGGCTAATGGATTATGCCCTCCCATCGCGGCAAGGTCGCATAACCAAGGGGAGGGATTTAGTTATTATTTTGTTATTAATATCAAAATAATAACATATTTTGTTATTTGCGATTGCCTATATTTTTACTATTATTTTGTTATTACAATGGCAAAATATGTTATGATTTAGTTTTTATGCCATACAAACTCAGTTATTATTTTTGTTATTTTATCTCTTATTTCAAACAAACAAATAACAAATTTTGCTATTCAAACATTCTATTTTAATGGTAAATTTTGTTATTCGTTTGCTATTTTCCTCTACCCGGGAAATCAGCTCGCGTAGTGCCTATGTGGACAATAGAGCTAATGTGGCATCTGTATTCCACATGTCATCCAATCCCGCATAGCAACCATAGTTTCTAGAAGGACCACACCAGTGGTACCTACCGCGAAAGTCAAAACGTTCCCATAGCATCGAACTGCTTAGGCGACACATGCAATGTACGCATAAGCAGGACGATGACCACCAACCGTTTCGACAAATCTGACATGACAATAATGTGTCATACTCTTATTTCAATTTCTCAAAGCACAGTCGGTAAGTTATCACCAAGTGCCTTCAGCCTTGAAACTGCCTTCTCCACATGTGCATTCATTCTCTCTCTTTCTTTCTCGATACCGATCGTTATCGATCGCTCACACGAATACATGCATATGATATCCAGCTACCTCCAGTAGGACCTAATGTTAAACGAAACTTTGAATAAACGATTCATTCTATTATCAACCTCAGTCAAGTAGAGTTGAGGATCATTTCACTTCGAAAAACCATTATCAAGGCTGATCGCCTCATGGCGACCGGACTGTGAATCAAAGTGAAAATTGTACTAAAATATTTGAACACATCATGTTAGTGAAAGTTCTGTTCCTGATAACAACGATTATTCTTTGGTGCTTTGCTTATACGTTGTGGAAAATGCTAACGGTATATTATCAGTGAAAAGCAAAAATGGGCAAAAGCAGTTCAAAACCAAAAATAACCACGATGCAATCTGTAACGTCCGTAAGCAGCAGGAGTGCAGTGACTTAAAAAGTGTATTATGCCAATCAATGACCATGTATTACATACATCAACGGCTGACTATGAAGTAATGCAATCCGTAACGTCAGCAGCAGGAGCGCCCTGACTTCAAAAGTGTATTAAACCCAGGGCTAAACGGCAACTTGGAGTGGCCCGGTCGATGGCTAAATAATCGGCAACATGGAGCGGCCAAGGGAGGATTACGGGCGTTGCCCGTCAAGTCATTGTTGAAGCCAACGACTTACAAGGCATTTTAAACGCAGTAAAACAACACTGTGAACCAAAAACAACTTCTGATAATATCATTGCCAAGCTCAAAGCCGTGAAACAGAAAGATTCTGCGGAATCGTTCTGCAATGAAGTGGAAAAACTGACGGCACAACTTAAAGCTACCTACGTCAGGGAACAAATCCCTTTAGATAGAGCAAGTATTATGGCAACAAAAAAGGCGTCGATGCTCTAATTGATGGAACCAAAAGCAGCGACACTAAAATTATTTTGAAAGCTGGTACCTTTTCAAAGATTTCTGATGCGGTACAAAAGCTAATGGAAAATGACAAACCAACTCCCACGACACACAACGCTCAAATCTTTACTCTAAGAGGTACAAATTCACAATATCGCGGTAGAAATATTAATCACGGTCGAGGAAATTTTTACAACACTAGAGGAAACCACAATAATTCGCATAGATATCGTGGAAATTATCATCATCAGCGAGGAAATTTTCACAACAGAGGAAATTTTAATAGAAATGACCAACAAACAAGAGGGTCGTACCTCCATCGTGGATCATATCCACAGAGAGGACATTTTAATGCGCATCACGGAATGTTTTTAGCTCAACACATTCCACAACACCCAATGCCACAGCAACAAAATCTCCCGCAAATACAGCAAACTTCCCAGGTATCCCCAGCAATCCACCAAAGCAATCAAAATGCACCTCAAATTTTTTTAGGTATCCCCCAGGGGCAGTTTATGCGATAAACCTTGCCCAATTTTGTACTTTTAAATATTGAAGGTTCCTAGCAACAATGTAGCTTCATAGTTGATTGTGGCTCAGACATTTCCGTTCTGAAAATCAGTAAAATTAAATCCCAACAATACTATAATCCAAATGACAACTGCACAATTTCTGGAATAGGTAATGGTACTGTAACCTCCTATGGAAGTATCATTACTAAATTACAAATTAACGAAGAGTCTTTGCAACATAAAATTCATTTAGTGGACAACACTTTCCCAATCCCCACGGATGGAATTTCGGGAAGAGACTTTTTTACAGCATACAGGTGTTGTATAGATTACAACACTTGGATGCTTACAATTAAAACTCACCACAATATTACTTCAATTCCAATTTTTAACGAAGCAAAAACAAAACATATTATTCCCCCAAAATGTGAAATAATTAAAAAAATTAATTTGTCTGATCTCTCAGAAGATATGGTTACCATATCCAACGAAATAGCACCCGGATTAGTGTAAATATGCAAATTGCATAATTAATAACGACAACAAATTCTTAAAATTTATCAACACTACGAATGATAATTTGATTATTCCCGAAAACTTCTTTCCGAATATGACACCATTGCGAAATTATTGCTACCACAATAAGATTTCTCCACACACAACGAACAATCTAAGAAACGAACAATTGCTACGCGAGTTACAACTAAAAATATTGACCCAAAAATAAAACCAGATCTTGAACGTCTATGTATGGAATACAATGGCATATTCACATTACAAGACGATAGCCTCACTACAAATAATTTTTACGAACAGGAAATTTTGCTGAATGACAATTCTCTTGTTTATATTAAAAATTACAGAACCCCGGAAGCACAAAAAACTGAAACCGAAGTACAAGTTCAAAACATGTTAGATTAAAATATTATTCAACCTTCAATTTCTTCATACAATTCCCCAATATTACTTGTTCCAAAGAAAACGGCTTCCGATGATAAAAAATGGAGATTAGTTATTGATTTTCGACAACTAAATAAGAAAATCGTACCAGATAAATTTCCGTTACCTAGGATTGATGAAATATTAGACCAATTAGGCAGAGCAAGATACTTTTCTACGCTTGACCTAATGTCTGGATTTCATCAAATTCCTTTACACCAGCATTGTAGAAAATTCACAGCATTTACAGCAGGGAATGGTCATTTCGAGTTTACTAGGCTTCCGTTTGGACTAAACATTAGTCCGAACAGTTTTCAGCGCATGATGACGCTGGCGCTTAGTGGCCTACCACCCGAATGCGCATTCCTTTATTTAGATGACATAATTGTTATTGGATGTTCGTTGAGTCATCACCTTAATAATCTTTCCAACGTTTTTGCTCGGATGAGAAGTTGCAATTTAAAATTAAATCCGAAAAAGTGTTGTTTTTCAGATCAGAGGTCACATTTCTTGGCCATCACGTTTCACAGGAAGGAGTACAACCTGATAAAACTAAGTACTCAATTATAAAACAATACCCAGTACCGAAAAATGCTGACGAAACACGTAGATTTGTTGCATTCTGCAACTACTACAGACGTTTCATACCTAATTTCGTCGAAATTTCACACCCACTGAACCACCTTACCAAAAAGGATACAAAATTCGAGTGGAATGAACAATGCCAGAAAGCATTTCTTACATTAAAACACCAATTATTATCACCAAGAATTTTAAAATTCCCAAATTTTAAGAAAGACTTCATTATCACGACTGACGCCTCAAAAGTGGCTTGTGGAGCAGTTCTAGCTCAAGAGTATGACGATATCGAATTACCTGTGGCATTCGCCAGCCGAACGTTCACGAAAGGTGAAGCGAATAAGTCAACTATAGAGCGTGAACTAGCCGCTATCCACTGGGCGATTAAATATTTTCGAACATATGTATACTGCCGTGAATCGCAAGTCAGTCCCATCTGTAAAAAGTAGGCATTGAGAAAATGGGCTGTGAAGTTTTCAAACTCGTTTTCCATACAAATATTCAAAAAAATCCAGAGGATTGGAACATGTTCCAATCTTAATGAAACTTTCACAACTTGCTTATCATTATGATATCTTACCGAGAAAAATATAAAGATAATCAAAACAAGTTGCATTTTGGTGGTCCACGGTGCGAAAGTCTGTAGTGGGACTGATATGCGGTTACTTTTCATTATGGGACAATTTGACTTGCTGTTTTTTCCTAATTTTTCCGAACAAATCATTTTATTTTATTAGTGCAGCTGAAAGAGCATTGGAAAAGATGTTGAAAATTGAACTCAACTCAATTTTGACGAAAATGCAGATGGGACTGACTTGCGATTCACGGCAGTATATGGCAGAAAATTTGTAATTAAAACCGACCATCGACCGCTTGTTTATTTATTTACCATGAAAGACCCTTCATCCAAGCTAACACAAATGCGATTGGACTTGGAAGAATATGACTTCGTAGTACAATATATAAAAGGCAAAAGCAATGTTATTTCAGATGCACTCTCCAGAGTAGATCTAGATGTACAAGAACTTAAAAGTATGTATATATGTTCCGTGTACGGAAGGAGTCATGTGATGCGTGAACATATTTGCAATCCTTTTCCTTCCATTTCTATCCCGCGCGTGTGGAGACTTTTCTTTCACGCCCCACCTTCATGCACGATCACGCCACGCAAGGCTCTGTGCAGAGGAAGGAAGTGTGAAAAAGTACAGTCTTCGAGTGTCGACAGCAACCAACGTGTTTAGAAGAAAGTTCCAACTCACGTGTTAATTTAGTTAATTAAAGAGTAGTTAAGTGTAAAACCCAGTGTTTTAGATCATTTCCCAGTAACCCAGTCCTAGTTCCGAAGAAGTGTCCTCCCGAAAGAGCCGTAAAGTGTATCGGCTACAAGACGAAGCGTCCAGCGAGGGATCCTTACCCTCTAGCTTCGGCCGTCCTCCCGGAAAAGTGTTACAGTCCACTTTGCTCGTTCCCCCAGACGGAACATTGGTCCTTCAAGCCGGATTCGTGATCCGGTAGTGATTTAGTGATCCTCCTTGGACTGAGTTACTGGTGAAAAGAGAGATAGACTCTGAAAAAGTGAAGTTGACGAAACCGGAAGTGAAAGTGTTCCAAAATGTCGCTCGTGCATAGCCCTAAAAAGACCCGTTCGGGAGTGCAGCACGGCGACACAAGTGAAGAAGAAAAAGAAAATCAGAATCGTTTGGCCTGCGCAAAGGAATCGCTGATCCGGAAGATTGGTGTCCTGAGCCGTCAGCGTTCCAAGGCAGCCGATAAAATAAAGCGGATCGGAGGAATTCTGATCGACGACGATGCCGACGTGTCCGTGCCGAAGCTGAAGGTGTATGCCAGAAACGTGGATGCCATCTACAGTGAGTTTAACGATTTCCACAACCAACTTGCTGAGATCCTGCCGGATGATGCAATGGATGACCACGATCAAGCGTACACCAGATTCGAGAAAGATTACCACGAAGTGTCGACGTACATCGAAGAGATGCTGATGGATGCAACGAAAAAGGAAACACCTGTCATCAAGCCCCAAGTGATCGTCCAGCAGCAGCCGCTAAAAGCACCGATACCAACATTCGATGGCCGATACGAGAATTGGCCAAAATTCAAGGCGATGTTCATAGACATTATGGACAGGTCCAATGATACTGATGCCATCAAATTGTATCACTTGGACAAGGCTCTCGTCGGAGCAGCAGCAGGAATCCTCGATGCCCGAACAATGAACGAGAACAACTACGCTCAGGCGTGGAACATTCTCACAGAGCGATTCGAAAATCCCCGTGTCATCATCAACACCCACATCCGCGGCATGCTATCCTTGAAGAAGATGACGAAGGAGTCCTATCGTGAGTTGCGCCAGTTATTAGACGATTGTTCCGGGCATATCGAAAGCCTACGTTATCTGAAGCAGGACCTCCTCGGCGTGTCGGAACTGATCGTGGTGCATTTGCTTGCATCAGCCTTGGATGCCTCTACCAGGAAGCAGTGGGAAGCAACCATCGTTCGAGGAACGCTTCCGAAATATACCGACATGATGAAGTTCCTAAAGCAGCAGTGTAACATCCTGGAGAATTGCGAAACATCAGCTCAAGTCCCTCCTCCTCGTGCCGAAAGATCGAATGTGAAATCCGCAGACCAGTCGAAGTCAAGTCCGAGAGTCAATCCAAAAATCCTAACCGCTAATAGCTGCGGCAGTGCTTCAAGTGAAGAATGCGACTTCTGCGGCGAATTCCACAAGAACTTCCAGTGTGAGCAGCTGAAAAACATGAGCGTACCTGAGCGAGTCGAGAAAGCACGTTCCTTAGGCATGTGCTTCAATTGCTTGAGGAAGGGTCATCGGCTGAAGGATTGTCCATCCGATAGAAAGTGCTTGAAGTGCCGCCAACGTCATCATACTCAGCTTCACGACGATACAAGATTCAAGTCCCAACAGCCTGAAAGCAAGATGCATGAGCCGACAGCTTCATCGGAGTCCACACCGAGACCAGCTGTGAAAGAAGTTCAAGCAAGCACATCCAGTGCACCCACATCGCAAGGCTCACACAGCGTGACGTCATCGTGTTCCATCCAAGCAACTCCAACCAAGAAAACCGTCCTCCTTTTAACAGCAGTGGTGCACGTTTACGATTCCCAAGGTAAGCCTCACTGTTGTCGAGTCCTGCTAGACTGCGGGTCCCAGGTGAACCTCATAACGAAGAAGATGGCCGAAGCCATCGGAGCAAAAATTTCATCTGCAAATGTGAAGATTTCCGGCGTCAACAATCGTACGACAACCAGTATGGAGAAAGCCATCGTTAAGTTCCGATCCCGTTATAGTGATTACCGTGCCACGGTAGAGTGTGTTATCACCCCAGCAGTGACTGGTAGAATTCCGAGTACCAACATCGATGTGTCCGATTGGTGTATTCCACCCGGATTCCAATTGGCGGATCCAGACTTCAATGTGCCTCAAGAGATTGACATGCTGATTGGCAATGAACTCTTCTTCAAGATTATCAAGTCCGGTCAGTACCAGTTGGCAGAGCATCTACCAGAGCTGCGTGATACTCATCTTGGTTGGGTATTCACGGGAGAGCTAGAAGAAGTGTTCCATCAAGGTCCATCGTATTCCCACACGATCACCGTCGAAAACGTGTACGAAGCTCTGCAATGTTTTTGGAGCGTAGAAGAAGTAGCTGATCAAGATCCTGTGACATCCGAAGAAGTAGAGTGTGAGAAGCATTTCCGCTACACACATGAACGCAGCGACGAAGGGCGATTCGTTGTGCAACTTCCTTTGAAAGAAAACGCCTCCCAGCTGAGTGACTGCAGGTCGGTCGCTTTAAAGAGATTCCACCTCCTCGAACAACGCCTCGTTCGAAATCCGTGTCTCCGTGAGCAGTACGTGCAATTCATCAGGGAGTATGAACAGCTCGGCCACTGCAAGCAAGTAAGTGAATGCAAAGATTCTCCCAACGTCCAAAAGTGCTATCTACCGCACCACGCTGTCATCCGTCCAGATAGTTCCTCGACGAAGTGTCGAGTAGTGTTCGATGCTTCTGCAAAGCCATCGCAGAACAGCCTTTCCCTCAACGATGTCCTTAAGGTAGGTGGTACTGTCCAATCCGATATTCTCGATATTGTCCTGCGATTCCGCAAGCACAAATATGCTTTCACGGCTGATATAAGCAAAATGTATCGCCAAATCATGGTTACTGAGATGCATCAGCCACTCCAACGATTTTTTTGGAGAGAGAGTCCCGAACAACCGTTGAAAGTATATCAGCTAACTACCGTTACATATGGCACAGCGAGTGCACCCTTTCTTGCAACTCGCTGCCTGGTTCAGTTGGCTGAAGATGGCAAAGAGAAATGTCCCCTGGGAGCGTCAACTGTGAGGGAAGACTTTTACGTTGACGATGTGTTGTCTGGCGACGATACGTTGAGTGCAGCAATTGAACGACAACAGCAAGTTAAGGATTTGCTGGCCAGCGCTGGTTTCCCGATCCATAAGTGGTGTTCCAATTCCGAGCAGTTGCTGGAACGCATTCCAGAAGGTGATCGTGAAACTCCCAAGGTCCTCGAAGAGCAAGGTATCAACACCGTGATCAAAGTGCTTGGTATTTTGTGGGATCCTCACAGCGATGATTTTCTGTTCTCGATCAAATCTCCAAATTTGAACTCCGAATCCAAAGCCAATACCAAGCGAACGATATTGTCCGAAATTGCCAAGCTGTATGACCCACTTGGATTCTTGTCGCCCATAATTGTTCTCGCCAAGTTACTAATGCAACAGTTGTGGCGTAGCAAGGTGGGCTGGGATGAGCCTGTCGAGGACGAAATAAGCCAACAATGGATGCAGCTGAAGAAATCTCGCGGAACATTACTAAAGGACCTATCTAACATTGAGAGGCTCTCTTTGTTTACTTTCTCTTTCATTAATAACTGAGTCACATTAATCTCTTCTGTTGCGTTTTTTGTATGAAACGCTAGTCAAGGAAATTGATTTTCGATCTATAGTGAAAAACTTCCCAAAATCTTTAGTGTTCCACTGTTATAATCGAAAGAGAACGAGAGAGGAGAGAATCTCTCATTTGTACATAGGTCCTTTAGTAATGTTCCGCGAGAAATCCCTTGAAGCAACGAACCAGGTGCACATTCCAAGGCGTGTGCTGATTGATGATGCTGAATGCTACGAGCTTCATGGTTTTGCTGACGCTTCGATGTCAGCCTATGGAGCGTGTGTGTTCATTCGAAGCATATTCAACGAGTCGGCGCAACTACAATTACTCTGCAGCAAATCCAAAGTAGCCCCTTTGAAGGCAGTGACGATTCCACGGCTGGAATTGTGCGCGGCACTCCTGCTTGCGCGTTTGGTGAATAAGGTTCTGCAGTCAATCCAAATGTCGTTTCATCGTGTGGTGCTCTGGTCGGACAGTCAGATTGTTCTGGCTTGGTTGCGCAAATCTCCTGACCAGCTTCAAGTGTTCGTGCGCAATCGTGTTGCTGCAATCCGAGAAGAAACAGAAGATTTCGAGTGGATGTACGTCCGGTCGGAGTCCAACCCGGCTGATATAGTGTCGCGTGGGCAAATGCCCATCGAATTAGTGAAAAATGAGTTATGGTGGCATGGACCAGACTTTTTGAAAAAAGTGAACATTGAAAATAAGCCACCAGAAGAGATTATTGAAGACATTCCGGAGCTACGTGTTGCTCCAACAGTGTTACCTGTAATTGAAGAAAAACAGTTAGAAGTGTTTTCGAAGTACAGTTCGTACAGAAAGTTACAACGTGTAATTGCGCTGGTGTTGCGTTTCGCCAACAACTGCAAGAAGAAGGATTCAGCTTCACGTGTGAATAAGCCTATCCCTACCGTGGCTGAACTTCGTCTTGCAATGAACATTATTGTGAAAGTGATACAACGAGAAGAGCTCAGCGATGAGATTGCTCGAGTCGAATCGGGTGAACAGTGTCGAAAGCTTGGTTCGTTGGGACCGATCCTTGTAAATGGGGTGCTTAGAGTCGGAGGACGTTTAGAGCATTCCAAGCTACCATATGGTGAAAAGCATCCGATCATCCTGCCGTGTAAAAGTACGATTGTGCGAATGCTGATTCGTGCCCTACATGAGGAGCATCTGCATCTGGGACCAACTGGTTTGGTTCATGTGATCCGAAGAGAATTCTGGTTAATCAATGCTGCTGCGACTGTTCGTGGAGTGACCAGATCTTGCGTGAAGTGTTTCAAGGTCAAGCCCATCGATACAAGCCAGTATATGGGAAATCTGCCGTCCTGTCGCGTGAAACCTGCGCCCCCTTTTTCCGTCACTGGCGTAGATTACGCTGGACCGTTTCATATCAAGCAGGGCTTGCGTAAGGTGACCACAGTCAAGGGATATGTAGCGGTTTTTGTATGTATGGTTACTCGAGCCGTGCATCTAGAGCTGGTGTCAGACATGACTACCAGTGCCTTCATCGCTGCGCTACAGAGGTTCGTGAGTCGGCGTGGAATTGTGCATCAGCTGCATTCCGACAACGGCACCAATTTTCGTGGTGCACATCATGAGCTGAATCAACTCTACCAGGCGTTCAAACAGGAGCAAGATACCCACCAAATCGAGTCGTTCTGCGTGTCCAAGGGAATTGAATGGCAATTTATTCCGGCGGATGCCCCCGAATTTGGTGGTATATGGGAAGCGGCAGTCAAGAGTATGAAGAGTCATCTGAAGAGGATCATTGGAAATGCATCCCTGAATTTCGAGCAGTATGTGACTGTCCTGGCAGAAATCGAAGCGATCCTGAATTCCCGTCCGCTATTCGTGACATCGTCAAGGTCGGACAGTCCAGAAGTGATTACGCCTGCCCATTACCTTATCGGGCGTCCTCTCACCGCAATACCAGAGCCGTCGTATGAAGACATCCAAGCCAACCGATTGGATAAGTGGCAGCACCTGCAAATGCTCCGAGAGCATTTCTGGAAGGCTTGGTCCCGCGAATACCTGAGTAGCTTGCAGTCTAGAAAAAAGAACCAGAAACTCAAATCAAATGTTAGTCCTGGAATGATTGTTCTGGTGCACAACCGGAATTTGCCCCCTCTGCAATGGAAGCTGGGTGTCGTAACCAAGACCTTTCCTGGAGTAGATGGCTTGGTACGAGCCGTAGATGTCTACAGCGACAAGTCAACGTTTCGCCGCCCGATCAACAAATTGTCAGTCCTGCCGATAGAAGACAACAAGGCCTACTTTGGCCAATCTCAAGTTTTGAAATAGACATTTCAACGTGGCGGTGAATGTTCCGTGTACGGAAGGAGTCATGTGATGCGTGAACATATTTGCAATCCTTTTCCTTCCATTTCTATCCCGCGCGTGTGGAGACTTTTCTTTCACGCCCCACCTTCATGCACGATCACGCCACGCAAGGCTCTGTGCAGAGGAAGGAAGTGTGAAAAAGTACAGTCTTCGAGAAAGTGTCGACAGCAACCAACGTGTTTAGAAGAAAGTTCCAACTCACGTGTTAATTTAGTTAATTAAAGAGTAGTTAAGTGTAAAACCCAGTGTTTTAGATCATTTCCCAGTAACCCAGTCCTAGTTCCGAAGAAGTGTCCTCCCGAAAGAGCCGTAAAGTGTATCGGCTACAAGACGAAGCGTCCAGCGAGGGATCCTTACCCTCTAGCTTCGGCCGTCCTCCCGGAAAAGTGTTACAGTCCACTTTGCTCGTTCCCCCAGACGGAACAATATATTAACCAGGTCTATGACTAGAAATAAACCAACACCTGTAATCGTTCAATCGGCTTCACCGGAACCTGATCAATTCCGAGTGTATGATGCCATTACAGGTCGTGACACTTTTGACTTACCTAAGCTTAACTTCGTTGTTAACCAGAATACAAATAAGGTTAATTTAGTTTTATTCAATAAAAACTACAAAAAGAGTCTTGCTTTAGAGCAAGATCTCGAATTGTTAAATTTATTACCCACGCTACAGAAAGCATTCGGAAAAATTGATAAAGGGATCCCTACAATTAATAATACAAATATAAATGTGCGCACAAATAAGAAAACAAAAACAAGAAATGCTATTAAATTTAGCTCGAAAAAGCCTAATCATTTTGCATTGGCTACAAATGACCAAATTTTCCAATATATTTATGTCAATACATTTAAAGGGGCCCAGATAGCCGTAGCGGTAAACGCGCAGCTATTCAGCAAGACCAAGCTGAGGGTCGTGGGTTCGAATCCCACCGGTCGAGGATCTTTTCGGGTTGGAAATTTTCTCGACTTCCCAGGGCATAAAGTATCATCGTACCTGCCACACGATATACGCATGCAAAAATGGTCATTGGCATAGTAAGCTCTCAGTGAATAACTGTGGAAGTGCTCATAAGAACACTAAGCTGGGAAGCAGGCTTTGTCCCAGTTGGGACGTAACGCCAGAAAGAAGAAGAACATTTAAGGAATTAGGTAACAAAATTCTTAGGAATGTTACCATAATGTTGTACGATAGACCAAAAATAATTTCAAAATTGAATGATATTGAAAATATTCTTCACCAGTATCATAACTAGCGTTGGGCGAATTTGTTCAGAACATCGATGTTACTGAATCGATTCACATTTGAACTGCCAAATCGATTCACCGATTTAATCAAATCGTTTGCATCGATGTTTTTGAATCGATTCGAATCGAATGCACATTGAAATTTATAAAGCATGCTATTAGACCATATGCATTTGCATTCGATTTCAACGTCTTTCAATCGAATATGTTCTGAAAATCAATCGAATAGATTAACTACTTCAAGGCTAGTTCAAATTGTGTTTTTTTTTTACCAACTCATTAAGAAATATTTATCGGTTTCAACAAAATTAATCGAATCAAAAATCGAATGAAGAAAATCGATTCACCCGATTTTAGGTGCTTCAAACATCGATTCAAAAAATCGATAAATCGGAATGAAAACATCGATTTTCAGAACATCGATTCAAATTCGCCCAACGCTAATCATAACACTCCTCTCGGAGGACATCCAGGAATAAGCCGTTTGTACAGAAAATTACGACCAATTTTCTATTGGTCAAATATGAAACAAACTATTACAAATTACGTAAAAAAATGCGAACTTTGTAAAATTAACAAGCATTTTACTCACGTACAAACCCCAGCCATAATCACGACAACGCCCATTAAACCATTCGAAGTAGTATCAGTTGATACTGTAGGACCGTTTCCGCTTTCAATTAATGGAAATCGATATGCAGTATCAATGCAATGCGACTTCACAAAATTTGTCATATTAGTACCGGTCTCGGACAAAACAGCAGCCACTATGGCAAAAGCCGTAGTTGAACATTGCATATTAATATATGGACCAATGACAAAAATTAAAACTGATCAAGGTACAGAATTCAAAGCTGTTTTTGATGAGATGTGCAAGACTCTGCAAATAACTCACACTTGTTCCGCCGCCTACCATCCACAAACGATTGGTGCGTTAGAGAGAAATCATAGGTGTTTGAATGAATACCTACGAAATTTCTGTAACGATCGATCTAATGATTGGGATAATTGGCTTGCATACTACTCTTTTGCGTATAACACAACTCCTAACCTTGACCACAATTACACACCGTTCGAACTAGTATTTGGTAAGAAACTAAACTCTTTTGAAATAGTACAAAACAAAATAAACCCAGTATACAATTATGATTCCTACGAAAAAGAAATGAAATTCAGATTACAAATTGCTCATACCCAAGTTCTAGATGCCATACGAAAAATAAAAATGAAGAGAACCCATAAATTAAATGAAAATGTTAGAAACACGGATATCAAAATTGGCGATATTGTTTATTTGGAGCAAGAAAATAGAACTAAACTCGATCAAGTCAGTTCAGGACCTTATAAAGTCATTACTACAACAGTATCGAATGCTACAATTACAAATGACCAAAACAAATGTATAGAAGTTCATAAATCACGACTACTTAAATTTAAAAACTAAATTTTCTAAAGGGGATAGAGTATCTGATGATCTTTTAAAATGTAGTATTTAAATTCCAATTTCAACATTAACTTTTCCATAGATCAATAACACAACAAATTATATCGCAACCGAAAAACAGCATGTGATATACAAAGAAAAATTAACGAAAAACCAACTTATTTTGTGAGAGGTACTTGGAGTCATATGGCATACTTTATATGTTCTACGAACATTTTCCTTTAGGGGGATGGTGTGGCATCTATATTCCACATGTCATCCAATCCCGCATAGCAACCATAGTTTCTAGAAGGACCACACCAGTGGTACCTACCGCGAAAGTCAAAACGTTCCCATAGCATCGAACTGCTTAGGCGACACATGCAATGTACGCATAAGCAGGACGATGACCACCAACCGTTTCGACAAATCTGACATGACAATAATGTGTCATACTCATATTTCAATTTCTCAAAGCACAGTCGGTAAGTTATCACCAAGTGCCTTCAGCCTTGAAACTGCCTTCTCCACATGTGCATTCATTCTCTCTCTTTCTTTCTCGATACCGATCGTTATCGATCGCTCACACCAATACATGCATATGATATCCAGCTACCTCCAGTAGGACCTAATGTTAAACGAAACTTTGAATAAACGATTCATTCTATTATCAACCTCAGTCAAGTAGAGTTGAGGATCATTTCACTTCGAAAAACCATTATCAAGGCTGATCGCCTCACTAAACTAAATAAATAAAAAAGCAGGTAGAAGAGAGTGCTGCCGTTGGTCCAATCCATATCCATATCGAAGTCCATTGGTGTGCGGTGGTTCATTTTGCCATGTTTATGTGTCGTGTGAGGCAACAGCCTACAAAGAGGGTCAGTGTGTCTCAGTCACCAATCACTATCCGATGGTGACGAAGGATGGATGAGTTCCCCAATACACGGTCCTTCGTGCGGCGTCTTCCGGTGGCTGGACGGAGTTCTTTGTTTGGGGGGATTAGAAATCGAACCTATGACCTTCCACTTACGAAGCGAAAGCGTAACCTCGAGGCTACGGGACCCCAAGAAAGTGTGACATTGCGTGTATAAAATATTGGAAAAGCGTGACAGGGGGGGATGAAGAATTTCAGAAAAACGATGGACGTCATATTTGAATCATCATATTTCCATGAAGGGCGTCTCTGCTTTTGCAGAGCTGTTAAAATACGCATTAGCATCCTTTTTCGCTAATTTAGGACTAATTAGTTGTACTTATTTGGGTGCTATATATATCGCTAATAGTGGCATGATCTAATAGGATAGGAATAGGAGAGGATTCAACCTCTATTGGTACTCACAATATCATCGTTGTTGACGCGGCTCCTTAATTCCAGGCATATGTAATATTCCCAAAGATTAGCTGGACGTTCCTGTTTCATCGCAACCACTTTATTGGAACTGAGATTCTTGGCGCTGAAAAACAAAAGCGTTGAAAAATGTCCCAATATTGATTCGCAACTCCGAAACGGAAACAATTACCTGTAAACCATCCCGAAAGTGCCCTCGCCGATCTTCTTCTGCACCGAGAACTTGGTGTCACAAATGTTTACGACCATCCCCTTCGACAGGGGCTGCACCTTGTTCACCAGTGAACATGTGGACAGCTCCTCGATGTACTTCATGAAATCCAGCTGCTCCAGAAACGCTTCCTGCAGCTTGGGATCGAACGGATCTATCTCGCCGGTTTGGGTCTGCTGGTAGATGAATTGCATCGTTTCGTCCGGGTCGGTTTCCTTCTTCACGTAGGCATTATTTTGCGGGTTGAAGTTCTCGTCGATCTCATCCCATCTCTGGATCTTCTCAGAGGATGTGGTCTGCGGTTTCTGCACGTAGATGCTTTTGCCCAATTCGTCGCTGTCGCCATCGTCCAGCTCAATGATGATGGGAGACTTAAACACGGGTGCAGCCGGTACCGTGAATCCATCAGAGTCGATCTTTTTGTCGTCCAGGTCCAGCTTTCGCATTTCCACTTCGCTGCGGCTGATCTCGAAGTCGATGTTCCGTAGTGGTTTTGCATCGCCAGGGCTGATTTCCGTTGGCATAGGTGCGTCGAATTCTGCTGGGAAACTACCCGGCAGCAGGGTGGAGTTTTTAACGTTGTTCATGTGAAGTGAGAAGATTTCCGTGTTCAGGTCCTCGATCGAGCCTCGCTTCGGCGGTGATGGAAAATCAGCCAGGTTGATCGCTCCCATGACGCTCTGTATGATAATCGGCTTTGGAGCGGGAATTGTCGATTCGCTACCAATTGTGGACGGTTGCTGCTTTGCAGGTGGTTCTCTAACCTCCGGGACTTTAGGCTGCGGTGTTTTTTGGAAGTCTGCCAAATCGAAGAATGATTTCTGTTTCAAACCCTTCGGAGATGGCGTTTTGGCCAACACTTCGAACAGTGAATCATCGGCTTTGGAGGGTTTGGGAGGTGAAGCAGGAGCCACGGGTTGCTTCACTAGCGGGAGAGGCACCGTATTCGTTCGTTCCGTGGTCATTTTGAAAGACATTATAGAATTGACACCGAGGTCGCGTTGGGGAAGATGAGAAACATTTCTGAAGAGAGTGTTGGTGGTTCCGGTTGTCGTTGGTTCCTCCTGCACCTGAAAGTGAGTGTCCTGTCTCGGTTCCGCATTCGTTAGTAATTTATTCTCTTTGTCATCCAGAACAGGCTGGGGAAGGTCCATTTTCGATACCAGTGGGACATTGGCCATCGTTTCAGTGCTATCGATGTGGATCACGAAGGGGCTAACTGTGACAGGTTTCGTCGCAACTGGTGCTTCATCTTGAAACACGTTGAATGAAGATACATCCGTTGATTTAGGCGCCACATTGGCAAGCGTTTCAGGAACTTTGAAAACGGAATCTTCCTTTGTACTTTCCAGTTGGAAATTGGTGAGATTTTTGACAGCTTGTTTCATGTTCCGTTCACAGGATCTTTCGTCGTCTGAAGGGATGCCGGGCATTGGCGAAATGATTTCCCCGACTGGTGGCGACGAAACGGAAGATTTGGTACTACCGGCTCCGGACATGGTACTATTTTCGGTACGTTCCATGATCGTCGACAGTTGTTTAGGTGCGTGAGTTATGTTTGAACCTAATGGAATCAGTGATTCCGGTTCGGCGTTCTCATCATTAGTCTTCATAGGATGTAACTGAGCGAGGTTTTCATCCTGAACAGGTGGCTCAACTTCGTCATGCTCATCGAAAGATAAATTTGGTCGCCGTACCGGAACGTCCGACTTTCTCGTTGGACCAGCTTTCAGGGCCAGTGGCGTGCTTTGACTTTTAACAAACATGTTGAACATTTGCGTCGAGCATGACTCGTTTGGATAGTAACTGTTGGTGTCTTTGTTTTCGGCAGGTTCTTCGTCGTCCACAAAGATTGGTATAGTCAGTTTCGACTTGGGTTTAACGACAGGAACGACAAATTCTGGTTGTTCCTGTTCATGTATTTCGTTTTCCGGCAATTGACCCTCCAACGATATCTTCTTTTTGGGCCCTGGTTTGATATCGGGTGAATCTACTGAGCGGCGTTTGTAAATGTCCGACTTTTTGATAGCTCCCGTATATTTCGCTTCGCCTGAGATCTCTTCTGGTGGCACAACTTTTGATGTACTTGCTGTGGTTTCATCTGCCTCTTCTAGGATCGCATTGATTTTGGGAGGCAGTACCGATTTTCTGCTTACTCCCGGTTGTGTCGGCGGCATCATGCTGACTCTTGGAGGCGCAATAGAAACACGTTTCGTTTGAACAATCGTTTCGTCCATGTCTATTCGCATCATGTCGTCGTCATGCTTGTGGTCGATATGTCCTGGGAGAAAGAAAACTTATTTCATTAAGGTGATTATAAAGCAAAGCCAAACTTTGAATTTTCAAGTGCACAAGACTGGAGAATCTGGCAACAGATCGCGTGGAAAATCAAATCAACTTGCTTCCTTGCTGGTGGTGACCAATGGGATACATTTTCAATGGGAAGCGCTGTTTGGTTCTCAAGACTTGTGCTCTTGAAAATTTGAGGTGTGGCTTCGTTCTATAATCATCTTAAAATGGTTGATTGGCAAAGATTGCTCTTAGTAGAAGAGCTCAGGCTAGAAAGAAAACTTTGTACCAATTGAAACATAACTTAAAATAAAAAAAGATGCAGAAGGAAGCGTAAAATTAGTCCTGCGGCAGGGGAGTGGACCATTTGGCATTATTATAATTTGGCATAACCATAACTATATCCCTTCTTCCAAAAGTTGCCTTTCTTATGAACAAAAAAATTATGCCAAACGACCATTATGCCAAATGGCTTGAACTACAGCATTCAGAAGAACGTGAAACATTACAGGCAGAAGCGAATGTAGCGAACCTGCCTGTTCCACGAGGAAAAATCGTCGTTTTTAAGAGGCGGAATGTGCAGCACACAAAAAACTCGAAAGTTCTATTAAAATCTCAACGCATCTCGAAAAGAATTCGTGTTGCGAGTCTAAATATGTAAGGTTCGTCGGACGGACATAACATGATCGAAAGGTGGAAGTAGCATTACGGCCAACATCTTCATTTATTTCCCGGGTAGAGGAGAATTGCAAAAGAATAACAAAACTTGCCATTAAAATAGAATGTTTGAATAGCAACATTTGTTCTTTGTTTGTTTGAAATAAGAGATAAAATAACAAAAATAATAACTAAGTTTATATGGCATAAAAACTAAATAATATCATATTTTACCATTGTAATAACAAAATAATAGCAAAAATATAGGCAACCGTAAATAACAAAATATGTTTTTATTTAGATGTTGATACCAAAATAATAACTAAATAAGCTATTCACGAGTAGATCAAAATAATGGTAATTTTAGTTCTTTGACATTAATTGCGGCTTTGACATCATCTTTTTTAGCCGCAGCTTCTTGTGCAGGCCATAGTAGGCCCAACTGATGATGCGTAGGGGAAGGGGTGGTAAAATGAACACCTTAAGACAATCGTTTTGTTTCTGATAGAAAAAACCGAGGAATTTGTATAGTTCTATAGCACAACATCAAAATTAGGGATGTTAACTATAGCAGCGACACGAATGCAGATTGAAATAGCTAAATTTTCACATATTTTTTATCGCTAACAAAAAACGATGCAAATAATCATTTTACCTGAACTATGTGGGTAAAATGAACATCATGCAAAAAACGTGGGCAAAACAAATATTTTGAAAATTTTTATTGCATTCCCGAAAATATATCCAATAATGATTGTAACCCATTCAAAAAAGGAATCTAATGGTATCAGATTTTATATCATATCATAACGATATTCACCTCACTCCCGAGCTAAAAGTTAGGTCAGTTCTAATTGCACGTGGTTTTCTAAATCGTCCGTAGGTGATAATCACATTTGATTTTTCTCGGTAAAAGGCACGGTGTTCATTTTACCACCCCTGTTAATTTTGCCACCACTTCCCCTATTTCATGGACTACGTTATTATCTGCCGTCAGCAAGGATCCAAGGCAGAACCACTCGTCGACCACCTCGAGCGTATCCCCGTCTATGGTAACAATGCTGTCTAGGCGAGCCTTGTCGAGCTCGGCTTTACCTACTAGCATGTAGCAGTCCAACTTTTGCTGCCTCGCGTTTCAGGCGGGTTCACAGGTCTGCAACGCTTTCAAATATGTGGCCGACAATGTGCATATCATCCGAGAAGCAAGCAAATTGATTGGATTTCGTGAAAAACGTACCCCGGCTTTCCGCATAACACCTTCTAGCAATCTAGCGCAATATTGAACAGGCATGAAAGTCTATCTTGTCCATCTTTTCCACCTTGTTGTAGTACCCGGTGGGATTCAACGAACTGGATTGTTCGCCTGAAACTTTCCCCCAATGTTGCACACATTCCACATCGTTGCTCTTATCCAGGGTGTCCATTCAAAATCATTTTTCCGATTCCCGGATTTTTCCCGGATGCCCAAGAAATAAAAAAAAAGAACGATGACAAAATGATCCTGCGATTTAATATTCTTGTTTTATTTTCATACTATATGGACAAATTTAAAGGACTTGATCTAACATATTAATGAATTATTTTTAATTAAATTTATAAAGACCGTCCAACCCTAGCATTCATATGAAGCTCTGGGAAATTTTAGAATTATATTAACAAATTTCTGCTGTGTTCCTAACCTCCACCCAAAATCCAATGTCCAACCCATTACCTTCCAAGAATGTTTACGCAAATATGTGTTAAACATAGAAATTCTTTATCTGGGTGATCCAGAGAAAGATCTTTTTAACAGAAACCAAATCTCTAATTACAGTTTATTGTTTACCTACGAAACTGGCTAAATCTTTTGACACCAATTTGATATTGCATCTTCCAAGCAATCTTTGAATAATTTGGTACAGAATCTCATCAAAATTTTACAAAAATCTAACCAAGAATACCTGATGAAGCTTATTTATTCATCAAAGTTCTTGCAATAAAATTGGCTAGTAATGATTGGAATAATTTTCTGAAAATCTGAAGAAATCCATACAAAATCCTGCCAGAGGCCTCGCAACAACTTTGTCAGAGATCAAGGGCTAGTCAAACAAGTAACCCAGATAAGGCTTCATCAATAATCAGTATAATCAGCATCCCCAGCAATCCGCAAACGGATCTATTAACCCGTATCCGCCCAGCAGATGGAAAAACTTCAAGTTGCTGCCATTTCTACAAAGCAGGACTGTTAAATGTCATGAATTTCACGTGACTTTGACATTTCAGGGCTGGTAGCGGTCAGACAGCAAAATAATAGTGACTTTAGTGACCAAAATGATCGAAATAGTGACCAAAAAGTGACCTAGGAGTGACTTCAAAACTACAAGTATTAGTCATTAAAATGACAATGAAAATACGTTCTATGTGTATATTAACCAATATAGGGTGCAGAGCTACTTGCACACTTCCATGATTCACTTTGGCATGAGGGGTTTTTCTCGGCCGAATTGTCTGAAACTTTGCAAGCACTTCAATACTACGCATATTGTGGTCAAATAGGAATAGGATCCGGCTCCCTACATATTGGGTGAATTTAGAATGTAGAAAACTACAGTAATGTCAAATATTTCTTACCAATTATCTGAGCGGGATAAAACTTGATCGTCATAAATCGTCAAAAACATTGCGCATTGGAGCTTTCACTTATCATTTGTTTTATGAGACAAACATTAGTTTGATATAGGTGACTATTTTATATGTCTGATTCCAGTAAAAAAAATCAAGTACAGGAACTCCGGTAAACAAACTCGTGATAATTTTTTACCAAATACTTGTTCATGAGGAATCTACTGAAAAAAAAAAAACCATTAAAGATTTTGAAGTAGAGGTGCAAAACGAATTGAAGCATTTCTTAATTGAAAGCAAATTGAAGCATTTCTTAACAAATGTTTGGAACAAAACGAGGGATTTGTTTTTGTTATAGACAAAATTGTAGCGAAAATTATGAATGAATGCATTTCTTAACAAATGTTTGGAACAAAACGAGGGATTTGTTTTTGTTGTAGACAAAATTGTAGCGAAAATTATGAATGAATTTCATAACATCCAGAAATAAGTCCTGAGAGAATTAAAAAAACAAACAAAAAAGTAGAAACGCAATTGATTATTGACGAACTCGAGACAAACCGAATTAAAAAAGACACGGACACCGTCTTCAGCCATTTAGTTGCACAGACTGTAACTTAACACTAGACAACGGACAAGCATGCTCCAGTGGCACAGCCGAGAAACATTCCTGACGAAAAGTT
The DNA here is from genome assembly GCF_002204515.2 of Aedes aegypti. Lineage (NCBI taxonomy): Eukaryota > Metazoa > Arthropoda > Insecta > Diptera > Culicidae > Aedes > Aedes aegypti. The sequence goes on along the minus strand of NC_035109.1, from coordinate 192,170,277 downwards.
TCAAGGACTGCAGCGGGAATCGAACTCACACCCCATGACACGATGCGCTTAAATGCCTGAAGACAATAACCGCACGGCCACGAGGTCCACGAATTAGATGAATTTTGTGAATAAAGAATTAGAAAATGATTCCATGCGTACTTAAAATATCTGTATTTCAACTAAATGTTTCAATAAATGAATTATTGAAAACAATTATATGACTCAGTGGCGACTCCTAACCTCACGTTTTATCTGATCTACAACTCTGAAAATGACTAATAATGACTAATGACTGAAAGATTTCATCAGATCGCGAAAAAAGTGACTTTAGTGACCATTTTACTGAAAAAAAGTGACTTTAGTGACTTTTTGTTGGAAATAGTGACTTTTTAGTGACCAGGTCGAAAAAAGTGACCGAGTCACTAAAAAGTGACTTGCTACCAGCCCTGACATTTGAATATTGCTAATATCATCGCTCCTAGTGGAAAAAGTTACCGGAAAATGTTTTTCCCGGTAACCTTTTCCAGTGAATCAAATTATCATCAAAACAGACGAAAAACAAACAACAATGCAAGCTCGCTCACAACCGTTTGTCACAACTGTTGCGGATAAGGATACAATTAAAAGCAAAATTGTCATGACAATCATAGAGCGCAATATTGTTGCAACCTTTTCAACTAGCGATTAATCAGTTATTTTAAACACTAAACCAATTTTTTTCTGGATGCTGTTCGATAATGTGTCAATGTTTACCAACACGGAGAATGTTCTCGAAAATTGCAATTCGAAGCCCAGAAAATCGCTGTGAACGCGGTGATCGATCATTGTCATATTCCGTTCAAGTGATGATAAACTGATGTTGCGGAATGGAATTGTTGCAACAAGAATAGGAGATGACAATGTCGTTGTTGCTGCGTGTTGGGTGACAATTGATTCACTGACCTTTTCCGAATTACTATCAGTGATGGAAAGTGGCGAATGTTGCTGCTGCACTGGAACAAAAACAAAACCAAACGCTCCCGAGCGTTGGTTGTGCTTTTGGGAAAAAAAGCTGCTTCCCCTCCGAGATTTATGGTTTCCAAGGGTTTTTGACTACAAACTAGTAGTTTACTGTCGATTTGATGGTTATACAATTAATTTGTCTGTCAAAACCATAATAAATCACACCTTGCCCAGTTACTCGCGAGTAAACGTTCCCGAGGGGGTGCGGACTTACTCACACCTAGCCGATTCCCGAGTCTGTGATGTTTGTTGTGCGTTGGTATACACTCGTGAGCTGCTTCGTGATGTAAACTTTTCCACCACTGATTACTATAGGTTGCAAATATTTGCTGATGCGATATTTCGCATGCGAGGGTGCTAAAAGCATTTTATTTTTTCCAAAATATTGACATTCCACAGCACTGCCACAAAGTTTTCTGAGTTAACAACCAGAGATGTATGTGATGTCACAATTGATGTTTCCGTGATGACCGCAATAGGAAATACGTCTTTCGTTTGGTGGTGTATTTACCACATGATGAACCATCCCCAATGGATAATTTCAAACGAGTTGTCGTTCACTGCCTATGAAAAGGCCTTCTGCTGATTTGTGGGTAGTGATACTGATACTCATCACATCATCTGGAGCAGCTCAGATATCAATTTGAGAAGCTCCAGTCTGATGGAATGCTTAAGTAGTTCAAATCTTGGATTACTTATTTTAGGGAATCGCCCAACCTTCATGGTATCTGCTAGAGAAGAAGTGTTCGACATAATGCTCTGCTTGAACAGAATCAGTTTCCACTTCCGGTGAATTGAGACACAATTGTCCTTGCTTCGAGTGAATTCCACAATTGCTTGTCACTTTGTTCCTCACAACTCCCTTCGCGGGACGAGTTGACGTCTGACTATTTGTAAAGGAATATGTCAGATAGTCAGGCTGCTTTTAAAGCTCTTGCATAGGCCAACTCAAGGTCTAAGCTTGTTATCGCACGTCGAACTAAATTTGAGGAACTGAATTCAGTGAACTCTGTAAAACTTATATGGGTCCTTGCTATTCTTCCATTGCTGGGAATGAATTGGCTTATGAATTAGCTCGCAATGGAGCATCGCATGACTTCATTGGCCTTCAAGCAGTTATTCCAATTTCGAAGTGCTGGGTGAAGCTTCAGAAATTCCTGGGCGGCAACTCAGCACCAGCAATATTGGAATAATTTTGAGTCATGTCGTCAACAAAAATTGTACATTACTGAGCCATCCCAAAAGTGGCTAAGTATTTAACAAATCTGTCAAAGCAGAATTGCAGTCTCTTGGTAACACCCTTGACTGGTCACTGCCGACTCAACTATCACATGGCAAATATTCAGTGTTGATACATTTGTGTGTGATAGTTGTGATTCCGATTATGGAACTTCTCATCATCTGATATGTAACTATCCAATCTTCGCGTAATTGCGATTCCAATTACTTGGTTAACACTTATTAAGTGACACTGTTTTCAGAAACCTGAATCTTCAGGATATTCTGTTATTCTTAACCCGCTGTGGTAATGAGCTATAGGCTCTCTTTACGCTCATGCGTTTTGCAGTGTCCTTTTTAGGGCGCTGTTCGAACCCATTGTGGTATGGAGCTACATGCTCTCAATTCGCTCATGCGATTTTCCCTCTTCAAGGGACCCCACTCCTATTTCCTCCCATCTTTCCCTTCCCTTTCCTCTCCCATCGGGTAGATGATGAAATAGGCTCAAATATGGCGATGGCACAAATCTCCCAAATGGCGGGGAACGTGCCTCTGGAGCCGGCCTTCTGATACCTGATACCTGATAGCCGATTCCCGAGTCTGTGATGTTTGTTGTTCGTTGGTATACACTCGTGAGCTGCTTCGTGATGTAAACTTTTCCACCACTGATTACTATAGGTTGCAAATATTTGCTGATGCGATATTTCGCATGCGAGGGTGCTAAAAGCATTTTATTTTTTCTGAGATATTGACATTCCACAGCACTGCCACAAAGTCCCATAAGGAATTGAAAGTATACCCAAAGCCAAAGCTGGTACGATTGTCTTATTTGATTCTCTTATGTCGTCTGTAGAAGAAACTATAAAAACAAATGAAATTGAAGTAATATTTTTTTAAGGCACCGACACGTGCTTCCAGTGGACGAATTGTCCTTTGGAGGAAGCATCACACTAGACAACGGACTAGCATGCAACGCCCAGTGGCACAGTCGAAACACATTTCTGATGAAAAATTTCCCGGACTGAAACGGGAACCGAACCAACACCCCTTGACTCGATGCGGCTTGATGTTTGGTAACACTAACCGCACGGCCACGAAGCCCACAATATATTATTATAATAAGTTGGATAAAAGTTGATTGAAAAGTAAGTTGTGTTTGTTTTACCTTACTTGATCCAGTGACCCACCGTAATAACTCCGAACCGGTGGAAGAATTCCAATAAACCTTGAAAAACTAGATATTCAGACGATCCCATTCGAATTAAAACAAAAGTAATCCGTCGAGAGATGTGACAATGGCAGCAATTTGAACTTTATTGTTTTGCTTAGCTTTTCGCTTGCGTCCACGAATCTAATTTTAAGCATAATCAGCCAAGTATATTTTCTAATATCCACTAAAAACTTGATTAGCAATCTGGTAATAACTATTTCAGTTATCTCCCGGAAAGAACTTTCAACAACCTGGTCAATAATCGGTTCGATTCCCGTAAGGATTCCAGCAAACACCTCATCAAAATTTTTCCGTGAATTTAACTGTAAATCTAACACGTAACTCGTCAAGAACCTAACCACGAATTCACAAGTACCCTTCTAGAAATGTTTCAAAGATATTAACCATAAAGTATATCTCTAACTATCTCACTAAAAGTTAGTTATGATGTGAAGTACGAGTGAAAGGCAGTCGTGCACATCCTGAAAAAATCTTGTTTCGCCCAAACAAAATTTGAAATTTAAATAAACCGGTAGTCTTAAGTTTATAATACATGTTTTCCCGGGCTGTTCTCCAAATTCTCGGATATTTCCCGTATTTTTCCCGGTTATTTGTGATTCCCGGGTTTTTCTCGCTTTTCCCGGATTTCCCGGATGGATGGACAGTATGGACACCCTGTCTTATCTGTCTTGTGAGCTTCTCGGGAAAGCTATTCTCGTCCATGATTTTCCATAGCACTACACGGTCGCATACGGTTGCATCGCCTTGAAACCGATGAAAAGGTCCTGGCATTCACGACATTTTTTGAGGCTTTGCCGTACAATAAAGATATGATCCGTTTTCGATCGGCCGTCAACGGAGAGGGTTTGATAACTTCCCACGAACTCGTTTACTACAGGTGACAGACGACGTAATATAATCTAGGATAACACTTTGTAGGCCGCATGTAGGTGATCGCTCGAAACTTCTCACAGTCTTACTTATCGGCCTTCTTGTAGAAGGGACTGTTATGTTTCCCAGATTGTGCCTATCAGCCGGTGCAGACAATTGGCCAGCCTCTCTGGGCCCATCTTTATGAGTTCAGCTCCGATACCATTCTTACCAGCAGCTTTATTGTTCTTGAGCTGGTGAATGGCATCCTTAACCATCCTCAAAGTGGTTGCTGGTTCGTTTCCATCGTCCGCAGTACAGACGAACGCATTTCTTCCGTTGTTTCGACCTTCATTGCCTGTGCTCTCAGCGCCATTCAGGTGTTCATCGAAGTGTTGCTTCCACATTTCGATCACCTCACGTTAATCAGTCAAGATGCTCCCACCCTTATCCCTGTTGCGAGATGCGTTAATAGAACTTTCCTGTTTCTTGAGACTTGTACAGCTGTTTCATCTCATCGTCCTCCGTCTGGCAGGTCTGCTATTGCCGTTTTCGTCTATAACGTCTATAATCGGTCTACATTCCTCGTCGAACCAATCGTTCCAACGAGTATTTCCCAATTAACCGACGTTGTTCTCAGCTGCAATATTGGTGATTGCTTTCACTGTATTCCACCAGAGTGCTGAACATCCAAACGTCATATTGATTTGATTGACATACGAGATAAAATACACAATACAATAGCTAAATAAGATATACCAATGCTATTCCAGCAGTAAAATTTAGATATTATTTCCAGATCTTTTATCTCTTATATATATATCAAGTTAATATTACTTATAGCTATCCATATATTCATAGCTATCTAATTTGCTATTCCTAAGCTTTTTTCGCCTGCTCGGGGAGTAGTCCTCAAGAGGGGCTTCATCCAGCTAACCCTCTTCCGGTAATGCAACCTCAAGGTTCTGCCCGTATGCAGTTGAGCCGTCCGGTTGTTCAAGTCGCTCTAGGTCATACCAGGACGGGAGTCGATACCGTACACTTTAAACGACGGAGATTTTTGTGCGCAGTCTAAACATCACCAGATAGTGGTCAGAGTCGATGTTAGTGCCACGATTGGTCCTGACGTCGATAATGTTGGAGAAGTGCCGTCCATCAATTAGAACGTGGTCGATTTGCGATTCTGTTTGCAGTTGTGATCTCTAGGCACGGTAAAAAATCAGCACGTTCGATTGAATGGATTTATCTCTTAACTCAATTCAAAACACCAATCACCATGATTTCAAGAGTTCCAACTTTGGATTGGCTCTTCTGTCTCTAGCACTAGACGCTGAAGTGAAAATTCGTTGATGTTGAACATCATGTGTCTTGTATGAAGGCAATCATTGTAAGCTGGTTGTAGAAAGTGGTTGAAATTAATTCTACGCCTTCTAACAGATACAAGTTGGTGTCAAGGTAAGCTACAAGACTTGCACTTGAATTCAAAAGATGTTTCTTTGATATTTCCAAAATCGAACAGTAGTGCAAATCTTAGAGCAGAAGTATTGATATCATGGTGCTTATTATTTACCGTGAGTGTGTCGGTACGGAAGGATGTACTCGCGGATTCTAACCACTCGGCTAAGGAAGGCCCCCGTTGACCAGGCCCTAGGTTATGTTATCTGAATTGGTCCCAAAACGGAACTGTCTTTCGGAACGCAACGTAACGAATAACAACTTACAACTAATATCACAGAGGGAACGTTTTCACTAATATATGCCCGAGGTAGCAAAAGTGCACATCGCAGTTAGCATTGTTACAGTGCTGTAATGCGCCGACAGGCTAGTACCACGCAGCCCAATGCAAGAGCCTCAAAGCAATTTCGCTGCTTGCTGCTAGCTGGGGAAGAAACAGAGAAGTTGAATACGCGCTGCTGCTGTATCTTACTACGCCTTGGTGAATGGAAGAGTCGTTGCGGTGATACCAAACAGTAGATGCTACGAATGGCCATATTCTTGAAGGCGGCAAAATTAATCAGTCGTACGCCGTTCTCGTTTGTCAGAAGGTGAGCGCTGAAACTCCTCCTTTTGGCCAACCTGAGTGTTTAGATCTCCTATGATGATACCTTCGAGGTGGTGGACGAGTTCGTCGCTCATAAGACCGGTAATCCTCTACGGGCATGAGGCGTGGACTATGCTCGAGGAGGACTTGCAAGCTCTTGGGGTTTTCGAACGCCGAGTGCTAAGGACGATGTTCGGCGGCGTACAGGAGAATGGCGTGTGGCAGCGAAGGATGAACCACAAGCTCGCTCAACTCTACGGCGAACCCAGTATCGTGAAGGTAGCTAAAGCTGGAAGGATACGCTGGGCAGGGCATGTTGCAAGAATGCCGGATAACAACCCTGTAAAGATGGTGTTCGCTACGAATCCGGTCGGAACAAGAAGGCGTGGGGCGCAGCGAGCTAGGTGGATTGACCAGGTGCACCAGGACCTGGAGAATGTGGGTCACAGTCGAGGATGGAGAGAAGCGGCCATGAACCGAGTGAATTGGCGAATCACACTGCGGAACACGTTTTTGTCTCCAGCACCAAAATACCGCTATTCACTTAATGAAGGGTTGCTAGATCCATTGCCGTTTTCAGAAATATCGTAGCACGTCCAGTTTTTGAGATATTGACTGTTGAAATGCAAAAAATGACTATTTCAGCCAACTTGCATGCAAGTTTCCCAGCTTGTAAGGTAATATATTGGCTTCATTTGCCACTGAATTCAAACTTTATGTGTATAACAATACTTATCATCAAAGTTTGTATTATTTTCGATACGGAAAAGTTATTTTTTGATGGTTTAAAGAATTGTTGTATTTTGACATATAGAAGAAACGAAGAATTTTGTATGGAGACTGCAAGCATGTTGAAAAAATCGGTTTAATCGAAATTTAATCGCGCAATTTCAATCAAATTATGTCTGAAATGAAAGTTCAAGTTCTATTTTGCATGTTTGGTGGATTAGATTACAAAAAAAGTATGATAAATTGTACTTTAAATTTCATGTGAACATTAATAAAAGCAGTGTTTTGTACAACTTTGGCGACCTGTAGCTAAAAATTGTGACGTGCTGGAATATTTCTGAGAACGGCATCAGATTCAGCAGCCCCAAATCTACTAGAGACACATAATTTGGTTCTTGAGACACGCAAGCATGTCATTTTTGTTACGCTGTGTTATTGTTGGCGAGGCTTTATCAAGATAATTGATGTAAAGCCAAATAAGTAAGTAATGATGATTTTGACGTCGTGGCTTGGGCAGCTGTCGTATTTGTGTTCGAGCTGCGCGTAAAAAGCTTCTTCATCATCAACAGTGCTTCCGGAGTGAGGGTTTCTTCTTCTTTCTGGCGTTACGTCCTCACTGGGACAGAGCCTGCTTCTCAGCTTAGTGTTCTTATGAGCACTTCCACAGTTATTAACTGAGACTCTCAGTCTGAGAGCTTACTATGCCATCGACCATTTTTGCATCTGTATATCGTGTGGCAGGCACGAAGATACTTTATGCCCTGGGAAGTCGAGAAAATTTCCAACCCGAAAAGATCCTCGACCGGTGGGATTCGAACCCACGACCCTCAGCTTGGTCTTGCTGAATAGCTGCGCGTTTACCGCTACGGCTATCTGGGCCCCGAGTGAGGGCTGTGCACGTTTATTATGCTAAGTTAAAGAATCGGCCTTCGATCCTCAACTTGCACATTCTCTCATTGATCGACCACCACCCGATCACGCGCCTCTGCATATCACCCATCACTATGAAAGCTGTTCCCAGCTCGTGTGTGTTGCAGCAGCTCTGGTAGATGGTATGGTTACTTCTAAACGTTCGCACCATTGATCCATTCTAACACACTCCCTGCAACGCTACGATGCCGAATCCGCGGTCCTTCAGCACATCGGCCAGTATGTGTGTGCTCTCGATGAAGTTGAGAGATTTACAAATCCACGTTCCGAGCTTCCAATCGCTAGTCCCTTTACGTCGCCGTGGTCTTCTTCGATTGTCTCGGTTCGTATTCTCTCGTTGATTAGTCGTTGCTAGATTTTTACAGTTGGCTTTCAGAGCCTGATACCAACGCCCAAGATTCCCGGAGGAGCTTTCTCCCTAAATGTTCGGAGGACCATAGTACGTAGTTTAGCTTAGAGTCCTCTGGCATTCGGACGATGATCATGTGGAACAGATGCGATTGTTAACCGCTCTTAACATGGAGTACAGACGCTGATGGTAAGGATAATATCGGAGCTGAACTTATAAAGATGGGCCCGGAGAGGCTGGCTATTTGTCTGCACCGGCTGATAGGCACAATGTGGGAAACAGATCAGCTACCGGAGGAGTGCACTGTGTTGGATTTTGTCGTTTTCATGCGCTTTTTGAATAGCACCCAAACTCAATGCCATATATAACAGGTCCGGCTCTTAGTAGGTGTTTTTTTTTTTTTTTTTTTTTTTTTTACTTTATTAACGAGATTTTTAGCCCTGGGCTAGTTCATCTCGGGACCAACGGCTTTACTTCCCTTCCGAAGGAAGTCGTCACTATAACTTTTTACGTCTTAAGTGACTATGTCGGGGATGGGATTCGATCCCAGGTCCTCGGCGTGAGAGGCGAGTGTTCTAACCACTACACCAGGTCCGTCCCCAAGTATGTGTTTGCTTGTATTAGTCACGAAAAAGATGTAAACAAAACGATCAGCTGATGGTGACGACAAGGCTGCGACAACTTTTGTTCGCAGCTTTCTCAACGTGACGTCATCTTCGGCTAATTCGTGAACTTTCGGCTCGCCGAAGTTGGCATTGCACAACTACCACTTCAAAACTGATGTTATCACAAATACTAATTTGATGTTCGCCCGCACCTCTAAATACCCCACATCGGCCCAAACTGATTTTAGCGATATAAATAGTTAGTTTGGAGAAGTTTCTTGGTATATTAAAGCGCATCTTATGATGCAAAAAAAATTGTGATCGATCCACCTAGCAGTGTTTTTTTTTCATTTAGATTGACATATGGTTTCTTCGGCAAGTTGTAGAATTGGCATTTTGAAACAACTTCGTTCAAGACACGACTTTTCTATCCCTTATACTTTTTGAGATATATGCCGTTGGTTGTATGTGAATGGCCCTTTTTATGTTTTCTACAAAGTTGTTTGTCATGAAAAAAACCATGTTTTTGCTGAACATATCACGCTATCTTTGAAGTAACAAAGTTATTCATGAATTACTATTTTATCAAGGGGTAGTTTAGGCCCCTATAACTATCTTCAGCGCAAAATGGCGCAGACAACTCTTACAAATTATGAAACTACCATATCCTGATTTCGGCTGTTGATAAAAACTTTTGTTCATAAACGTCTTTTCATTTTTTTTTACTAATAAACAAATAAGTCTTATTAAAATGAATTCGACCAACAATTATTTTACTTTAAGACATAGAGAGGTGCCATGTTCAGCAAAAACACGTGTTTAACCTTCGGGCTGTCGCGCTGTTGTACTTTGTACAACAGTTGCGATTAATATGCTATCATTTTGCAACAAAGATATCTATCGACACCAAACCAAAATGTATTCCTCAAGAATCTTCTTAAGAACAATATTCGACGGTTTTTATTTACAGTATGGCCCAGATAGCCGTAGCGGTAAACGCGCAGCTATTCAGCAAGACCAAGCTGAGGGTCGTGGGTTCGAATCCCACCGGTCGAGGATCTTTTCGGGTTGGAAATTTTCTCGACTTCCCAGGGCATAGAGTATCTTCGTACGTGCCACACGATATACGCATGCAAAAATGGTCATCGGCATAGTAAGCTCTCAGTTAATAACTGTGGAAGTGCTCATAAGAACACTAAGCTGAGAAGCAGGCTCTGTCCCAGTAGGGACGTAATGCCAGAAAGAAGAAGACCCTTGATAATCCGGTAAAACCAATAAATATACATGAAAGTCGCAAAATAATGAACGCACTATATACGGTTCGAGTAAACCACAGTTTTAAATCGGTATATCTCAAAATCCAGATAATATAGAAACTTGGGGTCTTTAGTAAAGTTGTTTTGGATGTGAAGCACTATCTGATGGTACCGCATTTAACCCTCTTATACCCAACCCCGCCTTTAGACGGGGTACACTTAGGAATTTTGTGTATTTTTTCATAGCTCGGAAATTAAAATGATTTTATTTTTGGCTTAAACCTTGACTCATAGCAAGCATATAAGAAAAGTTTTTTATGATTTGAAACTTATTTGTATTATTAAAAATTGTTTGAAAAATTGCATTTTTATATAACCTACAAATGCCTGGGATTCATTTAACGTGTATTATAAAAAATCGTACCTTTTATATTTTTCTACGATCAACTTATCACAAAAGAAGATTTCAAACCTGTTTTTCCGTTAGTTACACGGAAAATAAAAAATGTTCCAGAAAAAAATTAAAAAAATCATATTTTTAAAAGTATAGTAAAAACTCAAATTTTTATTATTGTCAAAAATCAGTAACAAGAAGAAGCTTCAAGAAAAAATTTAAAAGGATAGATAGGGATGTTCAAAAATAAAAATAATAAAAATCAAAAACCAAAATTCATAAATTTGCGAAGAAAAATAAATCATTGCCCAAACCGTGTTCAGAATGATTTTAGATAACGAAAAATAATATTTAGATCGAAAACAAAAATTTGGGTATTAGAGGGAATTTGACCGCTTGGTGACACTAGTGGGCATGGAAATTTGACTTTTGTTTTGCAAATATTTCAGGATCCTGATCATTTAGAAGGATGAAGTCTTCGGCAAAGTTGTTTAGTAAGTTTTCTTTCCCTACACTTTTTTATATTAAACTTTGGGAGGGATTATTAGAGTATGTTAAAACTACAAATTAACTTAACACTTCACTTTTTGCAAAAAAAAAATAAAATACTAAAATCACTAAGGTGAGCAAATACCTTTAAACTCTAATATGTGTTGCTTATCTTGACAGATAGGCCTATTTCGTCTGCGACTTACAGACTTCTTCAGTGTCGAGTGCTCGACTTGAAGAGAACATCGCATGGATCTATTATTTATACTAGAAAAAGTGTGTGGGTATGTTAGAACTAGATTCTACCTGTAATCGTATACAGGAGGTCATTTTTTAATTGTGTACCTAATCAAATGAAAGGATTGTCAAAATTACAAATTCCTGCTTGTTTGGCAGGTGGTCAATCAATGTGTTTATGTATTGTGTGTGTGAAGGTTAGGTATAAGTCTAAACAGCCAAGAGTACCCATTTCCTTGATCTTTGTTTAGTAATTTATTGTGGTTTTGTTTGAAAATTTCTATGCTTTCCGCTACGTCAAGCTTCCAAGGATTTGAAATATGTCGTAAGAGTTTGATATTTTTTGTGTTAAGGAAATGCTGTTCATTGTAAATATGTTCTGCAACTTTTGATTTGAAATGGTGTACATGTCCTTTTTCTGTGTCTTTGTGTGCTTTAGTAACTTCTGCTACGTGTTCTTTAAAACGTGTATTGAGAGTCCGTTTTGTTTGTCCTATGTAAATTTTATTGCAGTGGTCGCATGTAATTGGTAAACGCCTGATTTATATAAACTGTCAATTGGGTCTTTTGTTGAACCTAGGAGAGTTTGGAGTTGGTTGTTTCTACTGGTAAAAACTAACTCGAAACCAAACTTTCGTAGGATTGAGCGTAGCTTTTTTGTTTCATCGTTGTAATTGACGGCTATATTTGGTTGGTTTTGTGTCAGAGTAGTAAGTGAACGTTTGTATTTTTTTTCTTTTTTTTTAATTTCCTTATTAGTATCATTCCAAAAATTACATTCATTTCTTATATCTAGGTGTTCTGTGTTATTAGACAACACTATCATCCTAATTTGGTAAAACAAATTTAAGATTTTATTAACATTTTGTTAACAACATATAACATTTCATTTGCCGTAGCAGTTCAGATTTTTTACAGGTGAGTTGATTTCACCTGCTTATAAGAGAAAAAAAAACGCTTTAAATATACTTAACCTAACTTAACCTAAACATATAACGAATTAATCGTAGCAATAGAAGATTGTAACGATTTTTGCCTGAAATTATTTATTATTTTATTTGACATTTGTACCAATGTTTCAACATTGGATATTCTATGTAACTCATTGGTACTATACCAGGGAGGAAGCCTCAGAATCATTTTCAAAATTTTATTTTGAATTCTCTGCAGAGCTTTCTTCCTGGTATTACAACAGCTAGTCCATATTGGTACAGCATACAACATGGCTGGCCTGAAAATTTGTTTGAATATCAAAAGCTTGTTCTTAAGACAAAGTTTTGATTTTCTATTAATAAGGGGATAGAGGCATTTTACATACTTGTTACATTTGGCTTGAATGCCCTCAATGTGATTTTTGAAAGTTAAATTCTTATCTAGCATGAGCCCTAGATACTTAACTTCATCTGACCAATTTATTGGAACCCCTCTCAACGTGACAACATGTCTACTTGAAGGTTTCAAATAAAGAGCTTAGGGTTTGTGCGGGAATATTATTAGTTGAGTTTTGGAAGCATTAGGAGAAATCTTCCATTTTTGCAAGTATGAAGAAAAAATATCCAAACTGTTTTGCAATCGACTACAGATGACACGCAGGCTTCGACCTTTGGCGGAGAGGCCTGTGTCATCTGCAAACAAAGATTTTTGACATCCCTGAGGTAACTCAGGTAAGTCAGATGTGAAAATATTGTATAATATTGGTCCCAAAATGCTGCCTTGAGGAACACCAGCTCTTACAGGAAGTCTTTCAGATCTGGAGTTCTGATAATTAACCTGAAGTGTACGATTAGACAGATAACTTTGAATTATTCTAACAATGTATGTTGGAAAATTAAAGTTTTTCAATTTTACAATCAAACCTTCATGCCAAACACTGTCGAATGCTTTTTCTATGTCTAGAAGAGCAAGACCAGTAGAATAGCCTTCAGATTTGTTGGAACGGATCTAATTTGTTACATGTAAAAGTTGATGAGAGGTCGAATGTCCATGGCGGAATCCGAACTGTTCATTGGCTAAAAATTGAATTTTCGTTGATGTGGGCCAACATTCTGTTCATAATAACCTTTTCAAAAAGTTTACTGAAGGAGGAAATCAAACTGATTGGACGATAGCTAGAAGCTTCTGCAGGATTTTTGTCTGGTTTTTAAATTGGAACAACCTTAGCATTATTCCATTTGTCAGGAAAATATGCTAATTGAAAACATTTGTTAAATATATCAACTAGAAATGATAAGCTACTTTCTGGAAGTTTCTTGATGAGGATGTAGAAAATTCCATCATCGCCAGGAGCTTTCATATTTTTGATTTTTTTAATAATAGTTCTCACTTCTTCCAGATTAGTCTTCCAGGCATTTTCGAAAACGTTCTCTTGATTGAGAATATTTTCGAACTCCTGAGTAACTTGATTTTCAATTGGACTAGTAAGTCCTAAATTAAAATTGTGCGCACTTTCAAACTGCATAGCAAGTTTTTGAGCTTTTTCGCAATTAGTTAGTAATAATTTGTTTTCCTCTTTCAATGCCGGTATAGGCTTCTGAGGTTTTTTTCAAGATTTTAGATAATTTCCAAAAAGGCTTAGAGCCAGGGTCCAATTGAGAAATTTTATTTTCAAAATTTTTGTTTCTTAATTGAGCAAAACGCTTTTTGATTTCTTTCTGCAAATCCTGCCATATAATTTTCATAGCAGGATCGCGAGTGCGTTGAAATTGCCTTCTCCTCACGTTTTTAAGACGGATCAGGAGTTTAAGATCATCGTCTATAATCACGGATTCAAATTTTACTTCACATTTTGGAATTGCAATGCTTCTGGCTTCAACAATGGAGTTTGTTAAAGTTTCAAGAGCATTGTCAATATCAAGTTTAGTTTCTAAAGAAATCTTAACATCAAGATTAGAGTCAACATACGTTTTATATATATTCCAGTCGGCTCGTAAATAATTGAAAGTGGAGCTGACAGGATTTAGAATCGCTTCTTGGGATATTTGAAATGTAACAGGGACATGATCAGAATCAAAATCAGCATGAGTAACTAATTGGCTACAAAGATGACTAGAGTCGGTTAAGACCAAGTCAATCGTAGATGGATTTCTAGAAGAGGAAAAACATGTAGGGCTATCAGGGTATTGAATTGAGAAATATCCTGAAGAGCACTCATCAAATAAAATTCTGCCGTTGGGATTACTTTGAGAATTATTCCATGACCGATGTTAGGCATTAAAGTCACCAATGACAAAAAATTTTGACTTATTGCGAGTCAATTTTCGCAAGTCAGTTTGGAGCAAATTAACTTGCTGTCCAGACCATTGAAAAGGCAAATAGGCAGCTATGAAAGTATATTTACCAAACTGTGTTGCAATAGAAACACCTAAAGTTTCAAAAACGTTAGTTTCAAATGATGAAAACAGTTGATGTTTTATACGCCTATGAATGATGATTGCAACTCCCCCACATGCCCCATCAAGTCGATCATTAAGATAAATAAAAAAGTTAGGATCTCTTTTGAGTTTAGATCCAGGTTTTAAATACGTTTCGGTAATAACTGCTATATGCACGTTATTAACCGTAAGAAAATTAAACAGCTCGTCCTCTTTACCATTAGGAGAACGAGCATTCCAATTTAAAACATTTAAATTATTATTTGGATCCATTAGAAAAAAGTAATCCAATAACAATTTGATTTGTAAATTTTACACCTACTTGGACTGCTTCAGTCATAGTGGTGGTTTTGAACATTGCATCAATCATTAGATTCAATTGTTCAGTTAGAAAATTAAAATCAGAGGCAGACATGTCATGTGATTTCCCATTAGAATTTCCGGTAGACGAAGAAGCGGAATTACCTGTGGCGGTAGGGTTTTTTCCATTTGATTTGAAACAAGCAGAATGGGTACCCATGGATCGAACAGGGGAGGAGTTCAAATTTCCTGCTACAATATCGGCAAAGGATTTACCATGGGTAGATACATTCGAAATTGAAAGATTCGAACGGCTACCCGACGGATTAAAATTAGTTTGTGAATGAGCATGATTATGATCTTCCTGATGGGTATGATTCATGATCAAGCGATCGTTAACTGAAAAATGAGCATTGTTCGATACTCTACCAGGCAAATTGCGGAAACGACCGTTATCGTAACGGATATTATCTTTCATCTGCCTGGCACGAGCCTCAATGACCCTTTTGCGCGAAGGGCATTCCCAAAAGTTAGCTTTATGAGGGCCCTTGCAATTGGCTCATTCAAACTTTCTGGTATCTTCTTTCACAGGACAGACGTCCTTAGCGTGAGAAGAACCTCCGCAAATCATGCATTTAGCATCCATGCGACAATTTTTTGTACCATGACCCCACTTTTGGCACCGACGACACTGAGGGTAATTTCCTCCAGGTTTCTGGAAATGTTCCCATGTCACACGGACATCGAACATAAGTTTTGCTTTTCTAAAGCTTTAATATTATTTAGTTCTTTTTTGTTAAAGTGAACTAAATAATATTCTTGAGAAAGCCCTTTCCGAACAATGCCAGATTGGGTTCTCTTTTTCATAATGATTACTTGGACTGGGGAAAATCCAAGTAAATCATTTATTCCATTTTTGATCTCTTCAGGTGACTTATAGTCACTTGAGAGACCTTTCAAGACAACTTTGAACAAACGTTCAGTTTTGTCGTCATAAGTAAAAAAATTGTGCTTTCTCTTCAAGGTGTCTGAGAAGAAGTTCACGATCTTTAAGAGTTTCCGGCAAAACGCGACAGTCTCCTTTCTTTGCGATTTGGAAGGAAACCTTGATTCCCCTAATGGAGTTCAACATCTCCTGCCTAAATCCCCCAAATTCGGAACAACTGACTACGATAGGCGGCACTCTTTGCTTCCTCCCTCACTTGAATCAAAGAGCCTGGGCTAGAGGCTGCTTCGATTTGGTGTTCGGAAAATTTGTCTAGAGCATCGAACTGATTGCTCATTTCAATACAATTATTCATTTCACCCTTGGAAGAAAGTTCGCATTCCGGGGAAGCGTCCTTTCTTCCATTCTTGCCACGTGTAGTGACAGTTTTAAAACCCACTTTTTTGGAAGGAAGTAGTGAATTCAGAGATTCACCCTTCCTTTTGTTAGTTGTTGATACCATGTTTAGTTAATAAACGAAAGAAGACGTGACCTTCGAGAGGTTTTTTCCCAAGACGGTGTCCAAGAAGGATTACCACCGCTAGCTTTCGCCATCGGGTCCAACGAAAAATCGAAGGCTCGGGTCCAAACAAGGATCGTAAAGGGATCAATAGTAGAAAAAATAGTACTGAAAAGTACTGTTTTAGTAGCACTGAAAAGTACCGTTTTTAATTTTAGCACTGAAAAGTACTGTTTATGTAGCACTGAAAAGTACTGATTTATTGCTTCAGGTAGTTTTTAAGAAAACTTCCAAGAGCAGAGAGAATTCGTGTATGCACAGCACGAAGGTACGATGCGCACTGCGATTGTTTGTTGTTTGTTTAGTAAGTTAAGGACTATCATTGTTCGAGCTAGTTGATTCAAAATTTGGCCACAAGGCGGCGCTAGTGTGCATGAAACTTTTGTTTGCAGATATCTCAGGAGCCTGACCACTTGGAGAGATAGTGGGTGATATGAATAAAAAACATTAAACTTTACTACATGTTGCATCTACTCAAAAACAAAATCCACAAAGTTTACTACACTTTTGGTATGAATAAACAACTTTTCGAACATGTAGTACTTACTATACTTTCGAACATGAGCAGTGACTGAAGCTGCACGTTAAGAAATTTCCATTCAGAATGCAGAGTGATTCTGCACGTAAAGAACAACCTATTCAGAGGGTGATATGAATAAAAAACATTGAACTTTACTACATGTAGCATCTACTCAAAAACAAAATCCACAAAGTTTACTACACTTTTGGTATGAATAAAAAACTTTTCGAACATGTAGTACTTACTACTTTCGAACATGAGCAGTGACTGAAGCTGCACGTGAGGAAATTTCCATTCAGAGTGCAGAGTGATTCTGCACGTAAAGAACAATCTATTCAGAGTGACGCTTAAAATTAATACAATCACGCATATGAAGGAAATGCATGGAATCTAATCGATTAAGCGACAATTTGCACACAATCATGAAGGTGCTGTAATTTGACAATATTTGTAGTGTAATTTTACGATAAGTCTGGTATTCTCTTTATGTCTATGATTTTATGATGATGGTACATCAAAGAATTTTCTGGGTGGTTTTCGGTCTTCGCCAACGCCAATGATTGATATTTTTTTAATATTAGCTTAACATCTATGAGGAGATCTTGAGATTACAGCTATCAAATTAGGAACCACATATTCTCTAGCACCAGTACTGAGATTCTGGTGAGATTGCGGTAGAATTTTGATGCTCCCCGTTTGTGTTCTTAACAGCATGTTGAATTTCGGAAGTTCTAAGTGTTTCTGTGATATTCTCGTTATTTTGGTGGGGTTTCTGATAGTATCCTTGGAATTTCTAGAACTTAGAATGTAGAGATTTTTATGGGAATTGTAGTGATTCCATTGGTAGTCGTTAGAATTCAATGAGGATCTCCCCTAAAACACCTGGGTTACCTTTGAAATAATTAAAATTCTTATCGATTTCACAAAAAATCCCATTGAAATCTTACAAATATTTACCGACATTCAAAGGTTTATATTAAAGCTTTGCTTTGAAATTCCAACGGAACTGGAAATCCGACATCCCTATCGGAATCCCAAAATTCTTACAGGAATTCCGGAATTCCAAAGGAAATCTGAGAATCTGAGATGTCAGTATTTACACGTAAAATTCAGAATTACATTACCTATAAATATATGAATTCCTACCAACATCCTAAAATTCCTAGAAAATAACATAATTATCGTAATGCCAGAATTCACACGGATATTACAAATTGCTACTGCCGGTTATCATACCGGAATCTCAGCATTGGCGGGGCGAATGTTTTCGTAACCTCAAAATTCCTAAGCAAAACTCAAAATACCTTCCGAAATATCAAAACTTATATCGTTTTCCCATAATTTTTACTCAAAAGTAAATTATTCCATTCATTTCCGCAATCTCAAAGCATGTGTAGCAACCTCTGAAGCTAACTACCAGTAGCTTTGTAGTAAATGCTACCTTTATTCATAGCAATGCGTTGTTTGTAGTATGTTCGAAAGGTGTAGAAAGGAAAATGACACAAACATGTTCCACTCGTGTTCCACATATAGCGTTTACTACCGAGAATGTAGTAAACTCAACTTTACTACATTTTATTCATACGGCCCAGTGTCTTCGACAAAGTAGTTAAGTAGCTCAAGGACTATCATTATTTGAGGTAAGAAATAGGATATTTTGCCACCAGGCGGCGGTAGTGAGCATAACATTTTTGTTTTGCTGATACTGCAGGATCTTGACTTTTTAGACAGGTACCTTCAGCAAAGTTGTTCAGAAGCTCAGGAACTACCATTATTTTACAAAATCTCTAACTCTAAGGATTAAACAAAGAAATAGGTCGTCCGATAGATTTTGCTGACGGATTCGCGCGTTTGTTTCGTTGCAGGAGATTTTTTTCGACTGTTTTGGAGCGTCTTGCTGGGTAGTGCTTTGTGAAGCCCAAGCAGGACAGTTCGGTTTTGCGTCGTCCGATTGATTTTGCTGACGGATTCGCGCGTGTTTTCGTTACCGGAGATTTTTTTCCCCTGTTTTGGAGCGTCTTGCTGGGTAGTGCTTCATGAAGCCCGAGCAGGACAGTTCGGTTTTGCGTCGTCCGATTGATTTTGCTGACGGATTCGCGCGTGTTTTCGTTGCCGGAGAATTTTTTTTCCTCTGTTTTGGAGCGTTTTGCTGGGTAGTGCTTCATGAAGCCCAAGCAGGACAGTTCGGTTTTGCGTCGTCCGATTGATTTTGCAGACGGATTCGCGCGTGTTTTCGTCGCCGGAGAATCTTTTTCCCTGTTTTGGAGCGTCTTGCTGGGTACGTATTTGGGAAGGCCCAAGCAAGACGGTTTGTTTTCGGGACGCCAAGAAGTTTTGCTGTCAGTGTCAGTTTTGTGTTCAGTCGAGAATGGATTACCAACTGGTGAGTTCGTTTCATGCTTATGATAACACATTTTTTCTTGAAAGCGTAACTTTTATGTAATATTAAAACAAACTTTGTATGGTTTGTCACTATAAGTGTCGGCATTATGCTTTTTCTTATACAATTTCAATATACATATATTTTTCTCTTTTTGACATTATTAAAAATTATCTTTTGAATTGTTCGACATTGTGAATGTTGACGTATTTTCTAAAACTTCTACCATATCGAGACAAAATGCACAGTAATACTCATATGTAATTTTCAAACAAACTATGTATGGTTCGTCACTACAAGTGTCGGCATTATTCCTGTTTCATATAAGTTAAAATATATACATGCAATTTTCAGTTTTCGTCATTAATAAAAACGTCTTTTGAATTGTTCGACATTATAGATGTTGACGTATTTTTTCCAAAAACTTCTCGAGACAAAAATACAAAACTATCTTTAAATACAAGTCGTGTATTTCTCGTGGAACATTACTAAAGGACCTATCTGAGAGGCTCTCTTTGTTTACTTTCTCTTTCATTAATAACTGAGTCACATTAACTTCTTCTGTTGCGTTTTTTGTATGAGACGCTAGTCAAGGAAATTGACTTTCGATCTATAGTGAAAAACTTCCCAAAATCTTTAGTATTCCACTGTTATAATCGAAAGAGAACGAGAGAGGAGAGAATCTCTCATTTGTGCGTATGTCCTTTGGTAGTGTTCCGCGAGAATTTCCTCCTTCCCGACCAACCAGTCCTCCGATTTCTTTATAGATCTTTGTCCGACGATGGCGATCGCCAACGATACAAAACGAATCGGTATCGATAGCTATCGAAACTCGCTGACTAGTTGACCGGGTTGTCCATGGATCGCATCACCGACCAGAGGTGACTCCCAGATCTTTTCCTCCCTCACTAATAAACACCCTTCCCGTGGTGATTGTGGAGATGCAGAGGTATTCTCGGTCTCTAGAAGCAACAATCATTACACCCTAACATTCTTTCCCCATCCCAACTGATAATTAAAGATATATAACAACTTTGTACAAGACATAAAAATTAAAAATATCTTAGTAAAAAGATACGAGCAAACATGGTTTTAAACAAGTTTTTTTATACAATTTTATATACATTCTGTTTAAAAATTCGTAATTCTGGACAAACATTTGAAAAGGGCCCAAGAGGTCTTGAGCCTTTTTTAGAAACGTTGTTGTTGAGCCCTTTTTAGCCCGCCCACGCAAACTAACACCACTATCAGAAAGATTAGTGTTAGCTCTTCCTGATAGTGGTATTGGTGAGCGTGATCGGGTTGAATTGCGCTCAACCAGGGGGGGTATACGAAACGAGGTTCGCCTACCGTTCATGTTTTGTGGGTGTATTCGTTTGGCTCACAACGCTGCTAGGCATCCCGCTGTTTGAGTGTTGAAATGCATCAGCATTAGCTGTCTGGCATGGCCCGCGTTCCACCTGTGCTGTTTGGGGTCGGCCCGCGTGAGAGATGATGCTGTTTGGGACGGCCCGCCCGAGAGATGATTGTTAGGCGAGCTTTGTTTGTAGTTGACAGCCGTACACCCACCCTGCGCTCAACAGCATCTTGCAAAGCCAATGTTTACCAATGTCAATGTGCCCATTTGAATTGTTTGTCCAGAATTTTTCACGATATGGTAGGAAGCTTCGGAATAACCTTTAGGAAAATTCTCAGACGTATCTCATAAGGTAACACACAACGGTAAACGTCAGACTAAAACTTTTGAAAAACTTACGTTTGATTTTGCCGTCCTTCCACTTTTGCATCCGTAGTTCTTCGATGGACATTTCTTCCCTGTCGGTGGCGTAGATCTCCGCAATCCGGGTTTGCATTCCCTGGGTACCGGTTCCGATGGTGGGCTTTTCCGTCTTTAAGTCATCACCCGGCCGGCACCGGTACTCCCGCACATGATACGGATGTAAGCGGATTCCTGCAACGGATCCGTTGGCCCAAATAGGATCGTACTGTTCGGTCATTTTGTTGACGATACCGCGGCGTTTAAAGTACCGATAACCACGCAGCTCTTCCGGGCAGAAATCTTCCTTTGATCCCCGACAGTAGAGAGCTAACTTGTCGTACACGGGAAAACCCGACGGTTTGTCATCGTCGCAAACTGCGAGTTCAAACGGTTTCTGGGGATAATTTTGCCGTTTGTGCTTGACGCTTAGTTGGATTCCGCGTGACAAATTGTCGACCAACACCGGAATGGGTTGAAATTCGATCGGATCTTCAGATATTTTAAATGACGGCTCGTGTGTCGTTCCGAAAAGGGGGCCACGCTTATGATGGCTTTTTACATTCGACCAAGGTCCCGGTTCACGGACATTTTCCCGATCCCGTGCATGATTCACCAGGGAGCGAACAATCGATTGATTCGAGGCTGAAGTTTCAGCGGCACCTGAGTAGACTGGCAGTGAAACATTCGAGTTCATTGGCCCGTTTGGAATATTCTCCTGATTAACAATTCCAGGGTGGAAGCTCTTCACGGCGAGCCCTGTCCGAACGCTACCGACGTGTCGTTTCTTGTGAGCCTTCAACGACGTCAGGGCATTTCGCCGTTCTTCCAAAGACGATTTGAAGGTCAGCTTGGAAGATTCGTCTTTGTGGAGCAGTCTCTGCGACATGGAGAACCCAAACTGACGATGAGCTTGCTCGAGGTCTTCCCGGGGTGTGGCCCCCGCATCGAAGCCCTTCTGGAAGACGGATTCGGTTTGGGCAAAGTTATCCTCGGCATCGTAGTAATAAGCCCAGCCAATGTACAACTCGGCGCACAGCGTCCCTATACCTCGATGGTACAATTCTTGATAGAGCTCTTGTGGCGAACGTTGGGTGTCGATCTGTAACAATAATTGCATTGATTTAAAAGTGTAGCTACATTTCGTTATTAGCAGAGCTGGCAGCGACTGAGTACCTTCAAAATAGGAACTTAAGAGACTTTGTGCTTAAAAATAGAGACAACAGAGACAACAACTACTAAATCGATTCAAAGAGGACTAAATAGCTTTGCTTCTTTCAAATCTCCAGGAGCAGATGGGATCAGTGATGCCACATACACAGATTTATCTGTAATTACACAGATTTTTTACTGTTCTTGCCTACAGATATCTGTGATCACAGATCACAGATTTTTGAGATAGAAAAAGATTTTAAAGATTTAAGGATATTATTTTAGCGAATTAAGGACATGGTTTTGGGAGATTTAAATCAGAAATGCTATTACTCTGTTTAGTTTTTCTCAAAAACTCAAGTTTTAATAAGTTTTAGAAACAATAAAGCATTTTTATTTTACATCTAGAACAATAAGTTCAAATTAACAATTGTTGACATGCCAAGAACAGCTGAAATACGTTTGCAAAGAGTCTTTTTTTAAATAAAAGCATTGAAAATTTGATTTTTTTACAACACAGATATTTACCAAGATTTTTGGAGGTTGACTTACGATAAAAAAGATTTTTTCAGTCGAAAACACAGATAAGAGTTGGAAAAAATGTGCCAACACTGGATGGGATTTATCCTGTTCTGTTCCAGAAGGGATTTGAGTTTATCAAACATTATCATTCTCAGATCCTGGTGTGATATTACTGTGAAGTTTATCCACGTGCGTCGTATGAAGAAGCGAAGAGTTTTATACCAATCACCTGACCTATTTTCTTCTGAAATGTCTGGAACGCATCACATCCGTGATTTCTTTTTGGCAAATATGATGCCTCTTCATGTGAATCAACATGCTTACAAGTCTGGGAAGTCCACTGTGACTCTTTTACACAAAGTTGTATACGATATCGCATTCGCTCAGAAGCAATCCTGCTTGGGTGTTTTCTTGGATATTGAGGGTGGCTTTGATAACGTGTCTTTCGATGCCATATTGGAAGCCGCACGAAACCATAGACTACCTACAATGATTTCCAATTGGATTCATCAAATGCTCAAAAACCGACATCTCTTCTCGACATTGCGTCAAGCAGCGATTCGAAAATTTAGTGTTTGCGGATGCCCCCAAGGGGGAGTATTGCCACTACTTTTGTGGAATCTCGCAGTAGCTGTTGAGGCAACTCAATAATTGCGGTTTTCCAACTTATTGATTTGCCGACGACTATCTAGCTTTGATAGTTGGTGTGTGCATAAGCATTCGACCTGATCTAACGTGCTCGTCAAGTAAGTAGTCGAAAGTTGGTGTCGCCAATATGGCCTTTCGATGAAAGCGAATAAAACATCTATTGTTCTTTTTACAGAAAGACGAAACCGTGACGAAAGTCTACCTTCACGTCTTTTTGGCACTGAGATTAATGTAACTGAACAGGTAAAGCATTTCGGAGTCCTGCTAGATTCCAAACTTTCTTGGACATTGATTTCAGAGTCAAAAAAGCTTGCATGGCCTTCGCTCAATGCTAGCGAACCTTTGGTAAAACTTTGGGCCTCAAACCCAAATATATCAAATGGATTTACACAACAGTTGTTCGACCAATATTGACATATGGATGTCTTGTGCGGTGGCAAAAGGGCAAAGTGAGAACAATCCAATCAAAATTGGGCCATCTCCAAAGGATGTGCTTGATGGCGATGTCTGGTGCGTTCTCTACAACTCCCACAGCAGCGCTCGAGGCGTTGTGCCACTACACATACATCCTGAACGAGAAGCACTTTCTTGCTCTTGCAGTTTATGGGTAGGACACAAACAAACGCGATTTCTTTATTGAAAATGTTTAATTTTTTATGCAATTTTCTATGGAACTTTGCTACAGATATGTTTCATGATGCTTCTATGAAATTTTATCAAATATTAGCATAATAATTGAGTTTTATCCCAAAAAGTATTGCGCGGAATTAGGACACGTCTTTTTTGATACAGTCATCCCTTCATGAATCGGTATTGAAGGGACCATCGACTCATGGAAATATCAAGTCATGGATCAGCAATGCTATGAAAAGCTGTTTGAGAGGACCATCATAGTAACCATGAAATTTGATTTTTAGTATGGTTCCATGAGTCGATATCGAGTAATGGAACATCGACTCATGGAGGTTTAACTGTAATGCCCTAATTCAGCGCACTGTTCTTCGCAGAACAACAAACAAGTAAAACATGCTAAGTTCGTCTTCACATATGACTATTTCTCTGTGAAAGTATCTTCATGCTAGTACTTCAATAAGTACTTTATCAATACGTTTCACGTTCAAGCGGAATATCTGGAAAGCCCACTTACAGGAAAATTAGCGGCCGTTCAGAAACCACTGTTCATTCATGGTGGGAGGAAAAGTTTGTCCAAACACAAAGGTCCAAAAAAATTCAAAATTGTTTTGTGAACAATAGACCACAAGGGAAGAGGAGGGTAGTTCTGAAAATCCAAAAACAAACACTACGTGGTTTATGGACAGCCCCAACGGATTATCCTATACATCTGTAGATACGAAATTTACTTAACATTGTGAACCACAAATAACATTGCCAATGTTCACTTGATTGTGATTCTTATTTATATTATACAACCCTTATTTAGACTTATTGAGATAGCAACATATAGGGGTTTTCTATAAATTACGACACACTCTTGGGGAATGATTCACGGAAACGTAACGATCCATACATAATTTACGAATCCTCGATTGAGAGGATTGAAAATAGCCATATGTTGTGTGACGTAAGAAGTTTAAGTTTCAGTTACCCGTGGCATTAGCGGCTATCATTATTTGAATTGTATAAAACATGTCGATTCCAAGCAATAATGCGAACTGGACCTTGTATTGTATGAACAGTGGAGAATACAAACATAGGGGTAGTCGGGGCGGTTTCGCAAATGGAGTGGAATGAGCACCCCTTAAAAACTGCATAAATTTCTCCTGAAATAACATGCAACCTTAAAGCTGACATGGAAATGAAGCGATAAGCATGTTAATAGTGAGTATTCCGAACTTACAAATTTCATCATTTTAGAATGTTGATGTTTGACTGCCACAATGTCTTTTAAAATTTAATCTTTTAGTACAGAATGTTTCTAAATTCTAATAATTTTCAAGTTTAGTGAATAAAATAATAAATTTATTAGATTGTATGTGATAATTTCACAACCTAAAATAGGGTGCTCAGATGACCCAATCGATAAAAATCGTCAAGAAAAATGTTAAATCTTAAATCTTGAAAATTCATTCATTTATTCGTGAACTTTCTAAGACAACGGAAATCGTGCAGATTTTGTGTAAATCTAAAATTTGTTAGAAATTATACAAAGTTCCAAAAATTCCATAATATGTTCTGTACTTCTATCGACTTTTCCTTAAGGCGGCCAAACTGCCCCACCTTCCCCTATACGAAATACACACATACACTACCCGTCATATATACGGACTCACTAAAATAAGTATTGCAACACTCAGCTGAATAATGAATCACCCCCAAAAAGTTTAGCATTACCTCAAAACAGGTTAGTTTACATTGCTATATCTCGAGATCCTTACGACTTGCAAAGAAGCGATCTTCAGCAAAGTTGTTCAGGGGATCAAGGATATCCGGAAAGCGATCAGTTTAGTTCGCGATTTTGCTGCTAGCTGGCGCTAGTGAGCATGTAAAATTGAGCACTTTGAACTAGTTCTAGCTTGTGATCCATAAGAGATAGAAAGTTCGGGTCTTCGGCAAAGTTGCTCAGGGGTTCAAGGACATTCGGAAAGCGATCAGTTTAGTTCGCGATTTTGCCGCTAGGTGGCGCTAGTGAGCATGTAAAATTGAGCATTTTGAACTAGTTCTAGCTTGTGATCCATAAGAGATAGAAAGTTCGGGTCTTCGGCAAAGTTGCTCAGGGGTTCAAGGACATCCGGAAAGGGAACAGTTAAGTTCGCGATTTTGCAGCTAGTGAGCATGCATTCAAAAATAAAGTGTCACATGACATGAATCATTTGGATATAAAGCGAATCATATCTGAATAAATTTAACATTTTACCCGAACTTTCTATCTCTTATGAATCGCGAACTAAACTGATCGCTTCCCGGATGTCCTTGAACCCCTGAGCAACTTTGCCGAAGACCCGAACTTTCTATCTCTTATGGATCACAAGCTAGAACTAGTTCAAAATGCTCAATTTTACATGCTCACTAGCGCCACCTAGCGGCAAAATCGCGAACTAAACTGATCGCTTTCCGGATGTCCTTGAACCCCTGAGCAACTTTGCCGAAGACCCGAACTTTCTATCTTTTATGGATCACAAGCTAGAACTAGTTCAAAATGCTCAATTTTACATGCTCACTAGCGCCACCTAGCGGCAAAATCGCGAATTAAACTGATCGCTTTCCGAATGTCCTTGAACCCCTGAGCAACTATGCCTAAGACCCGAACTTTCTATCTCTTATGGATCACAAGCTAGAACTAGTTTGAAATTTGAAATGCTCAATTTTACATGCTCACTAGCGCCACCTAGCGGCAAAATCGCGAACTAAACTGTTCGCTTTCCGGATGTCCTTGATCCCCTGAACAACTTTGCTGAAGATCGCTTCTTTGCAAGTCGTATGGATCTCGAGATATAGCAATGTGAAATTACCTGTTTTGAGGTGATGCTAAACTTTTCAGGGTGATTCAATATTCAGCTGAGTGTTGCAATACT
Organism: Aedes aegypti; assembly: GCF_002204515.2. Lineage (NCBI taxonomy): Eukaryota > Metazoa > Arthropoda > Insecta > Diptera > Culicidae > Aedes > Aedes aegypti. The sequence continues at coordinate 192,143,278 of NC_035109.1, read as the reverse complement.
TATTTTAGTGAGTCCGTATTTATGACGGGTAGTGTACACGGGAAAAAATTCTGTGGTAAAAATAACTATTTTAGCTGACTACGCCCATTCTTAAAACTACCATGGAATTTCAGACCAATTTACTATGTTTACGGTATACCCCACCGCATTACTGGTACATTTGACAGAAATAATTTACAACAATCTGATTCCAACTACAGACATGGTAAAATCAAGCGCATTTCTGGTCTGCCGAAAATTGCCGGTGCGAGCGCTTAAGTTAACCCCCTAAAATGGTAGTTTTACCGCACAATATTTTTGCGTGTACCAATGCACATTGGTCTACGGAACAAAATTAAGTGGAATAAATTAATAACTTGAACAATATAAGACATAGGGTTTTGGTGTCTTCTGAACATTTTTTTGTCTGGCCAAGGCGCGTTATACGCAAAAATGTCCCAAGCGCCAAATTTCATAGCTTTCGAAATTCGCTCTCAAACTCTTTTATTTCAAAAGATAGCGCAACAAAATGTTCTACAATATTGAAGATTATAGAAAATATGGAAACTTTGTAGAACATTATTTTTTTTTGTATCTGATAATTTTAGAGATATAGGTCACTTTGGAACTTTATGATGAAAAATCGGTTTTTCCGATAATATCAATTTTTCAGGCCTACTATGTTCTAAAGAGTTTTGGATATGAGCAAAATACACATTTTCTCTGAAGACGTCATACCTCTAAAATTTTCATATGAAAAGATATAAGCACTTGTTTTTAATTATGAATCGTGGTTTACGGCTAACCAGCCGAGTGGAAGTTTAACAACTACCGAAAAGCTAAACATTACATATAATTTGCAATTGGATTAGATGGACAAATTGATGTGAAGATTTGCGAAAAAGTTACACGTCTTCTCAGTGAGAATCGAACTCATGACTCCCCGATCTCTAGTTGGGGCGCGTTACCACTACGCCATGAGAGGACTCATGAACGCAGAAGTTAACCTGAATTCGATTTCAGTTCAATAATCACGTGGTCCTTTTTCGCAAAGTGCACCTCTTTCGGAAGAATTAGATGTCCATCCAAACACAACGCTTTCTATAGATATATCCAATGCCTAGCCCGAGAGCGCATTGTTTTTAGGTATAGGAAAAGCACACTACACTAGCCAGCAACTGCGCTAGCTGAGGTATCTATTGTGTGGGCTTCCAATGGGTCGCGACGTTCTCAAACGACCGGCTGCGTTCATGAGTCCTCTCATGGCGTAGTGGTAACGCGCTCCAACTAGAGATCGGGGAGTCGTGAGTTCGATTTTCACTGAGAAGACGTGTAACTTTTTCGCAAATCTTCACATCAATTTGTCCATCTAATCCAATTGCAAATTATATGTGATGTTTAGCTTTTCGGTAGTTGTTAAACTTCCACTCGGCTGGTTAGCCGTAAACCACGATTCATAATTAAAAACAAGTATTTATCGAGCAACGGACTCATGTTCCGTAACCGGTCGTTTGAGAACGTCGCGACCCATTGGAAGCCCACACAATAGATACCTCAGCTAGCGCAATTGCTGGCTAGTGTAGTGTGCTTTTCCTATACCTAAAAAACAATGCGCTCTCGGGCTAGGCATTGGATATATATATAGAAAGCGTTGTGTTTGGATGGGCATCTAATTCTTCCGAAAGAGGTGCACTTTGCGAAAAAGGACCACGTGATTATTGAACTGAAATCGAGTTCAGGTTAACTTCTGCGTTCATGACTCCTCTCATGGCGTAGTGGTAACGCGCCCCAACTAGATATCGGGGAGTCGTGAGTTCGATACTCACTGAGAAGACATGTAACTTTTTCGCAAATCTTCACATCAATTTGTCCATCTAATCCAATTGCAAATTATATGTAATGTTTAGCTTTTCGGTAGTTGTTAAGATATAAGCGTTTTTGTAGTTTTTACATCCACTCTTCCAAGCGTAACATTTCAAAATGGCGCAAGGAAAATCAAAACCTTTTCCCGCTAGTTGAATAAACATATCTTAAAGTATATTTTAATAAACTTTGGTGATAGTGATTTTCGATTTTCTCTAATAAATGTGTTTTAAATTATCCCTTAATTTTACTTAGAAAACAGATTTTTTTCAACTTATTGAGATTCTAATTCAAATATAATCGAACATATTGTAATACATTCATAAATAATGAATCATTCTTAGCATGAACAAGAAGTGTGTAGATGTTTAGCATGCCAAATTTTCATTGATATCGGTGATAAATTAAATTTCACAGAAAACGACCGTAGTTTGATACGGAATTGTGATGATATCGGCCTTAGCAGTCTAAGTAGCACTACTTAGACTGCTAAGACCAATAATATCACAATAACGGATCAATTGGGTCCTAAAATGTTTAATGAAATCTTGTTTTTATTTAATGACACGAAAGAGCATGTTACTGCAACTATTTTAGCAATTTTTCCCGCCCAAATAACGGATACATCATATTGAAACTTTAATTTAAAAATTGGGTCCATAAATGACCTTTGACACTTTTGATCATGTTTGACGTTTGCTTAATCTACAAAAACACCACAGGGCTTTTAGTTTTAACACTGGGGTTGTTCCTATCTGACATTTTGGAAGGGACACGGAAAGAAAAATACACCCAAAATTTGAGTTTAAGCCAAGGAGTGTGACAAAATCAAAAAAAATGTTTTTTGGACTTGAACAAAAGAAAAACGTTAAAAAATTGAGTAAACATGTGTTTTTGGCCTAAACTTAAGCGTTTGGCATTAAAATTGGGACAGTCCTTTAGGACCCTATTTACAGAAAAGTTCGGCCTCTTAATTACCTTGACTTTTCATTATAGAATTGTGTTAATATGAGGTTTTAAGTTAAGTTAAGAGTCTTAAATGTCATGTTCCCGCGGATACGATCCGGTAGGGAATAATTAATACGGAGAGATACGTTCGAATTTACGGTTTATTTCTAACTGATTTGATACATAGAATTTCGCCCTATATGTACTGCCCATAACTGCATATTTGTAACATTCGACAATAGTAGGCATTGAGTAAATGGAATACCAAGTGTACATTTCATGGCAGTATGGGAGGAAACTAGAATTTCTAAAAAAATACCAGGAACTCAAAAGTGCTTATTTGAGGTTGATATTTTGTACAACTCATATCGCATACTAGGTGAATAGTCAGAAAATAATTCTGGTAGAAATTTCATTGCTGTTACATTACGAGGCTCATTTATATTCTCAATGTTACTGTTATGCGATTATAATTACCAATGTGACAAAACAACTTGATATTTTTTTCGAATTTTCTAGAACAATCTCACAGATTTCAGTAAGTTGATCGAAAATATTTATCATTTGATGACTGTCCATGGTATTAACTCCAATTTGTCAAAAATGTCGAATGTGACTGTTATGCAGTTATGGGCAGTGTAGTCCTCTACCCTATTGTACTTGCATATAATATTCCGGATGTGCATTGTTGTATACAATAAGGACTGTTCATTTAAGAAAGTGGACACGTGTTTTTTACAGTACCGTCGTGCGGGGTGACATTGGGCCATAAGGGTAACTTTGGGCCAAGATTTGGATGGATTAGTTTCCTGACTCCCGTACTAGTCATGAGATGCATCGAAAAGGGCGGTCAAAGTCACCCCCTAGGCCCAATGTCACCCCACACGGCGGTAAACTGTTTATTTTCGAACAAATTCATGAGTTTACCTAAAATACATGGAAATCAACGTAATTTCGATCAAATTCACATAAATTTGAACATTTATTGAGCATTGCTGGAGAATGCTCTTACTTTTCTTTTGATACCTCCCATAAAATTCTGCACAACTTTTTTCGGAACTTTTCGAACTGCTTTTTGAACTGCTGACCACATTTTCTTGAAAAAATCGATGGAGCTTGCCTCTCTTCCATCCTTCTTAAGATGCCGTTTGATTATTGCCCAATATGTTTCAATGAGGCGTAGTTCTGAGCAATTTGATGGATTCGATCAATTTTCTACAAATTCGACTTATTCCTTCTTGAGCATCTCCAAACTAGCTGAAGCATAGTGAGCCGATGCTAGGTCTGGCAAAAACAATGGAGGCATGGTATGCTTTCAGTAGATGGGCAGAAGCCATTTTTTAATGCATTCAGTTCTGTAATTTTCGCCGTTGATTGAACCCGTCGTGAAATATGTAGTACTTTCATACCGCAGGAGCAAATTGCTTGCCATACCAAATCATTTTTCCCAACTTTTTCTGTTGGGATGTATCGTACGTCGTCAGGAATATCTGTTTTGGCCACAGCGTTGAAAAAATTCATTTTGGACACTTCGCGATTTAAGCCAAATCTCGGAACGGCAGTTTTTCTGTACACGATTTGTGCAGAAAAAAATTGAGAGTTTAAAATTTATAATTTTTTTATGTCAACTTTTGTCTGCTGTCAAAATAAACACTTGAGATCACACTGAAACAAAATTTTATTTGTTTTTATGGAATTTTTACATCAAAATGCTAATATTTAGGTGTCCACTTTCTTAAATGAACAGTCCTTAATGTGCTGTGTCTAAACTATTATACAATAGACGGATTGAATACTCTCGAACTGTCAGACAATGATACAATGCAAGAGAGGTAATCAATAATAATGTGGTGTCGATCTAGAATGATCGTAATGGTAAGTACAGTGACCCCACGCAGTTGAATCACCCACAATTTATGAATCAGCTGATTTCAAAAGACAAAATTATTATCAAACTTGTCACAAAACATCACAGAATTATTTTTACACATAGTTTCTTATCAGTAAAAATAATTCTGTGATGTTTTGCGACAAGTTTGATAATAATTGTGTCTTTTGAAGTCAGCTGATTCATAAATTGTGGGTGATTCAACTGCGTGGGGTGACTGTAGCTATTATGATGATATTAAATGTTTTACTGATGTTTTCTGTTTTGTTTCAGGTATGCTCGATTGGTATGCACTACAGGTAAGTAGTTTCAGTGGTGAAAGTGATGAATTTGAAGTGTTTGTGGCCGGCAGCATGAGGTATGCTGCGTCCACTGGTGTGGTGCTGTATCAAGCACCCCGCTGGCTTGCTGCTGGCCTGAACATGTCAATTGTCGTCAAGTCTCAACAAAATTAGACTGTATAGTAGTAGTTCGTTGTTGAAAGTATTTATTGGTCATTACGTTCATATGTCCTTAAATAAATGAATCACTATCCTTGTCTGTTCAACAATTCCTCGAAACTAGCATGTGTCCTCTAATGATCAATCTCAGCGTCTTTCTTTCTATAGTTATTAATATAGTTATCTTAGGTTCTAACATATATTGCTGTTTGCATTAAAGATGCAAATCTTCACTAAATGTCCATCAAATGCGGTAAGACAAAACAATCAAAGGACACCTAGCAACGATTACACACATCACCGCCAACCTAGCATAGAAAAGCTTACTTTGACATCGGAATGCCTGTGGAAAATCTTACCGCGTTTGGTGTTCCCGCATTTGATATTTGCGTTTCAAATGCACACAGCAATATTACCGTTTCGTACAAGATTTACTTTTCGGTGGCAATTGTAATGCTTCACAACGCCTACTTTCTACTTGTAAATTTTGCGAAAATGAAGCTAATGAATAGATTAATTATTTGAAATGGGCATCAATTCTATCAATGACGCAGTATGTCCGTTGGATCACATCCGAATGAATGAATGAATTTTCTTTATTAGAGAGACTTTCAGCCCTTGGCTGGTTCGTCTCTGATCACATCCGAGATATTAGTGCTTCTATGCCAGTGATTCCCAAACTTTTTTTACTTTCGCCCCCTTGAGGCCAATTAATTTTTGGAATCGCCCCCCTGATATGTTTTTGAAATATTTGCATAAGTGTATCGAAGCTTGGTTAAGTAATCAAAACTACTAGTGTAAAGATGTCAATTATATGTGGTTTCTAAGCATTTTTTATTTCAAAAAATCACCTTGACTCGTTCTTATATCCACGACAAAGTCAGGCGACAATCATATTCATTGATTTTCAACAAATCTATTGAACATATTTTCTTGAATTTCAGTGATGAGAATTATTATAATGATGTATTTATCAACAATTTATAACAGCAAATATAACTAGCCTTTGTGTATTGTGTATATGCTTACTGGCCCAAATTTCACGGCTTTTAAAAGGTATGGCTCACTTTCTGTATTTCGAAACTTATTAATCTTACTAGTTGAAAGTTATTTTCTCTTGTGTTATTAGCTAAAATAAATTTAAATTCTGAGTAATAAATGTTCCACAATTTTGAAATGCAAAATTTATAAAAAAAAACATATTATTTATCTTGTTTACTGCAATTTAACGTGAATTGGTTTTTTAATTAAAAAAAACTCGCTCTGCAGGATTCTATACGATATTTCTTCAAATCTATTTTTTGTTGCCTGATTAACGTTTTCGATTATGACTGGCTATAACATTGGCTTTTGATATTTTACGGTCTAATTTTCTGATATTGGTTATAAAACAATGTCAATGATCGTAACATTAGTTGTCCAAATCTAAAATTTCCTGTTTCACGAGGAACGGAAAAACATCAAATTATTTCTTTTGTATTTTCGAAACCATTTCTAAAAATATCTAATAATTTTCACTTATTTGTCACTTTAATAACACTTTCAATTTTGTCTGTGATTACAAATAGATAACGTAGATTTGAATACCAAATCTTTTAAGAAAATTTCAGTTACAAATACATAGCTCAAGTGAACACTAACGCTTTAAAAACCTAAATGCTTATCAAATATACAGTCATCTCTCCCTTACTCGATATTGAAGGGACCATCGAGTTAGGGAGGTATCGAGTAACAGAACACAAAAGCAGTGCAACTGCGTTCCAAGGGACCATCGAGTTAGCCATGAAAACCAACTTTTACTATGGTTCTCTAACTCGATATCGAGATACGGAATATCGAGTAAGGGAGAGTTAACTGTAGTTTGTCATTGTTTGCTCAACATATCTCTATTGTTCTTTTTGAAATGCAAGATGTACAATAAATAGAACAAAAAGATTTAACGTGTTATCAACTAGTCTTCAGATTATTTAAGTATAATCCTCTATTAAGTTGAGTGTCTTCTCCAAATGTTATGAATCGTTGTTTTAGTTTCTCACACTTTCGCCCCCTTCCTAGTTTTTTCGCCCCCCAAATTTCATTTTACAAATTTTCGCCCCCCTGGACATGAAAATCGCCCCCAGGGGGGCGAATTCGCCCACTTTGGGAATCACTGTTCTATGCCATATGAATTATTACGCGGCTTTAAGCAAAAAAATGCCAAAATGTGATACCACCACTACAGTCTACGCCTTTGGTTTCCATCATATGGGCTAATGGATTATGCCCTCCCATCGCGGCAAGGTCGCAAAACCAAGGGGAGGGATCTCTTATATTTTTCAAGTTAAGAATTTATTCCACTTAATTTCGATCCGTGGACCAATGTGCAATGCCACGGTAATGAAAATACTATAACAAATGTTATCTTTATTTCATGTGATAGTTAAAAAATTATAAAAACGTAGACTAAAGCGTTACGGCTCATACAAAACTTTACTTTTTTTCATACAAAAAGTGTTATGGAGGGGTTGAAAATGTTCAATTTCAGCGTTACGTTATGAATGGATGCCTCCTTATATTGAAATTAATGTTAATTTGATTGTTTCGCGAGTGCGCGGAATATGGAAAAGTGTTTAAAAAATGCACGGAATTAGGCAATTTCAATGAGTGAATTATTTTAAAAAAAATCACAATTGTAAATTATGAATATAGTCTAGTTTATATTTTCCCATAATCTCAAACAGATTTGCTAGCGATCCACTCATAAAGCTTTTTTGTTGATGCAATACTAATTTTTAATTAGCCATTTGAAATGGTTTATTCCGTAACTGCGCTGAATTGCGGCACTTAACAGTAGTATTATTTTTTTCTTTATTTAAGGTGAAACATCTCGGAATTCAAAGATGGCCGACTTGTGACCCTACTCGCGTTTTCAAAGGCACAAAACTGGAGAAATAGTAGGCAAACGTTCCTGATCTTCTTATTTTCAGCTTTCTGCTAGTGCACAAAGCCAAAATAAAAAGTGCAATTTCAGAAGTTGATTTCAAGCTGTTTCACCTTAAACTTGAAGGTTGTAGACACAAAAGTCAATTTGGACAAATTAAGATGTAAAATTGTGAAAAATAATAACATCGTTCTGGTGGGCTTCGATCTCAATACGCTAGACTGGGCGCGTTAACCAACTACGGGTAGGGTTGTGAGGAGAATATGGGGTCGTGACGGACTTTGGTTTCAGCTTGGCCGATTGCGCTGCAAAATCGTTACCCGTTCTGTGTGATAGTTGGTTAACGCGCCTAGTCTAGCGTATTGGGAGTCGTGGGATCGAATCCCACCAGAACGATTCTATTATTTTTCACAAAATTACGTCTCAATTTGTCCAAATTGACTTTTGTGTCTGCGACCTTCACGTTTTATATGAAAAAAATCAGAAGGGGTTGTGTACAAGACACTACTGCATGACGTTAACTACGCCAAGTGATTTTATGTATTTGAATTTTAGTCGATTGTCATAGTTGCAGCCTTCCTTCAGTTCAAACTCTAACATAATATCGTAACGGTCGCAACATTATAGATTTTCAATTGACACCCAGTATATTGCCATAAGACGTAGTTAACGTCAAAAGAAGAATGAGCAAAGAAGCAGAAATTGGTCTGCTTTTATAGTGTGCTTCCCAACCCACGTGTTTGAACGTGTTTGGTTGCGTAAGAAAGGGGTCGATATTTTCACAATTTTCAACAATCTATCGTCAAAAATCAAAAGTTTTCTTAATTTGAGTAAAATGTTGTATAAATTCCTGACCGATTGGTGATAAAATATTCAAAATCTACCTGTAAATGGCTGAATTATTAGTATTCAAAATCTTACATAATTTCGTGGCGGTCGCAACATTATAGATTTTCAATTAACACCCATACTGGCCGTAAGACGTAGTTAACGTCAAAAAACACACCGTCGGCTGGTTTAAGCCGTAAAAGACATGACAACCCTAGTTGCGCAATATAGTACACTCAAAAAAATCCATACGTCATTACTACGTGAAAAATCACGTAGATCCATAATAATGAACCATTCCCTGACTCCACCTGACTAACGTAACAGCTACCGGACTTCTGGTGGTTTTCACTGCGATGAACCCATCGATTCTACGTGGAATTTACGTACATGATTGAGTTCATTCCGATCGTGTTCATTCCTCGATTCATTTTGTTTTGCAATGAATCGTAAAGATGGCGTCAGTTGGAAATAAAGGTAAATATTTGGGAGACTTGCCATCAATTTGATTAAATTCTAAGGTAACTTTTTTTATTAATGTTGCAGTGAGACTTACATTGAACTTCTCGACAGATCATCGGGCCATTTCGGGCTGCATTATTGTTAGAAATGCAAATCACATTGCTATATAGTTCTGGAAGAACTGGTGGCTATCCCGTTGGTGAAGTTCAAGCGTGAGTAAACTATTCTTATTTGGTTATGCTTCTAATTAATTATAACTCTGTTTGTGATATCCTTTTCTTGAAACAGAAAAGTAATCTGGAACTATCTGACGAAGGATTCGAGGATCAGGCATCCAGTTCGAGACTAACCTTGATATCAGATGTGTCGGCATTGTTACGCCCAATGTGTAATACTTATTGTGTGCCAAAACGATGGTTCAATAAATGTTATGGTTTTTTTAACAAGTGTTTTTAGTGAAAAATAATTTGATTTAAAAATAACAATGCAAAGGAAGACGGATAGCACCTATACAAAATTTTAGTCAAATTTACTGGAAACATACCTTAGGCTCCATGCAACTACTTAGTAAAATTTACGAACAAATCACGTAGCTATTACGCGGTTCTCCGATAGAATGATACGCATTCATTAGTTCATTGGTTCATTCTTCGTCATCTATGTTTCCCGTAGAAGCTACGTGAAAAGTGGGATGGAAAAAAACCACGTATGTTTTCACGTAACAATGACGTTTGGATTATTTTGAGTGTACACTCAAAATAATCCACTCGTCAGTGCTACGTGAAAACATATGTGGTATTTTTCCATCGCACTTTTCACGTAGCATTTACGTGGATCTAAGGTAGCACCGAATGAACGCATGAACTAATGAACTTCATCCGTTCCATCGGAGTTTCACGTAGTTCTTACGAAGGTTTCCAATAAATCCCACATAATTTTTCACTAAAAGTCATTAATATATTTCAATGAAACCACCTGTTTTGCGTTAGCTTCCGGAAATTTTTTTTTTCTTGATTTGTACCATGATGCTACCATATTTCGCGCACGCTCCTAATTTCGCTCACTGCCATTTTATCCATATTAGTTGATACATATTGGATTGTATAATTGCAAGTTGTATAATCATAACTGAAGTAGAATTATTTAAAATACTAGCCAACAAAAATGTCTTTTGCAAAACATGTTTAAAATAACAGTGAGCGAAGTTAGGAGCGCGCGCGAAATATGGGTACTTTACGGTAGAAAAAAGCAACAAACTAAAGAAATTAAAATATTTATTAGATTCACTTGATACCCAGCATAAATTTGTACACTCAAAATAATCCAAACGTCATAGTTACGTGCAAACATACGTGATTTTTTTCCATCGCACTTTTCACGTAACTCTTACGTAAATCATAGGTAGCCAAGAATGAACGCATGAACTTTGGAAGTTCGTCCATTCCCCGTCGCTAAACGTAAGAGCTACGTGGATTTTCCGGTAGCCTTTACGTAGCGTTTCAATAGGACCTAGATGGTTTTGCATTAAATTTAACTGTAATAAAGACCAATCTTATTTCTAATAGGCTTTGGAGAAAAAAAAAAACTAATTCCCAATTGGAAAATGTAAACAAACTTAAAAGATTGTGATATTTTTATTGTCAATCTGAGCATTTTGAATCCTGTTTCCCCAATTTTGTGGGTTTGGTCTGTCTTGTTGTAGCCTTCGCGTGCTATAATTGATACAGGTTATAAATCAGGTATAAAATACGAAGTAATGCAGGGATTCTTCGGTATTCAAAGCATATATACCTTGAAATCAATCTTACACAGTGTTTAAAGCACCAGCAGCTTCTGAAGCTCTTCAAAAATCAAGCGGGCGCCATCTTAAGATTTGAGCTTAGCACCAAATGTACGTACACTATGCAGATGTCAAAATGAACTTAGGCACCTACGTGAATTCCACGTATGTGCGATAGGTAACCTCAGTGAACATTACCGAGTCACTATTTGGTGGTTATTAATGGTTTAGTGATCTTTATCTTAGTCAGGTGAAGTGGAGGTAAACTGAATTTAGAATGATCTACGTGATTTCTCACGTAGTAATGACGTTTGGATTTTTTTGAGTGTACAGCTGCATTAGAATATTTCTGTAGAATAGGTAAAAAACTACAGTAAATGCACGTTCTCCGTTTGACTCCGGCCGGTGCCTGATCATTCAGGAGCTGTTTCCTTCCAATCGTTGCGCGTCGGCCTTGCTGTGTTTGTAATCAATTAGATAAATTCTTAATTAGTATAGCTTTATCTTGCATCTAAACCATATTTACCTTAAAAACTATCAAGCAAAATATCAAAAATGCTCTTGAAAAAACTAGTGGTCACCATCTTTACATTTGCGCTGAACACAGAATGAACGCAATGTGCAAATGTCAAAACTGGTCAGAATGAATTAAGTGTCTACGTGAATTTCACGCAAGTGTTATGGGCAACCACAGTGAAAATAACCGGGTATCTTTTTGATGATTATCATTACGTTAGTCAGGTATTTACCTTAGTGGTGAGCATTACCTTAGTCAGGTAAAGCCAGGGTAAAATGAATTTGGACTGGCCTACGTGATTTTCCACGTAACAATGACGTTTGGATTATTTTGAGTATGTTACACTGATGACTCCCTTCTTGAAGGTAGAGCTGGTGCTGGTGTATATTCTTGTGAGCTAAGGCTGAATCAGTTCTACTAACTATAGAGACACTGTACCGTTTTTCAGTCGGAAAATTTTGCTCTTTTGTGTGGAGTGCAGTCAGAACTTCGACAGCACGTAATGGGAAAAGTCATATATTTCTGTTCAGATAGTCCGGCTGCTAAAAAAGCTCTTGCTTCGATCAACTCAAGATCAAAGCTTGTTATCGCATATCTAACTGAAATTGAGGAACTGAATTCAGCCAACGTTGTAAACTTTGTATAGGCACCTGGCCATTCTCCCATAGCTGGAAATGATTTGGCTGATGAGCTAGCTCGTGATGGAGCATCGCATGACTTCATTGGCCCTGAGTGCTGGGTGGAACTTCAGATAAATTCTTGGGCAGCAACTCAGCACAAGCAATATTGGAATAGTTTGGAGTCGTGTCTTCAAACATTGTACATTACTGAGCCATCTCCAAGGGTGGCGAATTATGGTATTGTGGTATAGTATATATTTCCTTCCATCTTTCCCTGCTCTTTCCTTTGGTACAAATTTCCTATTTGGCGGACGTGCCTCTGGGGAACAGTTTTCTGGGGAATGTTATAGAATCGGAGTGCACTAGGATTTTCAGGACCAAATTCTGAAGAAATCCCAATAAGCATTTCTTAATAAATCACTGGTAGCCTCCTTGGAGGCGTTCCTGAAAATATTCCAGGCATAATCTCTGGAGATCCCAAAGCATTCCTCGGGATCTGAGAAAAATATCAAGTGGAATAGTGTCTGAAGGTTTCTCTGGAGCCTAAATAATTTTGCATCAGGATTCATTGCAAGCAGATTACTCAAACCTTTTAATTGATACGTAGTTGGTATTTTCTAAAAGTTTCAATATCAATTCTTGTTTCCTTAAGGCTGGTTTGCTACTGACAAGAAAAGGAATCTCGATGCGTGGAAAATTTCTTCCCAGGAATGGTCCAGAAAATCACACTTTTCAGATCGCAGTACGAAATTGAGAAGAAATGTCATTTCAAATGGGGATTTTTGTAAATTTCTTGACCCATTCATTCAAGGAATTTCGTTACTTTTCTTGAACGAAACAGCATACTTTGCTTGAACCTGAAAAAAAATGGTATAACCGAAAACTTATTTTAAGGGGGCAGGATCAATCATTGATTTCAAAATTTTCAAAACCAATTTTTTCGTTCAAAATTGAAAAAAATAACAGGAAAATGTGTTCACTGTATTCTATTCTCTAACCGAAACACAGTGAACACATTTTCATCGAATAACTTTTAGTTTTGTAAATAAAAACCACTAAATATAAAATTTAGGCTCACGTATTAAGGCAAAAAAGGGCCTTTGAGACCATTTTGATCAAAATAAAGCTCATATATGCTTTTTAGCGACTTGTATTAACATAGTGATCAAGACTTTAAAGAACACATGCTTACCTGAGAAATTATTCAAACCTGTTGTAATTTTTGCTCTTTCTCTACAATGTTTATTATTTTTAGGCAAAGAAACATTTTTGTAAAAAAAGTGGAATGTTCTCAACCATTTTTCATATGCTCAAGAGCGACGCAGTGGAACTGCTGTTTCATTGTATAAACATGTTTTATGCTGGATAAATAAAAATGATTAAAACATTAAAAGTAAGTAAGGTGCAGAGCTACTTGGGCACTTCCATGATTCACTTTGACATGGGGGCGGTTTCTGTCGGCCGAATTGTCTGAAACTTTGCAGTAAGAAGCACATCAATACAACGCATAATGTGGTCAAAAATGAGTTTAGAAAACACTGTCGAAGTGAATCAAAAGTGCCAAGTATAGGATCCGACTCCTAGCGTTTTGATAACGACGCAACTGATTTTTTTTATTGAAAAAAAAAAATGTCACAAAAAGAACATGTTTTCCATGTACCTATTACTTATTCAAAATAATTTCCCTGATTGTGTTTGAAATTCTTTGGTAATTCCAAGTTTTCCAGATAGTAGACACTATTGTGGGACAGAATTTAGATTCACGTTCCAGTCCACTTTTTGGATTGCATTTTTGCATCGCCAGAGGTCGCCCTTGATCTCTATAAAAATTCTGAACATAGACCTCGGTAGGTATTTCCATGATGAAGAATATTGCCGAAGACCGCAAAGCAATCCGACACTTCAAGACCAACAATTGAAAAGGCCTCAAGTCCAAAATGTAAACAAATCGGGTTTCTGCTGATTTAAGTGTATAAGAGCCTATTCTTACTGTAACATACAATAGTCATGCAAAAATATGCATGAAAGTTGAAAAAATATCATTTTTCTAAAAGGCCCCATCTCATTTCCCGATAATTAGGATATTAATCGTAAATGCGGCCTTTTCCCAAAAAGGCCCCATTTCTATATTTACTTGAAACCGAGTTGAGGCCTATTAAACAAACATCAAAATTGCAACTAAAATTACGAAAAAATGTTTCAAATTTACTTAGCAGATACAAGTTATACTTCAGCCGCTCCGCTCCCTGTATTATTTTACACAGCGATAGTTTCAACAGCGAACATAATCAAATTTTCTGTCGGGTTCCTGTGAAGAGATGTATTTTGTATCATACTACCTAATAATACCTGTGTCAGCCTGCCTGTACTTCACAAATTATCAACAAAAACACGATTTGGTTTCAATTGCATGAAAAATAACGTTTAATTGCAATATTATATCAATTGAACCAATTTTCCATACATTTTCTCGACGACAAACTCGCGTAGCACATACATAATGTTCATGGATGACGAAGGGTTCAATCAATCACATATTTAATCGACCGCACGAATCTTCTCTTGCTGTAGGGATCTCCATGTACTTTACTTCACCACTTAACACTCTTCTACACTTCAAATTTCTTATTTCATCATCAATTTTGAATGATTTTCAAAAGGCCACATCAGAAGATGATGAAAAAACAAGCCACAACTAGAAGGCCTCAACACATTTTAGAGTAAACAAAGGCGTCAACTCACAGGCCTCATCAGCGTCGGCCGGCGTCTATGGGCACAAATGAAAAGGGCTGCACAGCTTTTGGTGAAATAAAAGCCTCATTTCCTTTGACTCGTTTTTTTAGCAGGATTTTTTGCTAAAATGATAGTAATGAATATTCATAGCTATAAATCAGTTTATCCATCGACTTTCTGGACGATAAAATAACATAAAAAGCTTAAATTCATAATATAAATTTGATTTATTGTTTGACAAAACGAGATTGCATTTTTCTCATTGTTTACTTTTTGGAGATGAGGCCTTTTGAATTGTTAGTCTTGACTTGTGAAAACAGTGTTATTCAGTGAAAACCTATTAGCAAGGCGACGTTGAATAGCACGTAAAGGAATAACAAAATTGGGCAAAATTTCCAAATAGTATTTGTTTAATAACTTTTTTCACAAGCATTGGATTGCTTTGCGGTCTTCGACAATGTTGTTCATCGTAGAAATACCTATCGAAATCTGTGTTCAGTATTTTTGTAGAGGGCAACCTCTGGCGATTTTTCTTTGCAAAGTAAATCCCATACAAACTTTGAACAGCCGGCGCGGAAATATAGTTTCACCGATCGAGCTGAAATTTTGCACAGTTGGTATGGTGTCTAAATGCAATCCAAAAAGTGGACTGGAGCGAGAATCTTAATTTTTTCATATAACCGTGTCCCATGCTAGTAGACACACTGAGTGATCCACGCTCTAAATAGTCCTGCTACCAGCCCTGCTGATACTTGTACTTACATATTTCATGCAAAGCTTGATAAATCGATGGTCCTGGTGGTAGCGCTCTTCCGTTTCGAATTTTTCGATACATCGCAGAAGAATCTCGTTGCTGCCTGAAGTTTTCCCATTGCTGATGTCCGTTTGCTCAATCCAGCAGATATATTCGTACCAAGGCAGAAGCGGATCGTCACCTTCGTACTTCTCGATGCGCTGCTCGTGTTGTCTACAAAATTCGATGCCAACGTTATTTAAACAATCCCTAATTCTAGATTAATTCAAACAGAGCTTACCTTCTTTCTTCGGCCAATTGCGATTCCGAGGTGAGGGCTATTTCCAGCTGCTCCACATTTCGACCGCCGCGCAACGGTTGAATGTTTTCCTTGGTTTTTTCCAGGTCTTCCATTGTGCGCGTTCAAACTATCACCTTCCAAACTAACCCTTGCACTCTTAGCTTCAAAATTACAGCAAAATTAGAGGAATAAGCACTTCTTTGCGATAGAATATTTGATTATTATTTTCACCAGAAGGATACACAAACTACATTCAGATGAATGGCGGCCGTTGTCGTTTGCGGGTTTGAACGTTTTGCGATGTTTTCGATGAGAAACGAAATCAATCAAAATAAGACTGGCACAAAGCCGAACGTAACGCTTGAAAGCGTTATGAATTTGAAATCTGTCACTACACTAAACCAAAACATCCTTCTCGAATCGTCTGACAAGCTCATGTCCTTCAACAGAAATCAGAGTATTTATTGAGCTCTCGCCGAGCGATGTCACGAACATATGTGCAAATTTGCTGGTGGAAAATACTGCCGTTTGATTTTGCTGGGAACAGCTGATCTTTGTTTATATTTTTCACCAGCACTCTTTGAGTAATGTTGGTGACATGTAACGTGTATGTACACGAGCGCAGAAACCACTACCCGGTCAAAGCCAAGTACGGACCTGAAACGTAAATCGCTCAAGTAAAATTTCTCCTTTTTACCCAAGTAATTTTGACAGCTGATTCAGTATGAGCGAAATGTCACTTTTACTTGCGGAATAATTGAGCGGCACATTTTTCCGTTCGGAAAAGTGACAGCTCCCTTTGATTTGTACGGCAGGCGTTACCGGCGTTATGAAATCAGCTCTACTTTTCAGCAGCGTACAGCTAAAGTAATTTCGGTAGCGGAATCATTCCTTGACCGTTTCTTGTCCTATCCTTTTGCACAGTACTTATGATCAGCGTAGCGGCCACAACCAGTCAGTGATTTTCGATAGCGATCGATATAGATTCGTTTTGAACTGTTAGCGATCGCCATCGTTGGTTAAAGATCTATACAGAATTATGAAGACTGGTTGGTCGGGTATGGACCAATGCACGAGTTCACTATGTGACGTTTGAGCGGTGCCGTGTTATTTACGTGACCATGGCAACAAGTGAATTCGGCACCGCTCAAATGTCAAATTAGTGAACTCATGCATCGGTCCATGGATCAATGCACGAGTTCACTATTTTGAAGTTTGAGCGGTGCCAAATTCACTCGTTGCCATGGTCACATAAATAACACGGCACCGCTAAAACGTCAAATAATGAACTCGTGCATTGGTCCATACTTCCCCGGATAAAAACGAATCATTCAGTGAATGGAATAAACCATTAATTTACAATATAACGTATTGGATACAATACAGCGTATTGTAATTGAATGTCGAAGCAACATAATTCTTGTTTGAATATACAATTCAAAAACAATATAACAGAACACTGTATTGTTTTTAATTGGTCTTATACCTTACAATTTTGGTAAA
This sequence comes from Aedes aegypti, assembly GCF_002204515.2. Classification (NCBI taxonomy): domain Eukaryota; kingdom Metazoa; phylum Arthropoda; class Insecta; order Diptera; family Culicidae; genus Aedes; species Aedes aegypti. The sequence goes on along the minus strand of NC_035109.1, from coordinate 192,125,763 downwards.
ATTTCTATTTTTGCGTAAAACATTTGTTGCTTTTTTCTTTGTAGTTTCGCTGAAAGAAGTAAACCACAGATAACAAATGTTTATGTCCGATTGTAAAACTGTGTAAAACAAATAATGGTGATTTTAAGTGGCAACACAAGTAGCAACAACGTGGTGGCGCTGTTATCGATAAGTTCCCATGGTGATGTCTGTGGTGAATATGAAACATTTCAAGATACTTATATTCACCACAGATTGCAGCAATACGTTGTGTGGCGGCGCTAGTGTTTTCAACGTGTTTTAGTTTGAATACTTACACAAGTTTTCAGAAGATTTTTGTTCTAGCATAAACATCTGTTATCTGTGAGTAAACAAAACAAGTTCAGAAAGCAAGACATGTTGGGTGAAAATATTCAAAAAGTAAAAATAAGTCAGGGCGCAGCCCCACAGGAATGAAAGGAATGACCGCAGCCAATGATGGGTGGCAAAAAAAAAGTAAGTGATATGATGCGAGACAAAAATTGCAACCGCAATACAGAACACACTACGATGGATAACGGATTTAGTATCGTCAAGGTTATAGCCCAGACAAACAGACGTAACACTGACGAAATTTCCATCGACCACTCATTCAACGGTCATTTTAAATTTGCTATGTTACAAATCTCACAACCAGAGGCGTGCGCATCGTTTCTTTTTGTGTTTGACGAATCACTCTACCGCCCTCTACAGGTCTTGTTGTTTCGTGCAACATGCTCACCAGATGATGATGATGTAAACTGGGCAATGGATTTTGAAGAATTTTTTTTTTCTAAGTGTTACGTCCGTTTGTCTGTGGTTATAGACTGAAAAACAACGGGGCAGTCTTAGTTGAGCTGTCACGTCCTGTCTTAGGCCTATATATTGATGCGTGGGAAAACGTGGGGTTTTCAAACAGTAGGGTGTTTTATGTATACATATATATTATACATATACAGTCAACCCTCCATGAGTCGATATTGAAGGGACCATTGACTGTTTGAGGGTTTGATGCACATCTTAAGCTAGGACAAGACGTGACAGCTCAACTGAGACTGCCTCATTGTTTTTCAGTCGATAAACTTGACGATGCAAAAGCCATTGCTACCAGAACCTTTTTTAGGCAAATCTTGTGAACAAATTCGAAAATCAAGGATCATAATTTGATTGATTCTTGCACGTTTTATTCATTCAATGCAATAGTGGATGCTAGCTTTTTAAAAATCAGGTTTATTTTTAAAACCGACGTAATTTTAGTAGAAAATTAACGCATTTTCCATTATTTTGCTTTTTAATTAAGTATTTTGTATTTATTTTAGCATTGTAAGAGCATATGCGGTAAACTTAACATCGAATATTATTAGATTTAAAACAAAAAGGTTTCATGAAAAATGTTCAAACTATTGGTAAAAGCCCTAATATATGAACTAGCAACACGGCCAGGATTGCAACAAAGAGCCCTGTTGCAATTCAACTCAACGGTGTGAAAGTAGGCCTTTGCCAAATCGACCAATGAGAAATGGTCTTTTTTGACAGGCAATTGGTTTCGTTTTTGTACTGCTACCTGACACGTCTTGTCTTAGATCTTAAGTTACATCAAATTGCATTTAATGCATTTTTTCGACACATTCATCAACTTAGCCCTGGCCCGTACCATAGTACAGTTCTATAGCAACACATCATTGTTTGTTGTGAAAGTTTCTATTCTGAACTGATTTTGTTCAACTACACACTCAATCACGATTTGCTTGTTCGGTAATATTTTATACTGGGTACGAATTGTAAATCATAAAAAATACCGAACTTTCAGCTTTTTGATTGAAAACTTCTGAGGTTCAGTAATAATTTTTACTTTTTACTGAACTACGGTTGCTGTCAGACCCAATTTTCCAGCATTACCGAACAGGCCGAAAAGTCAGTAAAACAATTACCGACTATTCAGTAGTTGGTGTTTTTTACTGACTTGTCGTCAAAATCAAATCAAAACAAACAATGCGGGGAAGTGTCAAATGAGAATCTCCTGCTGTAAAATCGTCCGGCGCCGGGAGACACGGCTATGGCAACCAATCTTTTCCTGCACTTATTTTGCGCTTTCTTGTGGTAAGTAGTCGAAATTTAGTGAGAAACTCAACCATTTTAAGCAACCAAAAAGGCTCAGGACTGCTTACGTTGGTAAATTCGGTTGGTTTACATACAAGAGGTAAATTCATCTGCATCATTGAGTTTGCCTCTTGTATGCAAACCTTCCAAATAATGATTTTGTCACACATTTTTCGATTACTTCCACTGAGATATGAGCATATCGTAGATGTTTATTCGTACGAAAAATGCATGTCGATGTCCATGTTCAAGTCGATTGGGTTTTAATTTGTATTGATTTCTGAAAAAACAGTATCCGGAAAAGCAAAGCACGGAGCATGGGAAACTGGAAAGCCAGTAAAAACGCTCTACAATTTTACTGACTAAGTCAGTAATTTCCATCAATCAAAACATATTGTGATTTACTGGGCTTTTTCGGTAATCCTAAAAATTACCGAAAAACCCGTAGTTCCAAAACCCAGTAAAATTTAACTGGGGTCGGTAATCTGAATTGGCTGTGTAATCACAATTTTATTCTGTTCAGATAATCAAGCTGTAGCTTTGCAACGATAAAATAGGTTAAATTTAGAAGGCTGCATAGTGCCTGCATAGGAAACATGATTGATTACAGGAATACATTGTCCAACCCCCTGTGAATTGATTGGCACTCTCGGAATATTTATCTCGAGAAACTTAGTCTTTGGCTTACTGGTAGCAAATAAAATCCACATTAATTCTTGAATCAAGAATAACAAAAAACACATAAAATTATTTGTCCCAATAACTTGATTTATTTTCTCTACCTAATGTTGGTCGAAAACCTTGGGTCGGCTCTAAGGAACTGTTAGCTTTTAAGGTTGGTATTCTCTTCTTCAGCCTCCCTTGCTGAATGAATCAAGGTGAAGGGGCTAATTTGTGTATGGGTTGTCAAATAACAGACTTTGTCAGAAATTTCTGCGAGGGTTAGCATACAGACGATATTGAATGTTCAAGAACATTAGTGGTTAAAGTATTATACAAAGGAAAGTGAAACTTAAAATGGCAATATCCGATGCTCTCCAAAGAGTCCCAGCAGCTAATCAGAGGCTTCTTCGAAGCATCAATTTCGCAGCCGGCCAATAGTAGAGTTTGCCTCACTGTAGTCGGCATAAGAAACTAGCGACTTCAATTCGCCTATGAGTAAGCGTGTGGCACCGTTCACTTTCATTTAAAATGGAGGATTATCATGATCGGTTACGACACGAGATCATAGGAAGTGTTTTTATTTTTCCGTGCGGCAGCTTTTCTTTAGCTTGTAGAAGAAGAATGAGTTTGACATTCCGACAAGGATAGCTAACCAACATTGGAGCAAGCCATGAAAGGCAAATTTGTTGAGTGTGCATTTAAATGCATTTGAATGCACGAAATAATTTTGCATTCATCGAATGCATCAGAAGTGATCCACTCCTTGGTTTGACCAGGTCCGTCGCACTCGGGCTCAGATTGGGTACCATTTCTAGTACTGCATTTGGTCCCTCGGTAGTGCAAAAGGTACCCAAGTTTGACACATCGCAATACACTTTTCACGGCATTCTAGATTACCTTATGAGCCATAAAATTTTAGGCATTTGCAAGGGACATGAAGGTCTTTAATTTGTCTTTGGTTTGACCACATTTCATCTGAACACTTTTTGATTTGTACCCCGCTAATTTGCACATCGTTCAGATTAAAAATGGTTCAAACGTCATTTAGTTCATGGAACGGAGTAAAGTGGAATGGAACGCTGTGGAACAGAACGCAGAATCAAAACTAAACAGTGAAAGAGGTGATCAGAAACACGTTTCTAGGGTTACTAGATGTTCAAATTAAGAATAAACCCCGATGGTTTGCATGAGGTACCGTTCAAATTAACGGGGGTGTACGGTATTCTTATTTGTACCATACCGATAATTGTTCTATGTTACGGTTCGACTATATTCAAACCATTTCTGCTACCTCCTAATGGATATTTCAACATTACGGAATATGCCCAGACAACCAAAATGCACGTATAACGAAATCACCTGGAGGCTTTGTATGTGCAAAATTTCACTTATAAGCTAAGTATGCTGTTTCGCTCAAGAAAAGTAAAGAAATTCCTTGACTGAATGGGTCAAGAAATTTCCTACAGAGAACCCCCTTTGAAGTGACATTTCTTCTCAACTGCGTACAGCGATCAGAAAAATGTGATTTTCTTGACCATTTCTTGGAAGAAATTTTCCACGCATCGAGATAGGCAATTCCTTTTCTTGTCAGTAGCAAACCAGCCTATAAGATGTCGCGAAAAGGCCTTCTACGTACAAAAGTGGAGGCGATATGCGTGCATATATTATGTGATGAATAATAACATACATTGCGAGTGTATAAATAATCTACCGAACTAACCTGTGATCTTATGCGACTTAACTAATGATAATAAATGTTGATTTGACAGCTGCTACGGATTGATTCGACTTACTTTGTACGAGTGTACGGGATGAAGCAAAATGTACAAATGAACTCAGAAAAAAGTGTTTTATGCGAGGAAACTCATCAATCTGGCGAGTTTATCCACGGTGTTTTGCGAGTTTGATGTAATTAGTATGAATAAACGAGTTGTAACGTGAACTTTAATGCGATTTCTGGTTGTCTGGGTGTTCCCATTACTGTCAATGGTCAAAATTTGCATAGGAAAAATTGGATTTCAGAACGGTAAACATTCTTTATAACTTGTTGTTGATTGGTCGAAATACCAAAAACAGTATTGCGGGGAAATTTAAAAATTTGGATAGGCTCGCGGAAAAAACGCGCATCGAGCTATCTCCGCACAGAACAAAATTCACAAAGTGTGCTTTGCGTGCTCTTTGATAGAAGCATCATCAAATTAATCATTAGTTGGAGGTCCTCTCCTATCACATCGCAGATTTCCAATAAATATTGCTTAAGAAAAATTGCCGTCGGAACGTTTCATAGATTTGCAATGCTGTTGATACAGATTTTCCCCGATAAGGTACGTTGTTTAATATCGCATATTTCACGTAAATGGCAACCCGTATCTAATTTCGAGTAATTCACTCCAGTGTAAGAAGAACAACCAAATCGCATCGTGCTGAATTTCTATGGAAGTGGTTCTGAATGAGTGGATGGTACTTATTCCTCACCTTTCCAGACCTTAACAAACAGAATAAGTGCGCTCCATAGCAGCTGTAGTTGGGTCAACATGCCATTTTTATGTGAGACATAGTAATGTTTCAGTTCCCATAGCATGCAATACACAGTCGTAACGATCATCCTCAAGATTTCTCAATGTCATCAATCAAAACAAATAATTAACAACTTACACGGTAAAAATCGAAAATACTATTTAGTGTGATATTCAATATATTCTCGATATTTTTTATATATATCCGTTGCGATGCTTATCAAATATGCATCGGATTATTTTATTTTATACATTGTAGTGCATATCGGTGATTAATATTTCACTATGCTTATAAGTTGCCGATACCTAATCTTGGGACTTAACAAACAGATTCATTACAGTTTCCAATTCAGATTAAGAATCAAGCAACGGTGTGTTTCCTAAAAGATATATCGCTAAGTTAAGCTAGTTCCGTGTTCCTTTTTTTCTATTAAAACTTTCGGAACCGTTTCAGTGTGAAAGATGCCTGTTAGAGAATCCATCATCCTCTATCTGAATTGTATTTCATTGCAAGCTTTGGAAATGCAGGCAAATTGCCACCATACGGGTTTCTCAAAATACGCGAAAGGAATATTTAAACAAAGACAGCATTGAGAACAACAAGGAGGTAATTTCTATATGATCTTAAACTGAATATAATTATCAAAATGTTCAACCTTTTTTCAGCAGATTTTTTGATATGCCAGCAAGAAATATCAGTGACGCCGGAGAAACCGAAACCGGAAAGAATCTCACTCGTAGGACCACCCATTTGAATGATGGACGGCAATGGCAGCCTATTTGTAATTAGATACTAGATCTGAACATGATTAATCTGAAAATAAATAAAGGACATGTAAAAGTTCACTTTCTTTCTTTTTTCTTAGCTCTTGTTTACAAAAGTCCAATGAAAATGGCTAATTTTATTCAATGTCTGGAATTTTAGAACTTTATGCATTAAATAAATATTTTTCAAAAAATCATTTGGCGATATAAAATACGTTTATACTAGCTAAGCTTAATACATTAAAATGCATCACAATGAGTAAATAGACCGAATATGGTTTTAGAATGGTATTTAACATATCTAGTATTTTATTTTCTTAGCGTGTAGTAACGAGCATAGCTGTCTTTGATTGTTTGCCTGGAAAATTTCCTGCTCTATGTAGGTGAATTTTCCAGGAATCAAAATTTTTCTTGCAACGCGTAATAATCATTATAGTAAGAACTTTATCTAGCTACAGTCCGCTTATGGTCGAAAGTACCGTTTTGTAAATGGTAACAAATGAATTATAAGCTTTATTCGTTATTGTTTCATTGTGGCGTTGTGGTATGGATTTATTCGGAATGTTACACATTTAAATTATTTTACCGACCTCAGCAAAACGATTCGCCGAGAGCCCAACAACTGAGAATTCGGTATATCTTAATATCAAATCTCGGTATTTAAAAATTTTACCGAGATGTTAGAGATCTAACTTTTTTTTCATCGAGAACTCGGTGAACGATACCAAGATTCGGCAAATAATTACCGAGATAACATCTGTTGAGTTCTCGGCGAATCCGTTTACCGAGGTCAATTAAAGATTTTGTTATTTAATCACACAAAAAGCGTTACGATGGGGTGGGTGTCGAAAATGGCCGTTTTTTACGTTATGAAATTTGTAAATAAACTCAAATTTGGATACATATTGTACATCCCGATAAAATTCAGAAAGAGGACTTCGCTCAATTTCCTCTTCTTTATCAACGAACTTAAGGTAACACACGATAGACTCATCTTGGCATCCATGAACAATCTATGTTCAAACTATCGTCGAAAAGAAAATTTTTCTGTTTTATATCATATCGGTCATTTGGTGATCTATCGGATCATATGCTTGGTAACAACAGGCATGTTGATACACTTTCAGTTCATCTCTGTCCGGTAGAACCGATATCACATCCCCAAAACAACAAAATTGATCATCATTTATGGATAGCAAATAGTTGCACCTTAAGCACCGCCAACACATTTTCAATCGGAAGGATTTTGGCGCGCTCTAACTGACAAATCCTCCGTTCTGGTGAAACTTCATCCGTCAACGTGATGTTGGACTGTTTTCAAAAACAGTCGAGATAAGAGCCGAGCCGGCAGAGCAATGACAGTTAGTTCGTTCAAAACTTCGCTTCGGAAGTCCATCCGGCGAACTCCAGATTGGTGCTGCGAAGTCAATATTTCGAGTCAATTGGGTCCTAAAATTTTTAATGAAATCTTGTTTTTATTTAATAAGACGAAAAAGCATGTTACTGTAACTACTTTAGCAATTTTTCCCGCTCAAATAATCGCTATATCATGTTTAAACTTTAATTTAAAAATTTGGTCCATAAATGAACCTTGACACTTTTGATCATGTTTGACGTTCGCTTAGTCGACAAAAACACCACAAGGGTTTTAGTTCGACCACTGGGGTTGTTCCTATCTGACATTTCGTAAGGAACACGGAAAACAAAATACACCCAAAATTTGAGTTTAAGCCAAAGGATGTGACAAAATCTAAAAAAAAAAAAATTTTTGGGCTTAAACCAACGTAAAACATTAGAAAATTGAGTAAACATGTGTTTTTGGCCTAAACTTAAGCGTTTGGCACTAAAATTGGGACAGGGCTTTAGGACCCTATTTATAACGCCGATGAAAATGAAATATTGCGGCGCGTCTTTTAAATCCACATCAAGCGGCGGCGGTAACGCGCAGAAGATATGCGCGCAATTCAAACGCAACGTCAACATGCAAGTAGGCTTGGATTTTTTCGTTCTTCAAGGGCACAAATAATTCATATTTGCTAAATCTGAAACATTTGGTGATTTTCATTATCACTGCGACGGTATATCGACATTTTCAGATAATCGCATTACGTGGATTTAAATATATTTAAAATCTCAACATCGCTCAAAAACCCAACTAAATAAAGAATTTTTTTATTTTTCAGTGTTTGTGAAAAGATTCGATGGGACGATGGGACCAAATGAATTGTCCAGCTAGATATTTTCCACGATGTTTTTCGTTCGCTTCCTTTTCGCGTCTCGTTCGCATTCGCCGAGGACATCTTTTCTTTTTTGTTTTGCTTCCCGATCATTCGTTTTCCAGCTTCGGCAGAGCAACCAAGCAAGCCAGTGGCTGCAGTTTCTGAATCTCTGATCTTCTGAGAAATGGCGACCAAAGCGCCGAATTGCTGTTGAAAATTAGTGAATTTAGCGTTTTTACGGAAAAGGTTCGGTACTTACAATCGACGTGTTGTAACAAGCAAAGGTAAGATTTCGTTGTTGCAATGAAATCAATCAATATATTGACCGAATTCCTTTTTTTCTTCGCCGATCTAGGGAAAGGGATACCGAAGAAGGAAGATGGAGCGCTACCACCGCCAAACTCCGCTAAAAGTCCTGAAGTCCATGTGGCTTGCGATCCGAGAATCGAACGGACAGGAAATCGAACACACCCGACTGGTGAAACAGTTGCAGAAGATTTTCACTTCGGCGGGAGGTAATTCTTTTAAGTTAAACCAGGGCTGGTAGCGAGATATTTTTTAGTGACTTGGTCATGGTTTCGGAGTCTGTGACTTTAAAGTATGTTTTTTAAAGAATATCAACTTAAGTTATGTTTTCAACAAAAAGTTACTATATTTCTACTATTTTGGACAAAAAAATATGAAAATTATGAATCAGTCTGCATACATTAGGGAAAAATCAAGGATCTGCTTGAATCTCAGAGATTCATTAACCCGTACCGTATTATAATAGGCCTAAGTGAAAGCAAAAATACTTAAACTCTCACCGCTCAGCGAATTCTTAACGGATTCAAATGATTTTTTTTTGTCAGTATACTGGCACACATATCTAGTTTCTAGAAGTGGCCAGTGGAACTCAGAAATATACCTGTGAGCGGAATTATTCTGGTATGTCACATGAAATTCAAGTTTTGTATGATGTCCTGTAAAAATAACTGAGATCTAGCAAAAGTTGATAATTTTGAATGGAAAATCGAAAAAGTTGCATATGTATTGCCCAATACTGTATATAGGAAATAGTTTTGCGAATAGGAACAGTTTACTGACCAATTTGTTTCCGTAGATCAAATCGAGTCCTACGTCACGAATGCCGTTGTGGATAACCTGATCCAGGTGGTGGACAATCCGAAGCGACCGAAACCCAAATCGGTCTATCACTACACCTTGCCGGATATAACTGATTTTTCGTTCCCGGAGGAGCATCCGGATTTCTACTGCTACGAGTGCCATCTGGAAGGTAACGTGCAGAAATGTACGGATTGTCTCCGGGTGTTTCACCGGGAATGCGTCAAGACGTTGACCGAGAAGCACGCCAAATTGGAGGAATACGTGACCAACTACAAACGGGTGAACATATCGGATTTTGGGCTGGTTGCATTTTCGGCACCTACGGTTGCTAATGTCGTGACGCCTCCGGTCGATGCCAACGAGAATCACACCGCGCCATCGGACGAAGTTCCGGCAGCTAAGGTCAAAGATGAATTGGACATCAAACAGGAGGAAGACCAAGAGGATCGCAAGCCAGGCGCGATGTCCTCGGATGAACCTCAGTTTGTCGGAGTTGTGCGACCGGCTGATCGGCGATTGGGAGAGCGTCTGAACACTCCGACAATAAAACCGGAGGACAATGGGGGCAGCGGAAGCGGAGGGAATTTCATTGATAGCGAGGAAGCTATCCAGAAATACTGCTATCCTTGCCGGCAGATGCGAGGAAATCTGTACAACACGGCGCCGAGCATGAGCAAAGGAGAGCTCAACTATCTGCTGCAGTTTGTATTCGAAGAGTACAAATCATGGGTGAGTCCCTGAGAAGAGAAGCAAACACAATTCGACATAGATTCTTGATAAGGGCTTATCTGCTACATCTTGCTTTATAAACGAGAATAGTACTAATTTCTTTAATTTGGCGAAGTTATTAACGAATGAAAGGATCGATGAAGAAACAGCGATTATGTCAGATAAGCCCTTATCAAGGACAGAATAACCCCTCTACCGGCAGCTTCATTTTCTACCACAAACAAAATATTCAAGTCACGATAACTTTTTTGTTTCTCGATATTTTTGCACCTTTTTTTACAATTTCACAAAAAAACTCTTCTAGTTTAAAGATCTGTGTCGATATTGATCATTGGTAATCTGGAACCAAAAATATTCCAAAATTCCTTGGGGGACCGACGCGTAGCCATAAACCATGTAAATTTCCCAGACTACGGATTTTTTATCGTAATCCGATGTACACTATCCGGAACAATACATTAATGAGAGGGTCCTATAACACTTCCCCGAATACCATTACCCCGAAAACCAGTACCCCGAAATCCATTACCCCGAATGCAACGTTACCCCGAATGACACATTACCCCGAAAATCATTACCCCGAATGGCAAATTACCCCGAAAACCAGTTCCCCGAATGCGACACTTCCCCGAAAGTCAGTGATGCACATTAAGAAATTCTTCAAAGACGCTGGCGAATTTGAGCCAAAAATTCCATCTTTCTCGTTCTATGTACGACAAGCGAGGTTTTCCTGGCAGTGTTAAAATAATTGTCGGCGTAATAACTACTATCATTTCTATCAATATTTTTTTATTATTATCGGCTGTTCTTTCGAGGTTGTATAATGCCAGTGTGAACGTTTTAACCAATGATTTTCTCTTCTTTGAGTTAAAGGTTGTTCTTTTGAGTTGTACTGTATGAGTTAAAGTTTGAGCGATAGCTGCCAAAAATATCGACTGACACAATTGCCTTGAGCAAAAATCAAAATTGACAGTGACTTCAGGCGGGCGACCTTGAAAATAAGCTCCTGCATTACTTGTCTGTATTAAATCTTGTATGTATTACAACTTCCATTAAGAGAATCGTCCTTCTTTTAATTATCGGCTATTCTTTCAAAAGTTGCACTTGTAAAGTGATTATCGGCATCATAATATTTAACGTTTTCATCAATGATTTTTTCTTCTTTTATCATCGGCTGTTCTTTACCGATGCATTTTTTTAAATTGTCAGTATAATATTCTAGTGCCATTCCAAAATATGTTGAACATCAATTATGCATGACCATCAAATAATATAACGCTTTTGAAATAGGGCGGTAGAGGTCTCTAACATTAACATGTGAAAACGAAATCCGTATCAGCGTTATTAGCAGTTCGAAAAATGTAGCAATGAATCTGTGAACACAGCTATTCTCACAAAATTAAGTGCATGCCCGTGAGTGAGATTTTGAGCCTTAAAGAATAGCTGTTGATTAAAAGAAGAATAAATCATTGATAACAAGAACACGAATTCAAATAAAAATCAAGTAGTAAATTGTATTCCATTAGCGGCTTCCAGGCTAGCACCGTTATTTAATATCATTGAGTAAAGTATATTTTGAAGTAGGGAACACTTCGTCATATAGAGGAGGAGTTTTTTTACATCCGAATCTTTAGATTCTTTTTGTCATATACATTAGCGACAATTTGATAGACAATGACCTCCAACGAACAAGAGAAGACGTGCTTAACCTCAACCAATTATTTTAAAAACATATGTATTTGTCGCGTCTTCATTTTGAATTTTTCGGGGCGAGCAAATTTGGAGTTATGGTCCATTCGGGGTATTGGTTTTCGGGATACTTGACCATTGACTTTCGGGGTATTGACTTTCGGGGTTATGGTTTTCGGGGTAATGGTATTCGGGGCCTTGTTATAGGATCTAATGAGAGTATGTTGTGAAAAAATGAAGCAATTTGGTGCTGCCGTTTTTGAGTAAAGAGCATTAAGATTTCTGGTATCACGCTGGCCAAATAAAGATCTTGAAAACTTCAAAAAACATCATATCGTAATTTTCAAATATCTTCAAGAATAGTTAACTGAATTATATGACTTTTTTTAGAGTAGCTCCTCATTACCTGGCATTGTATATTCCAGGTTTACCACAAAAGGCCGAATCACATAAGGTCGAAACATACAAAAGGCCGAATCACGGAAGGCCGAAATTTTAAAATAAATTTTAGGGAACACCACAAATATTCACCTCTTTTTTCTACAATATTATGGACATTTTTACAGTAGGGTAAGCGGGACAAGATGCACAAGTAAGATTACTAGCTGAATAAGAGTGTATGGTTAGTGGTTTTTGGGTGTGTCAGCTGGTCTATTCTTAGCTGACACACCCAAAAACAATAATCTATAATTTGAGCTTAAGTAGTTGTGCTGTTGTATTTTGTACAACATAACTGTAAAAACCTCGCGAAAACTGGAAGGGTATACAGTGCTTGTTCGATTTTGGCAACATGTCAAAAAAATTTATGTTGCCTAAATAGAACCGTTCCAATATTTAATGGTTGTTTCCATTAAAACTAGAGCTGTGCACTATGAGGATTTATCGATATCGGCGATATCATATTCAATCAATATTGGTATCGGCGATATATCGGATTTGACATTATCGATATCGAACCGATATTCGATAATTTTCAAAAGAGATTATTAAAAGTGAAACTGGCAATATCAGCTTCGTTTGCCACCAACTGTTGCATTATGGAGTTCATTGCATGAATTTCATAATAATACTTTGCCATTTCATAGATTTTTAAAATTTATTGAACAATTTTCAATTATGTAGTATAAACAAAAAATGTTGTTCTGATTTATCGGAACTGTTATCGGATCGATAATAGCTTTATCGATATCGGAAAATATCGGGCCGACAGATATCGGATATCGTATCGATAAAATCGATCTGATAATATCGATATTTGCACAGCCCTAATTAAAACTAGTATCACCGTCATAATGACCACGAATTAAATTTACCTATTTTGAAAATAGTAAACCTTAAGAAAGCCCACCGAACCATTGAGATTGACAGACTTTATGACTGATCATAATCCATTTTTGTTTACATGGATTTCCGTGTTGCCAAATCCAAACCGAGTCAAAATCGTATAGGCACTGTACGATGAAAAGTATTCTTATGATCACTTGAGGTGATTATAAAACGAAACCAAACTTTGAATTTTCAAATGCACAATACTGGAGAATCTGACAAGAGTTCGCGTTGAAAATCAATCAAATTGCTTGCTTGCTGGTGGTGACCAATGCGATAAAATTTGAGGAGCGCTATTTGGATCCCAAACAGTGTTGATAGACTCACACTCAAATCTCAATCAATATGCTCTCCCGTGAGAGCAAACTCATTACAGATCTGCTTCGCAAATATCACGCTTGAGATTCTGATGCAAAATCAACTCAATCAACTCAAACCGTAAAAAATGATTCAGTCGCAAAACCCGGCAAAATCTCGTGAAACCCGAATGTTGTTGTTTACGTTAGAAAGGATTACTATAATTTTAAGACTAACAAGAAATTATTGCCATGTGTGAGTAAACTGTGGAAATACGGGACAATGATTCAAAAAGGTGAGCCAACTCCATTATTTTTTGACTGCTGAGTTGCGTGATTGACAACTCACGCATGAACAATCTCAAGCGAGTTTTTCACAACACTGGTTAATACTGTAAACTGTATATGAACAAAAGCCATGTAGGTTTTCCGAAATGAAAATTAGTAGGTTTTCAACCAAATATAAATTCGTTATTTTTATTCAAAAATTACAGAAAGATAAAGGAAATCCTTAGGATACCCAAGACTTTCGCAAGCCGCAGACGATGGATTATGGCAGGAAAACAGATTTAGTTTAGTACGCAAATTATGTGTTTTGACTATTTTAGTAGATTAATCTCTAAACTATATGATAATTCCTTTGAAAATGTATTAAACGATCATATAAGAATCATGAACAAAACCAATCATTTTCATCTTGATGTTACAAGGAATTCATTAAAAAGATCCATTAACTCACATATATCTTTCTGATCAAATGTATGTGTTTAATCTGATGAATGCAATCAAAATGAAATTGCAAACGTTCTTGTTGTAAACCGATGAATCTTATGTGAAAAACTACATGAAAAAAAAACTATATGTGTGTCCAGATAAATATGATATGATTAAGTATATGAAAAAAACGAATTTAGTATTATACCATTAAATTCCACTAGAGTTTGTATCCTTTGACAGATACGAGTATTCGACCTCAACTGTAAGGCCGTTTTCCCCGTTTTCAGTGTCGTGTACTCACTGAACCAAGTATTCATGTCAGATTTATTTGAAAACACCTATAGTTTTTTTTCCATGTAGCTTTTCACATAATTTTCATCAGTTTACAACATGGACTATTGCTATTTAATTTTTACTAAATTCATCAGATAAAGCACATACATTTTATTAGAAATACGTATGTGAGTTATTGAATTTTGTTAAGGTGAAGATGAATCGAAGCCAAAGTTCAAATTTTCAAAAGCACGGATCTGGAGAACCAAACATCCGTTTGAGCTGAAAACCTAATCGATTGGTCACCACCAGCTAGTGACCAATCGATTAAGTTTTCAGCTTAAACGGATGTTTGGTTCTCCAGATCCGTGCTCTTGAAAATTTGAAGTTTGGCTTCGATTTATCTTCACCTTAATGAGTTTCATGCGAAATTCAGTTGAAAATTATTCTTTTTATTCGTGATTCTCATATGATCATGTAATAATTTTAAATAATTATATTCTAGATTTTTTAGTTTATTCTTCTGAAAGAAACATATAATTCGTGTTTAAACCTTTTTGCAGTTGATAAAAATTAATTTTGATATTATTCGAAAGCATTTGGGTACATACAACTTAGCACTCAATGAAAAAAAATAATCAGTTATTCCATGAAAAACCGATCTAGTGGGTCACCGAATTCCGTGATAAGGATATACGTGTTTTTGGATTTTTTGATTAGGGTGACCACTTCCAAAAAAAAGTGACCAGAAATATCGGATTTTGCAAAATTTTTATTAAAAAAAAAATTATAACTTTTGAACCGTTCAACCGATTTTTGATCTTTTTGTACGAAATGAAAGCTAAAGATTTTGGATACCAAACGTCGGTAGTGCTTCGTGAAGCCCAAGCAGGACAGTTCGGTTTTGCGTCGTCCCATAGATTTTGCTCACGGTTTCGCGCGTGTTTTCGTCGAAAAATTTTCTGTCCATTTTAATATACAGTTATATAAGAATACAATTTTACATTCAGAAATGGAATAGTGAAAAGTGAAAAATGAAAAAGTGATTTGTTTGATTTGTGTCCTCAGTACTGTTGGTTTTTGGCTGCCCCAAGTTCACCGAACCATCCGGAAGTGACAGGCAGCACATGAATTTAGAGAATCAATCCGGTGAGTTTGTTCCAGTATGATACTTTTTTTTGTGAGCCTTCCGGATCGTTTTGGTCCGTCGTGGTACTTCTGATCGTTTCTTGAACGGGAAATGTTATTTTCGGAGTTTGATAATTATGTTCAGATTGCGCATTCTGTGGATGCTTTTTAACCGTTCGATGACCCTGTAGGGATCGTTTCTGCTTTTCGTAGAATTTTGTGCAGAAAAACCGACTGTGTTATCCTAGGGTGTTTAGTTCGAACGCGCTTCCTTTCGTTTTTAGATTTTCTAAAAATACAGTACCACCGGGTATTTTTTGTTTTTCAATGGGCGTGGTTTTTTTTTACGCGTATCGTAATCCATAATCCGTAATCCGATGACCCTGGAGGGATCGGTTTTGCTTTTTACTGGCTATTGAGCAAAAATATTACTGCACAATCGACAAGCATTTAGCGAAATACTATTTATACTATAAATAAACTATTGTTTTCTCTTTTGATGGCCGGCATTCAAAAGATTAAATTGAAAACGCTTAAACAACAAATGTTTATGGTCTATCGCCAGCTTTCTAGGCGAATCCTGACAATATACCTTCCTTAACCCTCTCATTAAGTAAGTGCTACATCAACATTTTCTTCCCCTATCCCAAGTTACGGCAAAGATGGGCGTGGCCGGGAATAGATATATTCATGCTTTTAGTATTCTTGTTTATGATTTGAACAAGGTATACTCCCCTGCCTTGTTCCTGAAAGTAGTCAGGATGAGATTATTAAAAAGAAACATGAATGTTGCTAGTATCCAATCTACGAAGTATACCGTAACTACGCTAACGCTAAATGAAAGCTAAAGATTTTGACTTTTCAGAAAAAATATAAAATTTCACAAACATTGTTTTTATACATGAAAAAAAAAATCAATGGTTTCCGTTTTGCCGTGTTTTGAAGGCCTCGGGACCAAAGGGGCTATTGCTGTTCTCATTTTTTCTTGAGAGTTCAGAAAATTTTACGTTTACTTTCAAATTTTTAGCGATGTATGTGTTTTAGTTTTTGAGATATTTTTTTTTTTGAAAATAAATCAGTCATTTTTATCGGCACACACTGCAAAATTGCAAAATCGCGATTTTTCTGGTCATTTTATTTCGGAAGTGGTCACTCTAATAAAAAAAACCAAAAACACGTGTATCCTTATTTCGGATAAGGAACAAAATAGCAAATTTTCACGGAATTCGGTAACCCACTAGATCGTTTTTTCATGGAATGGCTGTTATATAATATAATTTAAACTTTAGACATAACTTCGTTTATAGGCCGAATCTTTCGACTACCACATTATATTATAAAGAAATTTTAACAATTCCAAGTCTGCTGCTTCCTGTCATGGCCCATCGTCTGCCACTTGTGAAAGTTTGGTTGATTTGTTCCTTTATTTCTCTGTGAAATTCAGATCAAACGACGCATTGGTATTTAATTAGTTTGTATGTAGTCATTAAACTTACCTTCCTTTGCCATTGTTCAATGATTTTGCAGAAAAACATTGAAAAAGTTTTGAGTAGACTTTCAAAAGTCCTAAACCTGCTGAAATTCAATAAACCGAATAAGCCATCTTGAAAAAAAAAAAACTGTTTTGAAATCTTAATTTTTCATATCTGCAAATCACATGAAGATTATCGGATAACATACAACGCTTTTGTTCATATACAATTTACAGTATTGATCAATAAATATGATAGGGTATTTCAATAAGTTCTTTGCGCTTATTACATGAATTTTAATGGATACATAAAACTTTGATAGGATTTCAATTATTCTGAATATATGTGACTTTTTTAATACTTTTTATGATATTTCTTGGTTCAGTGATATACAGGTCGAGTCTAGTACACGACACTGAAGACGGCCTTACAATTGAGGTCGAAATACGCGTATTCATAACTATTATTATAATATGTATGTTATTAGCTGCTAGAAAATTAAACAGTCCGTCCTCTTTACCATTCAAAGAGGCGAGCATTCCACTTTAAAATATTAAAAAAATGGCTCCATTGGAAAAAAGTAATCCAATAACATTTTTTTACAATAGGTATTACAATATTTTTTTAATTATCATCCAAATGTCTTCACAAATTCTGAAGTGTCGTCCGCTTTACTCAAATGTCCTACAATATGCCCTGCATAAACACTTTCTTTCCTTTTTCAGCTTCCACACGACACCTATTCTCCTACGCGGCTTTTTAACAATCGTCCTCGAGTATCGGAAGTGGTGGAAAATATGGATCTATGTAAGAAGCTTCTGTTGCGTCGTCCCATCTCGATGGACACCATCCAGCAGAAAATTGAGGATTCCAAGTACGAGCGGCTGGAGCAGTTTTGTGCGGACATTTTGGACATAGCTCATAACATCGGAATCATTCATGGAGGTAAGTTGCTTAGAAAAATGTATCGAGGGACGTATTCAAATCTCTGCGTTTATTCCAGCGACCTCCCTTGAGTACAACGCTGTGATGTACTTCGTAACGGACTGCATCTATGATTTATTTGAGATTCGTCAGTGTCCGGATTGCTTCCGGCACTCCAATGAAAAGGCCGAACCGGATTGGTTTGCAAGGCCTTGCAATACGCGCCATGAGCTTGTGTTCGCCAAGCATAAGGGCTACCAGTACTGGCCGGCGAAGGTCATCCGGGTGGTGAACAACAAGTACGATGTTCGCTTCTTTGGCGATAAGCACTCCCGTGCCGTTGTTGACACTGCCTTTGTCAAACCCATCGATAGTGACTTGGTGCAGTTGAAAATCAATCCTAAAAAGCCCGGATTCCAGAAATCAATGGAAGAATTGCATAAGCACCTGGCGCTGTCATCTCTTCCCAAGGATCACTACGCGTACGGCAACCAGCCAGCGGGACCCATCGACGTTATGCTGAGGAATGCGGGCATTGGGCCAATTATTTTCTCGACTACGCCGGTTCCGGTGCAGGTTTCGAAGAAACGTGGCCGAAAACCGAGAGGACATCCCAAGAGGATAGTAGATTTGATTGGCGACGATGCCAGTTCGACATCCGAATCGTTAGATCAAACCTCACAGCAGAGTTCAAGGTAAGTAGCATTTTTTTGACGCAGCTGAAGATCTAGATGAAAATGACCTTAAGTTTGTTCGGGTATTTCGATGTGGTGAGCTTGTTTCATCATTTTATTTTGCACTTGTTGCTGTAATGGTCAAAATGGTCCCTAATGATATCTTCCAACAGCATTTAAATTATTATGGTGTCTCTTTTTTCTTGCACAATCAACTAACTTACAGTATGGCCCACAAAAAATGCGAAAATCGTCATATCATGTTTCATTGTAGTTTTTATATAGATATTGAAAACTTAACAAAAATGTTATATTTTTTTTTGTATTTTGGGACTCTGTTTTTCGCTCTGGACATGATTTGTATCTGTTACTTTCACCTTACTATAAAAAAAATAGAAACATATCTTTAATTTCTATCATGCAGCCATCGAGTGTAATATCTTTATGGTAAAGGCTTTTGAAACACCAACCATGGGGTGAGATTCTTCAAAGGCCTTGTCTTAGACATTCGCCCATATTAAATGATAGAATGGGTTCTTAGCTGAAGCGTTGGAGACAACATATTGTTCGCGCTCACCTCAGACATGTCATCGCTGGTTGCCGCTCAATTCAAGCGTGAATGGAGAGAGAGAGAGCGAGAGACAATGCTACCTATTGTGCCTTTCACAGCAGTGCGGAAGATTCTACTACCGTCCAACGTGCAGTCTCTCTAGTTGGCGCCAATCTATTGAAGGCAGCGTGCGCGCTAGGTGAATAATTCAATTGTTTGTCCGTACTGTGCGCCTATATACTGCCCATATTCGCATAACAGTCTCATGTTCTATGGGATTTCCTATATGTATGAGACTGTTATGCAAATATGGGCAGTATAAGGCGCACCCATTTAGCCTGTAAGAATGTAGTTTTGCTTCGTTTCCCCCACCGAGTGGGCACGCTGCCTCGCGGTGGTAATAAATCAGATCATATAGAGTAAAACTACCGTGTACGCACCTAACTTTGTGCAACTCCAAACTTTGCGCATTTTTTAGAAGCCTGAATAAATGATAATTGACAAAAATAATTATAGCCCTTGAGCTACTAAATAATTTTGCCGAAGATGCCATCTTTTTTTAATGGTCTGGATCTTGAGATATTCGCAAAACAAAAAAATCATATGATAATATATCTTCGAGCTGTTTAATTCTTCTAGAGCTTGCATCCTTTGACAGATACGCGTAGTTCGAACTCAACTGTAAGGACGTCTTCAGTGTTGTGTACTCGTCGAGTTTATTACACGACACTGAAGACGGCCTTACAGTTAAGGTCGTAAAACGCGGTTCTACTACAAAAGGCCGAAAACACAAAAGGTCGAAATATACAAAAAGCCGAATCACAAAAGGCCGAATCACAAAACGCCGAATCACAAAAGGCTGAATCACAAAAGGCCGTAAATCAATTGTATTATAAACCACAAACATTTAGCACATTTTATCCAAAATTTTGCAACATTTTTACAGTAGAGTAAGGCGGGACAAGATACCCAAGCAACATAATTGGCTAAATAAGAGTTTATCCAGCTGAAATATGTTTAGTGCTTTTTGGGTGTGTCACCTAAGAAGTCTGTAATTTTCTATACTTGAAACATTTTTCTATCGAACCAAATACTTTAGTAGTCGTACTGTTGTATTTTGTAAAAATACGTAAACATATATGCAAATATACGTTGAACAGTATTCTTAGTAAGCTTAGTGTTCTTATGGGCACTTGAACACTTGTTACGCCCTATCTCATTTAAAAATTTCATAACACTTAAGGGGGTTGGTGGGTGTCCTTGTGATGCTAAGGCTCATTCAAAATTTGTAGAATATTCATACACAAAGCGTTACGAGGGGGTGGATGGGCGTCGAAAATGTCCATTCTTAGCGTTATGAAATTTGTGAATAAACCCCTGCTCGTTGCGTAAAAGACTATGTTGGCATTATACCGGGCAAAGGCTCGCTGTCAATCGTCGGACCTAAAAAGGGAAAAACATCCTCTGTTTGTATTATACGCCTGGATTTGTTGTTTGCATAACACCGAATCTATGCTATGCACACCCTTCAGATTAACCCGTATAGGCCTGAGTGAAAGCTAATACTAAAAGCAAAAATACTAAAACTCTTACCACTCAGCAAATACTTAACGGATTCAAATAATTTTTTGTCAGTATACTGGCCCACATATCTAGTTTCTAGAAGTGGTAGGAGGAACTCGAGAATACTCCTGTAGCCGGAGTTATTGCGGTGGGTCACTGGGTCAAGTCGGGTAGAAAAAGGCGTTTTTTTGGGGCATGCAAAGTTATCTTAATTTATTTCTAATTGCAATAATTTTAATTTGCATAAATTATTAAGATCTTATATTCAACATTATAAATAAAGAGTATTGAACCATTTAGAATGTTCTGGATGTGGCCACTCGGACTTAATGCCCTGAAGAACCGGCTCTTGATTTGTTAGGTACTAAATTGCTTCAAATCTCTAAAAGTATAGATCGAACATAATAGTTCACTAAAATGCGTTCCCATAAGCTTGTCACAGATGTTGAGAAACAAATTGTGCATTTTATCCTAAATTTGAGGTATCCCGGGCATCCGGAAATAATCATTTGTAGGATCAATCAAGTGAAGTTGACATAATTATTCAATTTAATCGATTATCAGAAGGTTTACGTTGATGCGTTTTTCTTAAAACTCCTTAATACAGTGGCCACATCATAGCCGATTCTGGAAATTATCTGTGACTTGAAATTTGCCTACCTTTAGGGGCACAGAAGCACAGAAGCCTTGTCACCCGACCTGACCCAGTGATCCACCGCAATAACTCCGGCCACAGGAACATTCCCGAGATCCTATGACCACTTTTAGAAACTGGATATGTGTACCAGTATACTGACAAAAAATAATTGAAATCCGTTAAGTATTCGCTGAGCTTTGAGTGTTTTAGTAATTTTTCATCCACTCAGGCCTATACGGGTTAAAAAGGAATCGACTTTTGTCATATGAAGAATTACAGGCAGCGAACTGAACTATCGAAATTCATACATTTTGCGTTATGAAAGATGGAACGGTTATTCCTTCTCAGCTAACTGTGAGATTTTTTCCTTTGAAGGTGGCATGGCTTTGCTTTGTAGCCGCAGACTCTAACCACTCGGGTAAGAAGGGGGGGGGGGATCAAGATGTTGTTTTAAGGACATTTCAATTGTGCATTTGTTAACAGATCTTTAACACTTCGGTCGTCGCGCTGTTGTATTTTGTAAAACATTGTTGAAAAAACCTCGCTTTTCGTTCACAACAGTAGCGTGGTGGTTCTGACGGTGGCCAACCGCGCGACGACTGGAAGGTTAAATATTCGCCACACACATACTACCTATACCGTTCAATCCATACCATCCAATCCATTTTCCGAAAGAGTGTGATGAGAGAAATTTTATTAATTCTTAGAAGTTTTTGTTCTCTCTAGTTACAGCCCTGGAACTCCACATGGTCGATCGTTCAATAATGGTCATGGCAGTGTGGAGAAGCGCACCACCAGGCAGACAGAAAAGCGGCCTCTAGAACCCACTGAAAGTAACGAAAACTCCCCAGCTTCATCCAAGAATTTGCGCTTTGACCAGTGAGTATAGCTATAGCCTTTGTAGAATCTGCCTAGACTTCATCGGTTTTTTCAATCTTAGGGATGTCCTCCCGTTGGATGGGTTTAGCTCATCAACGACGATGACCCCGGTTCGAAGTAGTGAAAGTGTGTCCCTTGGGTCGGGCACATCTGAGGAATCTCTGAAACCACGAAGCCCGCGCATCAAAGCCCAGTTGAAGCGACAGTATTCAGATGACGTGGTGAAGGTAAGCTTCTGGGTGAGTTCTACGGTATGGGAATCGATACATTATAACATACACGTTTACAGTTGAAGGCGTTGATGGACAAAATGGACGATATTGATAAGATTAAGCAGCTGGCTGCGGATGCCCTCCAGGAAGATATCAATCGCTGGCAGCAAAAACTACGCAGTCTAGTCAAGGAGTACACTTCGCGTCTTAGTGAAGTGAAGCAGAAGCAATGGGTAAGTGAATAAGATCATAATCGATGTGCCTATGAATGCCACACTAATAGAGTTAATTAGAAATAAAGCCAATGATGGTAAATATTATTGACTAATGCCAAACTATCTTTTTCATTTACTTCACAATTGTCAGTGTAAAAGCTGCGAACACGAGTCCATACTGCATTGCTGTTGGAATACGTCGTATTGTTCACGGGAGTGCCAGGAAAAGGATTGGCCGACGCATAAGAAGTTGCACAAATTCACCACCAAGCATCAGCATTCGTGAAGGTGCAGCAATCTGTAAGTTATCTGCTCCTTTTTTGAATCGATCTCTACCATAATCGCTGTCGACCCGTACATTTTTAATCTGGTAGGTATTATTACTGATAAGGCAGTATCTTTGTTCCTATTATTTGTTTATGAATTACTGCAATACCATGAATTAAGCGCAGTATACACGATAACAAAGGCACATATGAATTGCAATGTATCGTTTTTGTTGAAAGTCATTTGTTGAATTTAATAAACCCCAATGAATAATAATAATGTTACTTCTTACCGTATTGTCAAAAGTGAACACACCATTGCAATG
Source organism: Aedes aegypti (assembly GCF_002204515.2). Classification (NCBI taxonomy): domain Eukaryota; kingdom Metazoa; phylum Arthropoda; class Insecta; order Diptera; family Culicidae; genus Aedes; species Aedes aegypti. Next base: position 192,102,520 of record NC_035109.1, on the reverse strand, counting down.
CAAGTTCAATAACTCAACCTGCAGTTCAAGAATGGAGAAAAAAAAACATTTAGAGTGGTTTGATTAATCATGGTCGACGAAGTTTGTTAGGTCAACTCAGTTTCTTATTCTCAGAAAATGAATTGTGACGAAAATGATGGAAAGTATTTTACTAAATTTTATTTCTCTGTCTTAAGAACTGCCAAACACATTTTGTGATCATAAAATGAACAAGATGCAAAATATTTGGCGTTGCCCTCCGTTAATCCGTACTTCCAGTCGCATCCGTAGCAAATGCTACCATGTTCGTCATATTCCGCATCCAGCGAAAAGCTCTGATCACTGTTCAGCGAGACAATGCTGAAATTGTGATACATACAGGCGCACAGTATTTGATCGGGTTGACTAGGATTCGGTTTTAATCGCCAAACACCACCTCCGAGATTGGTTTCGCTGACGCAGAATCTCATCGATCTCGTGTCGAACAATCTTATGCAGTCGTCGTAACTGCCCGTCACCAGAAGATGTTCCTTGGTTTGGAGTGAAAGTAGAGACGTCACGCCAGCACCATGGGTTTTGTTTTTCAGTCTGAGCATAGGAGCGTCTGCACACCGAATATCGTACACACACAGGAGAATATCGTCTCCACCTGTAAGAAAAAAGAAATGTTTTTCATTAGCTGACAATTGTTGGACATTTTTTCCAAACAACAGATTTGATTAGGTTGGTATGTTAGATTTTCTTAAAATATAAATTAGTGTAGAATTAAATTATAATGAAGAGTAATTAATCCAAAATTCTTAGAACAAAATACATAGCTTTACATTTTTATAGTTATGCACAATAAAAGTTTGAGAATCAAATCTTAAGACTATAATGGGTAATCCCCTTCCCTCGGTTATGCGACCTTGCCGCGATGGGAGGGCATAATCCATTAGCCCATATGATGGAAACCAAAGGCGTAACCTGTAGTGGTGGTATCACATTTTGGCATTTTTTGCTTGAAGCCGTGTCATAATTCATATGGCATAGACGCAATAATATCTCGGATGACATCCTGCGTCTTTGATAGAATTGATGCCCATTTCAAATAATTAATCTTTTCGAAGTGGACATTAATACTATTGGCGACGATTAGTTTGCCCTTTGCTAACCAGAATGATCCGTAGCCACTCTTACTATTAGTTAGCTAGACACATTGTTATCATATACGACGTAAGGAATATTACTCTGAGGATAATGAATGGAAGATTCACTGAGTAGAAATAAGTGGCGACAATCTTATTTTAATATGGTTTTCACATTGCCATAACACATACCCAACAAACATTTTGGTGGAATAAGAGTTTAACTAATTATTCTCAAGCAGATTTTAGCTGAATGAACTGTTGTTCAGCTACTATTGTTACTTGGGTAGTGGCTATGGGGGCAATATGAACATACGGGGCAATATGAGCCACCCCGGATTTAAGGTCAAAAACAGTGTTTTAATGTCTAGTGTCATTATGATCTGCTAGAGGATGTTTCGAATAGCCACCATAAATAAAAACCGCAAAAATATTCGTTTTAGTACTCGAAGTATTCACAAAAATGTACACATATGTCGTTTGTCATAAAAAGCTTATAACTTTGTCAGTTTTCAATTAAGGCTACAAGACAATTATATTTATTATTCTGGTAAATTTTATCAATCCATTCAAACTTCTGATAATACTGAACAATTCGTGCGCTAAATCAGATTTGTTCGTAAACAAAATTATTTGAAAACAGTATATTATTTAAAAAGTGAAATGGCGGGGCAAAAAGAGCCACCTAGATTTAAGGTAAAAAAAAACTGTATTTTGCACATGAAATTGCATTGCCTAAATATACTAGATTGTGTTTTTTTACTGTATATTCATCTTGGTGCACCATTACAAGAGAAACAATTAGCTAGAAAATAGGTTGAACTAAGTGTTGCAATTTAATACTAGAATTACATGGTATATTTACTGTGTGTTATGTATCTATCAAAATAAGCCGTCAATAATCAATAATTTCAAAACAAAGCTACTCAAATTTCCTTTCTAATATTTTACTGTTTATCATTAGCTCTTCTCTACATTGTTTAAACAAAAAATCATATGATTGAATGAGGTGGCTCATACTGCCCCGTTGGGTGGCTTATAATGCCCCATATGTTTGGTGAACACGCAGAAAACCATGGTTTTCAAAAACGTTCCTAAAATAATTTGCAAGTTAATGTTAACATTAATCATCGACATAACATGGAAGAAAACAGTTGATAGTATAAGTCACTTGCATTTAAACGATAGTTTTTACTGTTTTTCTATGTATTCCATGGCGTTTTCCTTAGGTGGCCCATATTGCCCTGATTACCCCTACCTCTTTTGTTACAATGGTATAAACAATCTAATTCCAGTTTCATTTTCGCAAAATTTATAAGTAGAAAGTAGGCGTTGTGAAGCATTGCATTTGCCATAGAAAAGTGGATCTTGTAGGAGACTGTAATAGAAGCCTAAGGTAACTTGCTAGTAATGACCAATAAATACTTTTAACAACTAACACGTAATGAACTAGATCTACTACAAAACAGCCTAATTTTGTTAAGACTTGACGACTTTGTTTGCTTTTAACAAACTTTGTTTGCTTTTTAACTTTCTTAGGATTTGTTTACGTTCTGTACCGATAACTAGTACCGTTTTTTCTCGCGTAAATTTCACTATCGGAATTGAATTTCGTGTATTGTGGAAGCCGTGTGATTGAACAACACCTGTCGTGTGGACGTTTACGCGTAGATCGTGAAAACATTGCGAAATCGACCGTCGTAAATATACTGTTTGCTGCGAATTATTAGTGCTGTGTTTTGTTCTACTTGCTATGCTCTCTGTGCACTTTTTCGGCTACCGTACTTCTCCCGTGCTGCGATAAACAACGAGAAACTAACTGGAAAACCACAGTTGCTGCCTTTAAAGTGCCTAATTCATCATGACATCGGCGTGTGATCACTGCGCAAAGCCTATCAAAGGAGAGGACGAATCTGTCTCCTGTATGGCGTTTTGTGATAGGATGATTCATTTGAGATGTTCGGTTACGAAGTTGAACAAGAATTTCGTGAACATTGTGCAAACCTGTCCAAACTTGTTTTGGATGTGCGATGAATGTGTGAAACTAATGAAATGTGCGCGTTTCAAGGCCACTGTCTCATCGTTTGGTGATGCGATTAACGCAATGACCGAGAGACAAGAACTTGCTCACGCCGAACTGAGAAAGGAAATCGCTAAGCAAGGTGAGCAGTAGAGTGGTTCAAAAAATCGTTTTTGCTCCACACCGCTCATTCGATACTAGATCAAATTCTGAGTGTCCTCCCAAAATTTGAGCTCATTTGGATGAAAACTGAGACTGCACAAGCCCTTCAAAGTTTATATGGGAATTACTATGGGAAAAGCAACCAATTCATTCAATCGGTCATAGTATTTGCCCATGTGCTCTTGGAGATTAGAACTACGTTGATACTGTGAGATACATTCATCAGCTACAACTTTGCCGAAGACCGTTTTCAAATCGGACGCCTCAGTAATTAGTTATTGATTTATATTCAGTCACAAATTCTTCAGCAGTGCTCATTTAACTTCTGAACAGGCAACATTGCTGCACCTGGCGCGAAAGATAGCACGCACAAATCATGGCTACTATGTTTTACTGCATATATCCAGTGATGCCTGCAGAGCAGACCAATAATTATAGCCAAAGTTTTACAACTCATTCAAAAATCAATAACTAATTACTGGGGCGTCCGATGTAAAAACGGTCTTCGGCAAAGTTGTAGCTAATGAATGTATCTCACGGTATCAACGTAGTTATAATCGCCAAGAGCACATGGGCAAATACTATGACCGATTGAATGAATTGATTGCTTTTCCCATAGTAATTCCCATATAAACTTTGAAGGGCTTGTGCAGTCTCAGTTTTCATCCAAATGAGCTCAAATTTTGGGAGGACACTCAGAATTTGATCTAGAATCGAATGAGCGGTGTGGAGCAAAAACGATTTTTTGAACCACTCTAGTGAGCAGATTGCTAAGCTTTCCAAAGGGATTGCACTTTCTACTCCCACCCTCTCTGGCTCCGGGGGACTCGTGCGCCAACCTCCGCTGAAACGTCGACGTAATGAGGGATTGTCTACTAGCAAACCATTAGTCACTGGTACGAGAATCGTAGCTGATGACAATGTTTTCACGGAAGTTCGTACAGTTCCCGAACCTCCTGAAATGTTTTGGCTGTATCTCTCACGAATCCATCCTAGTGTTAAATCAGAATCAGAACCCATTTGTGACGCCCACCACCTCGATGAACCAACGCTAATTCCGCAACTCAGACGCATCGTAGAAAGCTTTTTGGAAGCCCCTAATCGCCCCAATCCAGTCCAGCCTCCTGCTGCCTGCGCTCATCACTGTCGTCTGAGTCCTGTGATTGGTGGTCGAAGGGGGTCTTCCATCAAGCTTGCCTAGGCAAGTATTCTTGTAATTCAAATTATTCGTTGCGTGATAAAACTGCACTCAGAACGTTTGCTGCTCAGACCACAACAACTTACCATCGACGCCTACCACACATCTAATGCATCAAGCAACTTTACCAGGACGCACCACAGAAAGCACTTTGGGAGTCGCCAGTTACTCTAGCTCAGTCGCACCATTTGCAGCCAGCGTTCTTCAAAGTCGTCCTGGCCCTGAGTCTAGTTGTGGATTGGCGGCCTCCCAGTCCGCTATCTCAGGCAAGTACAATGATGATCGAGAGCCTGATACGAATCAAATTTATAGTACCTCCGGCTACACTTCATCATCATCACCGTATCCTGACTTGACGTTGGAAGAAGTACTCCATGGCTTAGCTGAAGACATCTCTCTTGGCACTCCTACTGCGACCAATGCTGATTCGTCATCTCTTGACATGCGTAGTAACAACGAGCATCGTTTTCAACACCCGGGACGCACAATCCTTAGCACTACGGGAGCCCCTTTGCCCCCCTCTACAGTCGTGACCATGCAGCCAGCGCTCGACAGCCGTCCCGGTCCTGTAGTAGGGTGTGGTGAAGGGGTCTCCCAACCTGTGCAGTCAGGCAAGTACACAGAATGTGCTGACAGTATACTACCTGACGATCTCATACCTTCCAGTCTGCGCATCTACTACCAAAACGTCCGTGGCTTGCGTACAAAAATCGAGTCCTTCTTCCTCGCTGTTACCGAGCTGGATTATGATGTGATTGTTTTAACCGAAACCTGGCTAGACCACCGCATATTGTCAGCTCAGCTATTTGGGAGTCACTACTTCGTGTTCAGGACAGATCGCAGCGCTCCAAACAGCAATAAATCGAGAGGTGGCGGAGTCTTGATAGCTGTTTCTTCGCAATTCAATTGCTGTTCGGACCCTACACCTGTCAATGACCAGCTTGAACAACTTTGGGTTAGGATCCTGTTGCCTGACAGAAATGTGAGCATTGGGATATTTTACCTACCACCTGACATGAAGAACGATGCGGATGTTATTTGTTGTCATATTGAGTCAATCGCAGCCGTTCAGAAAACGACTTAATTCTTCAGCTTGGTGATTATAATCAGTCAGACATCTACTGGGCTGCTGAAGCGGACAATCGTCTCTCTATCGATCTAGATCGCTCTCGTATGTGCCCAGCGAGTTCTGCACTTTTGGATGGGTTTTGCTTCCATGGACTCTCTCAGGTCAACACATTGACGAACACGACAAACCGTACCCTCGATCTCGTCCTCGTCTGTGATACTGTGTTGCCTAATTTCACATTTCTTGCAGCGGCCGAAGCACTCACGACACTTGATGACCATCATCCTGCAATTGAGCTGATAGTCATGTGCCCGTTGCCAGTTACATACGAGATGTCACACGACTACACTGGATTTAACTTTAAAAAAGCTAATTTTGAGTCATTAAATGTCGCATTAATGTCTGTTGACTGGAACCATCTGGATTCGATCCCTGATATTAATGAAGCTGTCGATTTCTTCACGAATTCTGTGCTCCAAGCAGTCACGAATAATGTTCCACCGCGTCGCCCACCCAGCAAGCCGCCTTGGTCTAACGGTCAATTACGTCTGCTTAGGCGCCGACGTTCTGCTGCCCTTCGGTGCTATTGCAATAATCGATCGCAACAGACAAAAATGGCATTCAATGAAGCAAGTCGTGAGTACAGGAATTATAATGCTTTACTGTATGCTCGCTATAAACGAAGAACGGAACAGAACCTTCGTACGAACGCAAAACAATTTTGGTCGTTCATAAATTCGAAAAGGAAAGAAAACGGCCTACCGACATCGATGTACCTAGACGAGCAGTCAGCTGACTGCGCCAGCGACAAATGCGAACTCTTCGCGGCACAGTTCCAACGTGCTTTCAACAATTTTGTTGCTGCGCCATCGCAATTTCATGTTGCATTCGATGATACTACTCGTGATGTCTTCAGCTATGAAATGTTTGAAATCTCTGAACGAGAAGTAGCAAGTGCGATAACCAAGCTGAAGCCCTCCTACACTCCTGGACCAGACGGGATTCCGCCAGCGCTACTAAAAAGATGCTCAGCGTTGCTTATACCTTTGGTGAAGCTGTTCAATCGTTCACTTGGATGCCGAGTATTTCCACGAAATTGGAAAATGTCGTTCCTATTTCCAATTCATAAAAAAGGTGACAAACGTAGCGTGAGTAATTACCGTGGTATTACTTCACTATGTGTCTGCTCAAAGGTATTTGAAATTATCATCAACGATTTCTTATTCAATAGCTGCAAACAGTACACCTCCAGTGATCAGCATGGTTTCTTCCCGGAAAGGTCGGTCACTACTAACCTCGTTGAGTTTTCAACGCAATGCATACGAGCGATCGATGCTGGTAAACAGGTGGACGCAGTGTATCTGGACTTGAAAGCGGCGTGTGATCGTATTGACCACCGAATCCTTCTCCAAAAACTTCGCAAATGTGGCGTGTCCGATAGCTTCATCGATTGGTTTGAATCATATCTCACCAACCGATCGTTATGCGTAAAAATAGGCTCTAATGAATCGAGCTCATTCACGAATTTATCCGGAGTGCCACAAGGCAGCAATCTTGGGCCTTTGTTGTTCTCACTATTCATCAACGACGCATCTCTAGTCTTACCGCCCGGGACCAGGCTGTTCTACGCCGATGATACAAACGTCTATATGATCGTCGACTCCTTGGATGACTGCCATCACCTTCAGAGATTGTTGAATGATTTCGAAGCATGGTGCTCACGAAACTGCATGACGTTGAGCATTGAAAAATGCCAAGTTATATCGTTTAACCGAAAGCGGAACCCTATTCATTTCCAATACACGCTATCTGGTACAGCGATTGAACGAGTACAACGTGTCCGTGATTTGGGCGTTTGGTTGGACGAAGAATTCACGTTCAACTATCACTTTAATGACATCGTTTCGAGGGCAAACAAACAGCTTGGTTTTGTTCTGAAGGTAACAGAAGGTTTCAGCGACCCGCTGTGTCTGAGATCCCTTTACTGCGCTCTAGTTCGTTCTATTCTGGAATTTGCTGCGATAGTGTGGTGTCCGTTCCACGCCAGTTGGATTACCCGAATTGAATCTGTTCAGAGAAAATTCCTGCGCCACGCCCTTAGAAATCTTCCTTGGCGTGATCCCAGTAACCTGCCTCCTTACGAAGACCGCTGTCGTTTATTGGGGATTGATACTTTGGAGAACAGGCTATGACGACGCTTCGTAATCGATTTGCTGAATACTTTAGACATAGTTAAGTGTGCATTTCATGTAATGTTGATGTTTGTTGTTCGTTTTGTTTTTTAGTTTTACTTATATTCATTAAGACAAATTTATGTCAGATGCATCAAATACAAATAAATAAATAAATAAATAAATAAATAAAGACAATTGACATTTAAGACTCTAATCTTACGTAAAAGACCGAGTAATCAGAATAGCACAAATTATTCAAAAACATTTCGACTAGACAGTATTAGTAATGACACTACTATTTCAAACAAATTCTGATGGAGCTGTTGATTTAAATAATGCTTCGTTTTCTCAGAAGCAAGGGAATATGGGTATTTTTCAAAAACTAATAAAAAAACAGTGTTCATGTGAGCACCATAGCCTAGTCCGTCTGAGTATTGGTCCTGATAGAGGGGAAACTTGGCAAAAGCCAGACCAAGGGTTCAGCCTTGACAAGTTAAGCTGTCAGGCAGCTCCAACTGAATACCAAAAAAAAAAAAAAAAGAATCAAATCTTAAGGCTAAGTAGCCCGTCATTCGTTTTGGCAACTTTTCAATTTGCAATTCAATGTGATAAAACTCAGTCTTTATAGCTTATATAGACTTGAAAAAGTATCACTGTACACGCTAACATGCATAAAGTATGCTGATACTTTTTCGGCTGGGTCAGTGCAAAACCAACTGATTTTCTTTGATTCGAAATCGTTAGATGAATTAGGAACAATCATCAACGTCGCGTACAAATTTCAATGACGGCCTACTTCGCCTGAAGACTATAATGGGTAATCTTCCCTAAAATAAAAAAAAAAAATGTATAGGTGATCGCGCTTTGCTGAAACCATGAGGCTTCGAATGCTACAAGCTGAAATAACATACCTGTGTAGAGTACGTTTTGATCTGTTTTGTCAAAGGCACATATCCACGCTTCGAAGGAGTGAGCATTCCAGCGGTTGACGCATTGCATTCCATCGGGTGCATTGCTTATCAGGGAGATACCCCCTTTTGAGTCGCTAACCGCCGCTTTGTCACCTCCCAGAGACCAATCAATTGAAAGAGCCAACTGTTCGCCTTCGGAATCGTTAGGAACCTTCAGCGTGTCGCTTTGGATCAGTTTCTCCTCCGACGATAGGTTGAATGTAACGACGTCGCCACTGGCGTTCACGGTCGATAACATGGCGTTCGATGGGTGCCACTTTTGGTCCAGTATTGCTGAGGTTTCTATGCATTGTGTGTTGGTTAGTACATTTTCCACGGAATCGAAGTTAAACAGTAATATCCGACCTTTGCGAACAGTTTGGCTCGTATTGCTCGTGAGGGATTCGTCCTTGTTGTCTAGTTGATATGTTCCACAGACAAACAACTGCTGGTACGGATTGTGAGGGCACCATTCTACAGAATCAGCGGAATATACAGTATCATAAGTATGTAGCGTGGTAATAGTTGATGGCATTTTGAAATCTGTAATGAAAAAAGGATAGAAAATTATCAGAACAGTTTTCGGATCTATGACGTAGCATTTGTATTTGGGTCGGTGTACTAGGCTGACCATAAGGTTAAAGGATAAAAACGGGACAAATGAAGAACAAAATCGAGACAATTTTTAAAACTTATAAATAGCGTTCTTTTGAAAGTTTTAAGAAAATTTGTAACAATTTTAAGCTTTTTGGAACTTACGGAAACATGTTTATTTGGTGTTAGTAGAATTATTTAATGTTTTCGTTATGATGATCAATCAAGAGTTAAAGTAGATTTTTGAGGGTGTTCAGATTATTGAGCTTTGGAACTATTTTGATTTTGGCATGAACCTTTCGAATATCTGTAGGAGTCTTCGGAATTTGTAAGAGTAATCCCAAATTCACCCAAGAGTCGTGGAATTTGAAATCTTAAAAATTCAAGCTTCTTTTTGTTTCAGAAATCCAGGAATCTAACTTAAATCTTCAAATTTCTATCGGAATTCGACATACTATCCTTGAATTCTTCAAGATTCCAACCACCACTCCATAATGTTTAATCCTGAAAAAAATCCAGAAATATTATCAGAATATCAGAAATGCTACCAGAATACCGATAATACAACCTTGATATGTAGAATCCCGAATATAAAAAATAATATTCGATCTTCCATACAAAATGACAGATTAGTTTTCTCCCGTTTTTAGGACCATTTCGTAGACATTCATAAACTTTTTCTACGCAAAATCTCGTTTGAGTCCTGGATAAATTCAACAGTTAAAGTATCACGCAAATCCAATGACCAGTTTTCGAGCCAACTCGTGACATACAAACACCCTTCCATTTTTATTTATATAGCTAGGCACAAATAACATAACGCTCTAGGGGGAGGAGGAAGTCAGCTCAAGCGTGACGGCTCATACAAAAATTTGACTCTGAATCAGCATCTGTTAACCACTAGAATAATAGATGAATATGATAAAAACTTGCAAAAATAATTTAAGTCTTTTTACTTTACTGCTGTTATGCACTGCTTTTTTTGGGGGGAATATCCTCAGTTCTCAAAATACGGGACAACTTGAGTATTTTCAATGACACGACGGGACAGCTCGTCAAGGTGGTGAAAACGGTACTGTCCCGTGAAATACGGTACGTATGGTCAGCCTACGGTGTACCCTTGATATAGGGTTTAAATCCCAACAGATGCCTTGACAATCAGTCTCGAAAGCGAAGAATGACGTGGTGTTACTATAGGATCCATTCCAGCCAAACACGGGAAATGGATAGCAGAAGCAGTTAGCAGCTATAGGGACGATAACACTATAACTAATTCAGGAAATGGTCTCTATCTCGAATAACGATTTTGACGGCGTGTTCTACTGCAGCTATAACGCGCCACCACGGTGGTTTGAAGAAACCTACAGCCAATATGACAACTATATGAGCAATGGAGTAGAGTACGTAGCCGCTGCATCAACTAAAGAGGCCAACTATTATGATTATTGTCCGCGTTAGTCGGTGAAAGTGGGTACGTCGAGCACCCTTCCGCATAAATGGTGCAGAATCGATCATCAACTTGACGTTCTGTAGTCCTAAGTAATAGTACACAAATTATGTCACGTTAAATTGGGACTTTTTTCGACCCCTCCCCCTTTTCTTGTATGAAAACTCAGAAAAATTTGAAAGGCTTGTAACGCTATGTGATTTTGAAATGATCGTTGAGTGGTCGATAGAAATTTCGTCAATGTTACATCTATATGTGCTATAACTTTCATTCATAATCGAAATTTTTACATTTGCAAATTGTTCGTTAATCGAATAATATAGATTGTATTAATTAGGAATTATTTCCATTCAGCGCTTTCTAGGCTCAGATTTTTTTGCTACAGCCAACGATTCTATAACATTCCCCAGCAAACCATTCCCCAGAATTCCGTTCCCAAGAATGAACCGTTTCCCTGAATCTCATTCCCCAGAATGCCGTTCCACAGAATGCCATTCCCCAGAAAGCTGCATGTATAATATATATTTGTTTGCTCCACACCACTAATTCGATTATAGATCAAATTATGAGTGTCCTCCCAAAATTTGAGCTCATTTGGATTATGTGGGAATTACTATGTGAAAAGCGAAATTTATTAAATCGGTCATAGTGTTGACTGTACTGCCTCTTACTGCTGTACGTTTCGCACCAAACAAAAAACGCGCATGAATGTTGGTTGTATTGGAACAGTCGCTGCCTGACGGACTCAGCTGACAGCATTCGTGATCATTCCGTATAGCGAGCCGAACGGGCTGTTTCACATTACAGCCACCGAAGGGCTGTGACAGTCTTCGGCTACTCGAGCCAGCTGTCGCGAGAATGCTGTCGTGGGCTGTCATGAAACTTGAGATTCACACTAAACATTTTACACATAAGATTACAATATTGTACATCAATCCGGGTAGGTGTCTTCGGGGGACTTATGCTTTGTAAATCAGAGTGCTCTGAAGACACCAACGTGATTCGATGCAATCCCGCACTTTTATTCACACTTTCGCACTTATGAGGCCGCACTTCGCAGTCCAGTGGTGAAAAAATACACAATATTAGCCACGTGATTTTCGCAAAAACTCAAGCCTACTACTATTACCATTCCCAACTCTGCGCTCTAGTATAGCTCTTCAACATTGTTGCATTTCTCCATTAACCCGTATAGGCTAAAAAAAATAATTGAAACTCCCACTCGTGCATTTTCACGGTGTTGTTGGATCAAATTCCGATTTCTTTTCGCCTAGAATCCATGATTATAACGACTTCTACATTCTCCAATCATAAAAGTCTTCAAAAAAATAATTTTTGGGTGATTAAAAGCCGGTGTCCGGGATTAGAAGCATCCGGACACTTCGAATCAAAACGGTAGTTTCTAAAAGTGGTCAAAGGATCTCGAGAATGTTCATGTGACAGTTGTTACTGCGATCCACCGCAGGTCAGGTCGGGTGATAAGGGTTCTGTGCTTCTGTGCCCCTGGAGGTAGGCAAATTTCAAGTCACAGATATCTGCTATAATGTGAGATTAAAATGGGTAACCACGTGTTTTGCATTTGATTGTTCCTGCAAACGACCATTTTCGAGTCCCCGGGACGCCTCAAATTTATGATAAATATATTTTATTTTCCGTGTAACTAACAAAAAAGCAGTTTTAGAGTAAATTCTATACCACCAGGCTCTACTTCTATGATAGTTTTATTGTGAAAAAATATAAAAGGTACGAGTTTTCAGACTACACATTAAATAAGAATCATGCATTCGCAATCATAAAAAATTAAAATTTTCTAACATTTTTCTAAAATACAAAAATGTTTCAAATATCACAAAAAGCTTTCCTAGTATACGTGTTATAGTCCAAGGTTTAAGTCAAAAATAAAATCATTTTGATTTTCGAGTTACGAAAAAATAGACAAAATTCAAAAGGGTCTATTCATTAAAATAATTGTCAGTCGAATCCGCGGGTATTGCAGAATTTTCAGTAACAACATTCTAGAAAAACATCGAACACAATCCCGCAAAAATTTTGTGTATAAATGAACGGAATAAATGTAGTAGTATTTGTTGGCCTGAAACCTGAAATTTCAGGATTCATTCGAATTCCTAGAAGAGATAGATTATTAATAGATTTTCTGGAATAATCGAAGTAGGATTATTTGTTAGCAATTCCTGAGATAAATTCTGAGTTCCTGAATAAATATAAAATAAATAAAATCCTGAATTCCCGTAAAATATTCTGAATTATTTCCCGGCCGAATTCCTAGAATAGTTTAGCTTTGGAATTTCTGGATGAATGGGCTCCTGAAAAGATTCTATGGATAATTCACCAAAAAAGTTCCTGAAGCTTCTCCTCGAAGAATCTGAAACAAAAAAATCCTGGAGAATAATCGCGTAAGAGTCTCTAAAGGTTTATCTGCAGCATCTTATGCTTATGCACCAGGATTCATTTCAAGCAGATAGAGAAAAATAGTGACTTAAGATACCATCGTGGTCAAAAAAGAGACTTCAGAGGCCTTGCATTCAAAATAGAAACTTTTAAGAGAATAACATTAAAATACAGATCAACAGGTGAATTCCGGCGCACATTTTCTTCGAAGAGAAGAAATTTTCTTCCATAATCCACCAGCAAGAAAATTTTCTTTTCTTCGAAGAAAATACGCACCGGAATTCGCCTACAAGTCTCTAAAAAACTCTTATTAGCTCTGCAAGATTAAGGGGGCAGGATCCGTCATTAATTTCAGAATTTTCAGAATTGAAATCAATATAAACTAAGGTACTGCAGGGCAAGTGGGTAAATGGGGTAAGTGAAAACAATTGATATATTTTACTGAATATGTGAATTAACGTTTTAAACTCATGCGTAAACCTTTGAGGCCATTGAGAACATTACGATAGGTAAAAGATTTCTGAGATTTTTTAGCCATTATTGCATAATAGAGCGAAACATTGTTAACCTGTCAAGTGTTACTCCGTATCAAGTTGGCGACGTACAATCTTATTTTAATATTTTCAGTGGAAAAAAGTTGCGGAAAATAATTTCCTTTACCACTTCTTAGTTGTCCTCTGTGACAGTTTCAAACTGCAATAGGTTTTAGAATTAATTCGACGTAGACCTAAAAATAACTAAATTTAAATACCGTCAATTTTCTTATCAGGTGGGGCAAGTGAAAAGTTTATCATTAGAGATTGGATTTGTGTTTTCTCTTTAAGTAGCCATAAGTAAACATGGTTCGCAATTATCATAGAAAAACAACGTGCTGATAATTCAAGAAACACTATACTCAAGCGTTAAAAGCTATTAGATTATTATTAGCTATCATGGAACTTCTCTAAAAGATGTTGCCAAACATTACAATATTAATATGTTTACTTCGGGCAGCCAATTAAAAGGAAGACGTTGGCTGAAAAGTTGCAATATTAGAGAACACACGGAAATCTCGTGGAATGAAGCTAGTTCAAAACATAAAAATGGGGTATAGGTCTATCCACATAAAAAAGATTCTAAATACGTTATTGAAGGGTTCCGTTTGATTTCCCCCGAAGAGTTATCCGACGTCATATCCGACTTTCTCAAAAACAAATAAGGAGCGGTGGAAATTCTACAGAGCAGAAATGCAATTGCTGTCATATAACGTAAGAACTAACATTGGAAATGTTGCAGTTATAATGTTATCGAATCATTTCAACTAACATAACTGAGCAGAAGAAAATTCAAGTGAAAAGAATAACATTTTCTTTGTTTACATGTTACTTATGTTATTGTTCATTGGGAAGCCTTAACAAATGTTAAAGCTAATAGAAATCGTGAATATAACTGTTTGTTTTTGAATTTATTGTTCAAAACAGTAAACTTTTCACTTGCCCCACTTTTGGGGGCAATAATTAGTAATTTCCATATAAACCATTGTTTTTGGGCCAACCTTAAATCACCACCTAGAAAGCTGAAAATTTCACAGACCGCAATTTTTATGGTAAGGATGGTAAGGAACATATGGGAGATTGGATTCTCAAGCATTTTTTAAATTTTGAACCGTCCTATTGTGACATATGAACAGTATGAATAGACTTTTTTTAATTTGTCTTATATGATCGGAATTAAGGTGCAATTATGGCACCACTGATGGTACTGTAATTTGGGATGAAATTGATCGTTTATCACAGTTTTCCATGCTTCGTTATTATAATGATATCAATTCCAGTGAACACAATGCAGTTAAATAAGTACAACACTTGACTGCACAGGCTCAACTGCGCAAAATGTCTAAAAAAACAGTTTTTGTGCTAGAAATGTTAAATCTTTTTAACTTTTTTTTTTTTATCAAAACAATCAATTTTAAACAACATTCGATAACGGAATCTGCTTCGAGGATCTATTTTAGGTATCTTCTCGAAATTTCTGGTTAACATCATTTGTAATCTGTTGTGGGCCTTACAGTTGAGGTCGAAATACGCGTATCTGTCAAATGATACGAACTCTAGTGAAAATCAATTGTACTAAATTCGTTTTTTCATCTACTTATCATTTGTAAATTCATGTTTAGAAGTAAAAGTTTGTGTTGTAAATAATTTGAACAAAATTACCAAATCAGTTCTTTTGAGCAGTCCCTTTCATATGGTTCTGATGGGGAGGCTGCCCACATTCTGGCGGTTTTTGCGCTGGAAACGTGGCCCGGTCGTTTTTGGTTGCGTAATGTGACGGCACGGATAGGTCGGGGTAATAGGTTTGCGAAGGGTACACCGGACTGTACGAGCTCTGTTGGCCATTCTTCAGATGAGGATAGTTGAAAAATGTGGGAAAGGCAGCACCAAATTCATGATAATTGATGGGGTAGTTTTTCGCTGCCGGAGGATAAGGTTGTTCCCTACATATTGGGGGTGCCGTTTCCGGGTTCTGAGGAATGACTTGATTATGATGCGTCGTATCATTGGTCGCATTTGCCTGGGGTGGTTGCTCATCTTTGATTTCATTTGGAATTGTTGGGGTATCCTTGATGGGCGTTGAATCTTGCACTTGTTCTTGGGTTTGATTCTGTTGCTTGTTGTTACGGAATAATCTTGCATATTCTGCCTTTTTTCGGTTTCTTTCCATTCTTTCTTCAGAACTTTCTGTTAGAAATTTATGACGAGCTCTGGCAGCAGCTTTCTCAAGTCTTACTTTTCTTTGATCAGGAGTTTCGGTAGCTCTAATTTCTCGCATTCTTTGAGCCAGTTTAGCTTTTCTAATTGCCTTCTGATCTGGGGTCTCCATGGCTCTTCTCAGTCTCTGTCTCATTGCATTCCGCATATGACGCAAGGCACGCTCCGCTTCTGACTCGTTTTGTCGTCGTCTTCGGTTGGCTTCAGCATTTTTGGCCAATCGTATCTTGTATTCATCGTAGGTTTCGGTAGCTCGCTTCTGTCGCATTCTTTCGGCGTTTTTGGCCAATCGTTTAGCCCGAGCAGCTTCACTTTCTCCCAGCATTCGGCGCTGGGCCTTGGTCAAAGGAGGGGGAGTTCTACTTGCACTTGTCGTCGGGATATTCGAGGGTGGTGGAACCTGGAGTGGGACTTGTGGAAGCTGCGGCAACTGTGGTAGCTGTGGCAGTTGGGGCGGCATAATGTTGTAGATATTTGGTTGATGCACTGGAAATGACGGATTCATGGCGACTTGTGTTGACCCTTAATAACTTATTGAACTAATCACAAAACAAACTTTTCAGCTTCTTCCTAAATCCTCCAGGACTGACGTTTACATGTCAGCCTGCAAAATGGTACTAATATGTGCATCGCTCTGCGTATGCGTGAAATAAATGCCTGAGAAAACTCGTACATGACATGTGGGAGATGACAATATGTTATAATATGTTGCTTTTTCCTATGCGCAGAAATGCACATATGTGAAGTTTTGAAGCATTGGTTGAACTCACCGTTCTTCAGCAGTTTGATGGCCGGGCTCAATGGTCCAATCAAATTTGAACAATTTATATAATTCAGTGTTTCTAAACTAGCAAGATCACATCACACGCACAAATTCAAATGCCGGCTAGACACTCAAGAGCTACAATTTATTATCATTCGTTTGTTTTGATTCGGCGTAGGCATACCTAAAGCATAGAAAGTAGGAATTAAAGGAATGCATGTGCTAAGGAGAAACGTCACATTGGTGTGAGTTGGCGTTGCGTCAAATGTTAAATATTTTCCTATAAATTCAGAGCACGACGTCTTTTGTGCAGATGTTTCAATTTGAATTTCAATAATATTTTTTATATTATTTGTTTAGTTCCAAATGATTTGAAAATATTAATTAAAAATGAAAATAAATCCAGTGCTAATGCCTTCAAAATTTACATTTGAACTGACATTTGTTTTGGTGTATAAATCAATATTTAACATTGAACTTTAAAAAGTAACGTATTCTGTAAATTTAATTTTACAAACTACAACACTACACTACAACTTGTTTGTAGATAGGGTTGATAGGGGTAGGGTGCCGGTGCCATTAGTGGACTACCTAAGCTATATAAAATCATAACAAAATAACGAAAAGCCCTAACAGAGATCTTTTGGCGTCAACAGAAAGATTTCAACCTCTACTATATGGGAAAAATATAAAAAGAGTGATAAAACTAATTTTTTAACATACAATCGCTTGAGCCACTATTGGTACACGTGTTCCAGTAGTTGCGCTAGTGCTCCAGTAGTAGACGTTCGGGAATGATACAAGGAATTTTAAACAAAATGGTAAATTTTTACATAGGTTTAACATTTTTCCCTCGGAACAGCAATTAATATCTTTCGAATGAAGCATAAAGATTATCTCTAGGGCTTTTTTTCATTTTTATACATCAATTTTAAAAACTGCTTCCAACCGTTGATCAACTACTGGAACACGACGGCTACTATTGGTGCAAGGGAGCCAATTTTTTACGCAAACCTAATTATTTATATGACTTTTTGATAAGATAAAAAGCTGAAATTTGACAAATCGACTAAACTAGAGGCGATCTATCCACCAAAAATAGCACATGTCGTTTTTATCGAAGAATGTACGTTTTATTCCATAGTCCAATCTACTGGTACATTACAACCATTGGTACCGGCACCCTAGTACTTTTTATATCACTTTTTTTTGTATTTTGATTAACAATATCTATAATGTATGTTCTGCGTGGTTCTACACTATATGGTGCAACATATCTACCCTAAGGAATAATTGGGCTTATTCTACGAGTGACGTGAGTCAGTCGCGTATAATGCCCATAAAAGCATAACTGTACCATATGTATTTTTGCTCTCCCTTAGGACGTGTAATCTTGACGCAATGGGTGGGCTTACCCCATTAGCACTTATATGGGAACCAAATACCTACATATCTAGTTGTGGTGGTATCAAATTTATATTTGTTTATTGCCGCGTCATCAACCAACTGGCATACACGCATCAATCTTACGGATGTGGTTCAACGGTTATCCTGTTACCAGGCATCGGGGCAACAGGAGCCGTAGCCACGCTTTGATGCAAATAGGTTAGATTTGGTTTAAATGGTTATAATCTTGACTAATGAGGAGAACGACTAAGGATGCACCGAGTAGATGTTACAAGGGATCAGCCTCGGCTAATCGTCTGCAGCCAACTCTTGGTCAGCGCGCCATTGGCGCTGCAATTCTAACATAATGTGAGTGACAGCCGTAGTTACTGCATTCAGCGTTCGGCATCCGCACACATTCTCTCTATTATATTGTCCCCTCCGCATGTAGCGAGCAGGTGATCTCTCACAACAATGAAACAGGGGTAATCTAACACGATATGCCCAGCTGTTTCCTCTACACCAGCAAAGTTGGAGCACGCAGGAGATTCTGAGTGCCCGAACCTATGCAGGTACTGTCTATAGCAACCATGTCCTGACAGAAACTGTGTCAGGTGGAAGTTCACTTCCCCATGGTTTCTTTCATAGCAATCTGACACATTTGGTATTATCTGATGAGTCCATCTACCCTTAGTGGAGTTATCCCATTCCTGCTGCCAACTTATGAGCGTTGCCTTTTTACACGTGTCGCGGACTCCTCTGGTACCTCTTTGGTTGAAGCATTGAAGATCTTCCTATGATGCACACGGCTTCTTTAGAAACCGTTCGGTAAGCGCTTGCTACTCTTAAGCACATGATCCTATACGTGCTTTATAACAGCTTTAGGTTTCTGCCCGTTCTAAGCGCTTTTGACCAGATTGGTCCTCCATACCTTAGTATGAATAGCGCCACGCTTGCCAGGAGCTTTCGATGCCATTTTACAGGCATATTCAACGTGGCTAGCGAAGCTGAGCCTGTCATCGATCATTACCCCAAGATTCCTAAGGGATCGCTTGGACTCTTTGTTGCAATACCTACCTATATGCTCAGACATGCGGTTGTTGACCACCACCACTCCAGTCTTGTGACGGGTCAGTCCTAGTTTCCTAGAATTCATCCATTTATCTACTTGCTTCATCGATTCACCATAGACCACTAGGGTGATATCGTCGGCGAAGCCAACAATCTTAACGCCCGTCGGAATGGATTGAACCTTGAGGTACTCCCGCGATAATTCGAATGCTTTTCTGCTCCTCCTCTGTGTCATATAGTAGAATCCTACCATCAAAATAGCTTTCTCATTTTCATTTATTTAGTTATCATCTAAACAGATAACACTGAATCAACAATCAAATCAAACGATCGCCAAATCAATGCGCACTAGGTCCGCCTAGCTCCACGCCTTCTTGTACCAACCGGATCCGAAGCAAACGCCATCTTTGCAGGGTTGCTGTCCGGCATTCTTGCAACATAACGTTTGTCAGCCGTCAGCAAGGATCCAAGGTAGACGAACTCGTCGACCACCTCGAACGTATCCTCGTCTATTGTAACACTGCTACCTAGGCGAGCCCTGTTGCGCTCGGCTCCACCAACTAAGGACAGTTCATTTTATAAAGTGGACACTTTGTGCATGCTGTATCTTTTTAATTTATCAATGAAATTTAGATCGTTTTTCAGTACATCGTTTGACTAGTATTGTACAATGTTGTGATAATAAAATATCTCCAAAATAATTAAATTTCACACGAATATGGAATAAGGATTAGAACGGTCGATTTTTGGAGGTTATCAAAATCAATGATTGTTAGAAATTGGCTGGAAAATTCGACAAATTATATTTTTTATTTTCAAAATAGGCTTGTTCTCCGAAAGCATCATCAATCAGAAGCCTGATGAAAAAAATCAAGTTATTTTTGAAGCAACAATTTTAGAGATATAATTAAATCATTTTCCCCCTATATTTTTTAGAGAAAAATATTTTAAATTTGAAAAGAACTGATATGAGCGCAAGTTTTTGTTTAAAGTACGTCCTGACGGAAGTGCTAATATAGTACTATTATGATAAATAACTTACGCCTTCATAGAGTTACTTATATAGTGCCCACGTCACATTTAAAGCACAATACAAAAACAATTGCTTTATTTTCAGAAGACCTTTCGAAGTACATTGACAATCATCAAAATTGGCAACACTGCTGTAATAAAATCGATTTTATTTTCCACATATTATTTCCACAATATGTTATTCTGATATTACCAATTGGAATATTCGGAGAAAACCGTTTACAATTTGCTGTAGATCGATAAATATGCGTACATGATTTTAAAAGTATGAGACTTTTCAGTAAAACTCTCATAAAGAGTAAAATTTACACTTAAAACTGTGGTTTAAACTCACGAATTAGCTATCGTTTATACAAATATAGTTTCTTTAGTAATCCAAACTAGTTTTGAACACGCGTTTTACTCTTCTCTTTTGCTGGGAGTGAAAGGATGGTGTATCAGCAAATTTGGCCATAAATGGGTAAATCACTAAAGTTACCTAATGTCAGAGAATGGTGGAATATAATTATTTTTTTTAAAGCTATACCTTTAGTAGAATAGCAAAGGATACAAACATACAATTTGTTCATAAAAATGAGGATTTTTGTTTTGAGAAAAATAATGTTAAAAATTGACGAACAGCTTTTCTTAGGAGTTTTTGGAAAAACTATGTAGCTCTTCAACCAAAAGCATTTTCAAAGATCTTATATTTTCATAGCATTGTAGAATAGTATTTGAACGATGCACAGAAAACCGATTATGATTTTATCAATAAATAAAAAAGACATAGCATAAACAAAGTGTTCACTTTATAAAATGAACAGTCCTTAGCATGTACTTTGTCTTGGCCGCATTCACCACCAATCCAACTTTTGCTACCTCGCGTTTCAGGCGAGTTACAGGTCTGCCATCTTTTCAAATGATCGGCTGACAATGTCCATATCATCCGCGAAGCAAACAAATTGACTGTAATTCGTAAAAATCGTACCCCGGCTCTCCTCATAACACCTTCTAGCGCAATATTGAACAACAGACACGAAAGTCCATCACCTTGTCGTAGTCCCCGATGGGATCGAAACGAACTGGAATGTTCGCCTGAAACCTTCACACAATTTTGCGCACCTTCCATCGTCGCTCTTATCAGTCTCGTGAGCTTCCCGGGAAAGCCCGGGAGTGGCCAATACAAATACCCTAGTACAAATTATCATACCCCCGTTATTTTTTTTAGGTATTAAGGATTTTCTATTTGTGATATTATGTGCTGAGACAATCATTTGAATATTTAAACAAATCTAGTGACTTTATTCTTCCGCAGTATCTTTAAATTCAAGCGAATAATTCACAAAACAATATCTAATAAGGGTAACACGAAAATATAATATTCAAAAGTCTGTGCTCATGTATGCTGGTGATTCAAAAGATAGCCAAATTGTTCAACTTTTTTCATCTAGAAAAATCGAGTGATTTTTTTTTTCTGTTTGTAGCTTTGAATCTGATTTTTTATATTAGATGAAATCATCAATGAAATTTTAATGCACATACAGGAAAGGGCAGTACACCCAATAAATTCAGGTTTAGGAATTGTCGAATAATTTCTCGAAATCTTCTTGTTTTGCCCTTTATCATTGCAATTCAAGAGTTCATAAATTTCAGTTTCCTCCATTTAAAAGGCGAGCTTATTGCAACTATACCACCATGGACGATTCGCACTTTACATATAGTATTTAAATTAGTTTTAACGAAATCAAATTTCCACCTTCCCTTATCTCGTTGGGAAGTTTCAATCGGAAATTTCCTGCAAGGCATTTGCTATCCTACCCTGATACTGCATCATGTCCGAATCGGAAAAGACGGTGCTCATTTGCTCGAACGTTTCCCGGAGGAAATCTTCCCGCTTTTGGCGTGTCCTCAGCATTCGATCGATCTCCCGTTTAATGCGCTGGCGAAGTCGATTCTTGACCTTTTCCATGGCCACTCGAATGTCCTCTTTGTTCATCCGTCTTCGTCGGTTGAGCTCGGCATTGCGTTGCCTTCGGATGGCTTTCTGTTCCGGGGTCTCATTTTGGCGTTTGAGCCGCTGCTGTAAAGTGTGTCTTGCCCTGCTCAGAGCTTTCGATGTTAGCTTCTTTTCCACATCATCTTGCTTGACGGAACGAGGAGCCGCCTTTGGACGGTCCGGTTTTTCTCGTTCGCGGTCTCTGCTATCTAGGCTTTGGTCATCAATAGTTCCGTCAACGGATGTTTCCTGCTTCGGAACTTTAGTGACCGTAACTGTGGCTTCTATCCCATTGAAACTGCTGGCGTTTGTTGGATTGTAGAGCGCTGGTTTGTCGTAATCGAAGTGCGACTGATAGTGATGGTGGTAGAAGTTGAATTCCTCGATACTGAACGGCGGCGGAACAAAGTCCAATGGAGTTGTGGGATGTTCCTGGAGGTTCATCTGATGCAGGTATGCGTAGGGTGATGAGTATCTGCTGCAGCCATCCATCGTTATTCCGAAATTGTGAGCCCAATGAATGGTCGGTCAGCTTGTGTTCCGCTCTACTAATTATCGTTTTATAGAAGCACTTTGTTGAAACATTTCTCTAATTTTTGATTGTTGAAAATAAAATCTTTTACAAAATTGGGTTGTATGAAAATCTAATGTTATGGAATATTTTCTTCGAATGTAAATAAAACTTGACAGCTGCTTTCGGTACACACTGTAAACTCGGCAGTACCCATTAATGTATAAAAAATGCCCACTTTTTCCTGATATATGGAGCTGTCAAAATAACGGGTAATTTTTAATTTCACATAAAGAGTATTTTTTGCCCATTTTCTTGTTCCAAAGATATACTCTTTAATGGGTGAAAATTGTCTTCAGCTCGTGCAGAGCAAATGTTTCTCAACATTAGAATTAAAAGTTTCATGTGTTTAAGTTTTTGTGAGGAATCTAGGACCAATTGGCCGAAAAATGCAAGGAAATGCAGGTAAATGAAGCGAAATATATTTTAAATAGCATGAATGGGTTCACAAAATAAAATATTTTGGTTTGAACGCAGGAAATACACCGGAAGACTTATCGGGACTTGCAATGCCAAACATCATCGGCTTGAGAAAATTAGCCATGTTGACTTCGAGACGTTCCGGCGCCACATAATATGAATCAAGGTCCAGGAAAAAGAATTCATTTCGCTTCCAAAGCTATGTATATGCTGATTGAAAGCGCATCAATTTGTATTCGATGTTTTTATAATAAATAAAGTTAGCTGGTGTTATTAAAGTTATTTTACATTTCTCAGCATCCTTCCTTCTCAATTAACCGATATCTCGCATTGGAAAATCTAATCAATAAAAAGGGGTAAAATTTACCCGTTATCCAAGTTAAATCAAATCCAAATAATGGGTAAAATTTACTCCTTAAACTGACGTACAAGCCGTTTACTCTTTAAAGAGTACAGGCCCTCTACTCTTTTTATGAGTTAAACTAGTTTCTTTCAAAGAGGGTACTTTTTTTAATTGAGAAGGAAGGATGCTGAGAAATGTAAAATAACTTTAGCTAACTTTATTTATTATAAAAACATCGAATACAAATTGATGCGCTTTCAATCAGCATATACATAGCTTTGGAAGCGAAATGAATTCTTTTTCCTGGACCTTGATTCATATTATGTGGCGCCGGAACGTCTCGAAGTCAACATGGCTAATTTTCTCAAGCCGATGATGTTTGGCATTGCAAGTCCCGATAAGTCTTCCGGTGTATTTCCTGCGTTCAAACCAAAATATTTTATTTTGTGAACCCATTCATGCTATTTAAAATATATTTCGCTTCATTTACCTGCATTTCCTTGCATTTTTCGGCCAATTGGTCCTAGATTCCTCACAAAAACTTAAACACATGAAACTTTTAATTCTAATGTTGAGAAACATTTGCTCTGCACGAGCTGAAGACAATTTTCACCCATTAAAGAGTATATCTTTGGAACAAGAAAATGGGCAAAAAATACTCTTTATGTGAAATTAAAAATTACCCGTTATTTTGACAGCTCCATATATCAGGAAAAAGTGGGCATTTTTTATACATTAATGGGTACTGCCGAGTTTACAGTGGTACAAAGCAAAAAGTGCGTTCAAATCATTACACTGAATCAAATCATCTCTGGTAATTTCGGAAAATAATTTCTCGCGTAACTTTTTAAAACA
This sequence comes from Aedes aegypti, assembly GCF_002204515.2. Classification (NCBI taxonomy): domain Eukaryota; kingdom Metazoa; phylum Arthropoda; class Insecta; order Diptera; family Culicidae; genus Aedes; species Aedes aegypti. Next base: position 192,078,225 of record NC_035109.1, on the reverse strand, counting down.
TCTTCGACTATTTTTTTGGTTGGACCGTTGCGATCAGGCCCATGACAACCATATATTGATACACAGTGTTCTTCGTAGTCAGGTTGTCCCGGGCGATAAGGGTTTGTAATAGAGATAGAAAACTAGTTTCTTACCTCTATGGGGCTCTGCACTGTTTTGAATTTGTATGAGATTTTGACGTTTACTGGCCTTGTTGTTTACTATTTTCATGAAAGAGTAAAAGAGAGGGGCTGATTTTTGTGCAGAGCCCTATTGGGTTTGTTCACAAATTTCATAAAGCCAAAAATGAAATCGAGACAGGCCTTTAGGATCCTATTGTTTGCTACGGTTTGATCGTCAATTTTTGATATTGTTAAATCAGCTAATAATGTGCCAAAAAGTTGAAGCACGTTCAGCATTTCGATGGTTTTGGATTGAGAGAGACTCGCGAAGAGGAAAAATATCAACGTCATATGCAGCCCAGATTCCCCTCTCACGAAACGTCAAATGCAGCCCACCGTTTTTATGGCTGAAAAAGTGAAAAGTATTGTGTTCAAAGTAAACTGTTATTAAAAACCTCAGTCGGCGGAGCAGTTTTTTCCAAAGTTGCTGATAAATCTAATCAGAAGATTAATTATTTATAATGTGTGCTACGTTTGCTGGCATGAAATTTCACTCAAACGGCTATTTATGATTCGATGTGATGCAAACTCAATCATTTGTTGCTGAGAGGTTCATGTGAATTTGAACAGCATGCGCATAATTGGTATAAACACAAAGTGGAATAAGAAAAAAAACTCAGCAATCACAGAAAAAGAAGACCGTCTCCGCGAGTCTCGTCTCAGGTTATGGAAGGTTATGCGTGAGAAAAATAATGTACAACGCAATTTAACAGCAAAAATGAATATAAGGTACTTGTTTTTAATTATGAATCGTGGTTTACGGCTAACCAGCCGAGTGGAAGATTAACAACTACCGAAAAGCTAAACATTACATATACTTTGCAATTGGATTAGATGGACAAATTGATGTGAAGTTTTGCGAAAAAGTAATCTAAATGCAAAGTACAGCGGGGATTCGCTGGTTGGAACTAGAGATGGTCGGGTCTCGGGTTTTCAAACCCGAAACCCGACCCGAACCCGAACCCGACGGGTTCGGGTCGGGTTCGGGTTTGAAAATTTTATTTTTTTCGGGTTCGGGTTCGGGTCGGGTTTGACGGCTACAACATTATCGGGTACGGGTCGGGTTCGGGCTTGAAAAAAGTCGGGTTTAGTCGGGTTTGAGTCGGGTTTGGTGAGAATGGTGAAACGAGTAACAACCTAAAAGCTTCCCAATGCATCAGAAACGATGAATTTATAATCTTTTAAAACTCGGGTCCTATTCGGGTTTTTCTTAGAATTTTTTTCGGGTTTCGGGTCGGGTTCGGGTTTGAACAGCGGAAATTTTTCGGGTTCGGGTCGGGTCCGGGTTTGCTTTTCAATTACAGTCTCGGGTTCGGGTCGGGTCCGGGTTTTAAGAAATAAAATAAGTCGGGTACGGGTCGGGTTCGGGTTTGAAAAATGTGAAACCCGACCATCTCTAGTTGGAACACGACTGCCTTCCATCTAGCGAATCCGACCCGTTAGTTGGAATGACTGACAGCTGGTGAAAATGCTCCAGATTAACGTATCTGGAGAGCAAATCGTCACGAAACGCACATATACATATCCATTTGTTCTATATATGGAGACTTCAATGCGACAGTACTCAGACGTCAAAGTCAGTTTGACATCTTCTCTTGACATTCAAGTGCTTTTTAGTTGGATTTTTTTTCCAACTAGCGAACATCCAACCATCGAGTCATGCCATGTAGCGGACCCCCAACGAGCGAATCCCCACTGTATTGTACTGTAATTGTATTGTAATTTTACAATATTCTGTATTGTGTTTCCAATGTGTTGAATGCTGTTCAGCTTAAGAAAAGTACAAATTTCTGTGCAAGAACTGGTCAAGAAATTTTCTACAGTGAGCTTCATTTGAATTGACATTTCTTTTCAACTGCGTCCGGCGATCAAAGAAAAATGCTTTTCTTGAGAATTTCTTGCATACTTCCCATTAGAATCTAAAAATTCTTGCAAGAAATTTCTCACACATCAAGTTATGCGATAACTTCTCTTTTCAAGTGCTAAGTCCCCATAAAATAATTTGGATCAGTCTAAAGAATAAAACATTGAACTCACTCTTTTCTCTCGGGGGAAGCTGGCAGACTGACATTTCGCATTTATGTCAAATCAAAATTAAAGAAACTATACACTGTAAGACCAAAGTACCCTTTAAAGGGTAAAAAAGTACCCTCTTTGAGAGAAACTAGTTTAACTCATAAAAAGAGTAAAGGGCCTTTACTCATTAAAGAGTAAACGGCTTGTACGTCAGTTTAAGGAGTAAATTTTACCCACTATTCGGATTGGATTGATATGGATAATGGGTAAAATACACCCTTTAATTTGTTTTCAAAAATCATTTTATTGTTGGATTTTAAATCATGCACAGTTTAAGATGCTGAAACTAATCAATGACTTCAGTGATGAACTAATAAACTTTATTTAATCATTTTTTCATATGTTAGGTAATGCAGAATCGTGATAAGATGTTATCCAGCTCATGATGGATACGTCGCCCGGAACATCGTGATATTCATATGCCTAATATGTTCGACCCGCCGATGGAGAACATTGCAAGTTCCGATTTGATCTTGTGGTGTATATCCTGCATTTAAAACATAATGTATATTTTATTAGTCTATTTATAGGATAGTAAACACATTTTATTTTTCTTACCTACATTTTAAACTTCTTGTTCCATCTGTCTAAAAATTTTGCTCCAACTGTTGGTTGTATGTACCTACAAGTTGAAGTAAATTTTCACCCATTAAAGAGTAAACCCTCGGAACTATAAAATGGGCAAATAATACCCTTTATTCAAAATTGAAAATTACCCATCATTTTGACAGCTCCATATATCAGCAAAAAGTGGGCATTTTTTATACTTTAATGGGTACTGCCGAGTTTACAGTGTAAGCAAAGAAGCGAAATGTTCCAATTAGAATTCCAAGTTTACTGTCAATGTCATTCCAATCGAGCAGAAGACTTGTCAAACACTTTTTCACACAAGCTAAAAACGGCTCACACAAAAATGTTACCGTCCACGAAAATTTTGCTTCTTCTGAAGTAGCATATTTTCTGAATACATGAGTGTCGATTGCAATTTTCATGCTTTGCATAAAGAATGCTCTACTCATTACATTGGTTTTACACACATTCAGTCAATTTTTCATTCGTTACCCAAACCTGTGAAAATTCAACACATAAGACCTGTGACTCACTTTTAGCGTGGGATTTAACATTGACAGTGCTGCGTAATAGATTTGGCATAGTTGCTAGCTGATTTATTTTGAATATGATCAGATTTCGTCTCTTTATAATTTAGTCTCTTTAATCAAAATCATCAAAAGAGTGCATTGTTTGTTTATCAAAACTAGTTTCTGTATTATTTCTAATTTCTTTATTGTAACTATCCATATTGTTGAACATTATTCTGTGATTATTTGTGTTGAGTACATTTTGTGCCTAAACGATATGGATTATGTTGATATACAAGCTGTGGAATCGAAGCTCACCGACGTCACCGTAACACCAATTCCGATGGGGACCAAACTGTCCTCTGCTGGCCATGGAAATGTGAACAACTCGAACAACTATGCGAATCATCACCACCAGAATCAGAATCAGCAGCAGCAACAGTACCAGCTTCAGCCCCAGAATTTGACGACCACTTCAGTAGTAGCAGCAGCAGCCTCGCCAACGGCAACCCATTCTGCGTCCGCCCTCGTCACTCCGGTGACCAGCTTGAACCACTTCCCGAACAATTCCAACCTTTCCAAGTACGCGCAACTGCTGATGGTCATCGAGGAGATGGGGCGCGACATTCGTCCCACGTATTCCGGAAGCCGTAGCTCAGCGGAACGTCTGAAACGGGGCATTGTCCATGCTAGGATTCTGGTACGCGAATGTCTCCTAGAAACGGAACGGTCAGCTAGGCAGTAATCTTGTCATATTGGGTTTAAGGATTTAGTTAGTGATTAGCGTTAGTTGACCAATTTTGGGATCAGTTTTAGGACGGAACTATCTTTGTTGGCATAAATCATGGATAATCGTTTGGGATAAAGTACCTAACTCCTTTTTTCAGTTGTACAAATGTTGTTTTTGTTAATTCTCACTTATATAATTGTAATTCATTTAAATTTGTTTTAAAAATTTGTAAACAAAAGTTTTGAATGATATGACAATGAATGGTTATATTAAGTTACTTGCCCTAAATATTTTCTTAGTTATGCTTAATGATTATTGCAGGATTTCATGCCAAACTGATGTCCCTCTTATGAAACGTACGTAGTATTTGAACAGATGTGTTTAACATATTACTTTAGTACAAAACAGCTCAAACCCAAATAGTACAGCCTATATATTGGAATAAATCAATCAAAAGTACCTATAATACCACTAGCTAAGGGTAATTGCTCTTATCTGAAGGAAAGAATGTTTCCTGGATAGATGAGTTGTTCGATGCTTATTTATGTAGTAGTACAGAATAGGAAGTATACATTCGCCCAATGGGAATTTTGATACATTGTAATTGAAATACGATTGTATATACTTAGTAGAGAGAGAAGTGAACAGTTTCATGACAAAAAGACAGCAAATAAGTATAACGACTAGCATGTATGGTTTGAACTAATAACAGTAAGAACTGTGACAATAAACGTGTTGCAGATGAAAAAAAGTTGTTTCACTCTTCCCAGGTCTATCAATGTACCAAAGTTTTCATTGAGGGTGGCTGATCCAGTGGTAGTGCGGTTTCAAGCGTGTTATAGGCAATTTTCATTAACATTAACATGACCCTTTTTCAAATGATATGAGGTTGTATGAAAAATCTTAGATATTAGTAAGGAATTAGTAGAAAACAATTAAAAACCTTAACGTTTTTGCTCCTTTGCACTAGTAATAGTGGGGCATTCCTATAATAGTGAGTTTCAATGCGAAATCAATGTAAACTAATTATAGGAATAGAAGTTAGCAAATACTACTATTAATGGAACTGTTTTTTTTTTTAAATTATTCAATGTACTTATTGTTCTAAGATTATTTCATACGAGAATTAGGTTCTCGTTTAATTCTCAATTAAACTCTGGCTTTAAGCCTTCTGGATTTTCCCTTCATTTAGCGCGCGATTTGCTGGGAGTACGGTACGAAGGGCCAAGCGATCGAGTTCGCTTTCGAACGTCCGTTGTGATTTTGTATCATTCCAAACATTACATTCATTTCTTATATTTAGGTGTTCTGTGTTATTAGACAACACCTAGGGGATGCGAACTGAAAATCCACAAGCAGCCAGGCTGCTGTCAAGCAAAAATGTTCATGAGGAAAAACTTAGATCTAGGGTTTTTTGTGAACAGATTTTTCCCTTTACTGCTTGACTCCAGACACCGAAAAATTAAATTCCTATTATAAATAACATTGTTATTACGCAGCTGAAAGGTGATCCAAATCTCTGCAACTGTTATAATTAATCAATACTGAAACTGATAACATCGAATAAATAAAATGAATTGAATTGAAAAAAAAATCATGAAAATGATCCGAGTATGCCTAGGGATGATTGATCTTGATTTCGTCAAGCTAAAAACTGTTGTTCAATTTACTGCCGTGAATCGCAAGTCAGTCCCATCTGCATTTTCGTCAAAATTGAGTTGAGTCCAGTTTTCAACATATCTTCTAATTCTCTTTCAGCTACACTAATGAGATAATATGATTTGTTCGGATTTTTTTTTTTTTGAAAAAACAGCAAGTCAAATTGTCCCATAATGAAAAGTAATCGCATATCAGTCCCACCACAGATTTTCGCACCGTTTGACCCAAAAATGAACCGTCTTTTGATCATCTTTTCATTTTTATCGGAATAATATCGTAGTGATAAGCAAATTGTGAAAGTTTCATAGAGATTTGAACATGTTCCAATTTACTAAAAAATTTTGAATATTCGTATGGAAAACGAGTTCAGAAACTTCACAGTCCATTTTCTCAATGCCTACTTTTTACAGATGGGACTGACTTGCGATTCACGCAAGTTTATACAACACAAAGACTGCCAACTGCCAAAAAATATGTAATTGGTCTAAATTATGCAAAAATCTTTTACAACATTTTCCAAATATATTTTAAATTAACATACGGCCAGAAACTTTCTGATTCAGTCTTTTTATTGGATTTATCGCCTGCTTCGAAATTATTATGCTTTGTGTGAAGCATTTTAAGAGTGTATGGTTTCCTGTGAGACGAGCAAAAAATTAACGGTTAGCACTCGTGGAAAAGATTTTGTTCAATTTGAACGACCTAAACATTCGACTTCGCACCCCCCAGGACAACACTCGTGCCTATTCTGCGCGGCGTGTGAGGTGACACGAGTCGAATGAGGTGACAATTGTCGACTCGCTCCCATTTGATTAACATTAGTCGTCTCACGTCACTCGCGGTGAGAGCGAGTCGTCTCGACTCACACGCCGCGCAGAATAAGCACGACTATCATCCTAATTTGGTAAAACAAATTAAAGATTTTATTAACATTTTGTTAACAACATATAAAATTTCATTTGCCTAAGCAGTTCAGATTTTTTACAAATGAGTTGATTTCACCAAGAAAAAAAAAACACGTTTTCAATTTACTTGACCTCTTAACCTAAATAAATAGCGCATTAATCTTGGCAATAAAAGATTGTAACGATTTTTGCCTGAAATTATTAATTATTTTATTTGACATTTGTTCCAATGTTTCAACATTGGATATTCTATGTAACTCATTGGTACTATACCAGGGAGGAAGCCTCAGAATCATTGTTGTATTCTCTGAAGAGCTTTTTTTTTCTGGTACCGTGTACGCACCTAACTTTGCGCAGCTCCAAACTTTGCGCATTTTTAAGAAACATGAAAAAATGATAATGGATCATTGATTTTTTTAACAATTCAGTTTCAGCAGCATGTTCGTTTATGTGAAATAAGTATTTGACATACATTTGTTTACTAAAAAACCCTCGTTAATGTTAGTAAATAAACAAAAAACCTTATAAAACGTCAACTTTCACACCGTCTTAGCACAAGCGCTAAGGAGTGGCTCTGCCAAAAATGAACATTTTTCTGAACAAAACTGTGTTGTGAAAAGTATATTTGCGGTGTTTTTGCAAAAAAAAGGTAATATTCTAGTGATTCTATTAATTTTCCATATAATATGTCGAATTTTTATTTAAAAAAAGCGATGCGCAATGTTAGGACCCATTTTTTTTAAAAGGGTCTTAATTTGTGCGCACTTCTAGCAATTCGGAATGGCATGTAAATACATGTACGTCCTTGCAAATGACAAAAGCTGTCGATCTTATCAGGAATGGTCACTCAATCCATAAGGCAGTGGCTACATGTAATATTCCTGAAAGTACCTTTTGTATGAAGCTGAAGGCAAGGTGTGCATTGAAAAATCTCGGAAAACTCACTGTATTGACGCAGGAGGAGACTTTTACTGTAAACTTGGATAATTAATAGCGCCCAGTTGATGGACAATGATTCAAGCTCCAGTTGCCTAGCAAAAAGCGTTTAATTATGGAATATCCGTACTGGCGGCAATTCAAAAAAAATAAATAAACACCAGAGATCGATACATCTTCCGAATTTATCGATGCTTTCCATGGATTCAGTGGAAAGAAAGGGTCCGTCCATTAAGGGACAGCCCCTAAGCCACCTGCAAGCTTGAAATACTAATAGACAAACGAGAAAACTCTTGAGCGCAGCTCGCCTGAGCTTCAGTTGAGGCACATCACTGCTAAAGACTCGTCAAGTTCATCTGGAAATCCTCCACTTTCAGCTGAAGATATGTACAACAGAGAAGATTTTGTTTAAAATGCTTCTGAATTGTGCGAAATCGAATCGGTCATGGCCAGTCTTGGGAACTGTGACCACAATTCACCACAGTTCATCGATTCTGCCATTCAACCAAAACACAAAGCAGCAGCAGCATCAATAAGCCATTTTATGAGACGTTTCGAATCATATGGTTTCCGTTTGTTTACCAGCTTTGAAAGTTTCTGGCGGGCCGATTTATTTACGTTTCTTCTAGCGCCACATTTGGAAGGAGCATATTCAACAATGGCGCTGGTGGCAATGCAACAAAGTTTTTAATGTTCGCATGTAAAATTTAAATCAGTAGGCGGGGAAGATATTTTTCATCTACGTTACCTGTAATACATGTAAACCGGTTAGAAACATGCGCTGAAAGAGACGGGGAAGTCATCGGCAACCAAAATGTCTCCAGCGCCATTCAGATATCATGCTAGTTTTTTGAACAACAACAATGAGCGGCCCGCCAGAAAACGTCATTCGAACGTCTCGTAAAATGGCTTATACCATCAGGCGTTGCGCTGCCAACGGTTCACACACTGCTTGACTGTTTTTGTCTCTCCACTTTGACCGTTTTCGGGCAGCCATTCCAAGGTGAATGATTGAAAAAAGTGTTAAATCATTCAATCGCTAATATTTCGCTAGTATTTTCAACTAATTAAAATCTATTAGCTCTAACAGAAAGAGCACAATCATTCCGTTGCGATACATATAAACAAGTTCAATTTCATGCTACCTTTATCGAGCAAAAATGCAAAACCCCGAAAACCGCAAAAATCGTGTCACCACTGTGCTCGAGTCATTTCGCATTCGGGGTTGAAAAACGTTAGAAAGAAGAAGATTACAGTTTTGAAGAGCCGTAACATTTTTGGTTTTGAACGGTCATGGTTTGCTTTGGATTTTGATGGTCGGGTAGAAAGATGTAAATGTAGAGGCGGTAAATGTTTGCTCCAGTACTTTTCTCATCACTGGTCATGGCCATCAGCAGTGGATACGAGCATCAAATTTCGTAGTTATTCACTTATATAATATATAATATAATTTTATAGTTATTCAAAGCGATGGAACAAAATAAGAAAAAAAAACAAGAAAATAAAAAATAAGTTTAATAATTTAAAAAAAAACAAGAGAATAAATTATATAAAGCAACGTACGTAAACAAATAAGCATAAGCTGTAAACTATATTGCTCAGATTGTAATCTTGCGAGTATATAATAAAAAATAAGAACATAGTAACTCACTATTCACGGTCACTCTATGTTTGGGGTGGTTGTGTTGCGGTGTTTACTATAATGTCCCTCTTCAATGGACTGATGCACGTGTTCACTAATTTGACGTTTGAGCGGTGCCGAATTCACTGGTTTCCATGGTCACATAAATAACACGACACCGCTAAAACGTCAAATAGTGAACCCGTGCATAGGTCCATGGATCAATGCACGAGTTCACTAATTTGACGTTTGAGCGGTGCCGAATTCACTGGTTGCTATGGAAACATAAATAACACGGCATCGCTTAAATGTCAAATAGTAATAGTAGTACATTGATCCATATTCCAACTACACCTCTGTGCATTGTCAAAACGTCAAAAGACATCGTTGTAACATTCAGTTAATAAAGCTACCTTCTGAAATAAACACGTCTTTCAACATGGTGTCAGGTACGTGGAACTGTAAATCTCTCAACTTCATCGGGAGCACACGCATACTCGCCGACGTGCTGAAGGACCGTGGATTCGGCATCGTAGCGTTGCAGGAAGTGTGTTGAAAGGGATCAATGGTGCGAACGTTTAGAGGTAACCATACCATCTACCAGAGCTGCGGCAATACACATGAGCTGGGAACAGCTTTTATAGTGATGGGTGATATGCAGAGGCGCGTGATCGGGTGGTGGCCGATCAATGAGAGAATGTGCAAGTTGAGGATCAAAGGCCGGTTCTTCAACTTCAGCATAATAAACGTGCACAGCCCTCACTCCGGAAGCACTGATGATGATAAAGACGCTTTTTACGCGCAGCTTGAACGCGAGTACGACAGTTGCCCAAGCCACGACGTCAAAATCATCATAGGAGATCTAAACGCTCAGGTTGGCCAGGAGGAGGAATTCAGACCGACGATTGGAAAGTTCAGCGCCCACCGGCTGACGAACGAAAACGGCCTACGACTTATTGATTTTGCCGCCTCCAAGAATATGGCCATTCGTAGCACCTACTTCCAGCACAGCCTTCCGTACCGATACACCTGGAGATCACCACAGCAGACAGAATCGCAAATCGACCACGTTCTGATTGATGGTCGGCACTTCTCCGACATAATCGACGTCAGGACCTATCGTGGCGCTAACATCGACTCTGACCACTATCTGGTGATGGTCAAACTGCGCCCAATACTCTCCGTCGTTAACAACGTACGGTACCGACGGCCGCCCCGGTATGACCTAGAGCGGCTCAAGCAACCGGATGTCGCAGCGGCATACGCGCAGCAACTCGAGGCTGCATTACCGGATGAGGGTGAGCTGGACGAAGGCCCTCTTGAGGACTGCTGGAGAACAGTAAAAGCAGCCATCAACGATGCAGCTGAGAGCAACGTCGGGTACGTGGGACGGAGTCGACGGAACGATTGGTTCGACGAGGAGTGCCAGGAGGTTTTGAAGGAGAAGAATGCAGCGCGGGCGGTCATGCTGCAGCAAGGGACCCGGCAGAACGTGGAACGCTATAAACAGAAACGGCAGCAGCAGACCCGCCTCTTTCGGGAGAAAAAACGCCGCCTGGAGGAGACGGAGTGCGAGGAGATGGATCAGCTGTGCCGGTCTCAGGAAACGCGTAGGTTCTATCAGAAGCTCAACGCATCCCGCAACGGCTTCGTGCCGCGAGCCGAGATGTGCAGGGATAAGGATGGGAGCATTCTGACGGACGAGCGTGAGGTGATCGAAAGGTGGAAGCAGCACTTCGACGAGCACCTGAATGGTGCTGAGAGCACAGGCAATGAAGGACGGGACAACGGAGGAAATGCCTTCGTCAGTACTGTGGAAGATGGAAACCAACCAGCCCCCACTTTGAGGGAGGTTAAGGATGCCATTCACCAGCTCAAGAACAATAAAGCTGCTGGTAAGGATGGTATCGGAGCTGAACTCATAAAGATGGGTCCGGAAAGGCTGGCTATTTGTCTGCACCGGCTGATAGGCACAATCTGGGAAACAGAACAGCTACCGGAGGAGTGGAAGGAAGGGGTAATCTGCCCCATCTACAAGAAAGGCGACAAGTTAGACTGTGAGAACTTTCGAGCGATCACCATTCTAAATGCGGCCTACAAAGTATTATCCCAGATCATCTTCCGTCGTTTGTCACCCGTAGTAAACGAGTTCGTGGGAAGTTATCAAGCCGGCTTCGTTGACGGCCGATCGACAACGGACCAGATCTTTACTGTACGGCAAATCCTCCAAAAATGTCGTGAATACCAGGTCCCAACGCATCACCTTTTCATCGATTTCAAGGCGGCATACGACAGTATCGACCGCGTAGAGCTATGGAAAATCATGGACGAGAACAGCTTTCCCGGGAAGCTCACGAGACTGATAAGAGCGACGATGGAAGGTGTGCAAAATTGTGTGAAGGTTTCAGGCGAACACTCCAGTTCGTTTGGATCCCACCGGGGACTACGACAAGGTGATGGACTTTCGTGCCTGTTGTTCAATATTGCGCTAGAAGGTGTTATGCGGAGAGCCGGGCTTAACAGCCGGGGTACGATTTTTACGAGATCCAGTCAATTTGTTTGCTTCGCGGATGATATGGACATCGTCGGCCGAACATTTGAAAAAGGTGGCAGACCTGTACACCCGCCTGAAACGCGAGGCAGTAAAAGTTGGACTGGTGGTGAATGCGGCCAAGACAAAGTACATGCTAGCTGGTGGGGCCGAGCGCGACAGGGCTCGCCTAGGTAGCAGTGTTACGATAGACGGGGATACGTTCGAGGTGGTCGACGAGTTCGTCTACCTTGGATCCTTGCTGACGGCTGACAATAACGTTAGCCGTGTAATACGGAGGCGCATCATCAGTGGAAGTCGGGCCTACTATGGCCTCCAGAAGAAGCTGCGGTCAAAAAAGATTCACGCCCGCACCAAATGTACCATGTACAAAACGCTCATAAGGCCGGTAGTCCTCTACGGGCATGAAACGTGGACGATGCTCGAGGAGGACCTGCAAGCACTTGGAGTCTTCGAACGTCGGGTGCTTAGGACGATCTTCGGCGGTGTGCAGGAGAACGGTGTGTGGCGGCGAAGGATGAACCACGAGCTCGCCCAACTCTACGGCGAACCCAGTATCCAGAAGGTGGCCAAAGCTGGAAGGATACGATGGGCAGGGCATGTTGCAAGAATGCCGGACAGCAACCCTGCAAAGATGGTGTTCGCTTCGGATCCGGTTGGTACAAGAAGGCGTGGAGCGCAGCGAGCTAGGTGGGCGGATCAAGTGCGTATCGATTTGGCGAGCGTGGGGCAGAACCAAGGATGGAGAGATGCGGCCACGAACCGAGTATTGTGGCGTGAAATTGTTGATTCAGTGTTATCTGTGTAGATGTTAACTAAATAAATAAATAATAACATGGTGTCAGAAGTGTCGTAGCTATTTTCCGGCGTCATTGATAAATCGCGGAAAAGTTTGTCGAGGAAACGTCGGTTTCGAAGCGGTACCGCATCATATTCGCGGAATTAGTGTCCGTTTTCCAAAGTTATCTGTCAAATCGTACACTTCAGGTTAATTATCAGAACTCCAGATCTGAAAGACTTCCTGTAAGAGCTGGTGTTCCTCAAGGCAGCATTTTGGGACCAATATTATACAATATTTTCACATCTGACTTACCTGAGCTACCTCAGGGATGTCAAAAATCTTTGTTTGCAGATGACACAGGCCTCTCCGCCAAAGGACGAAGCCTGCGTGTCATCTGTAGTCGATTGCAAAAAAGTTTGGATATTTTTTCTTCATACTTGCAAAAATGGAAGATTTCTCCTAATGCTTCCAAAACTCAACTAATAATATTCCCACATAAACCAAAAGCTCTTTATTTGAAACCTTCAAGTAGACATGTTGTCACGATGAGAGGGGTTCCAATAAATTGGTCAGATGAAGTTAAGTATCTAGGGCTCATGCTAGATAAGAATTTAACTTTCAAAAATCACATTGAGGGCATTCAAGCCAAATGTAATAAATATGTAAAATGTCTCTATCCCCTTATTAATAGAAAATCAAAACTTTGTCTTAAGAACAAGCTTTTGATATTCAAACAAATTTTCAGGCCAGCCATGTTGTATGCTGTACCAATATGGACTAGCTGTTGTAATACCAGGAAGAAAGCTCTGCAGAGAATTCAAAATAAAATTTTGAAAATGATTCTGAGGCTTCCTCCCTGGTATAGTACCAATGAGTTACATAGAATATCCAATGTTGAAACATTGGAACAAATGTCAAATACAATCATTAATAATTTCAGGCAAAAATCGTTACAATCTTCTATTGCCACGATTAATGCGTTATATGTTTAGGTTAAGTTAGGTTAAGTATATTAAAAACGTTTTTTTTTTCTCCTATAAGCAGGTGAAATCAACTCACCTGTAAAAAAACTGAACTGCTACGGCGAATGAAATGTAATATGTTGTTAACAAAATGTTAATTAAATCTTAAATTTGTTTTACCAAATTAGGATGATAGTGTTGTCAAATAACACAGAACACCTAGATATAAGAAATGAATGTAATGTTTGGAATGATACTAATAAAGAAATTCAAAAAAAAAAAAAAGTGTCCGTTTCCGAGCGGTTTGTTTACATCGCGAAATAAGAAAGTGCTCGTTTTTTCCGGCTTCGATCCCAAGATTTTCCCGTTACCAAAAATGACTCCAGATGAGATTAACGCCTACATGCAAAGCCAGAAGGCAATGTTCGATGCGATGCTGCAACAAATGCAGCAAATGAACGCTGCCCCGGCGGCCGCAGCCAGAGCGCCAGCGTTTGTTCCCTTTCCGCCACCGTTATCTGTGGAAGGTGACATGGAACAAAATTTCTATTTTTTTATCGCCAACTGGGAGCATTACGGCAAAAGTGTTGGAATAGATAAGTGGCCGGCCGAGGATAACGAGAGAAAAGTAAGTTTACTCATGTCGGTAATTGGCCAAGCCGCTTTGAAGAAATACAGCAATTTCGAGCTGTCCGCTGAGGAAAAGGTAGATTTAACGTTGGCAGTCGCAGCAATCAAAGCAAAAGTCGTCATCGAAAGAAACGTAAATATCGACCGGCTTGACTTTTTCGAGGCACAGCAGCACTCGGCGGAGTCCATCGAGGATTTCGTGCTCCGACTAAAGCACCTGGCGCGACTAGCAAAGTTGGGTAATCTTTCTGCAGAATTGGTAACGTTCGAAATTATAACCGCAAATCTTTGGCCGCATCTTCGTCAGAAAATGTTGACCAAGACTAATATCACGGAAGCGGAAGCGGTTACTTTCTGTCGGAATCAAGAGATCGGAGAAGCTCGAGCTGAACAATCGAAAGGAGAAGTGCACAAATTGAAGTCGTCGTCTTCAAAACTTCCCCGCTGTAAATTCTGTGGTGACCGTCATCAGTTCATGAAAGGCACATGTCCAGCGTGGGGCAAGCGGTGCAAGAAATGCGGAGGAAAGAATCACTTTGAGCGTGTCTGCAAGGAAGAGAATGAGAAGAAGAAAAAGAAGAAATCAGTGAAAGTGGTGAAGAACTTTGAATCAGAGCTGTCCAGCTGTTCGTCAGCAGAAGAAAGTGAATGTGAGGACAACAGTAGTGAGGAAGAAGTAGAAATCCGGAAGATCTATGACCACTCCGGATCAGGAGGAAGAGTGTTAGCAGAATTGGATCTGAAACTCAACGGGAAATGGAAGTCTGTGCAGTGTGAAGTAGACACAGGAGCGGATACCAACATCATCGGTCTCAAGTTTCTAGAAGAAATGGCCGAAGGAAACCAACACGAGATCACTCCTTCTAAATATCGTTTGCAGAGCTTCGGGGGGAACCCTATCCAAGTTCTGGGCGAGACGCGGATCAGCTGTAAACGTAACGGAAAACGATACAAGTTGGTGTTCCAGGTAGTCAAAGTGGATCATATACCTCTGCTGTCGGCAAACGCAAGCAAGACACTTGGATTTGTAAAGTTCTGTAATGCAGTCACATTTTCACCGGCTGAACCATCTCGGTTCGATTTGCTCACCGTGTATCGGGTAAGTGCTTTGGAAATAATCAACAAACATAAATCCGTCTTTGGCTATGGTCGGTTTCCGGGCGTAGTATCTCTAGAGGTTGACGATTCCGTACCCCCACGCATACAACCACCGCGGCGGGTCCCTGTTGCATTACGTGCAGCACTAAAGGAGGAGTTAGAAAACCTAGAGCGAGATGGAATAATAGCAAAAGAACCCAGGCACACCGAGTGTGTGAGTAACATAGTCTTAGTCAAGCGAGGACATGACAAATCTGCTCCATTGAGAATCTGCTTGGATCCAATCCAACTAAATCAAGCACTGAAACGACCCAACTTACAGTTTGTGACTGTCGACGAAATCTTACCGGCGCTCGGAAAAGCTAAAGTGTTTACAACAGTTGATGCCAGAAAAGGATTCTGGCATGTGGTTCTTAGTGAGGAAAGCAGTCGTCTCACTACATTCTGGACACCGTACGGAAGATTCCGTTGGACCAGACTTCCATTCGGGATTAGTCCCGCACCGGAGATCTTCCAAATGAAGCTGCAGGAGGTATTACAGTGATTGAATGGAGTGAAGTGTATTGCGGACGATATACTAGTGTTCGGCTGCGGAGACACCTTGCAAGAAGCTCTCGTCGATCACAACCAGTGTTTGGAAAACCTTCTTGTTCGGCTGGAGGAAAATGAAGTGAAGTTGAATCGGAGCAAACTGAAGTTGTGCCAAAGTGCGGTGAAATTCTATGGACATGTGATGACCGACCAGGGACTAAAACCTGACAAGTCAAAGGTGGAAACAATCAAAAACTATCCAGTACCAAAAAACCGCATGGAACTTCATAGGTTTATCGGTATGGTGAATTATTTGTGTCGATTCCTGCCGAATTTGAGTGAAAATTTCAGTGAAAGAACCGTGGATTTGGTCATCGGACCAACAAGAAGAATTCGACCGAGTGAAAAGTCTAGTGTCAGATGCGAAAACATTGCGGTATTACGATCCCAACGAACCGTTGGTAGTGGAGTGTGACGCAAGTTGTTTCGGATTGGGCGTCGCGGTGTTTCAACGTAACGGTGTGATTGGTTACGCGTCGCGAACACTAACCGCTACTGAAAGAAACTACGCGCAAATTGAAAAAGAACTACTCGCGATTTTTTTTGCGTGTGTGAAGTTTGGTCAGATCATTGTCGGTAATCCGATGGTCACCGTAAAAACGGACCACAAGCCGCTAGTGAATGTTTTCCTAAAGCCCCTGTTGTCAGCTCCTCGTAGATTGCAACACATGTTTTTGAATCTGCAGCGATACAATTTGCAAATCGAGTTTGTCACAGACAAGGACAATGTGGTCGCGCACGCAATTTCACGTGCCCCGCTGGTGGAATGTCCAGAAGAAGATTGTTTCCGTAAAGCGACTATTTGCGAAGTGTTCCGGAAGGTCGAAGAGGTTCAGCTTTCGTCGTTTCTGAGTATCTCGGAAGACATCATCCAGCAGATTGTCCAGGAAACGACCAAGGATTCAACGCTCCAAACTATCTATCCTACGTTCGTTCCGGCTGGCTTCGATCAGTATCGAAAGTACAGGAAGGTGTAAAAGTCTATTTTAAGTACCGGAAAGAACTGTCAGTCCAGGATGAAATGTTGTTCCGTCACGACCAGATTGTTATTCCGTATTCTCTCCGCAAGAAGATAACGGACAAGGCACACGTGAGTCACAACGGAGTGCAGTCAACGCTAAAACTAGCTCGAGCAAACGTATTTTGGCCGGGCATGAGCGCGCAAATTCGAGAAACCGTTAAGGAATGCTCTGTTTGCGCCAAATATGCTTCATTACAATCACCAGCACCGATGCAGACACATCCGATCCCTGTTCACCCCTTTCAGATCATCTCTATGGATGTGTTCTTCGCCGAGTATCGCGGACAGAAAAGCAAGTTTCTTGTCACAGTAGACCACTACTCGGACTTTTTCGAAGTGGATTTGCTGAAAGATATCACTCCGAAGGCAACGATCGCAGTATGTAAGATGAACTTTTCCCGTCACGGTCGCCCCCTGGTTGTTGTTAGTGACAATGGAACGAACTTCGCAAGTAAGGAATGGAAGCAGTTTGCAAGCGACTGGGATTTTCAACACTCCACTTCCGCACCCAACCACCAGCAAGTAAACGGAAAAGCGGAAGCAGCAGTTAAGATCGCCAAGCAGCTTCTGAAGAAATGCGCAGAATCAGGGACGGATTTCTGGTACGCACTGCTACATTGGCGTAATGTACCAAACAAGATCGGCTCAAGCCCAGTACAACGTCTTTTCTCGCGCCAAACTAGAAGTGGATTGCCAACATCCGTGAAGAATCTGAAGCCTTGTGTAGTAGATAATGTGCCGATATCCATCGAATTGAACAGGAAGAAGACAAAGCTCCAATACGACAAAAAAGTCAAAGTTCTGCCGGATCTAGAAGTAGGCGTCCCGGTTTATGCTCAGCTCAACCCGGATATTTGTAAGGAATGGACACCAGCAGTAGTTATCCAGCGCCAAAGTGACAGATCCTACGTCATTGACGTAGAGGGCGCTAACTATCGACGTGACCGTAGTCACCTGAAGCTACGTAATGTACCACAAACGCCATCGAAATCTCCCTCAATTACTGAACCACCCGAGCCACCAACATCAAAAAAGCTACCTGTTGCATCTTCAACTACCATTGCAACGCCAGCGATGGCCAACACCACACAGCATCAACAGACACCGATGGTCAACACTCCTGTCAGCGAGGTCCCGAATATTTAGAGCAAACAACGAGAAACACTATCCCGATTCCTCCAGAAACGGATTTTTCAGCTGTCGCCAGTGGTTCTCAACTGATCACACCTCGGCGTCCAAGAAGAGAGATCAAAGCGCCAGCTAAATTTGAAGATTATCTTCTAAATTTTGATCAAACTGTCTTATCTTTAATTTTGCGAAAGAGAAGATGTTGCGGTGTTTACTATAATGTCCCTCTTCAATATTCCAACTACACCCCTGTGCATTGTCAAAACGTCAAAAGACATCGTTGTAACATTCAGTTAATAAAGCTACCTTCTGAAATAAACACGTCTTTCAACAGGTTGAATAAATTAAATTGAAATTTACGGAAAAAACTCCTGATGAAACTCATATTAGTTATACCCTTTTTGTTCAATGCAAAACCAGTAAAAAAGTAAAATTATTATAAGCAAACGAGCATTTTAAAGTATGCGCAAAGTTAGGCACATCATGCGCAAAGTTTGGAACAATTCAGATTTTGTGCGCAATGTTAGGCACAAGGTGGTGAATCACCTTTTGCATTTTTTAATTTTTTTTATGGATTATTTTTATTTTTTTAAATTATGTGTTCTACTAAAGGGTTAAAAGCCTATCGTTGGCAAAGGTTTGAATGAAAAAATACAGATTTTAGCCTTGTTTGAAGCGTAAATAGGATGATAATTTCTTAACTGCGCAAAGTTTGGTGCGTACACGGTAATGCTAATCAAATGGGAGCGAGTCGACAATTGTCACCCCATTCGACTCGACTCACCTCAAACGCCACGCAGAATAAGCACAATTGTCTTCCAATACTCTAAGTTCCCTTCGTTGGACTTCACATCGAATTTCATCCTATTTTACTTTGGAAGATGGTACATTGCACGCGATCCAAACACCTTCAAGTGATGTAGATTCGGTTTTCCTTCGAACCATGCTTCTTCCGGTGTAACCATGTCAAGTGATCTGGATGGGCTGCGGTTCACATGATACGCCGCTGTGGAAATAGCATATATTGTCGGCGCGGTAAAAAGTTAGAAATGGTTCCTCGCCGAAGTTGGATTTTTCTCGGAATCCATGCAGGATACCCTACTTCGGAAGTGGTGCATTCGATTCGCATCTGGATGCGCTCGAATGCGCCCTACTTCCGAAGTAGGGTATCTTGCATGGATTCCGAGAAAAATCCAACTTCGGCGAAATGCATTTTCTAACGATTGACCGAACTTACAATACAGTACCCACCATAATTATGGAATCGCGTATTGCAACACTCATACTGAATATTGCAGCACCTTGAAAAGTTTAGCATCACCTAAAATGAATATTATCTCATGATTCTGAAGTGCTAGATCAATGTATTTTTGAGGTCATCTTAAAAAATATGTCTTTGAGCCCCTGCGATTTTTTTTTATTTTCGTTGGAAAAATTTTTAGCACTGGATTTTGGGTGATGATAAACTTAAAAGTGCTGAAATATTCAGTATTGCTACGATTCCATACTTATGGTGGGTAGTGTATCTCGTCGTTCAGCATACCTTCTCCACTAACGTGCGATTCATCCGCTCGGCTACTCCATTTTGTTGAAGTGTATAAGGACAACTGGTGTAGTGCACGATACCGTCTCGCTGCATGCCGCATTCTTGAATTGAAATATTCCGTGCCATTATCCGTCCCCAATACCTTCAATTTTCTGCCAGTTTGCCGTTGGACTAGACTTAAACAGTTCGTAAACCTGTGCGACTTTGAACTCCAAACAATACACGCATACCTTCCGAGTTGCATCATCGATAAAAGTGGCGCACGGTGTGCTGGAACACACATATTATCGAACTTGCATGAACCTCCGATCTTTTTTCACTAAAAGTTAGCCTTTATAGTCAAGAAAAGCTTGCGGAATATTAAAAAATCTTTCATCGGCAAAAAATTGAAAAAAGTCGATTTTTGTATTTTTACCCTTCTCCCATATATGAGTTCATAGGAGAATATTAGAGTTACACTAATTTTGATGCATTGCAATAGCTCAAAGACTTATTTGATATACCTTGATCACGAATCGATTACAAGACGTTTCAAATTTAGCATAATTTCTACCTACATTCACACAAGGTGACCAGCCCATGGTGGTATGCCGTTTATTAACGACATCGCATTTTTACATAAATTTATTAAGGTAAACATACTACAACTCATCAAGTTTCAATCATTGTTTCCTATTCTACAGAATAATTGAAATCATTGGAGTTCGTTATTGAACATGAAGCTTTTTTAAGATAACAGACAATTGTATAATTACATGCAACCATTAAAATAAACCGCCATACAATTATATAGGGCAATGTACTGTTTAAATTTTGTATGGTGTGTTCACATCTAGCTGGTCTTGTTATTCACATTTGTTTTGATTGAAAGATGGAGGATGATTCTACGTAAACATGTATACGGTATGTCTGCATCCAAAACAAGAACGCATACAAATATTGTAAAATATCGTTACATATACAGGGTTTATACACAAAATGTAAGATGTGAAAATAAAAAAAAAACTATGATAGTCTTATATTTCTTGTATGAGTAACAATATTATATAATACTTGTAAAGTTGTCATGCAGATTTAAATGGAAATCTTGCAGCCGCTGGTTGGGTGCGTTTGCTAAAACCTCACATCATTAACGTATCCCTAGTTACATTCATATACTTAAAACTAAATACATACCATCAAACGGGGTAACTTTGATAGTGGTTTTTTAGAGAAAATCTAAATATTTTATTTTTTATTTGTAAATCAAGCACTGGTTTGTTAGTTATCGATTGCACATGAAAGATTGCATAACGGTTCGATCTTAATGAATCTATAGTTTTTCATATAATCGAAAGTCAGTTTTTGGTAATGGGGTAACATTGATAATGAGTAGATAAGCACATGACAATCCAAAACAAACTATTGTTTGACATCATCACAGTTTGAATTGGATTGGAGAATGTTAACCTTCCAGTCGTCGCGCGGTTTGCCACCGTCAGAACGAAGAGCGAGGTTTTTCCACCAGTGTTGTACAGAATACAACAGCGCGACGACTGAAGTGTTAAAAGAGAAACTGGATTAGATTTTATCAATTGAAGTACAGAATTTATTGAACAAAAAACATCTTTAAAACGGTTTTCAGTCAAAACAAACATGATAAACACCATCATAAATTGATAATAATGGGTATAAGAGTATATCTCTGAATAGATATCTATCGATAATCATGTTTCGACATTGAATTCACCAATCGTTTTTGGAACATGAATGAGTATAAATCGAATGAATCCCGTAAAGTACATGAGGCGTTGCATACCTCTAGGCTTTTAATGTTATATGGGAATTTGTGACTTTGATTACGAAAATGATTCCAAATTGTAAAACTGTTTTTCCCTATGAGGTTTGATACCGGATTCATGTTCTACTATAGCTAGGCCATCAAGCATACGTACCGAACTCATTATAGTTTCATGAAATAGTGATAGTAAAACAGATTGTTTGTGAGCGTTTTGAAAGTACCAAAATCTCATCATTTTTAAATATTCGAATATAAAACCTCAAATACTCTCGATTGGCACGAAAACAGCTCAGAGGTGAAGTGTCACACTGATACCCCTTAGTTTCGTATTCGTTTTGCTTAACTGAATAACATAATTTTTGTTATTTTGTTTAGTACGTTGCGGATCCCGCACTATCAAAGTTAGCCGCATTTTTAAAGATACCTCGTTTTACGATACTAAAATGTATGTGTCCATGTTGGATATTGAAATTTTTGTGTCTATTTCGCAAAATTTGCCCCCTCCATAAGTGCGAAGTCTTGAATAAAAGTGCTGAACTACGTTGGATCGATTTGTCATCGTCGCCACATTTATTATTCATCCTATGACAAATAATTGGAGTGATGACATAATGTCGATCCGAAGTAATCCAGCCCTTTTACTCAAAATCAGGCACTTCAAACCCCAAATATAATGTGCGCATTGCATTTGAGTAGATTAGTGACAGCACAAAACTTGTATAACGATGAGCTTGAGACCACATTAAGGCTATACAAGCCGTTTACTGTTAATCATGTTATAGTGAACCCTCTCTCAAGACTTTTGCGCGTAGAAGCACATGAATACAGCCTATTCTGCCATGTGTATCCATTTCTGGGAATTCCTATTCTGATTAGAAAACTTTACCGTATACGTAAAATATTACTTATTTGATTCAGAAAGAAGAATACAAAGCGTTCGTATGAGCTTTTCTGAAGTGAAAAGTGAAATTTCCATTATATAAAATACGGCATACCACCATGGGCTGGTCATATTGTGTGAGTGTATGTAGGAAATGATGCTTAATTTAAAACATCTAAGAATTCATTCATGTTAAAGATATGTCAAATTGATCATTAAGCCGTTAAAAGTCATCATATTAGTGTATCTCTAATATTCTCCTATGAACTCATATATGGGAGAAGGGTAAAAATACAAAAATCGTCTTTTTCCAATTTTTGCCGATGAAAGATTTTTTAATATTCTGCAAGCTTCTTTTGACTATCAAGGCTAACTTTTAGTGAAAAAAGATCGGAGGTTCATGCAAGTTCGATAATATGTGTGTTCCAGCACACCGTGTGGCGAGGAACGGACTTCTTCCAAACGATAAAACTTCAACCAGGCCGCAGGCATCCCAATGCACCTAGTCCTGTACGCCTTCTGCTTTCGAGGAACTAAAACGAAACGTGTCTCGAATATGCTTACCTTGAAGACAAGCGATACAATCTTGAAGAGCTTCCTTCTTCAGCAGGATTCCATCTGCCATCGATACAAGCTTCACTACTCTGCTGGTTCAGGTGTCCTAATAGCTAGTGCCAAATATTGAAATCCACCGTTAGAAAGGACTTATCATTTCTATGATTCAGCCGATATAGTTCATCTTCTTCCATTCCTGGTGCGATTACCTTGCCATCATTGTCCACAATTTCACATTTCGACTTTGTCAAAAATATCTTTCAAGCTTTTCTTGCAAATTTAGCTGATTGATAACAGGTTTGTGGCCAGATTAGGAACAATCAACACGTCCTGTACTTCAATACTTTCTTCTTTGTGAATGTATGAAGTGTAAAATTAGTTTCACGATAAGTGCTATTTGATCTAGTATAAGAAGACCTGAAGTTATCGGAGTCAAAATCTGTTTTCAAGCTCAACTGAAAGGTAGCAAATATTTCCAATGTTGCGATGGATCTTCTTCGTGAACAATGATCGACGCATTTTCGCGATCCAGCATTCGCCAAAATTCATTTTTCATTTTTGCGATACGAAGAGCATCGCAAAAAGCGAACGGATGCAACGCCGAAGAAGCAAAATGAACACACCGATAAGTGGTTCGCGATGCCTTTCCACTCGTAGGATTCATTTATCCACGCGCTGTTCATTCTGGTGATTGATTGCAAGGCGATGTGGGGTATGGACCTTTGCACGAGTTCACTAATTTGACGTTTGAGCGGTGCCGAATTCACTTGTTACCATGGTCACGTAAATAACACGGCACCGCTCAAAAGTCAAAATAGTGAACTCGTGCACCGGTCCATTTATATATCACAGTTGCCAGCTTGCTTTGATAGCAGTCGGTCGCATTTTTCAATCGCTCCGTATAGAGTAGGTAGTAGGTAGTGCGCAGCCTATTGTGTTCACTTAGCTACACATTTTCGAGTGCGGTTCTGCTCGGTCAACGAGCTCGGTTAGAGTGCAAGTGTCCTTGAATTCAATACTCGTTCGAACAAAAGTGCAACAAGTGTAGTGCGAATAGTGCGAAAAGAATAAACATAATAAAAAGAACGACCCGTGTACCAACGCCAGTTTTTGGAAAGCATTACTTAGACGCCATCCCACTCCGCCGGTATGATGCCGGGGAGTGGGTCCGCTCCCCACAGAGGGGACCCAGGGGGCCCTGGTGGAGGAGGGAATAGTCCGAGGAACATGTTTCAAGGAACTTATGCCGGACAACGCTTGCCCACCTACATGGACAAGGAGGGTATCGCAGGTTCACTCCAAGTCCTCAAAATGCAGGCAGTAGGGGAAAATACCTCCCTCCCTAATGACCCTTTCCTATTACGGCTCTCGGTTGAAAAATGTGTCGGAGGACCCATCGATGGGGCCTTTAAGGAGAATCGCGGCATTTCTTACGCTTTGAAGGTGCGCAGCAACGTGCAGTTCCATAAACTGCTAAAAATGAATCGGCTTATCGACGGAACCGAAGTGATGATTACCGAACATCCGCAACTCAACACCACAAAATGTGTTGTTAGTAATTATGATTCGGTCGGACTTTCGGATGCTTACCTGAAGGAACAGCTAGCAAGTCAAGGGGTACGAGACATCCGTAGAATACAAAAAAGGAATTCGGCCGGAGTGCCAGAAAACACACCCACCATGATTTTGTCCATAGTCGGTACGGTCATCCCTGAGCACATTGATTTTGGTTGGACCCGGTGCAAAACCAGGAGTTTCTACCCCTCACCTATGCTCTGCTACCATTGTTGGGAGTATGGACACACAAGAAAGCGATGCCAGGAAACCCACCAAATTTGTGGCACATGCTCACAAGTGCATCCTGAGGACAACATCCTTAATGGATCCAACAGTCAAAACGCCGAAGATGATGAATTCTCCAACAAGAAACCACATTGTACGAACCACCCATTCTGTAAGAACTGCAAATCTAACGGACATGCCGTTTCAAGTCGAAAGTGTCCTGTTTACAGCAAAGAGACTGCCATTCAGCATATCCGAATCGATATGGGCTACTCTTACCCCCAGGCCAGAAGGGAGTACGAGGCCCAACAAGGTGCCACCGGAAACAGTGGATCATACGCTAGAATTGCCAATCTGAGCAAGGATAAAGAGATTGCTGATATGTCCGACGTTGTTAAGAAATTTCAGGATGACTCGAAACGGAAAGACGAAAAAATCGCGGAACTGGAAAAGATTGTTCAAAACCGTAGTGTCGGCAAGAGGATGGACCAGGTTCAAAAGAACGGTACAATAGAGGATTTAACTCGAAGGGTTATTCAGCTAACCGAAGCAGTGGAACAGCTACAAAAAACTGTTCAGGAAAAAGACCGTGAAATTTCACGCCTGCGCCAGTACGAAACGCTCTACACCCATATGGAACCAAGTCAGTCTATAACAACGGTCAGTCAGTCTTTAGTACCCACTCCTGACTGCGCTTCAATACCGGCAACACCAGTGGCACCCTACGATCTCAGGGATCCTAGAATCAGGTCGCGATGCTCAAAATGGATCGCTGAAAATAACAGCAGCGAAAATGGCCCAGCGCAAAACACCAAGAACAACCGTAGGAAACAGAAACACCGAAAGCAATACGAATCAAACAAAGACAGAGGATTCTCTTCTGAAGAAAGTATGAAGAGCTTCCACTCCAAGAACTCAATGCAAACTACGACCTCAGTAGGAACAAGCGCCTCTAACCCAACCAAAAGAAATCACCCAACCACAGACTCCAACAGCGACTCCAACAGCCGCACTTCGAAATCTAAGCGAAGCGGCGTTGATGGTACGGATACAATCGAAATCGAATAAACATCGCTATCCGTTCAGTCCTCTCAGCTGAAGCTAAACACCCGTAAACTCCTTACTACCAAACTATTATCTTCAGTACCCAAAAGAAGCCCGTGAAGAAGAAGAATCGAGAGTTGACTGAACCAACATCTCCCCTATCAACTACCAACACAACAAGAACAAGAAGAACAGCAGTGAAAGCTCCGGATAGTCGGGGCCCCGTCAGTGCGGACATTACACCCCAACCGGAACTGGCGGACAACCTCCGGCATCCGAGAGTGATTCTTGCATATGGGACGCACAAGGGAATACAAACCCGTTCCCCATTTTCCCCAGATACTTCTCAGGACAGAAAAGCACCTGGCAGAGTAACTGGAAGAGGGACGCACAAAAGTAGCAATACTTGTACCCCTGAGGACAGCGAGGGAACCCAATTCAACGATGGACACCAAAATAGACATTTCCACGCCTATTCTCCATTGCACAACGTGGAAGTCAAGCCAGTTCTGAGAAGATACGATCTCCGAACACGCATCAAACCACCACGAAACAGGTTAGATACTCCTTCCTCTTCAAAAGTGTTTATAGCATCTCGATTACCACCACTTGGCCCGGAGGTTTGCAACGCCGATCTCTATGATCAACTTCATCGTGTCCGCTTTGGAGCTTCAGCTTCGATAAAAGCGGGACCATCAAACCGTTCTTGCGTGTCAGCTTCTCGAAAAAATTTTAAAAATGTTAATCCCTTGGATCCTCCTTCCGATTCCACCGGCACATCTAATACCGCTACCTCAGATTGTTCATCTCCACCGCCAGAAAACAGCGAACCGGAACGCGCTTCCGGTGTAACTTCATCAGATTGTAATCACTTGAGGAAAACAAGTAACTTCGGCCACAGTGAGCAGCACACATGGATCCTTCAGTGGAATATGAATGGGTTTTATAACAATCTGCCTGATCTACAAAAGATTGTTATTGAGAAGGATCCCTCTATCATCGCATTACAGGAAATTCATAAGGCAACAACAGAGAGCATGGATAATACACTTGGGAGAAAGTACAAATGGATTACTAAAATAAACCGAAATATCTATCATTCCGTAGGCATTGGCATTGCAGCCGAACTTCCATTTTCAAATATAACTTTGGACACAAATCTTCCAATTATAGCGGTACGATTGTCTTGGCCTTTCCCGGTCACAGTAGTTTCAGCGTACATCCCAAATCAAAATATACCTGATCTTGAAAATCAAGTTAAGCAACTAATAGGAAAGTTGCCAGAACCAATAATCCTACTAGGAGATAGCAATGCACACCACCAGGCGTGGGGAAGCCGTCACACCGATGCTCGTGGTGCTATATTGCTCGAAATAGCTGGCCAAAATGGACTGACCATACTCAACGATGGGTCACCTACGTTTATGAGGGGCCAACATGAATCAGCAATAGATATCTCTCTTGCCTCCATGACCATAATGAATCGGATAAGCTGGTCGGCAGAATGTGATCCGATGGGAAGTGACCACGTCCCAATAACCATTCTCCTTAACACGACTCCCCCAAATACATCTCGACGACCACGATGGATCTATGACAAAGCTGACTGGTCAGGATTCCAATCATCAATCAACAGTTCATTCAAAAATTCCGAACCAAAATCGATAACGGAATTCACTGAAACAATTCATGAGGCCGCAAAAACTAACATACCGAAGACCAGCCCCAACCCTGGGCGCCGGGCCCTTCGTTGGTGGTCCGACGACATCAAGAAGGCTGTTAAAGCACGACGCAAGGCACTCAGAGCCGCCAAACGACTTCCAGCAGAACACCCCGACAAGGAAAAAGCAGTTTTGAAGCTTCGATGAATGTCGACAAATCGTACGGGAAGCCAAAGAACGCTCTTGGGCAGAATTTCTAGACAGCATAAACGATTCCCAATCTTCCGCCGAGCTTTGGGGAAAAGTAAACGCTATCCAGGGTAAAAAGACAAAAAATGGTATAGCTCTCAAAATAAAAAACCAAACCATTAGAGATCCAGCCATAATAGCTGACGCACTAGCTGATCATTTCTTCAATTTATCATCACTTCAACGGTATCCAGAAGCATTTCTAAAGCGCCACCCAGGAGCAAAGACAGCCATTGCAGATTTTGTTATTCCCTCTGGTACCGACGAAAGCTACAACCAAACGTTCTCTATACAAGAACTTCAATTTGTTCTACAAAAATGCTGTGGAAAATCTTCAGGGCCGGATGAAATTGGCTACCAGATGATCAAAAACCTTCCAATGCACTGCAAAACAATCTTACTCGAGATGATCAACAAGGAATGGACATCCAGAACTTTTCCAGAAAGCTGGCGACATAGCCTAATAGTGCCAATCCCAAAGGGTACTGGACCATCTAGCGATCCACGAAATTATCGACCAATTGCTCTAACAAGCTGCATGTCCAAAATCATGGAGCGGATGGTTAATAGGAGACTGATGGAGTATTTAGATATAAATGGGAAACTAGACTACCGACAGCATGCATTCCGATCTGGCCTTGGCACTGGAACATACTTCGCGACTCTAGGTCAAACCCTCGATGATGCCATTTCGTGCGGTGAGCACATCGAAATGGCTTCTCTTGACTTGGCCAAAGCTTATAACAGAGCATGGACTCCTAGTGTGCTTGAGAAATTGGCACAGTGGGGAGTAACGGGAAATCTGCTGGCCTTCCTAAAAAACTTCTTGACAAATAGAACATTTCAGGTGATTATAGGAAATCATCGCTCCAAACCGGTTGCAGAAGAAACGGGGGTTCCACAGGGATCAGTGATAGCAGTCACTTTATTCCTAGTGGCTATGAATGGGGTGTTCGACGTTCTGCCTAAGGGTATATTTATTTATGTGTATGCTGACGACATACTTCTGGTCGTCACCGGAAAGCACCCAAAGGCTATTAGAAGAAAGCTGCAAGCCGCAGTCAACGCAGTGGTGAAATGGACTGATCTAGTTGGATTTGATATCTCTCCAGAGAAATGTGTTAGAATGCATATATGTGCCCAAAAACATCGACCACCCCAAAAACCTATCACTGTTAGAGGAAAACCAATACCCACAAAGAAGTTTGCTAAGATACTTGGTGTCACATTTGACCGAAATTTATCCTTTCGACCCCACTTTGAAGCAACCAAAAAAAGCTGTGCAAATCGTATGAACCTGTTGAAGATCCTATCAAATAAACGAACGAGAAGCGATAGAAGATCACGACTGAGAATTGCAGATGCGATTATCTGTAGCCGTCTTCTATACGGGGTTGATATCACTTGTAGAGCTTCTGATGAGCTTGTAAGCATCCTAAGTCCCACGTACCATAACGCAATAAGAACCATCTCCGGCTTATTACCATCGACACCTGCTAAAGCTGCTTGCGTTGAAGCCGGGGTTATGCCGTTTATCTATAAGGTAGCAACTACAATCGGTACCAAAGCCGTTAGTTTTCTTGAGCGCACCAAAGGTGACGGATCGCCGGCTTTCCTTGCGACAGAAGCCGACCGAATCCTAAATTCAGTGGCTGGAGTCACGCTCCCCTCGGTGGCTGAGCTCCACCGTATCGGACCTAGGAGCTGGCGAGCCAGCGAGCCATTGGTAGACAATTTCATCAAAAATAGACTTAAGAAGGGATCTAATCCGACCATAGCCAAATCACTATTCAATGAGCGTATCACAACAAAATACGCCAACACAGAAATTATGTACACGGACGGATCCAAACTATCCAATAAAGTCGGAATTGGCATTGTGGGAAAGCACATAGAGGATCATTTTAGCCTACCTGACTCGGTGTCGGTTTTCTCGGCTGAAGCGGCCGCAATAATGCAAGCTGTATCTCATCGATCAACGAAACCCAAACTAATTGTTACGGACTCCGCCAGTTGTATCCTATCCATCGGATCCCAAACATCAAGACATCCATGGATTCAAGTCACACAAAGTTTGCTAGAAACTAGAGGTACCCCAAAAGTAAGTTTTATATGGGTTCCTGGCCACTGTGACATCCCAGGAAATGAGTCTGCAGATCGACTGGCAGACCTTGGTCGAACAAGCCGCCGACTCACTTCAGAGATTCCCGGAGCTGATGTGAAATCCTGGCTAAAGACAGCAGTGAAGCATGCATGGTCTAAGGACTGGTGGAGTGACCGAACATTATTCATTCGGAAAATAAAAGGAATCACAACCCCCTGGAAAGACAGAATCGACCGAAGGGAGCAAATAATCCTGTCTCGTCTTCGGACGGGACATACGAAGGTCTCCCATAATATGGGAGGAGGTCGAAATTTCCGTATCATATGTGATAATTGTGGGACAGCCAACACAGTGGAACATATGTTGTGTGTTTGTCCGGCATTAGAATCATACCGAACGCAATACAATCTTGGAGGCATCGACACAATACTGAGCAACGATTTGGCGATGGAAACAACCTTGATACACTTTTTGAAGGATACAAGGCTTTTCACTGCAATCTAACACAATAAAATAGATAGAAAAACGGACTCTGATGAAGACTACGAGACTACAACAGACAACGAGCACCTGATATTTACTCTGATAAATTAAATATGAGAGTAGTCTTCAGACTATTTTTTTTTCTTTTCAAAAAACTCTGTAAAAAACTCTGTTTGCAACTTTTGTGATGGATCCTTAAGACCCATCTATAATCAGACACGAACCGGCCTTGGGCCGAAAGTCTCTTTAATAAAGAAATAAAAAAAAAAAAATTATATATGACATTGATTGCAAGGTTGCTTCTTCTCGTAAAGTCAAGCAAACACTCCACGCTAAGCCAGCTCCACGCAGCGCATGTATTAAAACTACACAGAATGAGGCAACCAATGCAGCACTGCCTGACTGAGTGAAAATTATGTGTAGGTCGCACTCATTCTGTGAGTTGGCCGTTGGTAAGATGGGGAGTTTTCTGAGATGTTTTCTAGCGAAAAGCCGGAAGATGGTCGCAAATGCGAAAGTTTTTTCGCCATTTGCTTCCACTTCGGCTATTCAAATGAAAAAAATCTCTGAGAAACTTTAAAATTGGAAGTGAATTCCGCATTCCAAGCGTTCCTCCCCTGTGCTTACCACCGTTTGCATAAAATTGAGTACAGCCCCTGTGCACAGAATCTGTGCTGCACGAAAAGAGGCCAATTTTGTGCGCTCGGCACTCATTTTTGAGCGGAGCAAGTTTAGCGTGATTGTTGCGAGCCCGTATGAAGATGATCGAAATAAATATTTTCCTGCTCTTCGCGAAGAACAGGCAGCGTGGATCGTACCGTTCACATTACCGAGCGATGGAAAATCACCTGATGATAGCGTCGGGAGAAACAGCGATCCGAAAATGAAATACGAACGAATGAAGCGCCCGAACGGTTGTTTGTGTTTATTCGCAGATTCTGTTTTGATGCCTACGAAAATTCATCGTGCCTCGCGTTTCCGATCGTTGTTCAGCAACATTGAATATTTCCCCGCCTACCCTCACTCCCTTCTTATTGAAGAATACAAAAATGAAGAGTCCCGAAACGTCGGATGAGGTAAACTCCTGTAAAGTTTGATACCTAATTTTCACAATGTTTCATCAAATCACCGTCATGCTAAATTGTGAATTCGGACTGCTTTATGTAAAGCAATAGAAGTTACACCCACACCAATATTCTCTCATTCTTGAATATGTTTAATATGCAAAAAAATACAATAACTCAAGCTAAACTTACTGTACTAGTAATCCATGGTACATATGAGGCAACATTCACGTAAACCCCAGGAATATTTGAAGTACCACAACCAATACCCCATGCAACTAATCCCACCACAAAGTAACGTCCACCTAAGGAGCACACCAACGGAGAGCCTCCATCTCCGGTACAGGCATCTTTTCCAGCTTCACCGCCAGCACACACAAAGCTGGTCGCGTCCAAGACAAACGTCGATCCAAGTCGTGTTGTCCGTAGTGCAGTTTGACAGTCAGCAGGCGATCTAACGGCTACGTCAACTTTCTTCTGAATGGCTTGATAGGAGCCGCTGACGAAATCGTTCTTACCCCAACCGGACACCCAACAAGTTGTTCCGACGAACGACGTAGCAGGAAGGCACGCCGTAGTTATCGTAGGCGTAGCTCCTAATGGAACCGCTGACGAGAGCCTGAGCATTGCTATGTCGTTCTGTAAATTTGCGGCATTATAGCTGGGATGAACGAAGAATTTGGAAACTGTGTATTCTAGCGCAGGAATCGGCTCCGATGCGGCAGAAGCATCCCATTCGCCCAAACGTACTCGGAGTGCTCTTGCTCCGCTCCTAAAATAAGGAATAAAAATGTTAAATTGAACATATACCAGTCTGCTACTTCAGAAGACGTATACTTACACATACTCACTTATACGGTGTGCTGCCGTAATGACATTCAACGGATCAATAAGAGCACCTGAGCCGACATAGATATCGCCGGGTCCTAGTAAAACCGCTTGCCATGGGTACTCGCCGTAATAAGCTTGACCAGCTGCGGGTGCCTTTGCGGCAGCCACCGCTGGATATTGTAGTCCACATTGGAATGGCCCCGGATAACAACACCGATCTAATCCAGCCGCACAAGTTGGTGGCGTCACGATATTGGGAGTAGGACTAATGGGACTACTGGTTTGCGACTGGAGAATGATAAAAGCATTGGAATCATTGAATTACTAACAGGAAGAAGTAATGTGGGATCAAATGTATTGCTTAAGAGTTATGGATACTGTAGAGTTTGATATTATAATCCATTTTCATACGTTAGACTACATTTCAATGTAAGCTTCTAGGTTGGCAACGTTAGCGACGGTCGGGAGAGTTCCGTGGAGAGTTGACGTGAAAGCAAGTGAGTGAGACCGTGAGGAACGCGGGTTGTAAAACGATCGGACGAATAAATGTAATTTAAGTGCTTTTAACTACCTGTCTGAATTACTATTCCGAAACCAGACTTTACATCTGGCGACGAGGATTGAAATTCAAAAGGTTTCGCTGTTAAAATTTTTCAAAAAAAGTGAGGAAATACCAGTTGTGAGACTGGAGCAAAGGCTGAAGGCAGTGAGTGAAAGAAAAAGGGGCACAGCATCTGCCCTCGACTTCCAGCAGAAGGTAAGCGACGAGGTTATGTACAACATGATGGTAGTTGTTGAAGAGCTTCGAAAACAGTGTTAGAATCGTCAATATTGTTGTTTTTGTTTATTTTTTTTTCCAATGGTGCTAACGGTGTTTTTATGAACGGTGGTATGACCGACGAAGAATGAGAATGAAAAAGCAAACAAAAAGAAATAGTGGTGAAATTTTGTTATGTTTGCGTTTTGTATGGAACTTTGTTTTCAATTACGACGTCATGGGAGGGTTGTGTACCCAGATGGATATTCTACTGCTGCAAAATAAGACACGTGAAGGTTGAGAATGATAATTGTTTTTGGGTTGTTGATCTTGTGATGAGAGTGTACCTAAATTGAGCATTTGGACGCGTTTGTGAGACGGCAGTATTGAATAAATTGAGAAGACAACGGTTGGGTACCAAAATACAAGAGCTCTGGTTGTGTACCATACAGTGGAGTTAAAGGTTATGTACCTGTGTGCGGATCCTTTCCGAATGTAGTGAAGGTTGTGTACCAATGGAGGAAAACTTTTTTTTTTGCTGTGTGCGTTGAATAAAATGAGAATGAAAATGGTTGAGTACCATAATACAAGAGTCCTGGTTGTGTACCATATAATGGAAAAGGCTGTATACCTGTGTGCGGATTATTTCTGAATGTAGCGAAGGTTGTGTACCACTGGGGGAAAGAGTTTTGGCTGTGTGCCATGTGAAACAGTTCTTGTTTTAGCTGTACAAGAAAAAAATATGGCGAACAATACAAGAAATAATAGCGAATGAAGTGATTTACATATGAACATATTGCTAATTGAGGAAAAGCGACTATTAAAAGGAATAACGTAAGTGGTTGGATGCGAGGGTGACAGAATCATGCATTTTAGATTAACGTTTCGAGCTCCCAAGGTAAGTGGAAATTTGACTTTGTCGTATAACAGATATTATTACAGATTACAGATACTATGATTTTCACCGATATATGTAGCACCATTTGAAAAGAAAAAAAAACAGTTCAATGATTTTTTTTAATTTTAATGTAACTAATTCTACGCATGTTACATGCTCATGAATTTTATTGTTATTTTTTATATGAATTAAATTGTACGGAGTTCCGTAACGGATCATGATATGATTCTTTGGAAACAAATAACAACATTATTGACGGTTCAATGCAACAACTAAATACACTTGTAAGAAATGTAAGATTTTATGTTACATTTAAATGTTTTGAATACAGGATGAACATACCTAGCCGCATTAAGCCATTCGATGTGCATATCGAAACAAGCAGGTTACCATCGGAGTGGGAGGTATGGAAACTGGATCTTGAATCGTTTTTCATTGCACAACGTATTGAAACACAATCCGAAAGACGAGCACAACTGGCATACTTGGGTGGACCGGGACTTCAAGAATTACTGCGTCACCTTCCGGGAGTAAACCAGGTTCCACATGTGACATTAGACCCTCCTTTCTACGATGTTGCTATCAGATGTCTCGATGAATATTTTGAACCATTTCGTCGCAAGACATTTGAACGTCACGTATTCCATCAAATTAGACAAACTCCTGGTGAGCGGTTTGCGGACTTTGTTATGCGACTCCGTAAACAAATCTCAAGATGTGGTTATGACGCAAATGTAGTAGACGAACTCATTGCGGACAGAATTGCCCAAGGTTGTGCATCGGAAGATTTGCGTATCAAACTCCTCCAAAAAGATAGAAGCCTTGAAGAAATTGTTGCTTTGGGAACCAGCATGGTCGAATCGGCCGAGCACTCCAAGAAATTCTATCAATTGTCCACATTGAAACCAGAATCTCACGATATCAACAAAGTTTCGGAACGTCGCTGGAATTGGAAACCTCAGAATACCAAGCGGGAAGGCATGTTTCAACAACCTCGTTTTGAGAAACGAACAAGTGAACGTCAAACCGACCGTTTTATTTGCTACAGTTGCGGTCGAAGAGGTCGCATGCAAGGCAGCGATGAATGCCCAGCAAAGCGCACAAAATGTGCAAATTGTGGTAGAATTGGGCATTGGGCCAAACGATGTTATTCTCGTGGGGATTCTCATAAGCGACGTCAACAATCCCCTGGCAGAGGACCACCTCAAAAACGAATTCGTGCGATCACTGAGGAAGTCGAAAAGCAGCAATCATCGGATTACATTTTTTTCGCTATGGGTCGAAACGTGTTCATGTTCAAAGTGGGAGGAGTTGACATCCCGATGACTATAGACTCAGGAGCGGATGCGAACGTGATAACAAGCGACATTTGGGAACAGATGAAAGAATCAGGAGTTAAGGTTTGCGAGATGACCAATGAAGTAGATCGAACTCTCATTGCGTACGCATCGAACGAACCAATGAAGATGAAAGGTATGTTCCACGCAGACATCGAAGCAGGAAATCGACGAACATTTTCACCATTCTACGTCGTGGAAAATGGGCAACAATGCTTGTTGGGTGATAAAACAGCCAAAGAACTACAAGTATTGAAAATCGGCTTAAATGTGAATTCGATAAATTCTGAACCAAAGAAACCTTTTCCAAAAATCCGAGGATTCACGGTTGAGATTCCAATCGATAAGGACGTCCAGCCAGTCCAACAGCCCTATAGGCGCCCTCCGATTGCTATGGAGGAAGAAATTGGGAAGAAGCTTCGCGTGCTTTTGGAGCGAGACATAATTGAACGCGTTGCGGAACCATCACCCTGGGTTTCGCCAATGGTACCGGTAGCGAAAGATTCGGGGGAAATACGCCTATGCATCGACATGCGTCAGGCGAATAAAGCAGTGCTGCGCGAAACTCATCCTTTGCCTATTGTTGAAGAACTACTGGGGTCAGTAAATGGTGCTGTGCGGTTTTCGAAGATAGACATAAAGGATGCCTATCATCAGGTGGAAATTTCTGAGAGGTCTCGGCCGATTACTACATTTATCACCAAATACGGGCTATTCAGGTAAAGCGAGAACGTTATATCCAAGTTTTTTCTTTTATTCAGATGAATTTGAAGTTGTTTTGTAAAATGTTAAATAGATGAACTCCCATTGAAATTATTTGTTTTATTCTTCCAATTGTTATTTTTGACCACCATTGCTTTCAACCAGATACAAGAGGCTAATGTTCGGTGTGAGCTGCGCACCAGAGTTATTCCAGAAAGTTATGGAATCAGTTCTTGCCGGACTTGAAGGAGTAGTTATATACCTCGACGATGTTATGGTGTATGGTACAAATCAAGATGAGCACGATAAAAGGTTGGCCGCTGCACTACAACGACTATCTGAATATGGTATTATGCTAAATGATCAAAAATGCGTCTATAACGCCGAATCACTAGAATTTCTTGGACATGAGCTCTCTGCTATTGGCATTCGTCCAAAGGAAAGCAGATTGAGTGCTATTCAACAATTTCGGGAGCCTCAAAACGTATCAGAACTACGAAGTTTCTTGGGTCTAGTTTGCTACGTGGGTAGATTTATACCACATCTAGCTGCAAAAACTGATTGTTTGAGACAGTTGCTTCGCGCAAAGGTACCATTTAAATGGACGGAAAAAGAGAAAATTGCGTTCAATTCGATAAAAACGGATATATGTAAAATTGAGCACTTGGGATTTTTCAATCCCAAGCACCGTACAAAGCTAATAACCGATGCAAGTCCAACGGGGTTAGGAGCTGTCCTTCTACAAGAAGATATGAATGGACAAACAAAAATAATCGCTTTTGCCAGTAAGGCTCTAACGGATCTAGAGAGAAAATACTTTCAAACCGAAAGAGAAGCTCTATCCCTTGTGTGGGGAGTAGAAAAATTTAAGTTATACTTGCAAGGCAGAAAGTTTGTACTAATGACTGATTGTAAGGCTCTCAAATTCCTATTTAGCACCAGATCGAAACCCTGTGCCAGAATCGAACGATGGGTCCTTCGATTACAAGCCTATACGTACGACGTAGAACATATTCCGGGAAATGCAAATATAGCTGATGCTATTTCGAGACTATCGTTATCCTCACCTGAACATTTTGATGAACCTGTAGATGCGTTTATTCGTACAGTAGCTGAGCAATCAGCGGTAGCAGCAATAGAATTTGGTGACATTGTAAAAGCAACCCAGGAGGATGAAGTAATTCAAAAAGTTATGATAGCATTACAAACAAAGTCGTTTGACGATGTTCCAAGAGAATTCAAACCGTTTACTAATGAGCTTTGTGGAATTGAAGGTGTTCTGCTCAGAGGGACTAGATTGGTAATTCCTCGATATCTTCAACATCGTGTTCTCGAAGCAGCACATGAAGCACATCCTGGAATTGCTGCTATGAAACGCAGATTGTGCCAAAAAGTGTGGTGGCCAGGTATCGACAAAAATGCAGAAGACTTCGTGAAGAACTGTAAACAGTGTATATTAGTTGGTTCCATTGGAGTGCCAGAGCCGATACGTCGCTCTAGAATGCCAGATAATCCATGGACTGACATTGCGGTAGACTTTATGGGGCCACTTCCTTCCGGTCATTCGATATTTGTTATGGTCGATTACTATAGCAGATTCACAGAGGCAGTAGTCATGAAACAAACAACTGCTAAGCGAACAGTTGATGCGTTACATGAAACATTTTGCAGGTTTGGAATGCCAGAGACTATCCGATCTGACAATGGTCCACAGTTCATAAGCGAAGAACTAAAATCATTTTGCGCCCAATACGGAATAAAACTATTGAAAACGACGCCATATTGGCCTCAGGCCAATGGCGAAGTAGAAAGGGCGAACCGAGCCATACTTAAACGTCTAAAAATCAGTCAACTTTCGGAAAACACAGATTGGATATGGGACTTGCGGTCATTCCTTCTCATGTACAATTCTACTCCACATGCGACTACAGGAGTTTCACCATCTAAACTGATGTTCGGTCGTATTTTGCGGGACAAAATTCCAGTTTTCGGGGAAATGGGTAGACGTGCCGATGACGAAGAAATACGAGATCGAGATTGGACAAATAAAATCAAAGGAGCAGAGTATGCGGATGCACGACGTGGAGCAAAGCAATCTGTTTTCAAAGAAGGCGAGACAGTGGTCACAAAGCGCATGACGAAGGACAATAAGCTTTCTAGCAGTTTCGAACCAGAAGAATGTATAATAGTAAGTTTGGACGGCCCAGAAGCTACTTTGCGTTCAACGAAAACTGATCGACTTTTTAAGCGGAACGTCGCTCACTTGAAACTATTTCCTCGAGATGCACATGCAGAAACAATGATGACAAGCGAAGAAGACATAACGGTAAGAGCAGGAACTGGCAAAGATCACTGTACCGTTTGGGAAGAAAAATCTGAACGAGCGAATCAAACCAACCCTAGCACAAAGCTGGAGCGTCCTACGCGCACACATCGAAAGCCGACTTATCTTGATGAATATCGAACATAATTGATTGTAGGTCAGTAAAGTTAAGGGGGGATGTAGAGTTTGATATTATAATCCATTTTCATACGTTAGACTACATTTCAATGTAAGCTTCTAGGTTGGCAACGTTAGCGACGGTCGGGAGAGTTCCGTGGAGAGTTGACGTGAAAGCAAGTGAGTGAGACCGTGAGGAACGCGGGTTGTAAAACGATCGGACGAATAAATGTAATTTAAGTGCTTTTAACTACCTGTCTGAATTATTCCGAAACCAGACTTTACAGATACTACAAATACTCGGGTAATATTGTTAGCCCATCGCAAACTGGCAGGCCTTTACAGAAAAGTCTCAAATAGACTATATGCCTGTTGATGGACGACATTTCTCAGATGTGTCATAAATGCCAGGATGTCATGACGGTCAGGACCGTTCTAGGCACTTCATTCGGATCATTACCTCGTTGCAGCCAGAATTCAATATCCAATTAAAAAATTGTCCACGGATGAAGTGATTGCACAATACCGGGAGCAGCTAGACAAGCAGTTGGAAGTATGATTTTTTCTGGAGCTGTCAACGGCTTGTGGGACATATGTACATATATCTACGAAGCTGTGATCACAACGGCGATGTACGTGACTAGCACTGGTTAAAAACGAAGACGAAACGACAATACTGATGAGGCGTACCAGAGATTGGCATTCGTAAAAAAATGTCACTAGGAATCTAATGTCGAATTCGTTTTTGAACCTAGGTTGGAACTGGCGCAACCCGTTCTGAATCACAGTTTCAACCCCAACCCGATTCAGGTTCGACCAAACTACAATTTGTTTGACGTTAGTTTGTTTATGTGTTGATCACCGACCCAGTTCCTAAAAACGAAAACGATATAAGATAGTGGCTGGTACTCGGTCGAACAGAGAGCGGTTGAGGTGATTAAAAAACTAAGTTAAACTTTGAACTTTCTAGTGCTCAAGTCTGGAGAATCCGACAACCGTTCGCGTTGAAAATTAACCAAATTGTTTGCTTGCTGGTAGTGGTCAAGTGGATAAATTTTCAACACGGAGCGCGGTTTTGGTTTTCAAGACTTGCGCTCTTTGAAAACTCGAGGTTTGGATTCGTTCTATAATCATCTTAAGAACAACTAGCGTTGAAAAAGGATAATCCACCGCAAAATGCAACGGCAGTACAAAGATAGCGTGATAGCTGAAGCACAAGATAGTATGAACTGGAACGATATGTGAAGATTTTATGCAATGGTCAACGGCAGTGCTGGGAATGGTAATAGTAGTAGGCTTGAGTTTTTGCGAAAATCACGTGGCTCTCCTAATATAGTAGTTCAAAATTGTGAATCTCATCAAGTAGCCTATGTTGGGTGCATGAATTTTCTAAATCAGGAGTGTCATTGAAGGCTGCAAATCCGGGAAATGCAACGGGAAATAGAACATTTTTCTACAGTAGTTTTGGGTTGCCCTTAGCAACTGGTGTTTTGCTATTTTCAAGCCATTTGCCTACAGCAGCGACACGCGTGAGTTTCACTGGCTCCGGTGACTGTGATTCGCTACAATAGAAATATTAGAATTAGAACGCTAGAGGCGCTGTTACG
Organism: Aedes aegypti; assembly: GCF_002204515.2. Taxonomy (NCBI): domain Eukaryota; kingdom Metazoa; phylum Arthropoda; class Insecta; order Diptera; family Culicidae; genus Aedes; species Aedes aegypti. The sequence goes on along the minus strand of NC_035109.1, from coordinate 192,038,576 downwards.
TCCATACATTGGTTGTGATGGAGATAAATCGACCACAGTAGCCTTGATTTCTACTAACGCTTTCCTCCGGTACTCAAAGTGTCAAGGAACATTATTTTGGTTTTGTTTTCTTTTTCACTCTTTGAAAACAAAGTGCGACAAGTGAAGCCAGTCAATCCTATATGCAATTGCAGGAACAACCGATGCGATGAGAGAAACTTCTAATCGATGCTTGAAATGCTCTTTAGTTGGAAATCGCTATAATTAACAAGCATTGGTGTGACTCAATACGTGATTCAACTTGTATGTGAGCTTGTGTACTTCTGAGCTAGTTCTAATAGCAATATTTGACCAAGAATTAAACGACAGAGTCAGACCTGAAATTTACATTTGCGTAATTGGATAAATTGTTTGGAGGCTCATCTTAAAAACTCTCAAACTACATTTCCTCTGTGCATCACAATATTTATTTGCAGCAAGTTAAACTGCTTATCAGAATCCTTTATCGATGATTTACTTCTTATTTTTCCTCTCTGTTAGAATGTAAAAATCCGTGGGGACAAGAGGCATTTTAAACTTCTTATATTCGACGCCATCCATTGAAACACCGTCACTGTGGGGAACCTAAGTTGAAAAGCAGTTAGTTTAGAATTTAATCGCGTATATGGAGGAATTAATCACCTTTCGAAGGACACGGCTAGACGGGACTTTCGTCTGCATATGGATTTAAATTCTTCATGATGCACCTGATTCTTACGAAAACACACAACACGGACGTGAGGTGGCAATAATTGCGACAATGTTTATTTTGATTTTATAACCCGGTTACTATGGTTCTATTGAAGGAATTTTGACACTTTGAGTACCATCTTCAAAATTCGCATACTAGATGTTTGTCACACGATTTGCAGCGACAATAGCGGTCTAATTATTATATGTCTATTTTCGCTACGCTTGCCTACTGTAGTGTGAACCTTAGAACTTTTCAGAACTCTGGTCAACGGCACAATTCCTTACCAGTTTCCGCCATGTGCATTGCTCAAGAGTGAAATTTATTGACGGACACAACGACGGTAGCAGTCAGGAGGAAGGAGTACTTTCAGCAGTTGTTGAAAATGAAAATACATCGAGAAATAGGGTGAATGTAGATGGCGGCTATCGAGATGTTGACCCACCGACCATAGAACAGGTTAAAAGGGCTAAACGAGTTTTGAGCCTCTGTAAGGTTGCTGGGAAGGACAAGATCTCGATTGTGGTATTCAAGCACGGAAGTGAGCAGCACGCCCAATAATAATAGTAGTTTATGGAACAAGTTGCAGAATAATGATTTTTACAGCACGAGTCGTAAATTTATCCTACGAGGCTTGCCGAGTAGGATAATTACGACGAGTGCTGTAAAAATCGAGTTCTGCAACGAGTTACGTACAACATTTTTTGCAATTTCGTAGAAGACCACTTGAGGGTATCAGAAATTATATCGGAATGCATTCACCATCATTTCACAATTTCTGAAAAATTGTTGTGTAATGATTCATTACGTAACTCAAAACAGTTGCGTAACGAGAAAGCGTTGCGTAATGAATCATTACAGCACTGGTTTCAGTTAGGTAATGACTATTCCCGCACTGCATACTTCAGTGCAGGAAAGTAGGCCGTTTCATGACAGATTGGCGTGATGAAAAACAGCCTATTACGATGAGAAATTGCAAAAAAAAAAGTATACGAACTGCAATGTGCCAATAAAGGAAGGATTATCATGCTGAGTTCGGCGTACAAAAAACTGACACGCAACCTGTTCAACAGACTGACACTGCTCGAGGAGTCCTTTGTCGGCAAATACCAGGCTGGATTTCGTGGGAGCCCTTCGACGATGAACCAGATGTTCGTCATGCGAATGGTCGTAAGATAAATTACGGTAGTGTAACTTGATGACTTATCATTTCATGTTTAATTTGAAGGCGTTTTACAGTTTGGTGTAAAGAAATTAGCTGTAGCAGTTAATATCTGAAAATGATTATCCACTGAAACTAGACGCACTCTCGAATTTATTGTTCAATATTGCACGCCATAGCGAAGAAACGGTCATGTATCGATCGAAGGACAGTGGAAAAGATCTTCGTGCCTCTGAAGAAGGAGACAACGAATAGGCTTGGCCATTAGTACACTTCAAATATCAGTTTTGAATTAAGCTCCGTTTGCCGCGTGTATCGTGATAACATGATGATGCATTCTGCACGATATTGTCGATGTTTATCTCCGTTGCTACTTCTCGGCACCACGGTGTCCGACCAAAGTGAATCGAAGAATAGTTCATTTTCGTCTTCCACTCGTAAGCTGTCCTTCACGGTGTTTCCACAGGGTTTCTTTGTTCGATACGGTGGTGAATCGTCTTGTAGTCACTATGTGTGTGCCCATCGCAAATTCTCCAGTTCATGTTCGTCGTCAGAAGAGGACTGCAGAGCGAGACTTCCCGAATGGTGGTGGATTCCGTTTCGTTTTTTTCTTTTTCGCTATTGGAACCTTAATTGCGTAATCGTACATTTATCTTCGCTTGAGCTTCCTGCATTAACAGCTCTGTGATTTGGGTTTATTCTACGAGTGGCGTGAGGCGATAAATGTCGGTCTCGGATAGCAAGGTGACAGTACTCGACTCGAGTGAAGTGACTCCCTATTTGATTCAGACGGCTAGTTTCGCTAAACGATACTGACATTTATCGCCTCACGCCACTCGTAGAATAACCTTAATTGGCTCTTGAGATGATTAACGTGTTTTTTTCCGATACTTTATTTGATGCACTGATCTACCATCAGACTGATCTGCTTCAATGTCCGCTTTGGAGGTGCGTAACAGCTGCTCACAAGGGCAAAATTATTTGTGGCGACTCGGAGCATTCACTATTTCCTGCTTGAATCTGTCCATAACTTGTAGGTACCGCAACCTCTTCAGTTTATGATTCGTTTTCCCACAATTCTAGCACACAATTGAAACATCTCTCTTGCTCACTGTCAATGGGCATTTCGCCAAATTCCATTACCGTGTTAGCAGTGGTCACCTGCAGACAGTTATGTCTGTCTTCTTTCATACGCTTCCCTAAACTGGATCGTCATTTGAAGCTCACCTCAGTTGCACTGTTTGTCACTCGCTCCTTTTCTGACGAGACATCATCCGGATCCTTGCACACAATCACAATCTCCGGATATAAAGCCTTCACTTTCTTCACGCAGCGATAGAGCCATGCGCTCCTAGACAGCTGAGCGCTCATTTATTTCATTTTCATTCATTTAGTTAACATCTAGACAGATAACACTGAATCAACAATTTCACGCCACAATACTCGGTTCGTGGCCGCATATCTCCATCCTCGGTTCTGCCCCACGCTTGCCAAATCGATACGCACTTGATCCGCCCACCTAGCTCGCTGCGCTCCACACCTTCTTGTATCAATCGGATCCGACGCGAACACCATTTTTACAGCTTTGACCACCTTCTGGATACTGGGTGGTTCGCCGTAGAGTTGGGTGAGCTCGTGGTTCATCCTTCGCCGCCACACACCGTTTTCCTGCACACCGCCGAAGATCGTCCTAAGCACCCGACGTTCGAAAACTCCAAGTGTTTGCAGGTCCTCCTCGAGCATCGTCCACGTTTCATGCCCGTAGAGGACTACCGGCCTTATGAGCGTTTTGTACATGGTATATTTGGTGTGGGCGTGAATCTTTTCGACCGCAGCTTCTTGTGGAAGTCATAATAGACCCACTTCCACTGATGATGCGCCTCCGTATTTCACGGCTAACGTTATTGTCAGCCGTCAGCAAGGATCCAAGGTAGACGAACTCGTCGACCACCTCGAACGTATCCCCGTCTAACGTAACACTGCTACCTAGGCGAGCCCTGTCGCGCTCGGCCCCACCAACTAGCATGTACTTTGTTTTGGTCGCATTCACCACCAGTACAACTTTTGCTGCCTCGCGTTTCAGGTAGGTGTACAGGTCTGCCACCTTTTCAAATGTTCGGCCGACGATGTCCATATCATCCGCGAAGCAAACAAATTGACTGGATCTCGTAAAAATCGTACCCCGGCTGTTAAGCCCGGCTCTCCGCATAACACCTTCTAGCGCAATATTGAACAACAGGCACGAAAGTCCATCACCTTGTCGTAGTCCCCGGTGGGATCCAAACGAACTGGAGTGTTCGCCTGAAACCTTCACACAATTTTGTACACTTTCCATCGTCGCTCTTATCAGTCTCGTGAGCTTCCCGGGAAAGCTTTTCATGTCCATGATTTTCCATAGCTCTACGCGGTCGATACTGTCGTATGCTGCCTTGAAATCGATGGAAAGGTGATGCGTTGGGACCTGGTATTCACGACATTTTTGGAGGATTTGCCGTACAGTAAAAATCTGGTCCGTTGTTGATCGGCCGTCAGCAAAGCTGGCTTGATAACTTCCCATGAACTCGTTTACTACAGGTGACATACGACAAAAGATGATCTGGGATAATACTTTGTAGGTCGCATTTAGAATGGTGATCGCTCGAAAGTTCTCACAACCTAACTTGTCGCCTTTCTTGTATATGGGGTATATCACCCCTTCCTGCCACTCCTCCGGTAGCTGTCCTGTTTCCCAGATTGTGCCTATCAGCCAGTGCAGACAAATGGCCAGCCTCTCCGGACCCATCTTTATGAGTTCAGCTCCGATACCATCCTTACCAGCAGCTATATTGTTCTGTGCGCTCAATTGTAGGATATTCCTTCAACTCAAAGAGCATCTTTAGTTTTCGGGTACATCTGGCTTTCACCACGTTCTCACCCTAAACTCTGGAACGCATTGTGATTGTTTCCAAAAGGTACCGTTTAGCTGAAATCCTATAATTCTACCCCATCATACCTCCGAATGCCATCATCTTCTACTCTTGTTGTATTAACAAGTATCATAAGTAAATGTAAGAAATCCAAAAGAAGTTATTGTACATATTTAATAATGAGAATAGCTTACCGTCACAATTCGGACATCGATCATGCCAGATCCATCGGTTGGAACCGTAGTAGTGGCACAGCGCCCAGATGGAACGCAAACGCACGTTTGATTGGTGCTGTTTGTGAAACCTAGTATAGGAAGCGCTGTGAGAACAGATATTGTTTCACAAGAAGAAAGCTTAGCATAATTGCACAAATAAATTCAATGTGGTGCGTTATTACCCGTTTGCAACGGAACAGTGCCATTTAGAATTCCAGTGATAATGCCTGTGCTCACATTTGTCGCCAATTGTCTCGTCAAATCTAACAAAAAAAAAACAAAAACAACAAGCCAATTAAGATGAACGAAAAATCAACATATGCCATGATGCATGCAAAAGAAATGGTTCAACTCACCTCCACCGCCACCGCCGGCGGGTTTGTCGTCGGGAAATCCGATTTGGGCATATGTGTGGACAGGCGTCCACGTGGTCCCCAGCAAAATGAGCACCCCCAACGCTGGTAACGACTTACGGTAACGTTTCATGCTGCTCCAAGCTTTGATGTACAACTGAAGATAATAGATTGCACACATGACAAAGCTGATGCATCGCGTGATGCGTTTGAATAAATGAGTTACAATTATTTTAATGGAAAATGCATTTCCATTGATACCATCGAGTTGAGAATGGATTTTCAGATGATATGACACTAATAAGCGCAATGCTAGCAATCCACAATAATTTTCACTCTGCATATAGGGGACAACGCAAGATCAAATATAACGACACTGTTGCTTCAGAAGGACTTCATCGATTTCTCTTTAACGATCCTCTACTTCGCTAATAATAATCGTAAAAAAAAAAATAATCCATAATTAGCAAAAAAAAGAAGAACTAATCAGCAACTTTATTTTTGTAAAGCGATGGTCACATTAAACACTATATAACTCGTTATTGAGAATAGTGCTGGTGCTATGGCCAATACCGGTACATCTATCCTATTAGAGTATTTTATTATAATCTTAACCTTCGGGCTGTCGCGCTGTTGTACTTTGTGCAACAGTTGTAAAATTTATATGGTATAATTTTGCAACAAAGATATCTATCGACACCAAACCAAAATGTATTCCTCAAGAATTTTCTTAAGAACAATACTCGACAGTTTTTATTTATAGTATGGCCCTTTATAATACGGTAAAATCAACAAATGTACATGGAAGTCGCAAAATAATGAACGCACTATATACGATTCGAGGTAACCACAGTTTGAAATCGTCATATCTCAAAATCCAGATAATAGAGAAACTTGGGGTCTTTAGTAAAGTTGTTCTGGAGGTGAAGCGCTATCTGATTATACCTCATTTAATTCGGAATTTGACCGCTAGGTGGTACTAGTGGGCATGGAAGTTTTACTTTTGTTTAGCAGATATTTCAGGATCCTGACCAATTAGAAGAATGTCGTCTTTGACAAAGTTGTTTAGTAAGTTGAGGCCTATCATTTTTCGAGCTAGTTGATTCAAATTTTTGCCACCAGGCAGCGCTAGTGAACATGAAACTTTTGTTTGCAGATATCTCAGGAGCCGGACCACGTAGAAAGATAGTGTCTTCGGCAAAGTCGCTAAGTAGCTCAAGGGCTATCATTATTTGAGCCAAGAAATAGAATATTTTGCCACCAGGCGGCGCTAGTGAGCATGACATTTTTGTTTTGCGGATACTGACTTTTTAGACAGGCACCTTCGGCAAAGTTGTTCAGAAGCTCAGGTATTTTATATCCTGTAAATAAAAAATTAAATGATATGGTAATCAGTGCACAGTTCGGGAAGTCTCCCCTCTGCGCCTACAGCAGCTAGTATTTATAGCTCAGAAATTATGTAGGTACAAGTAAAAGTAAACAAGTAAAAGGTACCAGATTCATAAGGTAGAATAATAAATGAAACACTAGAGATAGGTAGGCATGACAAGGAACTATCATTATTTTACAAAATCTCGAACTTTAAGAATTAAACAAAGAAAGAATTTGAGCTACTCTATAAAAGACGCCATCTTTCTAAGTGATCAGGCTCCTGAGATATTTGCGAAACAAATGTTTTATGCTCACTAGCGTCGCTTGATGGCTAAATTTCGAATCAAATAGCTCAAACAATGATAGTCTTTGAGTTACCGAACAACTTTGCCGAAGACGCCATCTTTCTAAGTGGTCAGGATCTTGAGATATGCGAAACACAAGTTTCATGCTCCCTAACGCCGCCTAGTGGCAAAATCCCGAATTTCTTGACTAAAATAGTGATAGCCCGAGCTAATAAACAATTTTGCCGAAGACGTCATCTTTCTAAATGGTCAGACTCTTAGGATATTCGCAAAACCAAGGGTGTTGTCCAAAGTACAACGCGCGACTACTCGCGTTGCAAAAATTCGCGCGACGACGAAGGTTAAACATGATTTTCAGCACTAAAATCACATTTGTAATAAAAAAAAGTACATGAGCCAATGAAGTTCACTTCACTAAGTACTTGTTTTTTTTTGCATTTAATTGTTTGGAATTGACAAGATTATAGGACTTACTTACTTATTTGGCTTTACATCAATTATCTTGATAAAGCCTCGCCAACAATATTTCGCCAATTCCCTCGGTTCATGGCCGCTTCTCTCCATCCTCGACTGTGACCCACGCTCTCCAGGTCCTGGTGTACCTGATCAATCCACCTAGCTCGCTGCGCCCCACGCCTTCTTGTTCCGACCGGATTCGTGGCGAACACCATCTTTACAGGGTTGTTGTCCGGCATTCTTGCAACATGCCCTGCCCAGCGTATCCTTCCAGCTTTAGCTACCTTCACGATACTGGGTTCGCCGTAGAGTTGAGCGAGCTCGTGGTTCATCCTTCGCCGCCACACGCCGTTCTCCTGCACGCCGCCGAAGATCGTCCTTAGCACTCGGCGTTCGAAAACCCCAAGAGCTTGCAAGTCCTCCTCGAGCATAGTCCACGCCTCATGCCCATAGAGGACTACCGGTCTTATGAGCGTTTTGTACATCGTGCATTTGATGCGGGGGTGGATCTTTCTTGACCGCAGTTTCTTCTGGAGCCCATAGTAGGCACGACTTCCGCTGATGATGCGCCTTCGTATTTCCCGACTAACATTGTTGTCAGCCGTCAACAAGGATCCGAGGTAGACGAACTCGTCCACCACCTCGAAGGTATCCCCGTCTATCGTAACACTGCTTCCTAGGCGGGTCCTGTCGCGCTCAGTTCCGCCAACCAGCATGTACTTTGTTTTCGACGCATTCACCATTAGCCCGACTCTTGTTGCTTCGCGTTTCAGGCGGGTGAACAAATCTGCCACCGTTTCAAGTTTTCTCCCAATAATATCCATGTCGTCCGCGAAGCAAACAAATTGTCCGGATCTCGTGAAAATCGTGCCTCGACTGTTAAGTCCGGCTCTCCGCATGACACCTTCAAGCGCAATATTGAACAACAGGCACGAAAGTCCATCGCCCTGTCGTAGTCCCCGCCGAGACTCGAACGAACTGGAGTGTTCGCCCGAGATCTTCACGCAGTTTTGCACACCGTCCATCGTTGCTCTGATCAATCTTGTGAGCTTCCCGGGAAAGCTGTTCTCGTCCATGATTTTCCATAGCTCTATGCGGTCGATACTATCGTATGCCGCCTTGAAATCGATGAACAAATGGTGCGTAGGGACCTGGTACTCACGGCATTTCTGGAGGATTTGCCGCACGGAAAAGATCTGGTCCTTTGTCGAGCGGCCGTCGATGAAACCTGCTTGATAACTTCCCACGAACTCGTTTGCTATAGGTGATAGACGACGGAAGAGAATCTGGGATAGCACTTTATAGGCGGCGTTTAGGATGGTGATTGCACGATAATTTTCACACTCCAGTTTGTCGCCCTTTTTGTAGATAGGGCATATAACGCCTTGCTTCCACTCCTCCGGTAGCTGTTCCGTTTCCCAGATTCTGACTATCAGCCGATGCAGACAAGCGGCCAACCTGTCCGGGCCCATCTTGATGAGTTCGGCTCCGATACCATCCTTGCCAGCGGCTTTGTTGTTCTTGAGCTGTTGAATGGCATCCTTAACTTCCCCCATCGTGGGAGCTGGTTGATTTCCGCTATCCGCTGTGCTGACGTAGCCATCGCCTTCGCTGTCCTGACCTTCTGTGCCTGTGTTCTCTGCGCCATTCAGGTGTTCATCGTAGTGCTGCTTCCACCTTTCGATCACCTCGCGTCCGTCCGTCAAGATGCTCCCATCCTTATCCCGGCACATCTCAGCTCGCGGCACGAAGCCTTTGCGGGATGTGTTGAGCTTCTGATAGAACTTCCGCGTTTCTTGAGAACGGTACAGCAACTCCATCTCTTGGCATTCCACCTCTTCCAGGCGGCGCTTTTTGTCCCGGAATAGGCGGGTTTGCTGTTTCCGCTTCAGTCTGTATCGTTCCACGTTTTGCCGCGTACCATGCTGCAGCATTGCAGCCCGCGCTGCATTCTTCTCCTCTAAAACCTCCTGGCACTCCTCGTCGAACCAATCGTTTCTTGAGCTCCGTTCCACATATCCGACAACGCTTTCGGCAGCGTCGTTAATGGCTGCTTTGACTGTCCTCCAGCAGTCCTCAAGAGGGGCCCTATCGAGCTCGCCCTCATCCGGCAACGCTGCCTCAAGATGCTGCGCGTACCCATTGGCGACATCCGGTTGTTTCAGCCGCTCGAGATTGTACCGGGGCGGGCGTCGGTACCGTACATTGTTGATGACGGATAGTTTTGGGCGCAGTTTCACCATCACCAGGTAGTGGTCGGAGTCAATGTTGGCGCCACGATAGGTTCTGACGTCGGTTATGTCGGAGAAGTGCCGTCCATCGATCAAAACGTGGTCGATTTGCGATTTTGTCTGCTGAGGTGATCTCCAGGTGTACCGATACGGGAGGCTGTGCTGGAAATAGGTGCTACGAATGGCCATGTTCTTGGAGGCGGCAAAATCTATCAGTCGTAGGCCGTTCTCGTTCGTCAGCCGGTGGGCGCTGAACTTTCCAATCGTCGGTCTGAACTCCTCCTCCTGGCCAACCTGAGCATTCAAATCTCCTATGATGATCTTGACGTCGTGGCTTGGGCAGCGGTCGTACTCGCGTTCGAGCTGCGCGTAAAATGCGTCCTTGTCATCATCAGTGCTTCCGGAGTGTGGGCTATGCACGTTGATTATGCTGAAGTTAAAGAATCGGCCTTTGATTCTTAACTTGCACATTCGTTCATTGATCGGCCACCACCCGATCACGCGCCTTTGCATATCACCCATCACTATAAAAGCTGTTCCCAGCTCGCGTGTGTTGCCGCAGCTCTGGTAGATGGTATGATTACCCCTAAACGTTCGCACCAATGCTCCTGTCCAGCACACCTCCTGCAGCGCTACGATGTCGAAACCGCGGGTCTTCAGTACATCGGAGAGTATGCGAGTACTTCCAATGAAGTTGAGAGATTTGCAGTTCCACGTACCGAGTTTCCAATCGCTAGTCCATTTTCGTCGCTGTGGTCTTTGCCGATTGTTCCGGTCCGTATTCTCTCGTTGACGTTCCTGTGCTGATGTGTTTTTACGGCTGGCTCGCAGGGCCTGACACCAACCCCCTAGATTTCCGGTGGACCATTCCCCCTAAATGTTCGGAGGGCCATAGTGCGCAGTTTAGCTTAGAGTCCTTCTCTGGCACTCGGGCGATGATCAGCCGCCCCTGACATGGGGAACAGACGCTGTTGTGAGCCGCTCCTAACGTGGAGTACAGACGCTCCAGGTTTGCAAAAGCAAACCCCCCCTTCCCTGTCAGCATACGACCAAAGTTCCCACCGGGGGTTGGTTACCCGATCTTCCCCAAGGTTACTCGTACCCCGGCCAGTACCACGAGGAGGTAGGGATAGGAGTTGCTGGGCAAGAGGCTAAGGACCGCACAAAGGGGTCTATTTTATTCCTGCAGGTACGCGAGGTACCAATGGTACGCCATGCCCAGCCATTTACCGCGATTATAGGAACCACACCTTCAAATCGTAAGAAAAGATCAACTTTTGTATAGTCTGATTTAACCCGTATAGGCCTGAGAGAAAGAAAAATTACTAAAATTCTTATCGCTCAGTCAATACTTAACGGATTTCAATTATTTTTTGTCAGTATACTCGTACACATATCTTGTTTCTAAAAAGAATCTCGGAAATGTTCCTGTGGCCGTAGTTATTGCGGTGGGTTACTGGGTCAGGTCGGGTAACAAGGGTTCTGTGCTTCTGTGCCCCTGGAGGTAGGCAAATTTCACGTCACAGATAATTTACAGAATCAGCTATAATGTGGCCACAATATCAAGGAGTTTTAAGAAAAAAAAAACGCATCAGCGTAAACCTTCTGGTAGTCGATTAAATTGAATAATTATGTCAACTGCATTTGTAGGGAGTCGAAGTGCACAGTTTGTATCTTCACATCTATGTCAAGCTTATGGGAACGCATTTTAGTGAACTATTATGTTCGATCTATACTTTTAGAGATTTGAAACGGTTTAGTACCTAACAAATGTAGAGCCGGTTCTTCAGGGTATTAAGTCTGAGTGGCCACATCTGGTACACTCTAAATGTTGAATATCAGATCTTAATGATATATGCAAAATAAAATTAATGGCATTAGAAATAAATAAAGATAACTTGGCATGTCCCAAAAATCGCCTTTTTCTACCCGACTTGACCCAGTGACCCACCGCAATAACTCCGGCTACAGGAGTATTCCCGAGTTCCTCTGGCGGCCATTTCTAGAAACTAGATATGTGGGCCAGTATACTGACAAAAAAATATTTGAATCCGTTAAGGTGATTATAAAACGAAGCCAAACTTCGAATTTTCAACTGCACAAGACTAGAGACACTGACAACAGTTCGCGTTGAAAATCAATCAAATTACTTGCTTGCTGGTGGTGACCAATGGGATAAATTTTCAACGCGGGGCGCTGTTTGGTTCTCAAGTCTTATGCTCTTGAAAATTTGAGGTGTGGCTTCGTCATTGGTGTAGCTAGGATTTTTTTCTGGAGGGGGCCTAGGGGGGCCTAGCAAATACTTGTTTTACAGAAGTAATGTTGGTCCCACAAATCACGATTTACACAAATTTCGTAGTTTTGACAGATTTGTATTGATTTCATTAATTTGTTATTTTGTCTCATTTCGCGGCTCATCAGTAATATTTATAAATTTTAATTTTTGCTACGAAAAAGATTCGTTCATTTAATACTCCAGTCAAAAATCTTTCAAGAATTCTAGCAAAAAATCTCACAAGGAATGTCCTTTGTGTTTCTTGCTTGAATTTTCAGGTATTCAACCATGTGCTTTGAAGAGATTTCTCTGAGAACGAAATTTCTTCATGAATAATGTTCGTCATTTTCAGTGCTTTCTCTAAGAACTTCTTTACCAGTATTCACTGAGTTCGTGCTGGGATTTCCACGGAAAATCATTCCCAAACTTTCTGATTTCACCAGAAAATTTCTCGAAGAATCTCTATCGAATTGCTTAAAAAATCTTTTGAAAAATTCTACCAGAGAATGCATTAGAAATTTTGTTAGTCATTTCTCCTTGAAGGTTCTCTAGGTACTTAGTACATATAAATTCCAATTGCTAGTTAAAGTATCCAAAAAATAGTACAAAAAATCAAGGAGTCTCAACAAAAAACTTTTTCAAAAACACCAGCTGGGAATCATTTCACGAATTCTTCAGAGAGTTCGTCTACAGTTTTTCCAACTTTGCTTTTGAAGTTTCTTCTAAAGTTTCTCTACAGGATTGTTTGAAAAAGTCACAGCAAAATTATCCAGACTTCCTGCAAAAAAAAAACTAAATAATTCTTCCAGGTGTTACTTTAAGGATTGCTCGTAGTATTTCACAAGAATTTTGAAAGCAATTAAAAAGAATTCAATTTGGAAAAAGTTTTTCATGATTTCTCAGGGCTTCGTAGCCGTGCGGTTAGTGTCACCGAGGCATTTAGCCGCATCGTGCTAAGGAGTGTGGGTTCGATTCCCGCCTCAGGCCAAAAACTTTTCGAGAGGAATGTTTTCCGACTGTGCCACTGGGCGTTGCATGCTAGTCCGTTGTCTAGTGTGGTGCTTTCTTCAAAAAGCAAGCAGCCCACTGGAAGCATTAACGTGTAGTGTCTTTTTAATAAAAAAAAATCTATCTGTTTGTTTTCACAGATAATTATTTTTTATGTTTTAACTAAAATCAAAGAGCAACATCTCGCATTCCCTCAAAACTCGAAAATATTAAACTAAGAAATGTTCAAACAATTCTAACATTCCTATAAAATTCCATGCGGAATACGTTCAACTGTTCTTTCAAAAACGCGAAAATACTCAAAGATTTCCCGAGTAATTTGTTCAGAGATTTCCTAGAAATTATGTCATTGATTCCCTAACATTCTTCCGAAAAATTTACCAAAGATTCATCTAAGCATTTTCCAGAGTTTTTTTTTTCTTTAAATCGCACTAGCGATTTTTTTTAAAGAAATTTTTTACCAGATTTACTAAGATCTTGCAATTCTCTTTTAAACTTCTCAACAAATTCTCCAGAAGTTTCATCTTGTATTCTTTCAAGTTTTATCAATAACTTTATTTTTTGCGCATGGTAATCTCAGGATTCTTTCATAAATCACAATTAAAAATTTATCCACTCTCAATTTTTGGTTCAATAAATTAGTCCAGGAATATCTCAGTATTTTTTAGGGATTGTTTTATTGCGCAGTTCCCACCTTATTGGACCCCGCACTACAGAAGTGCGGGCGGGTTCATAAGTGCGGAAACGTCAAACTCTTTGTTTTCGCCGTTGGCGGGCAAGAAAAGGCAGTGAATCGGTTTCGCGCCAACGAAAATTGTTTACGTTTTTGCAAAAGCATGTGCTCTAAGCATGGTTGCTAGTTTGCTTGTTTTATTTGTTTCACGAAAACTTGTTTGTCAAACATTTTTAAAAGTACCGTAATTTCGGGTGAAATTGATCATTTTTCACTGTTTTCTTGGTATGCTTTCTAAAATGTTATCAATTTCATACAACTAAATGCGGGAAAACAAGTACGACGGTGAACCTCATAGGCTCATGTACCGAATTTTTTTAGCAAATGTGATGTTAGTGCCAAAAATCTGGTCTAAAATTAAAAATCGAGGAATTCCATTTCGGGGTGAAATTGATCACTTGTCAATGTTATTATTGTTAGTTTTGAAATCAACTTTACATACTTAATTTGGGCCTCCTGAATCAGAATATGCTTGCCAAATTCTTAACGAGACAATATTTATGGAAATAATCAATAATTAAATTTCAAGAATACTGTGAAAAACGCCTAGATGTATGCAATTTCCAAAGGATTTCCCTTCTTTGTTGCAGAAAATTGAATTTTTCAACAAAACGAGCAAATTGGTAAGAGTTTTGATAGTAAAATCTGTTTTGGAGATATATTGTTGGCATCCTCACAAACTCTCAGGTTTACACCATGTCCGAATCCTTGTTTAGAACTAGAAGTTTAAAGATCATTATCAATTTCACACCAAACTTGATTTTAGAATTTAACATTATTTTCATATAAATAAACATTCTGTGTCACAAAAAACTTCACTATACCCAATTAGACATTATTTAAGACAAACAACGTTCATTTACTATAGGTTGCAATGAACTTGGTGCACTATTAGTAAGAAATAAAATCGAGTGACACGGTGATCAATTTCACCCTACTGATCAATTACACCCGAATTTACGGTATGTCAGCCACTTGAAATAGGCTTGTTCGATTATAATCAATTGTGGCAATGATGCAGTCAAGTGCAAATCTGCATTTGAATAGAAAAACCAGTGTAATTTGTCGCGTAAATGTACATTTGAAGAACTTTGGGTATGGATCCATTTGCATGGAAACATATTTGGAACCACTGCTTGGTGACCTTCGAAGTGCGATACATAACTTTCCCAATTATCACTTTATCAAAGCAAAGCACAATACAAATTCCTATACGAATCACTTGGCATCAGATTTCTAAAGAAGCATGTACAAAGAAAGGTTTGAAAGAACTTTGTTGGTATTTTATTTTAATAATTGCAGCTTAAATATAATTTGAAAAAAAAAACTAAATTCTTGTCGTAAAATTCAAGAATTACACCGCATAATGTCTGAAAATTGTTGACAATGTACCTCACAGAAAAGCTTAAATGGTCCTTGAAGGATTTACTACAAAAATTCTTGTTTTCTTTTCTACGCCTTTTAAAATTGGAGTGAAAACGGATGGATTTTTTGCTGAAAATATTTGTAACTAAAATCTTAGATAAAATTTTGTATAAACTCCGTTGTTTCATAATACTACTCACTTAAGTTATTTTACCGTAATCCGTGAATTTCACCGTAACCTCAACAGCTGAACAGTTCGGCCAAATAAAACACCGTAATTCCGTCGAAATTTAACGGATTCCGGTGAAATTTTACAAAATACTGTAAAAATTTACCGTACTCCGTTAATTTATTTCACCGAACTTTTCAGCTGTTGAGAAAACGGTGAAATTCAAGGACTCCTGTAAAATAATTATAGTTTGTATGATGCACATATTGATGTAGAGCCCATTTTCCTACCTCTATAAATTCCAAGCCAACTTTTTTTTTTTTTTAAGGCACTCCGTGCTCGTGGCCACTACTGTGCCGGAATCAGTTTTATCTGTATCTTCCTTACCGATGCAGTTCTATTTTTAGCTAATCTATATTTAAATCTGCATTCACTCTCTTCTGCTCTTTTGCTCTCACACCGAGCAGGTAGGAGAGTGCTCTGCTGTTGGTCCAATCGATTTCCATAAGCCATACTCCATTGCTCTTGCGGTGGTTCGTTTTGCCGTGTTCCTGAGTCGTTTGAGGCTAGCTGCCTGCGAAATGGGTCAGTTTGTCTCAGTCACCATCTGATACTGACGGAGGATGGATGTGTTCCCCTAAGCACGGTCCTCCGTGCGGTGTCTTCTGATGGCTGGATGGGTTTTTTGGAGGGGCTGGGAATTGAATCCATGACCTTCCGCTTATGAAGCGAAAGCGTAACCTCAAGGCTACGGACCCCCCATATCTGAAGGGGTTATTATCGACTATTTTGACGTGAAAATGTAAGATTTTAATGAATTTAAATCTTAGTGGAAACTTTTGCATCACTTTGAACATTTGTTGAGGAATTCTCAATAGACTTTCAGAAATCAGGAACCATACGTATAAGAATCAGACATCATGTATACGCGCTTCATATAAAGAGCTTGAGATCAGCTTGCCATGAGCGCACAAAAATAATCGCGCGCTTCAGCACGTGCTATGGTGAGACACATATTTTTAGATCTCATGTAGCAATGTACTAGCTCAAACGATCACATCTGCACTGGCTCATGCGCCGTCTCAAATCTCAATGTGACAGTACATTTGAGCCTCGCAGGCGAAGGTTTCAGAAGCAAGGAAAAGGGATTAAACTATGGATCAAACTGCCCGTAGGCAGTTTCAAAGGACTGATGTGGTTCAACAGTAGAAGCATTAACCTAAGAATGCTAATGTCGCTACTGTTCGTGTTACCAACATCTAGTTTGCCACGCGCTGACAGCTTGAGTACCGGCCCTCAAAGTGTCAAATAAATTTTAAAGTCATCCACTACAACATGACAGCGAACAAACGATGAAAAGATACAGTTAAAGGTGATAATAAACTAATTCAGTATTGTGAGAACAGCGCCATTAGCGTTCTACTACTAATATTTCTATTAGTTCAACGCGGTTGAGATTCTAGAATTTGAATCGAAAAACTTGGGCTGGCCAACGAAGAAGCATAGGTATAGACCGAAGTCGTATGCTTCCGTGGAGTTATTGTATTAGGCAGACATAACTGCATAAAAGTACTCCTAGTAAGCGCATGTGACGAGCCTCACGAGAAGTCTCATGAGACTCGCTCACTAAGATATATTTTGTACGTATCCGCATCTCGTGTCTCACATAATCTGTGAGCTGCGATATGAAATATCGCATGGCACACTAGCTCATTTAGGTATACATGAGAAACACGACACTCTGATGAGAATTCTACAATTTAAAAAAAAAACTCCTATAATTTACCTTATTTTAGGTTCTATAAAATGTTCATTCATAAATTTCCTAAAGCGTTGTTGAAGCAGGTAGAACAATAGATGAGCAATGGTACAATGAGAGATAATTTATAATCTTTTCTCGAGAAGTAAATTACAGGATTAAGAAGTTTCTCAAGAAAGTATATTAGAAGCTTCTTTAGAAATTATCCTTGAAATCTATGCTTTTTTTTTTAGAATTCTACCAAAAAGCTTCTAGAAATCCGCCACGTATCACACACAAATTCAAACCAAAAATATGGATTCTGGCAATAATTGGTAAATTTTTTAAAGTGTTTTAAGGAAGATCAATACAAATATCTTTATGAATATCATAATAAACCTTTTCCCCTTCCCAGTGATTTTGCTTCATGTTTCCCAACAGATTCCTTTACCGCTATGCTTATTTCGGATACAAAAGTACCCCCCAAGAAAACTTTTCTTTCCGAAATTAGCATTTAGCAACAAGTTTCCTCTGGAGATTCGAAGGCAAGAGACATTTCAAAAACCGTTTTCTTTCTAATTCTTGAATAATCCAGGGATTTAAAGCAAAATTACTGAAAAAACATAGCACAATTTTTGAATTTGTGAAGTATTTTTGAAATATTTCCTAAGGAGTTTTGATGAACTTCGCGGGAGAATTTGTAATAAAAGGTTTGGGAAAACTCTTTTGAAGAAATTCACAGAAAAAATCTAATAGAACTTTCTGCGAAATATCTCTGTATAAGATTTGACAGAATTAATGATTTTTTGGAATTTCGAGGAAAACTTGATATTATTGATTATATTCAGGTAAATCCGGGAACATTTCCGGAATCAATTTGCTGATAAAAAGTATAGAAGGAATGGATGTCCACCAAGAGGAATTCACCTTGAATGTATGAACAAGTCCCACAATATCATTTGACTAATTTCGAAAAGATTTGCATAGTTCTGAGGCCACCCTTAAATATTCTTCGAGGAATTTGTTTAAACTAAAATTCTACAAAGAAAATTGAAAGGTTTTTTTTGAAAACTTTTGCAACAAATCTGTTAAAAATTAATCAAATAATTAATAAAATATTAAGTTTTCTTGGTAAAATATAGCAAATAACAATATATTAAGCAATAAATTTATTCATGCGAAAACACTTAAAAATTAAATCGAAATTAAAGAGAGCTAATCTAATCTAATCTAATCTAATCTAAGCGCTTGCACAGCCAATATAGAAAAGCATCCTGGGAATACTAGAATATCTTCTAATATTTTCTTGTCATCATTAATATTTGCAGCATATCGAAAATATAATACGAATATTAAAACGGCCAGGCCTACTGTGCAGACTTGGGATTGAAGGTAATTGCAAAATTCACGGCGATCAGATTATCCACGAACAGTGAATCAAATTATCATCAAAATAGACGAAAAACAAACAACAAAGCAAGCTCGCTCACAACCATTTGTCGCAACTGTTGCGGAAAAGGACACAATCAAAAACAAAATTGTCATGACAATCACAGAGCGCAACATTGTTGCAACCTTTTCAACTCACGAATAATCAGTTATTTTAAACACAAAACCAAATTTGTTTTGTGGATGTTGTTTGATAATGTGTCAATGTTTACCAACACGGAGAAAGTTCTCGAAAATTGCAATGCGAAGCCCATAAAATCGCTGCGCACGTGGTGATCGATCTTTGTCATATTCTGTTCAAGTGATGATAAACTTATGTTGCGGAATAAAATTGTTGCAACAAGAATAGTAGGTGACAATGTCTTTGTTTCTGTGTGTTGGGTGACAATTGATTCACTGTCCACGAATGAATAACTTGATAGACGAGAATTTTTCAATTTTACGAAGGAAGAAACGGGGACAACCGTACCAACTGTTTCATTCAGGGGAAGATAGGTCAAATCGTTGGGAGTGGCGTTGCTAAGAAAGTTAATGCACACTCCATTGTTGTGGTTTTCCTGGGATGGGACAAAGGTATTTCTTCCTAATGTCCTGGCTTTACAGCCTAGGCTTAAGCGCCGTTACTCGCTCTCTGAAACGTAAAGATAAATTGTCCCTCTCCTGTTATGTCACCCATCCTATAAAATCCCAGAATCTCCACATTTTATTTGGTGTTGAAATGAAGTGTTCTATCCGGGGTACCTATACATTTTCATAGGCAAATTACTCCCGAAAGAATTTTTCCTTCTAGTACCAAGGGGAAAAAGTTAGGATTTCATTTGGTCGATTTGAAGATTACTGATTATCGTTACTATTTGGGTGTATTTTATCACATGTAACTACGGGATGGTAAATGGAAAGATCTCACCAAGTATTCTGTTATGCCTGGACCGCATTGATGTTACGGATTCACTTCACTTAATCCAGGAGTACTAGTAGCTTTCCTGCTTTCCCTGAATTCCAGTTTCCGGCACAATATCAACCTGTTGGCCCCATTTCAATTTCAACACTTTTTCAATTGCAAATGAACACTATTTCAATAATTACAAGTTTCACCAAATCATAATATTCAGAACTAAATACGGGAAAAATCTTCAGCCTAATGTCAGCCAAAACACCAAATTGTTCATTTTACGCTCGCGTTAAATCGAAATTAAAGAGAGCTGGAATAAAACACTATGATCGATTTTGTTACATTTTTGCACCAGGTTAAATTCATGCCATTCATCTAAAGAAAACTTGGCCATGCCGAAATTCCTTGAAAGTTAACCCTCATTTTCCAACGAAATTTCCCGCTATGTACTGTCTGAGAAATTCCTTTATAAATTCTGTCTATTTTTTCAATTATCTTTTTCGGACATTACCACACACCTCGAGCAGGGTATCTTCCAAAAACATGAGAAAGTAGAATGCAGTGAATATGCTGCTTTATGCTGAAACAGCATTATTTGGAATATTCAGAAAAAAAAAACGATTTTTTGGAATCAAACTTCCGCTTTTTTGTATCATGATAATTTTGCAACGGAGATGTTGAAAAATTGCGCTTATCGCATACAGCAAGAAGCTAGTTTTAACAATAACCAATCGATCGACAGCCGGACGATTAAGCTTTCGGTTGTCGCGCAATTCACCGAAGTCTGAACCGCCACGCTGATGCTATAAAAGACAAGCGAGGTTTTCTCACTATTGTGTTGTACAACATAAAACAACCTTAACTAATGAAGAAATTTGTGTCTATTACAAGAGTCACGTAGGTACGTTGAGTCAGACGATTTTGCTTCATGTTATTATATATTTTTTATTGGCATCAAAAATTCTGGGGGGGGGGGGGGCTGGATGATTCTGGAGGGGGCCAGGCCCCCCTGCCCCCCCTGTTCCTACGCCAATGGGCTTCGTTCTATAATCACCTTAAGTATTCGCTGAGTGGTAAGGGTTTTAGTATTTTTGCTTTCACTCAGGCCTATATGGGTTAAGTTGCGAAATGAATATTGGGATATTGCACAATTCAGTGCAGGAAAGTAGGCCGCTTCATTATAGATTGGCGTAATAAAAAGCAGCCTATTACGATCAAAAAGATTGAAATACAACAAAATTGAATTAAATACTACAATAAAATTGATTACCATTTCCAGTCAGTGTCATGGCATATTCCAGCGTAACAATTCAATCAATACGCCATACAAAAACCGTGTGTTCACAATATGAGTCTGCTCGGAATTTGAGACAACACGATACCTTAACCATATAAGATTAAGAAGCACCATTCATGGATTAAAAATGTTACGAAAAAAAGTGTCCATTTGAACTTTTGTTAAGTAGGATCGTAACGATCAAAGTTATCTCGTTGTAATAGATTTGAATTCAAGCTTCATTCTACACGTTTTTTTTCTAAAATATTAGAATGCACATTTTTTTACCTTGAGAAATATTACTATATAATAATATTAATATTAATCAATCCCGAACTCTTATTTAAACAGTATTTTAATTCTTCATGAAACAGTATATAAAGTCCTTCATTTCCTCCCAACACACTTTGTGTCTATCTTTGAAATTAAACTGTCAATTTATAAACACTTTTTCATTGCGATTACTGCATTGTGTACTACTCCTTAGTGTCTTGTTCGCATCCAGCAAACTTAACTGTTGTGTAAAATATAATCGCAAATTGTTCAAAAATATTCACCAGCCACTATTTGGAATACGTTAACTTATCAAACGTTGGACGACTACTGGAGAGTTGGCACAAAACGAGAGCTCTCTATATTGATAACTTTGAAATTTTAATAAAAACACATTTTGCGAACAATAGCCAAAATATGATTAGACTATTTCAAAGTGTTATAAAAACTTTGCTAAAACAGTTTGCATGGCCATTCTGATGTGATTGTAGCCATGAGAGGTGATGGTCCAATCCATTCAAAAACCTATAACAATGGCTAGTGAGGAAAATGGGTGGATGATCCACATGGCTGCCTACAATGCGCATTAGGGTGGGTAATCATGACCCGTTTTTCGGATCAAGTTTTTTCGGATCATACTTTACACAATTTGGGCGCGATCGGTTTCGTCTACGATGTGCGCATCACAATTGAAATTTGTATGGGATTTTATGGTGGAAACCTCCTTTAAGTACTTTTGTTATTGATGATCCTAATTTAATTGATACCTTCACTAAATTTTGGTTAACTATAATTTGTCAATAAATAAATATGTGAACCAATGTAAACCAATAAAAAATACTTGCTCGATCAGTAAGTCAATTTTCCATACGAATTTCAATCGAGATGCGTACATCGTAGACGGACTTTGCCTAAACTTTAATCTAATTCGTTCAAATTTATTTATATACCCGCCCTAATGCACATATTAATCGTTACTTGCTATTTTTCTCGGCAAATAGAACCAAAAGTAGCAAACCTGGTGAAATTGCGTATGTTAATTGAGCTGCCAATCATTCCTGGTGTGTCGTATATTCTATGACCTAGAATTCTGCACGTTGTTAGATCTATATTATCGTAGCTCTAATCAATCGTGTTAGCTTCCCGGTTAAACAATTTCCGTCCATTATCTAACATAGCTGTACACTAGGGCGATTCAAATTAAAAAAATGTTGAAAAAACCAATCTCCCATATGCTTCTTACCATCTTTACCATAAAAATAGGATTCTTTCAGCTTTCTAGGTGGTTATTTAATGGTGGGCCAAAGACAAAGTAGGTTTATATGGAAATTACATTCTTCAAACCTTAATGAAGGATGTTGTTGATTAATTCCATATAAACCTACATTGTCTTTGGACCACCTTTAAATTACCACCTAGAAAGCTGAAAATTTCACAGAACACTTTTTTATGGTAAGGATAGTAAAGAGTCTATGGGAGATGGGATTCTCAAACATTTTTAAATTTTGAACCGCACCGAGCAAATCTGCCCAATAGTCGATCGGTCGTCGATAAGCCCGCTAACGCTCTAACGCTATAATTGTAGTTAAGGTATTGTAAATTTTGCACCCTATCGGACGCGACGATTTGTAATCGTCGCCGGTGAAACCGTCGCCAAAATCGTCGCCAGGCAAGCAACCGCTGTGTATTTGACGTTTCACCAGTCTTACCAACACAATAGCAAATCACCTCCTTTGATTTTTTTTTTCAGGCATTTGACGTTTCACCAGTCTTGCCAACACAAAGGCAAATCACCTCCTTCGATTGGTTTTGATGGCGACAATTTTTTTCAATTTCCTCATAAACCGACATCTCTTCTCTACATTGCGTCAAGCAGCGATTTGAAAATTGAGTGTTTGCCCCCAAGGTGGAGTCTTGTCACCACTTTCGTGGAATTTCGTAGCAGATACGCTATTGAGGCAACTCAATAATAGCGGTTTTCCAACTTATGAATTTGCGGACGACTATATAGCTTTGATAACATACCAATTGCATAAGCACCCTATTCGACCTGCTGCAAAGCGCTCTTCAGGTAATCGAAAGTTGGTGTCGCCAATATGGCCTTTCGGCTATCCCGAGTAAAACATAGGCAAGACGAAACCGTGATGGAAGTCGACCTTAACGTCTTTTTAGCACTGCGATTAATGTGAATGATCAAGCGAAGTATGTCGGGGTCATTCTAAACTTTCCTGACACCTCACATTGAATTCAAAGTCAAGAAAGCTTGCATGACAATCGGTCAGTGCCGGTGAACCTTTGGAAAAATTTGGGACCTCAAGTATATATGAATGGATTTACATAACAGTTGTTTGACCAATATTGGCATATGGATGTCTTGTGTGGTGGCAAAAGGGTGAAGTAAGAACAATGCAATCAAAATTGGGCCATCTTCAAAGGATGTGCTTGATTGAGATGTCTGGTGTGTTCTCTAAGACTCCAACGACAGCGCTCGAGGCTCTTTTCGATGTTGCACCACTACACATAAAAAAGACACTGACACGTTAATGCTTCCAGTGGGCATTTATGCCCTTTGAAGGAAGCACCACACTAGACAACGGACTAACATGCAACGCCCAGTGGCACAGCCGGAAAACAGTCCTCACGAAAAGTTTACCGGCCTGAGGCGGGAATCGAACCCACACTCCCTAGCACGATGCGGCTAAATGCCTGGTGACACTTACCGCACGGCTACGAAGCCCACATATATTTCAAGCAAGAAGCATTTTCTTGCTCTCACCGTCTATGGGTACCAGATCTACTGGAGGAAAATCTAGTGAATCGTAGATCTACACACACTTCGTTGTTTCCGCTTTTGATGAATTGGGATAAAATTGTCCTTGCTCCAAGTGATCACACAATTGCTTGTCATTTTTCTTACAGGACATTTACCACACAATTCCCTTCCCGGGAAGAGTGGATGTTTAAAAAAAGTATATCAAATAATATACAGTCAACTCTCCCTTACTCGATATTGAAGGGACCATCGAGTTAGGGAGGTATCGAGTTACAGAACACAAAACCAATGAAACTGCGATCCAAGAAACTATTGAATTAGCCATAAGGTAAAAGAAGAATGCCGTGAAAAGTGTTCTGCGATCTGTCAAACTTGGGTATCTTTTGCAGAACCAAGGGACCAAATGCAGTGCTAGAAGTGGTACCCAATCTGAACCCGACTACTATGTCTTTATTCGTCTCTGGTTAGATCATACAATATGACCCTGCGAAAGATAATTTCAAGTCCATTCAAGGTCGATAATTCTGACATCAGCTAGAATGAGGAGGTACGTTTCAAGCGTCTATCCACCAAGGAGGTGCGGCTCAAACAGCGTCTGTTCTGGCATCTAGCGGCTGAGTATGAAATGCTGTATCACGTCAGCTACACCTAAGATGCCAGCCCCACCATCGTGACGTAGAAACTAGTAGATACTTTCGGCAACCGACCAGGCAACGAAATAAAGACTACCCGACCAACCAGTCTTCATAATTCTTTATAGATCTTTGACCAACGATGGCGATCGCTAACGGTTCAAAACGAATCTTTATCGATCGCTATCGAAAATCACTGACTGGTTGACCGGGTATGATTGAAAACTCGGTACCTATAATGTCAGGGCGTTAAATGAACCCGGACAAGTAAGCCTTTTGGTCGTGGCTTGAATTGTATATGGTTGGTGTGAGCGTGGCTGATATTCAGGAAGCAACCCAGCTTCCGAATATAACATTTACCATAGTGGCAGCGATAAGGCAGAACATGATGTCGGATTCGTAGTTATCGCGAAGCAGATGAAGCGTGTTTTGAGGTGGAAACCGATTAATGCACGTATCTATGTATTGAGGAGTTATCTATTTATTTAT
Source organism: Aedes aegypti (assembly GCF_002204515.2). NCBI lineage: Eukaryota > Metazoa > Arthropoda > Insecta > Diptera > Culicidae > Aedes > Aedes aegypti. The sequence goes on along the minus strand of NC_035109.1, from coordinate 192,013,796 downwards.
TTATTTATACACCAACAGACAGTAAGCCCCAATGATGTTTATAACTAAAAGATCAAGCATTTCTCAGGATTACCTGTCAATCGATTCATGTCGCACGAAACTACAAATATATCTAAATCATGTTGAAGAGCAATGGTGTCGGCTATGGTACGGACCCGCAGAACCAGTTTTAAATCATGTGCATAAGATAATCGAGGTCCTTTAATAGTGGTTATCACGCTCAATGGTATAGGTGCCCTAGTGTAGATGTGCACTCTGTCTCGGAATGGTATAGGTGCCCTAGTGTAGATGTGCACTCTGTCTCGGAAAACACCCAGAATCTGGGTATAAATATTTCAAATTGGGTAATATTTCCATATGCATTTTGATCTGTCTGGAAAGTGTGTGCAAGTTTCTTTGAGGAGAACAAAATCAAACTATTCACGGGAAAAAATTCTGTGGTAAAAATTACTATTGTAGCTGACTACGCCCATTCTTGAAACTACCATGGAATTTCAGACCAATTTACTATGTTTACGGTACATCCCACCACATTACTGGTACATTTGACAGAAATAATTTACAACAATCTGATTTCGACAACAGACATGGTAAAATCAAGCGCATTTCTGGTCTGCTGAAAATTGCCGGTGCGAGCGCTTAAGTTAACCCCCTAAAATGGTAGTTTTTACCGCACAATTTTTTTGCGTGTTTAGGATAATGAATGAGCCCTTATTGCGGATGAGATTTCGATCTCCTTCGTAACCTTGGATGGATTTAAGCTAGGCGATGCGCTTTCGAATCTCTTGTTCAGCATTGCCCTCGAAGGAGCTATTAGGAGAGCAGGAGTGCAAAAAAGCGGTACGGTACGGTATGGTATAATAGGAATCGATCTTCGAGCCTTTTGTGCATTTTAAAAGGGAGACTACGAGGATTGAACTTACCATCAATACCAGCAAAACAAAGTACATGAATGCATGTAGATCGTAAAGCGTTTGGGATTTTTGAGTGTAACGTGCTGCGAACAATACTTAGCTTAGCTTAGCTTAGACTGACTACACATATCAATGGTTGCTATTCCGTGATTGATCAAAAGCAGTGAAGATGCACAAAGAATCAATTAGAACTTTGGCTGGGATTGGCCATAATCTTCTTCAGTGTGCATAATTCAGTGCCTCTATTTATATACGGTCAATAACGGCGCCACGTCCTTGCAGTCAGGTGGGATTGGGGGAAGGAATGTTAGTGTGTAACCTTTGCTATTTGGAGACCGTGTTTGCCTCTGCATCTTCACAAAGGTTACTGGGAGGGATGATTGTTAATGAGGTGGATCGTTGGGTCAAAGGATTCACTTTGATAAGTGTTTGATATGACAAATTCCAAGTAAAAGAAAATAATGTCGACACTTAAAGTGACGAACAATTCAAACTTTGTCGAACAAATAGCTAAACGCAACATTCTTACAGTTGTCAGGACGAAAGCATATGTTATCATATTTTACTCATATGAGCATTACCATGAGCACGAGCATAGATGACCGTACAATTCGTAGTTGCTATTACGTGATTGACCAGAACAATCGAAGTTGCACAAGGAATTATTGAATGAGGCTTGGGATTAGCTTACCATTCTTCAATGTGCACACATTTTAAAAGTCAATAACGGCGTCGGCCACGTCCTTACGATCATCGGGGGAAGGGAAAGAATGTTAGTTAGACAACCGTTGTTACTAGAGACCGACTACAGTGGGGATTCGCTCGTTGGGGGTCCGCTACATGGAATGACTCGATCGTTGGATGTTCGCTGGTTGAAAAAAATTCCAACTAAAAAGCACTCCAATGTCAGGAGAAGATGTCAAACTAACTTTGACGTCTGACTACCATCGCATTGAAATCTCCATACATAGAACAAATGTGTATGTATATGTGCGTTTGGTGACGATTTGCGTTCCGGATGCGTTAGTCTGGAGCATTTTCACCAGCTGTCAGTCGTTTCAACTAACGGGTCAGATTCGTTAGATGGAATGCAGTCGTGTTCCAACCAGCGAATCCCCGCTGTATACGGCGCTTTTTCATTTCACTACTCGACCGACGCGCGACATGTTTGATCCTGTCCTCGTCGCTCGCCCAAGCAGGAGCAAGTGTCAAGGTCGAAGAATCAAACAGAACTCTGTTATCATATGTTACTCATATGAAAAGAGAAAGTCTAGCCAATCAACCAACTCAGAACACTCTTATGCCGACGCTTACAGTGGCGAAACGTTCAAAGTTTGTTGTATAAAGAGAACCTTTAGCAAGTCTGCACTTATAGTGTCGAACCATTATATTTTTTAATTACGAAAATGGAAAAGGATGTTTCGAAAAAAAGTTAAAAATAATAATAATAGTAGTAATTTATGAATAAGAGTTTATGTGACACTCACAGTGACGAACCATTCATATTCTGTTGAAAAATCATATTTACGTCCCACCGTTGTAAGGATTAAATGTGCAGTATTTTACAGATTCAAAATTAAAGCATGAAACGAGCTCACCAATTAATCCTTCATTCTTGACAGAGCAGCTTCACTCTACTCGAAAACGACCAAAGCGCAAACCAAGAAAAGAAAAATAAACAAAATCACACCGGACGAAAACGAATTCGAGCGCTTGGGACTTCGTACTGCACACCCGGCAAATCGCACGCAAAATGAGGGAAAATCGCCAAAACGATTCGATTGCTCGGGTCCTTTCTAGACATGGCAAGGAGTTCTAGTCCGTAAAAGGCCCTATTCGCAGCCGCAACACGTCTTTTCACTTTGCGGGAAACGTCGTTGTTACATGTCACAAGTGTTCCAAGGTAAACAAATTCTTCAACAACTTCAAACACATCCCCATCAAACACTACCTCAGCACCTACACCACCATGCCTGACTCTATCTTTTTTTTTTTTTTTTTCATGCATCTCTAGGAGTTAAAAAATCTTCTCAAGACTGGCCTGTATTTGTTCATGCTCATGCCACAGTGTATGGTTTGGCACTGTGTGGGATTCGCAATGGGGCGCCTACCCACTAAAAAACAGTCTCCTAGGTACACCGTCACCGTAAAGAATTCTTCTCCGGCACCACCTTGCGGTATTACTTCGAAGAAGAGGCGACACATGCTACGCGCACCCTTCATTAAGCCCTTCGGCTCCATCATTAATTTGTTAGTTCCTAATCCATGCCATGCTGAGCCCTTCGGCTCCCATTAATAATTTGTTAGTATTCCTAGTTTGTGATCTAAACATGCCATATTCAGCCATTCGGCTCACGATACCATGGGTGCCAGAAACTCCCTGACGAAGGAAGTTCTCTCGGTGCTGGACACATGCCATTTAGCACTCCAGGTTCTCGCGCACTATTCGGATAGTCCCCGGCGGTGAATCTACCCTACCCCGACGAAGACTTCCCCGGAGGTGGAAGTTCTTCCGGTACCGATGCTGCCCGGATAGGTGCCAAGGTCGATCCTGCGATTCCGGTTGGTGGATGACTTCCGGTTCACAGGTGCCCTGACGACCAATTTGGTAAGACAATTTACACCGTCTTCAGCTCAAGGCTGCACAGACTGAACAATCACAAACATTAGGCAACGGACAACACGAAACACCCAGTAGCCCAATGATGAATTTTTCGTTTGACGAAAAGTTTCCACCGACTGGAGTGGGAATCGAACCCACACTTCATGGCACAATATGCCTAAACGACTGACGCCGCTAACCGCACGGCCACGAAGCCTACAATTTCCGGGGCTTTTCCACGATCTACTCGGTCTTGTCCCCGACGGTGGATCAAGCTTACCTACCGGTTGGGTGCCGAGGTCGGTTTGGCGATTCCGGTTGGAGACTGACTTCCGGTTCACCGGCTTGTTCCTCCCTCCACTTCCGCTGAAGCAATGACATTATTTTCGTCACCGCCATGTTCACCGCGTTCCACATCACCTCATCGCTACACATTCTATCCACTACGTTGTCTACGGTAACGTCAGCACCGCAGACCGCTGTCATCTCGCTACGTTCCGCAGCAAAACGTGGACACTCGCAAATGACGTGTTCCGGCGACTCCTCTACGACTGGGCACTCAGCGCAGAGCGGCGACTCTGCGTGGCCGAACCTGTGCAGATATTTCTTGAAGCAGCCGTGACCTGACAAGAACTGCGTCAAGTGGAAGTTGACTTCTCCATGGGATCTGCTCACCCATTTCGCCAGATTTGGAATAAGGCGATAAGTCCACCTTCCCTTCTCAGCGGTATCCCACTCGCGTTGCCATTTCACCATCGTGTCGGCTCGGGCAATCTTCCGGGCTCCTCTAGTACTACTAGCTTCGTAGCACTCCTTATCCTCTTCCAAAACGTAGCCGATAGGGACCATTCCGGCAATCACGCATACTGCCTCCGAAGATATGGTTCGGTAGGCACTCGCTACCCGCATGGCCATCAGCCTATACGTGCTGCTAAGCTTGACTCGGTTCCTCTTCGTCTTCATTGCGGTTCCCCACGCCGGGCTAGCGTACCTCAGGATCGACGTAGCCACGCTAGACAATAGCCTCCGCTTACTGCTGCAAATCGCCGAGTTATTCGGCATGATCCTGGACAGCGCCGTGACTGCCCTTGCTGCTTTCTCGCACGCGTAATCGACATGGCAGTTGAAGTTCAGCCGATCGTCGATCATTACGCCGAGGTGTTTTAGCTCCCGCTTTGAGGCTATGGTGTGTTCTCCCACTGTAATCTCAGCCTTCTGCACCACTTTTCGATTGCTGATAAGCAACAGCTCCGTTTTTTGGTGGGCTATCACCAGTTTCTTCTCGTACATCCAGTTTTCGACTGCGTCCACTGCTTCTGTAGCGAAAACCTCCACCCTTTCCAGTGAGTCACCAATGACCACAAGCGTGATGTCGTCTGCAAATCCAACGATTTTGACGCCTGTTGGCAGCCTAAGCGTCAGCACTCCGTCGTACATAGCATTCCACAACGTTGGACCCAGGATAGAGCCCTGTGGAACTCCCGCATTTACCGACCTCGTCTTCTGTCTGCCTGACTCTATCTCAACCTGCAATCATGTATGTATGTATCATGTATGTATGTTCGTTTTGGTAGAATTAACGGTCAGGTCTATCCTCGCTGTCTCCCTCTTCCAGGAGGGGTATACGCAACGAGGTTCGCCTACCGTACATGTTTTGTGAGCGTATTCGTTTGGCTCACAACGCTGCTAGGCATCCCGCTGTTTGAGTGTTGAAATGCATCAGCATTTGCTGTCTGGCATGGCCCGCGTTCGACCTGTGCTGTTTGGGTCCGCCCGTGTGAGAGATAATGCTGTTTGGGACGGCCCGCCCGAGAGATGATTGTTAGGCGAGCTTTGTTTGTAGGTGACAGCCGTACACCCACCCTGCCCTCTTCAGAGGCACGAAGGCCTCTTCCACTGACCTGCGATCGATTTCAATTAGGTCTATATCGTCCGCAAAGCCAAGGAGCATGTGCGACCTTGTGATAATAGTGCCATTTCTCTGCACGCCAGATCTCCTAATAGCACCCACCCGTTGTCTAGTGTTAGCTAAGTTTTACATTCTGTGCAGGTAAATGACCGAAGATGGTGTCCGTGTCTTAAAAAAACGTTCTCGATTTCGGATTCGTTCTGCAGGTGTTGGATGCTCGGATGAATTCCACTACGAATTTCCCGAGGAATTCCATTCCAAGATCCAAGGAGGAATTCGTTTCGAAATCCATTATGTGACTCACAAAAGAATGTGAAAACAATCTCACGGTTTTGTTAAATGAGAAAATCTAGGTAGAGAAAAATCGACACTTTTCAAATATTCAACATTGTTTTATTTCCATGGAAAAAATATTTACAAAACAATATATGACGACAGTGCATTTCAAACCACATGCGTCGGGCTCATCGTCCATGAGAATCTTATTCATTTGACTATAATGAGCTATTGGGAAGTTTGGTATCTTCGATCTCTACTTGGTAGATGTTGTATTGTTTTTTCAATATCGAATGCACTTCGTCCTTGCAAATGAACTTCAATCCGTTCTGTTTGTACCTCAGATAAGTACGGACAAAATTACGATTGGTTTCGTGCACCTTTTGATGCTGCAAATAATCCTCAATGTCCATCCATTCACATTTGGAAATCTCCCGGTCGCACTTTACGATTTCCCTGTTTTCCGGCGCAAGAGCCATGACTATGTACAGATCAGAGCACCCGAAGCCGGCACCGTGAGCATGCCGTAACGAAACAACCGATTCGAATTTCGTTTTGATGTTGGTCTCCTCCTGGACCTCCCGGATGGCCGCTTCAACGAAGTTTTCACCTAAGAACAAATACATTAATTTTCAAATAAATTTAAATTCTCTCAATCAAATCGGTTATTATCACCTGGTTCCACGTAACCACCTGGGAGCTTCCATGAACCCTTGATGAGTGCGTTTTTCTCACTGACCACAAGAATTTGATTCGTATCATTTAGGACTAGAGCACCGACTCCGACCATTGTGTGCGCGTATGGTGGGATATTTGGAGTTTCATCGGACGGCAACCAACGGTACATCATTACGAAGTTGTCTTTGGCATGATGGAATTTAAACTGACTCTGTAAATGTAACGGTTGCATTTAGTTATTTTTTTTTGCAAAATACGGCACGACTTACATTCACCAGTTCTGGAACCCAGTGACTAGAATTCAGGTACACCTTGAACCATATGCCTCGTTTTTTATTGTCTGTCCAGTGGGAGAGAGATTCTGAAAGGATTCAAAAAATTGTTGTTAACGTTATTTCTTAGGGAGGTCTGTAGTTTTGAGGTTACGCTTCCGCTTCATAAGCGGAAGGTCATGGGTTCGATTCCCAGCCCCTCCACAAAAAAAAAACCGTCCAGCCACCAGAAGACGCCTCACGGAGCACATCCATCCTCCGTCAGTATCAGATGGTGACTGAGACAAACTGACCCTCTTCGTAGGCAGCTAGCCTCACTAATAGCAGAGCTCTCTCCTACCTGCTCGGTGTGAGAGTAAAAGAGTAGGAGAGAGTGAAACTAGATGTAAATATAGATAAGTTAAAAATAGATCTGTAGCAGCTACAGAACAACTGAGTCCGGCACAGTAGTGCCCACGAGCACGGAGTGCCTAAAAAAAACCTTATTTCTAGAATTCAGCTTTAATTTTATGGGCACAGAAATAAAATGGTAAAATTTTGGGATAAGTATGCACTTTGCGGAATTTCGCGATCCAATTGAGTCGAGCTCCCCTTGCTTGAGCTAAAGTTACGCTAATCAGAGTTAGTGTAAGACGTCTTTCTTCATAGTTGAGGAATGGATGAGGTCTAGGAAACCGGGATAAGGCTACTATAGTAGTGATCAATAAACTGCAAGTCTGAGGGGCTCATATAGCCGTAGCGGTAAACGCGCAGCTATTCAGCATGACCATGGGTTCGAATTCCGCTGGTCAAGGATCTTTTCGTAAAGGAAATTTTCTCGATTCCCAGGGCATCTTCGTACCTGCCACACGATATACACATGCAAAAATGGTCAATCGGCAAAGAAAGCTCTCAGTTAATAACTGTGGAAGTGCTCATAAAAACACTAATCTGAGAAGCAGGCTTTGTCCCAGTTGGGACGAAATGCCAGATAAAAAAAGTCTGAGTAAATGGCGCTTATAGGTGACAGCACCACAGATTCCAAGCGATACCTTAAGTAACTCGGGGTATTGATTGATGATAAGATCAGGTTTACTAGCCAAGACGCATGAATCTACGGCTATTACAAAGCTTACATGGATGATGTGTAACAATTCAGCTGTAATTGTGTTGAGGATCAATCTAGTCAAAAACGCCTAAGGACTGTTCATTTAAGAAAGTGGACACGTGTTTTTTACAGTAAACTGTTTATTTTCGAACAAATTCATGAGTTTACCTAAAATACATGGAAATCAACGTAATTTCGATCAAATTCACATAAATTTGAACATTTATTGAGCATTGCTGGAGAATGCTCTTACTTTTCTTTTGATACCTCCCATAAAATTCTGCACAACTTTTTTCGGAACTTTTCGAACTGCTTTTTGAACTCCTGACCACATTTTCTTGAAAAAATCGATGAAGCTTGCTTCTCTTCCATCCTTCTTAAGATGCCGTTTGATTATTGCCCAATATGTTTCAATGAGGCGTAGTTCTGAGCAATTTGATGGATTCGATAATTTTTCTACAAATTCGACTTATTCCTTCTTGAGAATCTCCAAAGTAGCTGAAGCATATTGAGCCGATGCTAGGTCTGGCAAAAACAATGGAGGCATGGTATGCTTTCAGTAGATGGGCAGAAGCCATTTTTTAATGCATTCAGTTCTGTAATTTTCGCCGTTGATTGAACCCGTCGTGAAATATGTAGTACTTTCATACCGCAGGAGCAAATTGCTTGCCATACCAAATCATTTTTCCTAAATTTTTCTGTTGGGATTTATCGTACGTCGTCAGGAATATCTGTTTTGGCCACAGCGTTGAAAAAAATCAATTTGGACACTTTGCGATTTAAGCCAAATCTCGGAACGGCAGTTTTCTGTACACCATTTGTGCAGAAAAAAATTGAGAGTCGCCATGTCAATTCGACCCATCGTTTAGAATTTATAATTTTTTTATGTTACTATAAACACTATAAACACTTGAGATCACACTGAAACAAAATTTTATTTGTTTTTATGGAAATTTTACACCAAAACGCTAATATTTAGGTGCCTACTTTCTTAAATGAACAGTCCTTAGAACGTCCCGAAACATAAAGCGGCTGGAAACCACATATAATGTGCTTGAGAGTAGCGAGCGCGTACCGAACGATTTTCAAATCAATCCCATCATAGCTGAGATGACGCCAATATCCTTAAAGACTGGATTGAAAGAAATCATAGAGAAGTGAACTTCGAAAACTCCGGATTTAGCTGTGGTCGATTTTTAATAGGTAAATCCATTAAAACATGTAAAAATTTTAAATTTTTATTGCCTATCCAAAAGTATAGATATTTAACATAAGTAAATTTGAAAAGAATTGCCTTGCCTCTATGGCTACAGCGTCACGCCATTGCCGGGCGTATTGTAGAGCTCCATCTTCGGCGGTCTTAGGCGAAACTTCTCCAGTTGCCCCGAACGTATAGGGTCGCCTGGTCCTCTTCCACTGCGTACAGTCAGCGTATTCGTTGTCTTCTACCTGGTTCCCTGCTGAATATTATTTTCGCAATTCTTTCTTCTGACATTCGCACTAAGTGACCAGCCCACTGAAGTCTGCCGTATTTTACACGCTTGATAATATTCGCATTTTTGTACACTTGATGCAACTCGTGATTCATGCGTCTGTGCCACACACATTTTTCGATTTTCCCACCGAGTATTGTCCGCAGCACTTTACGCTCGAAAACACCGAGAGCTTTCCGGTCTGACTCTTTCAACGTCCACGCTTCGTGTCCGTAGAGAGCCACCGGGAGATTCAATGTTTTATACAGGACGAATTTTGTTTCGGTTTGCATGCTGCAAGCCCTAAGCTGCTTACGTAGTCCGTAAAAGGCCCTATTCGCAGTCGCAACACGTCTTTTCACTTCGCGGGAAACATCGTTGTCACATGTCACAAGTGTTCCAAGGTAAACGAATTCTTCAACAACTTCAAAAACATCCCTATCAAACACTTCCTTCGGGTAAACAGTTCTCTGAAGCTTTGCTGTGTTAATATTGTTCTGCTTGCAGCTGCTATCAGAAATTTGCCCTTCTTTTATTGGAAGGTTGTTCTTTATAGATAAATATGTCGATAAAAACTGACAGAGCTACTGAAATTTTAAACAGATTTTTTTGGTAATGGTATGCTATTACTTCAAATGTAATTGTAAGAACAAATACTACAGATTCTAATACAGTCAAATTTCGTTCGTTGCACTACGTTTGATTGCACTTCGTTTTAATTGGGCTCCCGTTAAGTGGGCTATAGCCCACCTAAAACGAAAGCAAAGGTCTCTTTCTGACATAAACCGTAATTTGTCAATGTTGGTAGCGCTGAATTTCTATTGTATTCGGTTATTTGACAGCTAAAAACTTAGCCCGATTAGTGAAAGTCTTTCACTAGGTGGGCTACGGGTTTAGTGCAACGAACGAAAGTTGACTGTATTAGATTCTAAGGATCAATGGACTCACTAT